>NC_137959.1:47143795-47743795 GCF_963924665.1 Micromys minutus
TTCCAGCAAAGTGTAAGTTCCTGCCCTGACTTCCCCCAGTGATTGACACTTACTCCACAGTGTACGTGAAATAACCCTTTCCTCCTCCAGGGGCTTTCAGTTGTGTTTTTACATAGCAATAGAAGCCTCAGCTAAGACAGCTCACTGCCCATCACACTGTTCATCACACTGTCCACCGTCCATCACACTGTCCATCACACTGTCCATCACACCGTCCATCACACCGTCCATCACACTGTCCATCACACCGTCCATCACACCGTCCATCACACCGTCCATCACACCGTCCATCACACCGTCCATCACACCGTCCATCACACCGTCCATCACACCGTCCATCACACCGTCCATCACACTGTCCATCACAATGTCCATCACACTGTTCATCACACTGTCCATCACACTGTCTGTCACACTGTCCATCACACTGTTCATCACACTGTCCATCACACTGTCCACTGTCCATCACACCGTCCATCACACTGTCCATCACACTGTCCTTCACACTGTCCATCAAACTGTCCCAGCATCTCACAGCAGTGCCCGGATCTTTAAACTGTCTCACAGCTGCAGTTGGTGCTTAAAGAGGTAGGGCTAGCATGGGGGTTTTCAGGGGCCACTTCAGATGGCAAGAGCTGAGGTATCTGAGTTAGGAGACCCAGTACCATCTCCCCCCCCCCAAGTGGAGTTCAGTCTCAGGGAAGAGACTTGCCTCTGAGATGAGTTGCAGTGTCTTCAAGAGAAGAATGGATCTCCAGGATGGACCTGTTGTTCATTCATCAAATCCTCTACAGTGTTCCAAGCCCACATCCCACACAGTGGACACCCAGAGAGCGAGTGAACACAGCAAAGATAAACATCCCCCCAGAGCAGAGCAAAGACACACTGCTGTGTGTGAGGGGCACCCCTTGTAATTTCTAAACTACAGCTAAAGAAAATGTCAGTGTTTTGTTGCATTCCCTTCTGGCATCTTCTCAGAGGTAAATGAATTCCAGCAGGTTTTCTCTAAAGCCTCATCAGGAAGCTTCTGTGGTTAGGTGTAATTCATCAGGGTTTAGAATTATTTCAGATTTCTCTAAATTCTTATTTTTTTTCACACAAGGCTGGATGATTGTAGCTTTGGAACATTGAGATGCAAATGATGCAGGAAGCCCAACATATTCGCACGTGTGACTGTTGAGGTTCCCACAGCGCTTAGAAAAATATACCATCACCTGGTCTGCTGGAGATGAGGAGGCTGACCTTACAGAGCTTTGGGGGATGGGGAGCGGCAGAGAGAGTCTTCTTGAGCTCTTCAAGATCTTGCAAGAGAAAGCTCAACCCAAGTCAAACAAAGCAAAGACAGACCAGGCATGCAGACCAGGCATGGAGACCAGGCATGGAGATCAGGCATGCAGACCAGGCATGCAGATCTGGCATGCAGACCAGGCATGCAGACCAGGCATGGAGATCAGGCATGGAGATCAGGCATGCAGACCAGGCATGGAGACCAGGCATGGAGATCAGGCATGCAGACCAGGCATGCAGACCAGGCATGGAGACCAGGCATGCAGACCAGGCATGCAGACCAGGCATGGAGACCAGGCATGCAGACCAGGCATGCAGACCAGGCATGCAGACCAGGCATGCAGACCAGGCATGGAGACCAGGCATGGAGACCAGGCATGCAGACCAGGCATGCAGACCAGGCATGGAGACCAGGCATGCAGACCAGGCATGGAGACCAGGCATGGAGACCAGGCATGGAGACCAGGCATGGAGACCAGGCATGCAGACCAGGCATGGAGACCAGGCATGCAGATGAGGCAGGCCTCTCATGTCCCTGATATCTGCTTGAGGTCTGATGGACCCATCTTCCCTCCTCTTTGCCTTTGACTGCAGCCTTCCCCGCTGCCACTCACTTTTTGCCTGGTGCCACAGACATGTTTGTCCACCAGGGTTGGTTGTTAGCTGCTCAGAACTCCAAGTACCCAAGGAAGGATGAGCCTGGGGCTTCAGGCCTTGGAAGGTGAGGCAGAAAGATTAATGTTTCACTTTGACCTTGAGCCAAGATGAACCAGAGAAGGGCTTTCCTTCCAATGTGCTTGCTGTGCCCAGCAGACAGGCATTGAAACCCTGCCCTCCCTCTGGTCCAATCAGGTCTTAGGCAAAGAGAGCCAGACTGTTCTTGTTGGAAAAGGATGGCAAGTCTGCTCATGTCTGGCAGCTGGTTGCAGATGACATGCCTGGTAGCCTTGTGGACCAGCACAGCTTCTAGACCTAATGCTGCGTGGGCAGAGATGGTCATGGGTGTTGGGGCCCTGGATGGAGGTCCCTTGGTGTGATCTTATGGGCTCTGTGTGGTCCAATGAGCCAGTGCTGGGTTCTGGGTTCCAAGATCACCACTATGGTCTTAGGCATGGGGAACACATGTCTTCTGATATGTGAACACACCTTCATGCATGCTGAGTGGGTACAGCTCCATTCTCAAAGTTGAGTTACCCCCTGAGCATCATGTCTTGCTTTCAAGTTCACAGACACGGCTTTCAGTTTGCCTAGGACCTAGGATTTGGCCCGAAGGAGCACATAGGCTGGCAGGCCACCTGCCCCTTCCTTGGCTTTCCTCCTCCATGCCGTCCCTGAGACCTACTATGACTTCCTTGGCATCCTCAGTGCCCACTGGGGGACATGGTTTGGACTTCCATTGTCCTTTTTGTTGCTCTCTGTAAGGAAGCTTGTGAGGGTGCTGTTTGCCCTGGTGGAGGTTAGGGTAAGGTGGGTTGCACACTCTCTAACAGCACTTGCTGTGTGTTCCCTGTCATTACTAACACGGTCTCTCTGTGAGCAGCCCCTCCCCCACTTCTGCCTGCTCTTTCTGCTCCCACACAGTTGGCACAGTAATGACCATAGATCCTTGGCTCACGCTTCTCCCAGCCCTCCTGTCCCCTCTGTATTTCACGACCCCCCATTTCTGCTCCATGACAGACCGTCCTCTTTTACTCCCCCACCCCCACCCCCTTTTCTGGCTATTTCCCATTGGTTTCCTAGAGCGTGCCTCTGCAAGTCAGCACACACATTATAGGCGCTCAATTGGGGCAAAGCCCTTGGCCCAGCCAGCCATGGCAGAGGAGGAGCTGAGAGATTTGGCCAACTGTTTAGCAGATGCTGTGGGAGGCCCCTGCTCCCCAGCAGGCAGGGGTGGGAGGGGCATGATTGGCATCTCCACCCACAGGCAAGGGACTGAACAAACTCCATAAAAGGGAGGTTGCCTGTTCCAAAGAAGCAAGACCAGAGGAAGAAGGCCTGGTCCCACTGACTTGTCTCTCATGTGTTATCATCATGTGGCTTGTCCTGGTCCTCTGAATTGACAGGGTCTGATGCTGACCTTACAAAGTCCCCGGGTACATACACTGCCATTTGTGCTTTCTGAGCCTGCTATGATATTTACCAAGATGCTCGTGTCACTGGGAACAATCAGACCATTCTAGAACTAATCAGAAGCACTCCATTCTATTATAAATGCCTGAACAGATGAGCCTGCAGTTCTTTTAGGGGCACAGGGGTCCCCAAAAGGGAGTTCTTGGGTTATAAATATCTCTTCCTTACAAAGGCTTCTCTCTCTCTCTCTCTCTCTCTCTCTCTCTCTCTCCTGAAATACTCTGTGTGTCTATCAGGGGCTTCCAATGTTACCAGGGGAGGCACAATCTAGAGGCTCTTGCCAGAAAACAAAACAAAACCAAAAACCTGGGGTGAGGAGCAGAGGTGGGGTGGAGAAGGGAGGGAGGAAGAGAGGAGAGGGGAGGGGAAAGGGAGAGAGAATATGCTGGTACTCAATTTTCTCTTTTATTTAATCTAGGGCCCCAGCTTGTGAGACAGTACCTCCCACATCCAGGGTGGGTCTTCCTCCTGTTTGACCTCACTGAAAACTTCACAGACACACCTAGAGGTATGTTTCCATGGAGATTCCAAGTCTAATTAAGCTGACACTTTGGATGAAGGTTAATACATAGTTATGGCATGTCTCAGCCTGTGATAACTGCCTGTGGTGTGGACTTGGGAACAGGAAGTAGAGACTGACCCCGAGGGAAGCCCTGGTTAACTGTAGCTGCTGTGTGGTCATTGTCCTTGAGCCAGGCGGGAAGGACACACGCTCACTGCACAGAGGAGGAGCTGGCGGTGCCTGCGTCTTTCCTACACCATCAGCCCTCTCTAGCTTGCTTTACCTATTGAAGCCCAGCCTCAGGAAAACCCTTGGAATATACAGGCAAAGTCTGGTTTATTTACATGTGAAGCTCGTGGCCCCCTAAGGCTAGTGCCTTAACATGCCTCCGTGGTACCATTACCCCTCCAGACTTCTGGCCACCCTCGGGGTCTTCTGTGTCAAAGCTGAGAGCATCTATGACTTGAATGACGATCGCATGAGTCACCGAGAGGACAGACACATGAAACAGGCGCATGCCATCATTTTTCTGAGAACGTTTGAGGACAGAGGGGTTGTGGAATGTTGTCGCCTGATCTTGGCAGCCATTACCACCTTCATCGTAGCAGCTGTGGCTACTCACAAGAGACCCTCAAGATTTGACCTGCTGACCCATTTTCTCATTGAAGGAGGGGTTGGAGGGGGTCATTAGACCCTTAGTTGAGATTTCAGCCAATCCCTTCTGTGTTCCTTCCTAACTGTGTGTAATTCTGGCCTGGCTGCCCAAGGCCTTGGGAGGTGCTAGAGGTTACAGAGTGAGGAAGGTTAACTGAGGGCAGAGAGGGATGCCATTTTAGTAGCTATGAGGAAGTCGTTACTCATGCCACAGGGAGACTCCCATTCTGCTGTGGTCTGGGGCTCACCCATTCTCCTGCAAGTGAGCTCAATAAACCCATTGGTTCTCCAAGGTGGACTTTGCAGGGATCATTCCTTTGCTCTGATGCTTGTGCACTATCTTGGGGGAGACGTGTTTGTTTCCTTCAGGAAAATCAAACACGAGGTACCAAGAGTGGGCCTGATCCTCGGTGGCTGAGTGGTCCACAGGAAAAGTAAGGAATCTTGGAGGAAGCTGTGACCCCTGCCCTTTCTGCCTTGTCAAGCTTCTTGTAGGTCATCTGCCCTGTGAATGATCTCGTTGCTTCAAGTGGGCCGTGGAAGAGAGTGCTATCTCAGGCTTCCTGTTCTGCCACCAACTCTCTACGCCGCTCCTTTTGGATAAAGCTGGCCCTTTATGGGCAGCATCCAATTGTCCAGACACACTCACCATACGACTGCGGGAACATTTGAGGTTGTGTTCAAAACAAGGAGAACCGGCTTGTCATGAATCTGGGCACGGCTTGGAGAAGATAGACCCAGTCACGTGACACAAGTTCTGCAGACATAGACCTGTATGTCACCACAATCCATTTTTAATGGAGGAATGTCATTTCTACCACAGTTATTTCTGCTAGCTTAAGATCTCTCAGAGCTGGAGTATACAGCCCCAGGTCACTCAGGGGCGACCTCACCTCATTGTGTGTGGCTGACTTGTGGCTATCAGTAAAGATGGTGTGGGGTTATTCTGGGAGGACCAGGGGCTGGTAGGAGGCAGAAGAGACACATTGCATAGAGATCCTTGTTTACTTTCATTTAAAAAATAATAAATAAATAATTTGTGTGTATGTGTGTGTGCGTATGTATGCATGTATGTTTACGTGTGGTCAGACATATACTACAGCATGTGTGGAGGGCAGAGGACAATTTGTGGGAGGAGTCAGTTCTCTCCTTCCATCATCTGGATCTAAGGATCAAACTCAGGTCATCAGACTTGGTGGCAGGTGGGTGCCTTTTCCTGCTATCTTGCCAGCCCCTGTTTACTTCCTTTTAACAAAATTATCCCTGCTCGAACAGTTCTAATTAATTCTTGTTTTTTTTTTTTTTCCACACAGAGTTTAGTAAAAAGGAAACATTCATGTAAAAATCTGGATTTTCCTCTTCCTGGGCTCAGCCATTCCGGCACTAATTGCTGGCCAAGAAGGGCCCAAAATAGCAAGGCTGCCAGTCCCTGCCTGGGCCTGGAGCCAGATCCTCAGAGAGAATACAGGATGGAAGGGAGAGACGACTTGGGAACAGCCAAGCTCCTTCTAACGGTCTTGCTGTCTGCAGAGTCAGGCATTGCCACCTGTCCCCAGTGTTTCTGTTTAATTACTGTGAGGCTGCTCTGTGATTATCACCAAGGATGCTGTTCTCAGCATAGTAGGGCCTGAAGCAGGCTCAAGAAAGAGAGTTAATCCTAGGTAGATTTGGCCTCATTGGCAAACCCCTGTAGCATCCTTTCCCTGGGATACAGTACCAAGGACTTCTGGCTCCATCCAGGCACAGGAAGAACCTGCATCTTTGGTGTCTGAGAGAAGATGTTGCCTGGGGGAGGGGTGGAACTGGATGGATGGATGACATCAGCTGGAATCTGTCCCTAGTGAGGATGCTGATACTAGTTAATAACTAGCAGGATCCCAGTGGATGACACCATCTGCAGCTGAGCTGACGAATAAAGGCCTAAGCAGTAGGGGCTAGAGAGAACATTCTGGAAACAGGGCTGACAGGGATGCACACGTGAAGGGAATAGGGCTTTTTAAAAAACTGAACTATTCTCAAAGGCATTCTGTTCCAGCCAACTCTGCTAGGCTGTGGCGTTGTGCTCTGAGGACACAGCAGGGCAGACTGCTGTTGATGAGTCTGGGATTGTGGAATCTCATTTTCACCTTAGCCTGAAACGGTAAAGATGTATGAATTCGAAAAAGGTTTCACAAACATTTCTGGACCTTGGGGATTTTTGTTTGCTTTTTGTTTTGTTTTAGTTTTTAATTATTTATAAGATGAAGGCAGCAATGTGTATCCATCAGGATTTTTAGATTAGCATAAGAGGAGATGTGTGAAATCATCATTTCCTTTTGTTTAAAACAGCAAGGTTTCTGTCCTTAGGCAGAATTGGGGAGCAGTGTCTTAACTGGAGGAGGGAGCAACCAGCCTGGAGTAATAAATGTAGCTGCCTTGTCACAAGGGTCCCTGCACTCAGGGTCTTCCATGCTGGCTGAGGTTTCTTCCCATCTCTTACCACCCCACTTGAGGTGTAAGTTCTATGCAGACTAACTTCCTCTGCAAGACTGTTTTCAATACTCAAGTCAAAGGACAACCCTCAGACCTCCCAACTCATCCCTAGGTGGGTAAGCAGAGAGACAAGATTCTTCTGCTCCCTTCTCAGGAAAAGCATCTGATTGGCTCGTTCTTGATCAGGTGACCAGTTCTTATCCAACTAAATTCCCTGCAAGCAGTACCTCTCGGAGAGATACTACATCCCAAAAGCTTGGTAATGGATCCAGAGGGTGAAGGGCTGCTCTGCTCAGGGCTTCGTAACCTACAGAGAGCTCACTGGACACGAAGCCCGGGTGGCAATTACACCAGGACCTTTGGCATGGGTTCCTGCATTTTTGTACTTGTGCCTTTAAGAACTATCACCAGTCTGAGTTGCCCTCAGTTTAGGGGATTGACCCCCCAAGAGAGAGCCAGGACCAAATCCCTGCTCTGAATGTCAGTTGGAATGTGGACCAAGACACTACTCTGACTAACAATCCGAGGCACCGAGAGGTTTGCGCTCCAGGGGAGACATCAGCTTCTTGGTGGACTAGACAACAAAGACCCTCATCCGGAGGAGACCCTGGGCTTAGGCGCCTGTACCAGGAATAGCACTGCTGTGGTGGCCTCTACCTGCTGTCCTTCCAAAGGCATGAGCTACCAGGAAATTAGCACTTTGCAAGTATAGGGAAGAAGTTTGTGGCTTTACTGCTGGCTTCAGGGAGCTGAGCTCACTTCCTGCATAGCACGCTGGCATTTCATTCCAGTAGGTAGGGCCTGGACCCCTCTGAGCATTAGCCTGGGCACTTTGACCTCTGTTTCTCCCATGGGTTGGTTACTTTTCTCTTCTCTGTGATAAAGATCTGGATAAAGCAACTTGAGGGAAGATATATTCATTTTGGTTAAAGGGAAAACAGTCTTGCCTGGCTGGGAAGGTTCCCTGGCTAGAACAGCTTTGGCTCTGGTTGGAGGACCTTGAGGCTGATGAGGAAGCAGAGAGGGGACAGGAAGCAGAGTCTCAAAGATCTGTGCTCAGGGACCACTTCCAGCAAGACTTCTTCTCCCAAATGTTCTACAACCTCCCCAAAGAGCACCATCAATTGAAGATCAAGTGTTAAAATACAGGAGCCTGAGGAGAACCCCGACACTCTAACCCACTTGTGTATGCCCGGCATTCCCGTGGATGCATCCTTCATAGCTCAGGAACTGGGCAGGAGGTGGGTCCAGCTTTTGGGATGCTCCTCCTCCTTCTCTAGTAGATTGCCTAGATACTAAGTATCCAAAACAGTCCATGGTTGTGCAACCTGATGCTCATTTAAATACAGAAAAATAGACACAATGTATATGTCGGAGAGAGTGCTCAGGCCTGAAAAGTGTTTGTCAGGACCTGGGTTAAAGGCACAGAATCCATATGTAAAAGTCCAAATGTGGATCAGTGTTCCTGTAACCCTGATAGTAGGAGGTGCAGACAAGAGGCTCCTTATGGCTTACTAACCTCCATTCTAGCTGAGCCAGTAAAGTAAAATCAGGAAAAGTAAAACAGAGACAATGTGTCAAAAAGTTAAAAAAAAAGGTTGCAGGACAACACCCAAGGTTGCTGCTGGCTGCCACACACATGTGCACACATGTACAATATTCACAGGGCAATATCCAAGGTTGGCTGCTGGCTGCCACACATGTACACACATGTACAATATTCACAGGGTAATATCCAAGGTTGGCTGCTGGCTGCCACACATGTACACACATGTACATTTATATTTGAATACAACACAGACATATATGATCCTTTAAACTAACAATAACAATGGATATTTTAAAAACTTAGCTGAAAACTAGAAAGTGAATTTTAGCACCTCGATTCTAATATGGTTGGGCTCCTTCAGGTGGTACAGCTGTAGACAACACTCCAATCTTAATATTCAGCCTACAGAGGCCTTTGGAAGGGCATGGTAATATGCCAGCCACTCACAGTGCCCAGCCCTACCAACATGTCCACCATATTCTTGCCCTTACACCCTTGATAGACAATAGGAAACGGGACCAGTGCCCAGAAGGGGCAGGGCACCATCTTTGGTATCAGTCCAACAAGACATGGCCCAAAGCAGGAACTGATCATTTGGGCACCAGTCCTCACCCCACCTTCCCACCTGGACCAAAAGCTGTTCACAGAAGACCATCTGGACACTGTGAATATGTGTGGCCACTGAAACAGGGGATAGATGGGCATCTAAGGAAGGTTCAGAGAGGAGTAGCCAGGAACCTTGGAGGAGGGGTACTGGGACTCAGCTAACAGAATAGTGGAGCACAGGAAGGGTGAAGAATCCTATGATGAGTAGTTACCACACCAGGCTGATGGCAGAGGCTGGCCCTGTCACGCCTCGGGGGTCTGTGGAATGCAGACAGCCTAGGACCTGAGTTAAATCCATAGAATCCACAGACCTGGAGGTGAGCAAACAGGCCAGAGCCTGCTTAGGGTGACATTTCTAAGCACTGAGTCTGGATAAACCCTAAATGCAGACCCAAGGTTATCTCTGCAGGGAATGCCTGTAACTTTATTCTTTATTCAAATCCTACTTTTAATGATGGTTCTTAAATGCTTTAACCTCCCTTCTAATCCACCACCCACGAGAGGTAGTGGAAAAGAAAGGATATGGGAAGTGGGCCTGTATAGAAAGGTTCTTTGGAGCAAGTCCCGTCTGCGTTGTCAGGAAATCAGCAGTTCAGTTGGCAGGTCATTGGCGGCAGCAGCTCCACCGTCTTACAAACATGGCAGGGCGCTGATACACCAGCCGTCCAGTTCAACAGTGTCAGGATAGCAGCACGTGGTACGACCTAGCAGGAACAGCTAGGCAGGAGGGATCCAACCAGCAGGGACATCAGGAGCATTTTTTGGCTGTGCCTTTCTCAACAAAACAAAGACCAACAAAGACCAGCTATACGAGCAAGCCAAGCTCAGCCTCCATCACTGTCTCTGAGTCCTTTTTATACTTCCTCCAAACATCACGTGTCCTCCACGGGTCTTGCCTCAGCTGATATCAATCACTCTGTCAATCAGCCTGAGTCTGAGGAAGCGACAAGAAACCACAACACACCACCAGAAGCTTTTTGATGCATGTGTTGGGTGGGTGGGTGGGGGAGTTGTTCCTCTATGGCGTTCCCACAAATGCAGCTCAACTACACAATGTAAGGCAGACCAATACATGTGTATAGTGTGGTTATTGAAGAATCCCTCGTCACATGTCCTTTTGCGTGCTTGCTTGATCAGAACATTCATTCACTTGTGGCTGCTTCAGTAAAACGTTCCTTCAGGAATCGGCCTTAGCCTTTCACCTGTGTCCCCTTCAGGAAAATCCCCCTTCACGTTTGCCCCAGCAGAACACCACCCAACACAACTTTCCATAGAACCCTTAAGTTTCCACTTGAAATGCCAGCATCCTAGTGGGTGTGGTCTGGGATCCAACATCAGTTATCTAGTAGGAGGTTCTGCTGGAGAAGGGCCTGTGGCCTGAGCACATTAGCTGATAGTATACAAAGCAAAGATCGAGACAACTCGCTGAATAAAAGTGCCTGCCTAAAGAAAGAGGTGTTCCATACAGAGAGGGCAGGCACTCTCCAGGGTACCACCTGTACTGAGGCCAGTGGCTGAGACAAAGAAGAACCTGAGGTTCCTTAGGGAATATCTGGAGATGTGTCCTTGCCTTCAGATCCATCACCCTTTGCCTCTGGACAGAGACCCCTGCAGCTGAGAACACAGGACCCCGGCTGCTCCCACAGGTCTCTCTGATCTCTAAGCTGCTCTTCCCCATTCAGGTTTTGAGCCAAGTGCTATTTTTGTTGCCAGTACCATAAAACAGGAATGATGAATTGTTTGGTGCCAGGAACAAAATAAAGAAGGACAATGGAGGTGAAACCAGCCCCCACTGTGATTTATGGTGCGTCTTAGCTTCCTGTCTCCTTCCCATACTTGCCCAACCTCCATGCTCTCCTCAAACATTCCCTCCTAGCCTCTCTCCTTACTTTCTAAAGTTTGTTTTAGAATAAATATCTTTTCCTCTCGTGGCATAGTCTCTCTCTCTCTCCCTCCCTCCACCCCCCCCTCTCCTTCTCTCCCTCCACCCCCCCCCCCCGCTCTCTCCTGCACCCACCTGCAGTCCCAGAGAAGAGGGTGCTGAGCTCCGACACCCCCACCCGAACTTCCTGCTAACCCACAGGCTCTGTGTGTTCAATGTGGCTCAGCTTCTCTGTGTCTGCCTTGAGATCCACACTACCCCTCCCTCTCTCTGACTTTCTCTCTCCTCCCTCTCTTCCCCCCTTCTCCCCCCCCCCCACGTGTGTGCCTGTGTATGCTCATGTGCAGGCCAGAGGCTGGCAGAGAATGGCTTCTTCCGTTGCTCTCCATCTTAGTTTGAGGCAAGGTCTCTCACTGAACTTGGAGCTCACCCATTGGCCAGATGCCAGAACATCTGCCTGTCTCTTCCCTTCCCCCAGCACAGAGTTACAGGCATCTGCCTCCAGGCCCTGATTTTGATATGGGTGTTTGATTTTGATATCGGGTCCTCAAACCTTACTCACTGATATGCGCTAAGCAAGTCCACACTTAACTCACCAAATTCCTGCACTCAATCTTGTTCTTATTGTCAAAGTCAATTAAACAGGGGAGATTTTCAATCATTTATTGTTTTCAATGAATATTTTCTAGAAATTATGTGTCTCAGCAGATCTACTTAGTATTGGCCACTGTCTAGGGGTCTGATAACCTGGTGATAGATACAAGAAAAAAACATGACTTACTAGTCTAGGGAAGAGACACAGGAGGTGTCTGCAAGAGGCGCTGCATTGTCTGTGGAGAGAAAAGGCAGGCAAGGTGTAAGAGCATCAGCTGCTTCTGCAGACACCAGAATGAAGTGCATCCATCGGCGGGGAGAGCAGAGGAAAGGACCTCTGGGAGGAGGTTTGTGAGGGTGAATCCCTTTGGACGGGGGCGGGGCCTATGGGGGCGGTTCCCTCTGGACGGGGGCGGGGCCTATGAGGGCGGTTCCCTCTGGACGGGGGCGGGGCTGTGAGGGCTGTTCCAGGGAAAGATGCACCCCACTCTTCTAGGTGCTGCTCCCTTGACTGCACTGGAAACTTGTGGGTAGGAGAGAGAGTGAGGACAGGCAGGACTGTGACCTTACTAGAGAGCAAGAAGCTGTCTAAACCTTTGCTCAGGAATGACCATAGTTCCTCTAGCTCACCAGAGGCTGAACAGTCAGGAAGGGAAAGGCCAAGGGGCCTTGTTGGCTAGGCTGGGAGCAGCCAGAAGACTCCAGGTTTCCTCCCAGGGGTGCTCAGGCACTATTCATCTCTACAGAAAAGAGGCAAGCCTGCTGCTACAGGCCCCAGATTCGGGGTGCCACACCCAACACCCACCAATGCCTCCGCCCACGCTGGCACTCCCCGGCGGCTGGTGCCTGCCTCCCCAATGAGCTGTAATGAATTAAGAATAAAAGACGACTACTCTTGGCCTGCTGTATTCTGTACTCGACTTCCAAGCGAGCCAGCGGGTAGTAAATCAACCCCAGACCAGATTTAATGGCTCCCGGTAAAAGCCGATTTACTCACCTGCCAATCCTGAAGAAGCCAGTTGCTTTGTCAGAGGTGGGAGTTTCATTCATTGCAGACTGCACGGGCTGTACCAGACGGAAGATCACATTCTCCCGATTTAGATCAGGACGATATATCAAAGACAAGCCAAAATAAAATAAATAAATAAACCCGCCCAGGAGCAGCACGCCTGCAGTTAATAACAGCAGTCATTATTATTCGTTGTCTACTCCAGATCCAGTCACTGGGAACTGGCATCCTTCCGGAACTTTTAGTCAGAGCCTCAAAAGGCAGGGAGAAAAGACGGATAAAGACAGGCTCCTAGAAAAACTACAGCCTTCCTTCCTGGCTGTTGAGCCCTCTAGCCTCAGCCTCAGGGGAAGTTTTGGGCTTTCTAAGTGACATCTTACTATGTGGTGACCTACTGCTGAGTTTCCGGAGGACCTTTCAACCTTGTGACTTCTGGATTGACCTAAGGGAATTATGGGAATTTTTTCCTTCCCACCCAGTGATTTTGGCCCTGTGCTGTAAATAAAGGATTTCTTTGCCTTTTATTTCCAGACCCTAGTCCTTCATTGATTGAAGTCAGGACAGGAATTCAAGCAGGGACCATGGATGAGCACTTACTCAGAGGTTCATGCTTTCTTTACTGGCCTGGACTGTCCCTCAGGGAATGGTGCCACCCACAGTGGGCTGGGCCCACCTCCATCAATTAACAGACAGGCCGAATGGTAATCTGAGTTGAGCGGATCCTTCAATGGAACTCCCCTTCACAGGAAGCTATGTCAAGACGGTAGTTAAAGCTCTTTCCACCTGTCCTTTGCTTTGAGAGCTTCAGTTGTTCCAAGGGAAGATGAAATGCTTCTTGCCTCACAGCTGGGAAGGTCCTGTACCTCAGGCTGGGGAGCTGCTCACGAGGCTGACACTCGCTACACACCAAGGGAGCTGGGTTCCATCCCTAAGAACTGGCATAAAAGTTGGGTTTGGTGCCGCACACTCGTAATGTTAGCTCTAGGGAGGTGACATGGATCTCGGTGGCTAGTGGGCTGGTCATCCTAGCTTAACCGACAAGCCCCAAGCTAATGAGAAATCCTATCTTAAACAACAAAAGAAAGCAAAACACCATAACTGATGCTTCCTGACAGAAGGCACTGGAGGCTATCCTCTTGCTTCTCCATGTATCTCCATATATGTCCACACAAAAGCATGTGCACCTGCCTATACAGATCTATTCAACACACACATGTGCCCCTCCCCATCTCCTTGGCCATAATGTCCTTGAAAGTCTGCCCAGGAGACAATCCACAATTTAAGACACAGTGAACAAGGAACTTGGGGCCGACAGTGTCAAGACTCAGAGTACGGGTTGGTGTCCACAGTTACACACAGCCTGTGGACTTATATCAAAGCTAAGCCCAAGCTTAGCAAAGACTCATAGTCAACTTGCTGATCAGAGTTACACACATTTATCCCTTGCATTCTAGGCTTACACAATAGACCCTAAGGCTCTTTAGAATCTGTTCACAGCTGTAAACAAGAGGGTGTGGAGTGTGTCAGACTCTCTATTTATAGTAAAAGTCATGGTTCATGCAGAATTTTCTCAGAGTATAGTTCTCTACAGAAGATGGTTAAGCATGGCATTTCTTAAATTAGTCTGGGATGATACATTCTCAGGGGCATTTAAAGTGTTTTATTACATTAACCGGTTAATTAATTAACCAGTGCATGTGTGCGTGCACATGTGGATGGCTCTGTGCTAGAAGTCAGAAATCTCATGGAAGTCAGCTCTCGCCCTCCGCCGTGTGGGTCCCAGGTCAAACCCAGGTCATCAGTCTTGACAGCAAGTGTCTTTACCAACCAAGTCATCACAGCCTCTTTCCTTCGGATCTTATGGCATGAGATAGCCTTTGTTTGTAAAGGTTTCCTTCGTTTTATTTTATACATATGAATATTTTGCCTGCATGCAGGTCTAGACACCACATACACACAGTTTCCACAGGGGCCAGAACAGAGTGTCTGGTCTTCTGGGACTGAAGCTACAGTGGGTTGTCCTCTATGTGTGTATTAGGAACTGACCCTGAGTACCTAACCACTGAGCCATCTCTCCAACACGCAAGGTGTGGCATCTCTTAACTACGTCACCATTTTGCTCTTCCGAGCATGTGTCTTCATTACCAGTGTGGCACTTGCTCAAACTGGGCTGCACAGAAATCGGGACATGTGGTAAATACTCAAGAATTACAGGAGGTTACTTCCACTCTAAGTACACCCACACACCCCTTCAAGTCACAAAAGCACAGACTCTGGAACAACTCAACCTAGCATTCAAAGCCAGACAAAGCTCCCTCGGGTATGGGACATGAGGGACATGTCTATTCTTTTTCCAGCACAGGTGCAGTTGAGGACAGGGGTGCTCCTTCTTCCCCTGTGTAGGGCTTGGCAATTGTCACCACACCTGCCTTTTTATTGGTGGCTGAGTGTGGAACATCATGGCAAGAGCTTAGCCAAGGGAGCCATCTTGCCAGCCCTTAACTCTGGTTCAGCAAAATTGTTCTACCCTGTGACCTTGTATTCTACCATGGGACCTCATATTCTATCACTTGATCTTGTATTGTACCGTGTGACCTTGCATTGTACCATGTGACCTTGTATCCTTCACAGCTCTCTGGTTTCTGTGTTTCTACACCTTAGAATACGGAACAGAAATAATGTCGTAGCTAGGGCTCTATGAAGAGCCCAATTCTTAGTTGCTCCCACTGAAGACAAGTGTGGCAGGCCAAGGTCACCTACAATCTTCTATGTTGGCTCATTAGGCCAACTCCCTCAATATCATGTTTGCCTAGAGCCTCATTTTAATTAAGAAACAGGAACTAAATTAGGTTTTCCAGGAGCTGATCCTACCGGATCATCATATCTGGCCACGGCCTGTTTAGCCCTCTCTTTCGGACACCTGCTCCTTGTAATCTAGTGTCTTGTGGGATACTTTAATCTCCCTTTTCTAAGAGATGAGTCATATCCCAGAGTATCCCTTCAGGGGTAAAAAAGCCACAGCTGGGTGAGACGCGTAAGCAACTTTTTCTGTGATGAAGAGATTTGCCAACCAGCAATCTGAGGCAGTAGGAACTCATCATTATGTTCATAGGCGCCTGGGTACCAACTGGCCTGGGGACTCTCCTTCCACCAGTAAGAAAATAACCTTCATTAAGGTTCTGGGAAGACAAAGCCTGAGTGTTTGCCAGCCCCCCCCCCTTTTCTGTTACTCCCCCCTAGACACATACACAAACACACACACACACACACACACACACACACACACGTCCTAATTTTGATGCAATGACTTGCATTTTAATGTCTGTGGCCCCATGTTCTTCCCTAAGACCATTAACTTTGTTGAGGCAAGGGACCTCGGGTCAGCCGTTGAGACGGTTCATAGCTATTTTTTAGGACACACACAAGACATAACAAAGGCTGTTCCCTAAGTTCTCTATGCTGATAGCCACACATACATTTGGGTGGCCTTAATTCGCCGGCCTCAACCTCCCAGCCTCACCACACCTGGATTTTGGGTGGCTCTGGGGAACTGACTCAGGTACCAGCACAGCGAACACGGCACTGTCTGAACCCCCCCTCCCACCCAGTCCCTTCCCCTGAAACTGCAGAAACATCCCAGTTGCTGGGGGCAGAGTTCAGGTCTTTTCCTTGTCAGCCTGGCGAATGGAGTCAAGAAGAGACAGAAATGAGCAGAGCAGTCTGAGCAATGATGGGGTTAGATTCTGGGGTGTTCTCTAGAGTAAACACAAATGGAGCCCTGCTGCTAAATAAGGAAGTGTCAGTGACAGGCCAAAGCCGCCACAGTGAAGTAGAGAGTCCCAGGGATGGCATCTTTCTGCCTCAAGCCTGTCCCACTGTGGTGCCACGATGCATTTACCGATGGACCCTTCTCAAGGCCTCAGGAGCCTGCGAACAGATGCCCCACATCGTGGAGCAGACATACCTGTGCTGGAGACCACCCCTTACTCTGCTCTGCTGACTCCGAGGACAAGGCTCAGGACTCAGCTGGAGCTATGCTCCCTTGCAGGGCCACCAGCTACTGTGCCTCATGTTTGCTCAGTGCCATGAGAGGCCCCGTGAGAAGAGAGATGCTGTTTCATTATTGATGGCAACACCGACAGCTCAGCTTTCCTCCAGCTGTGCCACTTGTCCCCTTGAGCGGGCAGTGGAAAAGGTTGCTAACACAGAGAGCTGAGCTAATGTGGCCTCGGGTGGCCTGGCTAGGATGCACGCCCTGGGCCTGAGTGAGATGCTGGCTACCTGGATCCTTTTCCCCCCAAACATCCAGGACCTGACAGGGTCATCATGGGAAGAACCCCATGGGCCTGTTGGAGGGACAGATCTGTGAAAATATGGCCAGCTAGGTGTGATGGCCAAGTGTACCAGGCAGTCTCCTGACACTATCCACCCAGGAAGATTAATTTGCAGAGAGAGAGGGGAGGTTTTCTTTGGTTCAGTTTAGATGGTTCCAGTCTAAGATTGAGACCCAGTGAGGAGGTAGCCCTTGAAGGCGGGCGCCCATGGCCCTGCACAAATGCTCACCTCACCAGAGAAGATGCCAAAGAGAGAGGAAGGGGCTGGGTTCCCACAACCACTTTCAAGGACGCATCCCCATGACCTGAAGTCCCCGGCAGCTCCAGCATCACATGGGTGTGTGTGGGGAACCAACCCCTTTACATGTGGTCCTTTGGCAGGGCGGCCGTTCATGCATATTTGCCCCATCCCGACAGGTCTCTGAGAGGTCAGTGCACATTTGCTGAACTACTAGGGAGTGCCAGACACCTCCAGTGACAGGGATGCTGTGGAATACCGCAGGAGAGCTTTCGGATTCTGTGAGGTGTTCAGTACCTCCTGCAGCTGACAGGTGCTTTCCTGCATGCATTCCAACGGGACCCTCAATTCTCACAGCCATATTAGGAAGCAGTTACCATTATCAACTTTCCTTATACAAGGGGAAACTGAGTCACCGGGAGGCTAAGCATCTTGCCCAGCATCACAGAACTCTTGAAGATCAGTATCCTGACCTGAGCTCTTAGCATGGGGCTGGGGGTGGGGATTGGGGGGTGGAAACACTGTGCACATTGTAGTTGTGGTGGGGGAGGGGTCAAACCATTTTCCAGAGTCTGGTGTCTCTCTAGCCTTGCTGCTGAAATAGGGGACCAGCGAACTGGTCCCGACTCTCTCTTGTTCTGACCTCTCCTTTCTTCCTGGAGATGAGGAGGAAGTCAGGCCACCCTGGGAAGTTTGGTGAGCCATTTTGAAGCAGGAAGGTGATAAGGTTGAATTTGCAGAGGCAGAGCAGGCATGGGGAGGAACCAGGGTCTGTGAATCCAAATGACTTCCCAGAGGAAGCCACTTCTGAGCCTGCTGATCGGTCCTGTGGGCAGCAATGCCCCTGGGTCCCATCTGTTTAACCTTGGCATCTGCTCACCACGAGTAAGGCAGCTGCAGTGGCCCGGAAGAGAGCTTCTGCCCCTGAAGCCTGATGCTGGCACACAGGGGAGCCATCCAGGTGAAGGGGAGCTGGCGGAGGGGCATAGGTAGACAAGAAAAGTGGTTCCATGTGGTGGCTTCCTGATCCCAGTAGAGATTGTGACAAAGGTACTGAGGCAGGTATTTAAGGACCAGCGGGGCGGGACTAAGGGTATAAAATACCCAAGCTCTCTCCTATCCCAAGGGATAAAGCAGTTAAGTTACTTTCTCTTTTACCCAAGCTTGTCTGCACTAAGGAACTAACTCAGTGATCCCCAAACTGACCACCCACAGCAGTTACAAAGGACTCCACAGAGGACCTGCCATAGCAGCTCCTGTCAGAAGTCCGGGGCTAAGTTCTTTGAATGACAGGCACTCACTAGAGGTGAAGTGACCTTTGCCCTGTCCAGACTGAGCCAGCGGGTCAGCTGGGTCCCCAGCCATCCACGACTTTCTAGGAGCTGTAGGAGAACAGGACATAGCTTGCTGTCCTTTGACCCCACCCTGTGTTAAGAGGGCAGAGCAGAGGCTGCAGGCCCCTCTTTGCACAAGAGTGCTGGGTCATACACTCAGTTTGGTTTGAGTGTTCCTCAGGCTTCTGTGTTTGAACACTTGCTGTCTTAGGGTTTCTGTTCCTGCACAAAACATGACCAAGAAGCAAGTTGGGGAGGAAAGGGTTTATTCAGCTTACACTTCCATATCGCTGTTCATCACCAAAGGAAGTCAGGACTGGAACTCAAGCAGGTCAGGAAGCAGGAGCTGATGCAGAGGCCATGGAGGAATGTCACTTACTGGCTTGCTTCCCCTGGCTTGCTCACCCTGCTTTCTTATAGAACCCAGCTCTACCAGCCCAGGGATGGCACCACCCACAATGGGCTGGGTCCTTCCCCCTTGATCACTAGTTGAGAAAATGTCTTACAGCTGAATCTTATGATGGCATTTCTTCAAGAGAAGCTCCTTTCTCTGTGATAACTCCAGAGTGTGTCAAGTTGACAAAAATCCAGCCAGTACACTTGGTCTCTAGGTAGCGTTCTGTTTGGGAAAGGTTATAGAACTCTGTGGGAGAGTGATGCGTTTCGGTTTGATAGCCCAGCCTTACTCTTGTCCATCATGTTTCTGGACCCCAGACACAGTGTGAATGGCTGTGTCCTGCTTCTGTGGTGCCATCCCCTCCACAACGGGAGTGCCAGGATAAGTCTCTGAATTCTTGATCTGAAAATAAGCCTTTCTTCCATTAAGTTGCTTCCTGTAAGGAACTTGGTCCCCCTGACAAGAAAATAACTAATAGACCAGCTTATGTGCCCAGCCTGATCCCAAGGGTGCTGGTTTCAAAAGAGAAACACCAATTCATCGTTCCTGTGTTCAGGGGCACAAAACCCAAGTGTGTTCATACAGTTAACATGGAGTTCTGTTCCCCGAACTGGCTCTCAGGCTCGGTTTCTTCTGACTCTGCGTGCAGGAAGTCCCAAAAGGCTGAAGGTAGGGTGGCTCTGACACAGTGTCCCCCAAGACACAGATCCCGCCTGCCTCCCTGTTGGCTGTCAGCTGTGTTCAGGGCTGAGCCATGCTTCTCTCTCAGGTCTGACAGGGTGGGGGGTGATGGCCCCAGCACCTCTGAAGTGGTGACATGCCAAGAGGAGTCATGATACTCTTGCCCTTCACCTGTGCTGTGATTTCTCAGGAACTCAGTGTCCCTGAGATCCTGGATCACCCTGGAATTAAGGGCTACAGGTAGGCTCCATAAACACGGGGACCTGAGTTTTATTCCCAGCACTCCTGCACATACACACACACACACACACACACACACACACACAAACACAAACACACACACATACATACACACACACATACACACACATACACACACATACACACACATACATACACACACATACACACACACATACATACATACACACACACATACACACACATACACACACACATACACACACACACATACATACATACATACATACACACATACATACACACACACACACACACACACACACACACACACACACACACACACACCAGGCATCATGGTGGCTATAACAGAGCCCCGGACCTTGGTAGACTCACAGGCCTCAGCACACTGACTCCATGAAGGACGTACCGTTCAGGCTGTAAAACACAACACCACCTGCCAAAATGAAAAGAGTCCTAATCCATCAAAGCCTGTAGTTCTGGGAGAATCTCTAACTGGAACCTTTCCTTGAATCCCACTTCTGGCTAACTGTTCTTGTTAACGGAAGAATGTCAACCCAGAGTATGGGCTTTGTGCTTAAAGGCTCACACTGAGACAGGCCCCCTGGATCCCAAACACAGTGACTTTCTATGGCTTGAACCATGTCCCAGCAGTCTTCCTGGTGGATACTCTACCCGCAACAGTGGCAGCTCGAGAGCTTATGGGCCGAACTGGTGAGTTTCAGTCAGTGAGGCCAGATCTCAAAATGATGATGCTGGTGGTGATGATGATGTGGAGAACAAGTGAGGAAGACAGGCACCACTGGCTTCTGCACACACACACA
The DNA here is from genome assembly GCF_963924665.1 of Micromys minutus. NCBI lineage: Eukaryota > Metazoa > Chordata > Mammalia > Rodentia > Muridae > Micromys > Micromys minutus. The sequence goes on from NC_137959.1 coordinate 47,164,511, forward strand.
CACACACACACACACACACACTCACAATCTCTCTCACACTCACACAATCACAGACACACAAACACAATCTCACACATACTCACATGCCCACACATGAGTGTATGTGTACACAGGCACTCACATCACACACACACACACACATGTAGACACATATTTACACACATGCCCACACACTCGCACGTATGTACACACATACAAATATACACCTGATTAAATTTTGACTTACAGGATCCCACTTGTCCTAACACACACAGGTTAATCAAATTTTAACTGCAGACATTTTAGTCAGAATGCAAGCCATCAGGACTCTCTGCTCACTAGAGCTCCCTTTGAGGACTGACTACCTTTCTAACTCTCCATTCTGTGTAAATCTGGTTGTACAGCGGTGAGGACCTGTTCCTCCTGCCCCACGGTGCTCTTTGCTGTGAGCACCAGAGGCACCTCCACAGCTGGTCTTCTTTGAAGTGTGGTCCCTCTCCTCCTGGGAACTGTCTCTTATCCCCTCCCTGCTGCGTCCACATCTGATCTCACGCAGAACTCATCCTATCAGAGGCTGCCATTGCTGTTAGCTCAAATGTTAAAAGTTTAGGGCCTGAAGCAAATGTTCCAGAACCATCCCTCCCCTTCCTTGCATTAATTCACTAATTACTAAGTTAATACTCTTCAGAGAGTCCTCTCTTCCCTGTTGCTCTTCCTGTGGGCCCAGAGCTAAGCTTCGGAGGCACCCAGGGGGCTCATCAGTGGGGTTTCGGGTTTCCTACAAGTACTACCTTCCCTTCCCTTGGCTCTGCAGATCTGTTTTCTGTATACGTGATTCTGACCACTCCAGTACCCACCCTCCATGTAAGAGGGTCACATGAGGGAGATCCAGGGACACAGGTCTGGTGAGACTGCGGAGAGGTCTAGGCCGAGTGCACGGAAAGCGTGCCTTCCCACGGCCCCCCGATTGGTTCAGGGGAGCAGGAACTCTGCCTTAGGGACTCGGTTTCCACCCTGAGGGCCCATGCGTGCGTGCAGACCAAACGCTCAGGCCATTTGCCACCGGGAACATCGGAGATCCAGGGACACAGGCCGGTACACGGGAGAGACGGGAACCAATCACTGACAACAAGACCATGTATAACCACAGACAACAAGATGGCAAGAGGAAAGGGAAAGAACTTACCCAATCAAAACCAAGACAACCTGGCAACATCAGAACCCAGCTCTCCCATCCCAGCAAACAGCGGAATGCCAAACACTCCAGAAAAAGAAAACTCAGACCTGAAATCATACCTCAAGATGATAATGGAGATCCTTAAACAAGAACGGGAAGAAAAGCATAAAGAAATAGAAGCTTTTAAAGAGGAAACATGAAAAACACTCAAAGAAATCAAAGAACTAGAGGAAAACAGAACCAAAGAGATGAAGGAATTGAAGAAGGAATTTAAAATGGAAATAATAAAGAAAACACTAAAAGAGACAACCCTGGAGGTAGAAAACCTAAAAAAGAAATCAGGAGTCACAGATGCAAGCATCTCCAAGAGACTACAAGAGATGGAAGAGAGAATCTCGGGGGTCAAAGACAACATTGAAAATGTAGACAAAACAGTCAGAGAAGATGCAAAAGCCAAAAAGCTCCTAACCCAAAATGTCCAGAAGATCCAGGACACAATGAGAAGACCAAACCTAAGGATAATAGGAATAGAAGAGGACAAAGAATATCAACTAAGAGGCACAGTAAATATCTTCAACAAAATCCAAGAAAACTTACCTACCCTTAAGAATGAGATGACCACGAGCATAAAAGAAGCCTACAGAACTCCAAATAGAGTGGACCAGAAAAGAAATTCCTCCCGACACATAATAGTCAAAACACCAAGTGGCCAAAGCAAAGAAAGAATACTAAAAGCAGTAAGGGAAAAAGGTCATGTAACAAAGGCAGACAAATCAGAATCACACCCAACTTCTCAATAGAAACTATGAAAGCTAGAAGATCCTGGACAGACATCATGCAGACCCTAAGAGAACACAAGTGTCAGCCCAAGCTGCTGTACCTAGGAAAACTGTCAATCACCATAGATGGAAAAACCAAGATATTCCAGGACAAAACTAAATTTACACAATATCTGACCACAAATCCAGCATTACAACAAATTATGGGTGGAAACCCCAATACAAGGAGGGAAACTACATCCTAGTAAAAACAAGAAAATACCTAAGCAAGAAAACCAAAAGAAGAAAGACACACAGGCACGATTCTACCTCTAAAAGCAAAAATAGCAGGAAACAGCAACCACTATTCCTTAATATCTGTTAACATAAATGGACTCAATTCCCCACTAAAAAGACATAGACTATCAGACTGGATACATAAAGAGAATCCAGCATTTTGCTGCATACAGGAAACTCATCTCAGAGACAAAGACAGGCACTATATCAGAGTAAAAGGTTGAAAAAAAACCTTCCAAGCAAATGGCCCCAAGAAACAAGCTGAAGTAGCCATTCTAATATCGAATAAAGTAGATTTTCAACCAAAAGTTATCACAAAAGATAAGGAAGGACACTTTTTACTCATTACAGGGGAAATTTGTCAGGAGGAACTCTCAATCCTTAACATATATGTTCCAAACACAAGAGCACCCATATTTATAAAAGAAACCCTACTAAAGCTCAAAACATACATTGCATCCCACACAATAATAGTGGGAGACCTCAACACCCCACTGTCATCAATGGACAGATCATGGAAACAGAAACTGAACAAGGACACAGTGAAACTAGCAGAGGTTATGAACCAATTGGAATTAATAGACATCTACAAAACATTTCATTCTAAAACAAAAGAATATACATTCTTTTCAGCACCTCATGGCACCTTCTCCAAAACTGACCATATAATCGGCCACAAAACAAGCCTCAATAGATATAATAAGATTAAAACACTCCCATGCATTCTATCAGATCACCATGGTCTAACGCTGGTCTTTAATAACAACAAAGACAACAAAAAGCCCATATACACATGGAAACTAAACAATGCTCCATTAAATGATAGCATGGTCAAAGAAGAAAGAAAGAAAGAAATTAAGGATTTTCTAGAATTAAATGAAAATGAAAATACAACATACTCAAAACTATGGGATGCAATGAAAGCAGTACTGAGAGGAAAATTCAAAGCTCTGAGTGCTTCCAAAAAGAAACTGGAAAGAGCATACACTAGCAACTTGACAGCACAGTTGAAAGCTCTGGAACAAAAGAAAGCAGATACACCCAAGAGGAGTAGACGGCAAGAAATAATCAAACTCAGAGCAGAAATTGACCAAATAGAAACAAAAAGAACCATTCAAAGAATCAACAAAACCAAGAGCTGGTTCTTTGAGAAAATTAACAAGATTGATAAACCCTTAGCCAGACTAACTAGAGGGCAAAGAAAGAGTATCCAAATTAACAAAATCAGAAATGAAAGTGGAGACATAACAACTGAAACTGAGGAAATTCAAGAAATCATCAGATCCTAGTACAAAAGCCTTTACTCAACAAAGTTGGAAAATCTGGAGGAAATGAATGAATTCCTAGATAGATACCAGATAGATACTAAAGTTAAACCAGGACCAGGCAAACCATTTAAATAAGCCCAGAACACCAAGAGAAATAGAAGCAGTCATCAAAAGCCTCCCAACCAAAAAAAGCCCAGGTCCAGATGGGTTCAGGGCAGAATTCTATCAGACATTTATTGATGACCTAATGCCAATACTCTCCAAACTATTCCACAAAATAGAGTCAGATGAAACACTACCTAATTAATTTTTCGAGGCCACAATAACCCTTATTCCTAAACCACACAAAGACCCTACAAGAAAAGAGAACTTCAGACTAATCTCACTTATGAACATTGATGCAAAAATACTCAACAAAATCCTTGCAAACTGAATCCAAGAACACATCAAAATGATCATTCACCATGATCAAGTAGGCTTCATCCCTGGGATGCAAGGATGGTTTAATATATGGAAATCCATCAACATAATCCACCATATAAACAAACTCAAAGAAAAAAAAAAAAACCACATGGTCATCTCACTAGATGCTGAGAAAGCATTTGACAAAATTCAACACCCCTTCATGTTAAAAGTCTTGGAAAGAACAGGAATCCAAGGCCCATACCTAAACATAATAAAAGCAATATACAGCAAACCAATAGCCAACATCAAACTTAATGGTGAGAAACATAAAACAATCCCACTAAAATCAGGGACTAGTCAAGGCTGCCCACTCTCCCCCTACCTATTCAACATAGTATTGGAAGTCCTGACTGGAGCAATTAGACAGCAAAAGGAAATAGAAGGGATACAAATTGGAAAGGAAGAAGTAAAACCATCACTGTTTGCAGATGACATGATAGTGTATGTAAGTGACCCCAAAAATTCCACCAGAGAACTTCTACAGCTGATAAACAAGTTAAGCAAAGCGGCTGGATATAAAATTAACTCAAACAAATCAGTAGCCTTCCCCTACTCAAAGGACAAACATGTGGAGAAAGAAATTAGGGAAAAGATACCCTTCACAATAGTCACAAACCATATGAAATACCTTGGTGTGACTCTAGTTGAGCAAGTGAAGGACCTGTATGACAAGAACTTCAAATCTCTGAAGAAGGAAATTGAGGAAGATCTCAGAAAATGGAAAGATCTCCCATGCTCATGGATTGGAAGGATCAACATTGTAAAAATGGCCATCTTACCAAAAGCAATCTACAGATTCAATGCAACCCCCATCAAAATTCTAACCCAATTCTTCATAGAGCTGTTAAGAGCAATGTGCAATTTCATCTGGAATAACAAAAGACCTAGAATAGCGAAATCCATTCTCAATAACAAGAAAACATCTGTGGGAATCACCATCCCTGACCTCAAGCTATATTACAAGGCAACTGTGTTAAAAACTGCATGGTACTGGTACAGAGATAGGCTCGTGGATCAATGGAATAGAATAGAAGATCCAGAAATGAGCCCTCACATATATGGTCACTTGATTTTTGACAAAGGAGCTATAAACATTCAATGGAAAAAGGACAGCCTCTTCAACAAATGGTGTTGGTCCGACTGGCACTCAGCATGCAGAAGAATGAAAATAGACCCTTTCTTATCTCCTTGTACAAAGCTCAAGTGCAAGTGGATCAAAGATCTCCACATTAAACCAGGTACACTGAAACTATTAGAAGAGAAAGTAGGGAAAACCTTAGAACACATAGGCACAGGAGAAAATTTCCTGAACAGAACACCAATGGCTCATGCTCTAAGGTCAAATATCAACAAATGGGACTTAATGAGATTGCAAAGCTTCTGTAAGGCTAAGGACACTGTCAAGAAAACAAAACGGCAACCAACAGAATGGGAAAAGATCTTTACCAACCCCATATCTGATAGAGGCCTAATATCCAAGGTATACAAAGAACTCAAGAAGTTAGACACCAGAGGATCAAACAACCCTATTTAAATGGGATACAGAGCTAAACAAAAAGTTCTCAACTGAGGAATATTGAATGGCTGAGAAGTGTCTAAGGAAGTGCTCAACATCCTTAGTCATCAGGGAAATGCAAATCAAAACAACCCTGAGATTCCACCTCACACCAGTCAGAATGGCTAAGATCAAAAATTCAGATGACAGCAGATGCTGGTGAGGATGCGGAGAAAGAGGAACACTTCTCCACTGTTGGTGGGGTTGTAAACTGGTACAACCACTCTGGAAATCAGTCTGGCGATTCCTCAGAAAATTGAACATAGTACTACCTGAAGACCCAGTTATTCCACTTCTGGGCATATACCCCAGAGAAGCTCCAACATACAACAAAGACACATGCACCACAATGTTCATAGCAGCCCTATTTATAATAGACAGAAACTGGAAAGAACCCAGATGTCCTTCAGTAGATAAATGGATACAAAAATTGTGGTATATTTATACAATGGAGTACTACTCAGCTATCAGAAACAATGACTTTATGAAATTCTTAGGAAAATGGATGCATCTAGAGAATATCATTCTGAGGTGACCCAGTCACAAAAGAACAGACATAATATGCAGTCAGTGATAATTGGATACTAATCCCAGAAAGTTAAAATACGCTTGTGAATTCCTGCCTATTTAAGTCCTTAGGTAGGCCTGAAGACATTTTAGGTTCTATTCTTTTCTTTTTTAAAAGATTTGTTTATTTATTTTATGTAAATGAATACTCTATGCATAACCAGGAGAGGGTGTCAGATCCCATTACAGATGATTGTGAGCCATCATGTGGTTGCTGAGGATTGAACTCTGGACCTCTGGAAGAGCAGTGTTCTAACCACTGAGTCATCAGACTGAACACGGGGACATCATTGAAGGAGCTAGAGAAAGGGAAGAACAAAATTTTTAACTAACCAAACCCTCCACAGCTCCCAGGGACTAAAACACCACCCAATGAATTTGAATGGAGAGACCCATGGCTCCAGGTATGCAGCAGAGCATATCATTCTCTGGCATCAATGAGAGGAGAGAACTTTGGTCCAGCAAAGGGTCATTTTCTCAGTCTAGGAGAATGCTGAGGTAGGAGAGGGAGGCTGGGAGAGGGAGCACCTTCATGGAGGCAAAGGGAGGGGGACGGGGGATGGGGTTGGTGGAAAGGCAATTTGTAAATTTACACCTGAATTGTAAATACAGAGAATATCCAATAAAAATAATTAAAAAAAAAAAGATCACATGATCACTGGTCTGGGTAGCTGGCTTCTCTGCCTTTGCATAGTGTCCACATTCACATTATAGCACAAGGCTGAATAATGTGTTGGATGCTGTTTTCCCTCACTTCAGTGACAGAAGGGCAGGGCTATCTCAGTCTGGGGCTATAGTCCAGTCCTTCCTGGTGGGAAAGGCAGGGACAGGCTCGTGAGGTGGTGGCTGGTCACATGGCATCCATGGTCAGACAGGGAGATGAAGCTGGCGCTCACCTCTGTCTTCTTCCTGTTCAGTCTGTTCATACCCCAACCATGGTACGGCATCGCACACATTCAGGGTGCATCTTCCCTAAGCCAACCCAAGCTGGAGAATCTCTCACAGGCATGCACGGACACTGGTTTCCTAGGTGATCTTAGATTCTGTCAAGTTGACAGCATTAACCATCGTGTCTGTTTTGATTTCCCATGGTCCCTATGTGAGAGGTCTCCATCTTCCAGCTACTGTGAACACTGCTGTGTAACTATGGGGAAGTAGCTCTGAGCCTCTCTTCAATCCTTTTGTTCTATGTAACAGGTATGGGGACTGTCGTCACACGCTCCCCAAACACACCATTCTACCCTGGCCTCTCTCACCTAAGTACAATTTGCCTGAGCCACAACCCAGGAGGGAACAAACTCATATATGATGGAGTCCCAGAGAAGACCAAAGTTTCAGGTCTCTATAGCAAACGAGAATTATTACAGCTGGGGCTGCTGGGCCAGATTTTAACTAGAAATACAGAAAATGCTACAACCCACATGGGAGAAGGAAACAGGAGACTCCTAGAAGTTTTCTTCTGATCCCCACATACATGTTTTAACATGTATATAGACAGGCAGACACACACTTAATACTAGTGTAATAATAATAAACTAAAACAGAGATGACTTGGTGGTTAAGAGCAATGGCACCTTTCTAGAAGACCCAGGTTAGATTCCAAGTACCCATGTGGCAGCTCACAATTGTCTGTAAGTCTAGCTTCAGGGGATCCAACACCCTTTCCTGGCCTCCGAAGGTACCAGGCACCCACACAGTACACTCATGCAAGCAAACACCAGAAAATGTAAACTTTAAAAATAAAACTAAAATCTTCTGAGAATGGTCATACTTGCACATGTAAAACACATGTATGAATGCACCGATTTACTGTTCATGTCCAGTGAGTGTGCTCACACAGCAGAACTACCTTTATGAAGCTTCCATTTTTGCAGGTTCTGCTGGAGTGTCTCCTGTAGGTGTGCCTGTAGCCTGAATAACTTCGGGTTATTTACTGAAGCACCTCTACTCTGCACGGCCCCTCCCGGCTCTCAGGCTCCATGGAGACGTCCCGTACTGGCCACTCATGGGTTGATGGGTGACACCGTGGCCAGGACATCTAAGTCTGACTTTTAGTTACTTCTGTTCTTTAGTGACTTGAGGACAGTTCAGGGGTCAAAGGGAGACTTGCATGTGTCTGGTGGGAAGAGTTGGCTGTTTCTTGTTGGTGGTTTGGGCACAGGCAAGATTGATGTCAGGGATCTGCAAGATTCAGGCAGATCCCTGACATCAAGGAAGGAAAACATCCGGCTGTTTTCAGTTGACCCTAATGTCAGGTGAGCAAAGACTTAGACAACTTCAGAGGTCAGCATATCTGGCAAGTTAGGATGAACTGGATGAGGGAGGGCTCACACGTTCGGATGTGAAAGTCTACGTTGTTTGGGGCTAGGGAAGAGAGAGCTCATTGAGTGAAATGCTTTCTGTGCAGGTAGGAGGTACCACTTCACCCCCAGAACCTGCAATAAAGTAAGCCAGGGTGATGATGTGCAGATAGTCCCAGGGCTGGAGAGAGCTGTAGCCCTGGGGTTTGCTGGCCAGCCCCGCCTCACACTCCACAAGCTGGGTAGCATCTGAAGTACAGATGATGTTGTCCTCTGGCTGCCACACACGTCTGCATATTACCCCCCAATGTAACATTTGAGGTATCGCCTGTTAAAGTCTCGTATGTGCCTAATCTTCAGCAAGCTTATTTGGAGTTTGCCAGTGGAAGGCAGGCGTGTTTCTCTGGTTCGGGCCGTCTACTACTGTTTCCTGTTTCCTTCCTTAGAGCAGGCCCTGGGCTTGTCTGCATCCTTAGAATGAGGTCCTGGTTTTAAGTCCAAATGAAAGTTTCACATGAACCAAAAGGACAGACGTAGATTCCTTCTAACATGAAAGCTACAGTCTGTGTAGTCATCACTGTCTGTGGCTTCCCTCACCTCCATCTGGGGTGCTAAGAGCACAGGCTGACTCAGTTTCCAAGGATCCAGAGTTATGTCATGGCCTCCTGAGGCACAGGCTGACAGCAGGACTGGTGTGGAATTCTTCAGACTTCTCACCAGTGTATACATGGTGAGGTGGCATAGCTGTCACCGTGGCAAACTCAGGTTTGGCCATATATGGGGCTCCAAGGATATGAAGCTCCCTATTTGGCTGGAAGCACACAGTTAGCTCCATAGGAATCTCCACAGCTTCCTTTTCCAAACCGGAGAATGAACCAGAGCCTCCGTCTGTGGCTCGGCTTGACCGGCTGGGACCGTTACCTGCTGAGCCATCTCCCCAGCCCACATGCTCACAGACGGCCATCTCCCCAGCCTTAGGCTTTGCAGGTTAGAAGCTGTGTCTTCTGAGTCTGATCTCCTCCCTGGCGAATGACTTGTAACCAAACTGCATTTTGATTGACTGGCGGGGCCCTGGGCGTCTTCTATCTCATTGATAACTGAGCAGCTGAGCAAAGTAGGTTTCTGCTGTTGCCCTTTGATGGCAACTTGTGTTTTTAATAAGCCCTCTCCATACATAGTACAGAAAAAAAACCCAAATATGCTAATTACTTTCAACTGCCACATACTGGGAAGGTTTTGACACACAACTGTTCACCCCACAAGGTGAGAAACAAGCACCTGCTTAATTATTCTGAAATCAAAGATATTTCCTTTATTGGCCTGACTCCAGTATCAGTTTGTAGGAGTTCATCCTCACAGCAAGTCAACACTCGTAGTTAAGAGGTGTCAGTAACCAGGCATGTTTAGTGCAGTGCAAAGCTGTTCAGAACCACACGTCCCACAGGGACAGGAAGCCATGTTCAGTTAGCCTGGCTAAGCAGAAACATCACTTTTTAAGAGTAACAGACGAGTCACCTTGCCCCTGTGATAAGCATGGCCCAGGACTTAAGGGATGACTCTGTGCTGGTCTTAGACACATGAGGGAAGACTTAACCTCAAGAAGATACTGTTGTCCTGGGTCACGCTGATGCCTAAGAGTGGGAATGCTCTCCAGCAGGCTGTTTGCTTTCTCTAAGGCATGCTCCCTGCACCTGCTTGGCTGCACTTGGAAGAGCGTAGCTGCTCTACATCAAGGACTTGGCCAGGCGCGTGGCTGTCATGACTGAACTTTCAGACGTGTGGAACATGGTTAAGCTTCTGCTACTGTTTTGTTGCACAAACACTTTGAAAACAACTCCAAAATCCTGCAGTAAACACCAATTTATAGAACGAGTTGGTGTGGTGGCACAAATCTGTAAGTCCAGGTCTTGGGGTGCTGAGGCAGGAGAAGTGAGTTCAAGTGAACCTGGGCTACAATGGGCCTTGGCTTAAAACCAAACAACTAGTTTCCTACCCCAAAGGAAGCTTGAACAAGTTTTCACAGCAAGTCAAAGTTTATCTGTTTATAAAATGGGAACCTCCAGACCCTTCCAAGGATATATATTCTTGGGATCAAGGGACTTGAAGCTTAGAGTATAGTGTATGTGAAGTGTCATGGTGAATTCCTAGCACTCTGAACCAGCAAGAGGCTAAGAGGTGGCTAGACCGTTCTGGATACAGACCAGGGTCCAAATGACCTGCAGCAAGCTCACGGGGATGACGGACACATCACAAGCCACACAGACCAGGGAGCACCGCTTCTGATGCTGACTTCTTTTGAACATTTATTAAAAAAGCAGAATGTATGTTCATCTCAAATATAACAGTTAAAAATGGAGAAGCAATACAAACAATGTGTTAGCCAGCAGCATCCGGTCCTCAGCTTGCCCACCTGCTTCCGTCAGGTCCCGGCGAGCTCAGCCACTGCCTGCCTCCCGCCTTACAGCTAGCCCAGGTGGAACAGAATCATATAAAATTAACAAGTTAGGGTTAAATAAGCTTAAATAAGAGTGTTAAATACAAGACACTTTATCAGAGGTTCTGTACAAAGATAAACAGATCTAGTGTTGGACACAGGATCCTGCTGGTACTCAGCATCAGGGGCTCTATCAGGAGAGACTGAGTGCAGAGCGACTACAAGAAAGCAAACTACTCGCGGAAGTGACTACCGACAGGTCCAGCTGTTCACAAGGCATACGCATCTCTTAAAAAAATTCAGAACACTGTTAAGATTCAGGCACCATTTGCTCCTGCAAATAAATATGTCTCCACGGCAACAGCGTCCGCGCTAGTGTTAAACTTCAGGGCTCGTCTCTGACAGCTCTGCAGACTGCTTACTGCACCCTTCTTATTGCTATGATAATGTGGCCGTGGAAATAAAACTACTGTACAACCAAAAAAATAGAGCACCTTTAACATTAAAGTACACGTTTGATTATCTGCCTCCATATTTATTTTACAATCCCACAGCCCTGCTATAGTACACTGGCTTAGCATCTCTGCAGGTCACTTGCTTAGGTTAGTGACACCCAGTTCTCTCCTCAAGGGAAGCTGAGGCCAGAGCATCGTCAGGGGGACTACCCAGTCACAGGCTGTGTTAGCATCCATGACAGTTACATTCATCTTCTGCTGCAGCGACCCGCCTGTCCGTCCAGGCCCCTGACCTGCCTGCTGGGTGAGCAGTGAGACACAGACAGACAGTGAGACATCTACCTACAGGCGGTGGAAAGCACATGTAAAAACTGCACTGCTGACTTGAAGGGACCACAGGTAGGCAGGGTGGCAGGCAGACCAACCAGCCCATGGTCCCACGGTGAGGAGCCGTGAGCTGATCAGGCCTTTTTGTCAATGGTGCTAAAAAACCACTCAGTGAACTTGCGCAGCTGGGCTGTGGCAGTTTGTGACTCTTCCTGTAGCCGCATGTTGTCCTGCCTCAGGTGCTGGACCTCAGCCTGCAGCACCGCCTTGTCCTGCTTCTCCTGTGTGGACCAGAAACACAATGGTGTTACAAGGTCAGCTGCTCCCACTGAGCTGCATATGAGGGTCCCGGGGTCTTGCCTGAGTTTTGTTGTTCACACCGGGACCAGAGCCACCCCAGCTTCTTGGCTCCCTCCTATGCTCTTAAGAAGGACCAGGGCAGCTGCGTAGGAAGGTTATCACTCAGAGGCTATACTACCCCACACTACCGGGAAGAGACAGCTAGGCAACCCCTCCTGAGGTCTCCAGCTGCCATGCGAACCTGGGATAACTGTTTGGCCTCTCACACCAGCCTTCTGGTGCCGGCGTAGCTCCATGCTGGCCTTCAAAGTTTGCCCCTCAAGAGCATGTAATAAGACCTTAAAAATAACTGCTTTCGGTGCTTCTGCCATGAGGCAGACATGACAGGCTTCAGAGCTCCAGAGCTGAGGGGCCGAGCGGTCACAGCAGCTACTGTTCCTAGTGGTTCACTGCTATGCCTCTCAGCGGATGAGCAGGGGCCGAACCACTGGGAGATCTTTCCCTCCTCAGGGTGTCTACTTTCATCCTTCAAAGGCCCCCTGTTTCCCCAACTCTTTACCCTGTCCATGTGTCCTGTCTCTAAGACCTTCTCAACACTAATGGACAACTCCAGAGCACCACACAGTGCACCACACATCAGCACTGACACCACAGCCCCTTCTAGTGCAGATTCACGGTTTTACTTTCTGGCCCACTGCCATGTCCTGTTTTCAAAGGAAGCCTGGTGTCCACCCCTCCATGTTTTCTAAGCCTACCTGGATGATCATGTCCCGCTACCTGCCCCACACTGCCAGGCCTCCTTCCCAAGTGCTCCTGCCAGGAAGGATCTTGTTCCTTTGGCAAGCTGGCATACACCTCCTCAGGCAGCTCAAACTCTGTTTCTGGATGGACTCATCACCACTGCAGTACAACACCCTAATGTACTAACATGCCCCGGGACCCTTGTGTCTCAATTTCTTTCTTGATTTCCTATCTAGACCAAGTTAGTTAAGCTCAACTGCCTCGGTGTCCATGTCTGCCAAGGAGAAAGAGCAGTGAGCTGTGTCTGCTTGCCTGGGGCTGTGCTGGATTAGAAAAATGTCCCAGGGCCTGGGAAACCACTTATCCAGGCAGACTTGGGTAGGAGGTCCCTGCAGCTGACACACACACACACACACACACACACACACACACACACACACACACTGCTCCACCAGGATCACCTTAACATGAAGTGGAGAGCAAAGCCTTGTTGGCTCAGCTGAATATACACTGGCAGTTCCCCTTTGCCCTTGACCTTAGTTCTTTAGCTGGAGGTGGGGGACAGTGACCATCAGAGGAAAATGTGTCAACCCATGAGTGTGCGTGCACACACAGACCCACGTGCATTTAATAAAAGCTGTCCCAGTGCCCTTCCTAGGTCAGCTCCTTCCCCTTCACACTAGATAAGAACTTGACTCTTCATTTTCCTCACTGGTTCCTTCTGGCTAGGACCAACCCCAGACACTCACAGAATCTTCCTACGTGGAAACCTCATCATTTGAAGGCACAGAGAGGCCTCCACATGTCTGCAGGACTCTATGTGCCTTCAGGGAAAACCCCCACCAACTGCCGCTGAGAGGCCGAGAGGAGACCGAGAGGAGACCGAGAGGAGACCGAGAGGAGACCGAGGGAGCCTCCTTCCTGGAGCCAGGTCTGCCTCGGGTTCTTTTCCATCTATTTGCAGGAATGACAAGGGCTGGATGTGGGCACAGCGCTTTGTTGTGGACTCCAGCAATCACATACCTTCCGAAGGTCAGTCTGCAGTTGTCGGAGAATCAGTTCTAGCTGGTTAACTTTCCCAGTCAGTGTGGAGGGCGATCGCTCCCTGTAGAACGGTACAATTACGAGAACTTAAGAGACCTACGGCCAGGACATTGCTTGTGGTCATGTTAGTAAACTTTTCCCTGAAAATATTAAGTGAAAGTTGACGATTTGGGACAAGGTCCCTATAGCTACCACGGTGAACTGAGAACCAGTAAGACATTAAGGCTGATAAGAAAACAAAAGCTAGGCTTATTTAAATGGAGAAGAGGTAGGCCAGAGTTAAGTCCTGAGAACCATATTTGATACAATTTCTTTAACTTGCTTTTGTCCTGAAGACAGAACCAGGTTCCCCAGCAAGTTAACCATGACTCAGTTCACAGAGTTCATGCATCACGAATGGGAGGTGTGTCCCTCATGTATGCCAGTTGTAGGCACATAGTTGGATCAAGGGTCAGGGTCCAGGAAGAACTGTGCCCTCCTAGGTGTCCTACAGAATGAGTGGCCTGGCTTGGCCAAGACTGACTGACGAGGGGTCATTGCCTGGTGCTTTTGTAGTAATTAGGCAGCTGACTGGAGGTTGGCTTCTGTGGCATAGGCAGCCAATAGGCAGGGTCTGTCTGTGCAGTGTGATGGTCACACAGACCAGGGGTATTATTTCTGGTATCTAGGTCACTCCCATTGTAAGACTCTCTCCAGCTTGGCCTGGGACCCCTGAGTTCTGGGACAGCGGGAGGGAGGGTCTACATACCCAGGTGTATCCATGAATTCTTTGCCACTGGTGGGATCTACACACAAGGACAACTCTGGGGCCCCTTCTAGCTCTTGTCCATGCTGAAGGTCGGTCAGGGTACAGAAGGAGGCCACCCTCTGGTCTGGAGATGAAGAACATACAGACAGGTTGGTGAGAGGCACCAGGCCCCGTGACTTTGTACAGAGCAATTTACTGAATGGAATCTGCTGCCCCTCCTTACCACACTGCCCTGTTTGAAACAAAATGGAGAAACAGAAAATGAAGAAGCATGGCCTGCTGTGCTCCACGGGGAGGGTATGGTGCACACACCACAGCTCAGAGCAAGTTCTCCACACTCCAGGGAGCTAAGCTCCTGGGTGTGTGTGGTTTAGCAAGCTGGATGATGTGGCTGGTGATAAGCATGGGGATGGACCCTGCTGCAAGCTCCCATGAGCTCGACATCCCCGAGACAGGACAGCCAGGGCACACACCCTTGTGCACCACCATGCAGGCGTGCAAGACGGATGGAATGTGCACCACCATGCAGACATGGAATACAGAACAGTCTACAGAACAGCAAGAACCAGTGTCAGTCACCTAGGTAGGAGGCATGGTGACAGAGCAGCCCGAGTTCTTCATCTGAGTCAAGACCTGAAATAAGAGTGAGAATTCTCCTGTGAACAGGGAGATCTCTGACCTTGGGAATCTCAGGGACCCTTCTAAGGCGTGAAAGAGGGGGTTGTGTGAGTAGAGCATGCATAGGTGCTGACATTTGTTTGAATAGGTGTGTGTGCTTCTGTCTCTGAGTGTGTAAGAGACACAATCAGGTATTATGTAATCTCACACACTTCATGCCTTTTAGTTAGAAATAGGGTGGCAGTGTCTGATACAATGGATCGATCACAGATGCCATTATTTCAGACTGACAGGTACGATCCACACTTCAAATTTAAGAACAGTGGTGGTGACAGCAGCCAGCTGGGCCCTCTCACTAGAAACTGTGCGGAAGCTCAGAGGTCCCAGTAGTGCCAGCAGCAACAGCTGTGAGCAGGTGAGACTCAGGGCCTCTTACCACAAGGTATTATGAACTTGGAATTCAATGTTTCCAAGAAGTTGGGTTGGAAAGAAAAGGAAGCAGGCGCAGTCCAGCCTCTTGGGGGCTGAACTCTGACCCAGAACTCAGGCCAGCAATGATGCAAGGTAGGTAGGAAGCACCTTGTCGTTACAGAACAGCACCTTGCCCTGGACCGAGTGAGCGTGCATTTGCAGCTGGAAAGATGCTATCTGCCAGCACCGAGTACTGAGGAGACAGGCCCTGCTCACAGGGACTGGTTAATGGGAAGGAGCAGTACCCAGGCGCACTGGAAGCCCTGTCTCCTGCTGGCTGCTGCACGGGCCTCCTAATGAGGTGACCTGCCTGTTTGGTTGATGTAGGGTCACACACTACCAGTTAATTAAAAAGGGTAGCGAGGCTGAGGCTGCCAGGAACACATGATGGAAAGTCACTGCAGCCACACAGCTCTGAAGGCACGGAGAGTGCCCTGGGCCCTCGAAGAAGTCCTGCTGAGCCCACCCAGTGACTGGTCACATCAGGGTTCTCCAACTGCACGGCCCCCACTTAACACTTGCCATGGGCATGTGGATCCTTTAATTGACCTTCTGTGACACTCAATGTAACCTACACATGACAGAGATCCTGTACCCACTCAGCCCGACAGGGAACCGCATTACCCACGTAGCAGTTGATTATCAGCTGCAGGCACATGGTGTAGTGCCTGCAGCCTAATGAGTGTCGCACGTGGACCATCACCAACTCTTAGAGTTACACCAGTGCTCCTGACACAACTAACCCAGGACCTATGTGCATGTGCACGCTCATGTGGATGTAGGTGTGTGTGCATGCCAGAGGTCAACTCTGGCTACTATTCCTTAGGATGCTGTCAACCTTGTTTTTGGAACAGGACCTCTCATTGGCCTGGACCACTCGCTGACTAGGGTAAGCTGGCTGGCTGGTGAGATCCAAGGCTTCGAGAGCCTCTGCTTTCCAGGCACTGAGATTACGGTGCCATGGATGGCACAGCTCAGAGTGACTGTATGTGACTTTTCACATTGGTCTGTGGCTCAAACTCAGGTCCTCAAGTCTGCCTAACACTTTACTGACCACACCCTCTCCCCAGGCTTTACTGTTAGGACTTTTGTCCTTCCTGCCTCAGTTTCACCCACAGCCAGAATTTTCTACTTGGCTTTGATCCTGTTCATGAGGTCACACCATGTTAAACCTGGGTTTAAGTGAACACACTAGTAATACATGATCAGAAATGCACTTAGCACACTGCCTACAGGACACCACAGCCCTGCCACACAGCACACTGACGAGTGCCTGAAGTTTCCCATGATGGTCACAGAGTTAATGAAACTTCAGGCAGCACCTTGGGAGATGGTCCCAAAGCTCAGAAGAATCCAGACGCAGTTTCTAAGGGCGGTGTGCTGCTCTTGGAAAGTAGAAGAATTATTAAATACACAAGTATATATAAACACATCACAAGCAGCAAAGGGTAACCTGGGGACCACATGGCAGAGGCTAAAGGCTCTTGCTATGTCAGGCAAATCTACAGTTCTGTTGAGAAGCTCTGACAGGCAAAGGGCATTGACACATTCCACACCAAACGGAGTAGGGAATAATACTCACGCTTGGATGTGACCCAGCCAGGTCTTAAATGTGACTGTCACAGCACAGGACTGACACCGTTAGCACCTGGACCACCCTCTCTGAGACCAAGGAGATGGCTCCATTCTGACACTGTGCCTTCCGGGTTACAATTTGGTCACCTGCCTACTTCTGATTCATTTTAACTGTGCTATATTATTTTATACTGGCTATCAGCCAATTCTTAGGAATGAGATTTCAGGTTTAGGGAGGGGACATGGTACAGTTTTCTGCCCTGGCTATTAATTGTTCCCGTGCTTGAACAAGGAGACGATCGCTCTGTAATCCACAGAAGGACAGACCGAGTGTTTGTATGGCTTCCTGGAGCAGCGGAAGCGCTTTGCACACTAAGCAGGTGAGTGCCGTAGCTTGTTAGTACTGGAATCTACATCAACACCACTTGCACACTCAGTTACCTGGTGTGTTCTTCACTGTTTGCACAGTTAGTTACTGTGCGTCTTCTTCAGCGTGCCACACGCATACACCAGTTGTTTGTACAGAGGCAGTGTCATCTACTGCTCACACACACACTGGACACATTCTGACATTAGAAACTTTTCTCTACACTTCACATGTTCCTTTTAAAACTTACTCTTTCAGGCTCATGAAATGTTTAATACTTACACATGTTTTTATCTGGCCATATTATATTTTACATTTTCTCATTGTTCTGTAATTAAAGCTTCCAAATGGTGATATTGATTATTATTCAGTTTTATAAAGTCGACTTTTCTAGTTTCTAAATCTAAATGGTGTATATAAATTGCTTTCTCACTTAGATGTTAAATACATTCTGATGCCTATGTTCTTTATTTTTTCAAAGGACTTATTATTCTATTTTTGAATCATTATTATGCTATTTTAATTATTATTGATTTATAATAGGCTTCTTGTTGAATACTGTTCATCTTTTTTAAAATGGGTGCAATTAAGTTCTTAGCATATCTTTAGATAGCTGTATTGGAACTGCACTTATCTCAAATTAATTCAAAAAGGACTGTCTCCTGTCCTTGTCTATATAAAGACTCTACACAGAACAGAGGCTCGGTTTTCTCATTGTGTTTCTAACGATGGCTTGATTTACAAAGAACACACAGCTGGATCTCACTGATTGGCTTAAAGTGTCCTTTACTGATGCGCCTGTGACTGCATGTGGGATCTGAGCCAACCAGACCTTCCTCTGCTGTGTGAACATGCCACCCCGCCATGAGGTGTTGGCCCCAGCGCCAGCCTTGTGTATGACTGTCCTTGTGTCCTGACTGGCCCACAAGGACAGCAGATATCACAGCCTGGGACTGCTCAGATCAGACAACAAGCCATCACAGAACTGCCATTATCCTTCTGGGGATCCCGTCACATATGACAAAGTGCCATGACCCCATGTGGGTGCAGAGATCAGCCAGGGTTCGCTGTTTCAGAGACACAGGAGTGGAGTCCTCTGGATGAGCCCCACAAGGCAAGCCCCATGCACGTGCTCTGGTGGCCTATGAAGCAGAAGAACCAGCTCAGCTGAGCCACAGCCAACGCACAGCACTGGAAGGCGCAGAGCGCCAACCGCGGCGGCCACACATTTTGGAACGACTTGATATACAGAAAAAGCAGCTAAAAAAATCAGGAATACTTCGAAAAGTTGCTCATCTAGTGAATTTTAGATTTTTTGTTTGTTTTTTGAGACAGGGTTTCCTCTGTGTCACCCGGGCTGTTCTGGGACTCAATTTCCTGAGTGCTGGGATTAAAGGCATGCACCACCACTGCACGGCAATTTTAGAATCTTTAACACTTTCCATTTGGTCCTACTAGATATATAAGTATCACTACAGTTTTAAGCCACTGGAATTTATTTCCCCCTTTCCACATGATGTGGTTGATGTGTTAAGGGTGTGCTTTCAGTGGGTTCCTGTTGTGGTTTGCATGACTGTTCTTCACAAGGTCACCTGTGTGAACATTTAGTCCCACTGCTGGGGAAGGCGTGAGGAAGCACCTTTAGGAGGTGGAGCCTCGCTGGAAGAGGAATCTCTGTGGGCCCTTGGATCTAGAGCCTGGCTCTGTAACCAGTTCCTGTGGGGCAGTGGACTGTGCCACGAAACTTGGTAAAGTTTGAGCGGGTTGGAAGCCCTGAAACCCAGAGAGGACAGTAGGAGCTTCACCTGCTTCCAACCAGACCCTGTCACATGACCACACTCTCCACATACGAACGTGACCTATAGTCACATAGATCAGATCAGAGTTCTCTATGCTAATGAGATATCTAGAGGCCTTGAGGATTTAGCCAGTAAGCTTCCCTTCTTGGAAAATGTATTTAATCTCTGGGAGGTGGTATGCACCCATTTACTACGATGAGCACTCAGTAAACAGTTTGGAATCAAGGAGAAAATCTTTGTCTACAGAGTCACAACATCTAAGTTGCCCACAGAAGGCCTATTCATGCTCCTTGACAATTGCCCATGAGCCATGCTGGAGTTTCCCATCCCCCTGTCCCTGACACAACTCAGTTCCCAACTTCCCGAGACCCAGGAGTGTCTAATGTCCAGGAGTATGAGAACCCCTGGCCCCAGCTCCTTATCACCAGCCTGTGGACCTGGACCCTCCCTTTCAACTTCTCTTCGTGGTTTTCAGTGGTGACTGAACACCCGGGAGTCAGGGAACCCCACTTTGGCCTCTTAGGCTGTGTTTTCCCACCCCTGAGCAGTGTAATGGGGCAAAATGCAGAACTACACCACATCCAGTTCCTTGTCTTGTGTCCTGTGTGTGGACACAATAGGACCAACCAGTTTCCAATGCTGTGGGTGGTCACACCACACCTTCTCTAGTGATTGGAATATGTTTGGCCCAGGGAGTGGCATTACGAGAAGGTGTGGCCTTGTTGGAGGAAGTATGTCACTGAGAGGTGTGGGCTTTAAGACCCTTAACCCTAACTGCCTGGAAGCCAGTGTTCTAGTGGCCTTCAGATGAATAGAACTCTCAGCTTCTCCTGTACCATGTTTGTCTGGATGCTGCCCTACTCCTTCATTGATGATGATGGACTGAATCTCTGAACCTATAAACCAGCCCCAATTAAATGTTGTCCTTATAAGAGTTGCCTTGGTCATGGCATCTGTTCCCAGCAGTGGAACCCTGACTAAGACACCTTCTCTGCCACTGAGGACTATTAGCTCTTAGGAACTGTGACTCTGAGCAAACGCTTTTCCCTTACACTGCTCTGTCAGGGCATCTTATTTCAGCAGTGAGAAAGAAACTAAGGCAGCTGCCTTGTTTAACTTCTGATGAAGCTCTGCTCATTGACAGATCCCCAACTGCATCATGTAGACTATCTGGGAATAAGGATGCATCCTTCCTGAGACTGTGGTGGGATCTCTCAAATCCTATCTTTTATTAGAAATCCGTCCCAATTCCATTAGACATACGTTTAGGAAATTAGTATAATCACTCTTAATTACTTCACCTACTATAACTTACTATAATTAAAGCTTTTCTTTTATTAAACTAGTTAAACTCTTGACTGTAACAATGAATAATCTCAGTCTATTTCATGTATGCTTTCTCACTGCGATCTTACAGACCAAGGCTGTCTAAATGGGGCTCTTTTTAAGAGATTTGAAAAAGAAAGAATTCTATTACACAGAAAGCTGCCAGATCTCAGGAAAGCCTTGCACAAGGGCACCATTATTCTCTGAAACTAAAAACAATTCACTGAGCTTGGTAGTCCTGAGTGATACTTGGTTTTGGAACATTCTCGACGGCTTTTTGGTGACCTCCACACTTTGCCCTTTGTTCTTCATCCCCCATTGTCTCTTGCAATAAATAGTCAATTATGTCACCATGGAGTTTATTCCTATGCAGTTGACATTCCTCAATAACTTCTTTTAATCTTTCCTTAGTGTCACCCAGAGAACATGTAATGAGAAAGTGTGAAGGAATGAGGGGTGGGGAGAGGTGGCACCTCAAATTCAGTGCAAATGGAGCCAGTCCAGCAGAGGCCTCAGAAGAGGACCAGGTGCACTGTCTACCTTCATTGAGAAGGTGGCCCAACAGCACTGTGTTGAGGGAGAGCCCCACAGGAAGTCAGAAAGACCCCTAGAGCCCCACAGATAGTCAAGGGTGTCAGGAAGAGCCCTACTGGAAGTCAGCTAAGGCACGGGCAGAGGGGAGCGTTGGCCAAGGAACGTTCTGAGTTGCCATCTAAAGATTGTCTGGTGACAGGTTCCCATTAGTCTTGAAGCTAATTCTTGTGGAATTCCTGGGGAACTATGTCTGAGTTTCCTAGGGAAAATTCTGTTTCTTGTGATACTAGATATGAAGCCCAGAGCCCTCACTTCTGAGGCAGGATCTCCAGCTGCCCAGGCAGGTTCTGAAGCTGTGCCTCACCTCCTGCTCAGGTTTTCAAGAAGCCAGGATGACAGGCCTGGGCCAAGGTCAGTATTCTGCAGGGAACAGCAAGACCCCAAACACCTCAAGTCTCAGGACACAAGCCCAAGAGAGGTCCTGCAGAGCCTATGTCTTCTCTGGGAGATGAAGATCTGCTGCAGCCCCAGGGACCTTCTCTCACATTAATTCCATCTTGCTCAACTTCTACCATTTGGGAACATAGCTGCTAGATGTTAATCAACATTCAAAGAAAAAGTCTTTATTGATCGGTTACACAATGCACTGATACTTTAATTGCTACTGTATTTTAAAATAAATTTTTTATTACATTCCTTCTTTAGCAAGCTACTGGATCTGCCTATTTTTGCTTCACCCAACAAGGCTGGGTGACAGGCGAGTCAGCGTGCAGCTCTGACGGAGTGCTGGGATTCAAACTCAGAGCTTGCATGATGTGCAAAGCTCAGTTACCACCGGCAGGCTCCCAGCCCCTCTGCACTTTTCTGGAATCTTTTCAAGTACAGTTAAATTAGTTTTCATACTTTTTCCAATTAAAATGTTGTGGACATTGTATATTTCTTTAAGAACTACTCTTTGGCTTTAGGCCAAATATTTACCAGGTACCACCTTTCTCATGATTACTCAGTAATAAAAAAAAAAGAGAACTATGCTTTCTTAATTCTTCTCAGACAGTTATCAGAGTAATATTTCATATACTTCCAAAGTTCAGATTTCAAGTTTCATCTCAAGTTTCTTGAATTGTTTCCCTGCCTGTGGTCAGCAAGCCCTGGGAACACGTTGCTCTCTGGTGGGTGCTCATGGACTGGTGACTTATCTGGGTCTCAGTAATAGGTACCCTTCTCCACACTAACCATATTTAAACATTCTAACAGGTGTAACGGGGTGGGGTGAACCTGCTTCCCTGCCCACACTCTCCACTAACACCAGAATCCAAGCACCTAAGCTCACTGGAGATGAACACGACCTTTCCAGAGATGAATGAGGCAAGTCAAGGGCACACATGACCGCCAGAGGTGAATTCTCATTTTGATTTTCTAAGAATCGTGTTGTTTGTCGTGTGACTTTTCCTAAGCTGATGAAAGAACATGTAACATCCCAGATGCAGAGATGGCCTTGACAAACCAAAGGGAAGACCCCGTTCAAGGAGGCGTGGTGAGCCAGTGAGTTTCCTGGCGTGACTTAGGTGAAATGCCCCACCCCACACTTCTTCCTCTCATGTGCTCGGGTAAGAGGGCAGGGTCCCACTAGTCTCTGCTTTCTGAGGGAGTGCCGGTGGGTTCAACCTGGCAAACTTCCTGAGTGGCTCCAGGGCTGCTGACTTAAGACCTCTGACCCAGGAATCAGTTACCCTGATGCTTCACCCTAATAGGCTGATACATTTATTTTAAAAATCCTGTTTGCAGATGTGCCAGCTGCTGCTTACATCAACACAGTGCTAAGGTCTGAATCCACCCCTTCAGCAGTTTGTAACAGTGAAATACTGAAGGATATGGACACCGTGCAAACTACTTCTCGGAGGCAGAGATTCACTAGTGGGAGGCTGGGAGGACATGCTGACTTAGTGTCCCCTCTCAGCTGTCATGCCCCAGCCCAGTAGACAGAAGGCCTCTTCAGCAGGCTAGGTCACAAGAGGAGAGGATAGGGTACAGTACCAGACTTTGTCTTCTGTATCCTGACACCCCTCTGGGAGATGATTCAACCTGCTTTCCTGAAACCTGATGTCACAGGGGCTAATGGGGGCTCTGAGCCCTAGGGCTGCATACCCTAATTAGGCTGGAAGGCCCTGAGTCTCACAGTGGGCAGAAGGCAAGACAGCATGTTGCTCAGCTCCTTATCAATTCATCCACTGTAAAGTGGGAGCAGAAAGAATGCTGGAGTGTCATGTAGATAAGACTTCCTGTGGGCTAGTGTGTAAAATGTCCCCATGGGCTAGTGTGGAGATCTCCCATTAGCTAGTGTGTCTAAAATGTCCTTGTGAGCTAGTATGTAAAATGTCCCTGTGGGTTAATGTGTCTGAGATATCCCAGTGGGCTAGTGTGTAAAATGTCCTCATGGGCTAGTGTGTACTTATCCCCAGCCGGGGATGGTGCTTTGGGAAGTTGTAGAAACATGAGGTGGGGTCATGTTGGAGGGAGGAGGTGAGGAATGAAGTTTATAGCCCACCCACTTCCTGGCCCACTGAGGTGTGAACTAACACTCACTGCCCACTCCCCAGCCAAGGCCTGCCCACCACGCCATCAAGGGTCCTCTCAGACCACAAGCTAAGGGAGGTTTGTCCTCTCGTAAGCCATTGCTTGTCAGGTTTTGGTCAGTCATGAGAAAAACAATACACGTGAATACTAGCCAAAGTTCCTCAGAGTTGTGGCTCCATGTCCCACAAGGGGAAGCAGGTTCTTCATCTACTGTGTGGACAGCTCCAAAAGCTGGAGAAGGATGTTCCCCAGCTGGCAGCTCCAACTGGGCAGTCACTGCATTGGTGGTTACCAAGAGCAGCACAGCAGCTGAAGGAATCTCAGAAATCAGCCAACCCAGGTGGCCCACTGACCCGCGGCGGCCCACTGACCACAGGGTCAACTGACCCACGGTGGCCCACTGACCACACACTTAGAAGGAGCAAAGACCCACACAGGTAGAGACCTGCAAGCGGCAAACAATCCTGCTGGAATCATCAAACTCTGAAGCTCTGGCCTCAGTGGGTTCCATCCCATGTCATCTTCAAGGACAGTGACAATATGAAAAAGGAAGCATGTTTGCTTGTGGGTTAGGTGGCAGTTGGCTCGAGAAACAGAATTTAGGGATTTAGCCCTCTGCCAAGTACTTATTAAGTGACTGGTCACCTCTAGATGCTTCCCCTCCTGCCATTTTTAAAGATGGGCAAAGCATTCAACATTTGCCAGATGATCCAACACATAGATGTGTTCCTAAGCTGCAGTACAGGCCCTGCAGGAGCATGCTCCCTGGGCACACAGAAGGACCCTGGGTGTGGGTGAATCTTTACCTTCAAATGCCCGTGCAGCATCCACAAGGTGGGACCAGTCTAACCCTGCAGCCGTGTCTGGCAGCGGCATCAGGCCAGGATCTGCACACTTCGACTTGTCTGATAAGGACCCGTCGGAGAACCAGAACTCATCTAAGTAAAAACAAAATCAGAGTGTAAGTCAGTAAGCCTGTCATCACCAGAGTCACGGCATGGGTGCCACTGTCCCAGAGTCTGACAGTCTATGAGTCAGTCAGTCAGTCAGAACATGGGTGCCGCTGCCCTCAGAGTCAGTCACAGTATGGGAACCGTAGATCCTACATGTACATTAATAGGAGCAGCACAGGCCCCAGTACAGACAACCTGTCTCAATCCATCAGTCACGGTCTACACGTGCACTTACAACCCAGGGTCAGTAGGTCACAGCTCTGCTGCACCATCTGCACATAGCCAGTCAGAGCACGGTACAACCACCATCAGTCAGTGTGAGCACCACTGGTCCCTAAGTAGAGTCTGTTCTGTGATCTTTAGCCCATCAGTCCCTGGGTGAGTCACAGCATCAGCAGTGCTGACCCTCCAGGGTCAGAGTCAGTCAGTGTGGAAAGCATGTCCAGACTCAGTCATGGCGTGTGTTTGGTTACAGCACAGACACAACATCCACTCTCACAAAGTAGCCCAGAAACCTGTAGAAAACATGGCCTGCTCAAATAGGGACCCCTGAGATGCTATCGCCCAAAAGAGACAGAGCCTTGTCATAAGGAGCCAACCCGAGACCAACTGTTGGAGAGCAGCCAGTGGTGAGCATGGAGCCCTGTGGAGCATCCGCTCTCTTGCAGAAGCTTTCTGGAAGTGCCCAAGTCTGCGTGACCTGGGATCAGCTCCTGTTTTCTCAGGGTAGCTGTTCCCCTTTAAAAAGTGCCACAGCCTCACGCTGCCTTGAGACAGGGGACAGCACCTCTTTCCTGACAGAGTCTGAGGAACAAGGTTTGCAAAGCTGAATGGTAAAGATCTCAGGCAGTGCAAGGGCCTCTTCTCATCTGTGCACTGAGGCTGCTTCAGTTATCTGACTGGAAGGAAAGGGAAGGGTCTCATGACCTATGCGCAGGGCTGGCTGCTGGCTTACTTTTCTGACTCCACAGGACAGTCCTACCACTGTCTTACCAGGAGCCAGCCCTCCCTCACTTCCTGAAATGCAGTTCTCCGTGAGTGCTCAGGTCATTAATAACACTCATTGTTAAGAACTCATTATTCATCTGGGAATAAATTCTGAAAGGGCCTGACCGGACACCTTCAAAGTGCCTTTTCTGAACCGGCCCAGAGCACTGCATGCAGCTGCCTGTGGCTGCATCTGACTAATGAGACCAATCAAAGCAATGCCACCTGGCTGGCTGAACCTGCAATTAACTTCAGGGGCGCAATTAAGCAAATGCACCTGTGATTTGTGCACCTCCATCCTTCAGGGGCACTGTGAGGTGCTGGCATCTGGAATGGGACAGGCAGCATTTGCAAAGGTGGCCTTGAAGGACACCCACAGTCTGCTCCCACTCCACACAGTGACAGTGACACCAACCAGACAGGGCTGTTTCCAGGCGACCATGCTGAGATGTGGTGATGTCTGCCAATGAGCTTGCAGTCTCTCCTACAAGGGACACATGGAGCCTCGCTACCTCTGGACAGAGTGCGCGCCTGCGCTCGGCCCCGTGTGTGTTAAGCCAGCAGTGAGGTCCCTCGTCTGAGGCCTTCTCTGGCCTTCTCTGGGGTACAATGGAGGGGCCACTGGCCAGTGCTGGGAAGAGAAAGACAGTGGCTGGAATCATCAGAGTAAGGACACAGGCTGGCAGGCTTGACAAAGGAAGGAAGGGAAGGGACAGTGGCTCGTCCTAATTTAGAAGGTGAGGTGCTGTTAACATTCTCCTGTGGAAAGATCACTCCCTCAGCTACTCAAAGCAGCAAACAGTTGGCAGACTTGGACTAGATACGTCAAGCTCTGTTTCTGTGAGAACTGGAGCATGGGGTGGGTGACTGGGTATACAGACAGGCGTGCCTTGGCCAGCCTGGAGTCTGCTCCCAGGAGCACACAGGGCAGACGCTGCTAAGTGGCACTGGGAACTTGGGAAGTACCCTGTGTAACTAGAGGTGAGTGTCGGCACCCTCGCCTCCTCCAGCTTTTGGACATGCAGGGCACAAGGGTGGAATACCACAAAGCTGCTCAGTGTCACTGTCCCCCACTGTGAGGGGGACTCTGCCGACTGACACTGAGGAATGGAGGGACAGGAGACTGAGAAGTCCCCTCTAGCTAATCCCCTCCTGTGATGTCTTTAGATGGTGACTGCTCCATCATACTATGGGAGTGGGACAGCTGAGACACAGCTGGGGCTCAGCGCTGAGGCTATGTCACTGCGATACAGAAGACAGGCGAGGTGTTGTGCTGTGACACAGTCCTGTCTAAGGAGGTGACATTTGGCTGAGTGACAAGGGGGAGCTGGCAGACGTCTGACACACTACTGGCATAAGCTAAGGCTGAGTGTGGGTAGATTTGAACCTCTGCCTGAGGCTTGACCTGATCAGGGAGAGCCTCAGGCTCTGGCTGCCTCTCAGACAACCCAGCATGTACCTGTGCCCTTTGCAATAATCAAAATCAGGTACACTTAACAATTTTTTCTTCCACTGAGTAGAAATGATGTTATTAGGAATAAGATCTGCCTTTTAAAATTAATTTTTTGTCCAAATTTTCAAATCAGTAAGCCTGTTACGTGTCTTTAACTGACACGAACACCTCTGTCAGCATCACTGGGCTCTACACCGGGAAGCCAGCAAGTGAGCCGGCATGACAGAGGACCCGTGTGGAGGCAGCGCTGTGCCTCTGATGTCACACTGCACCTGCTCTGTTCTCCGGGCTTCAGGGCTTCGAGAGAAGACCCTCTTGCCATGGCTACCCACGGCTACTCTTCAAATCCAACTCTCTAAAGCCTTGGGGCACCTCAGGAGACTCGGAAAGTGACCAGCTGGTGACAGCACCAACAAGCTCCCTGACCAGCAGCTCCATAGGCACAATCACAGAGTATATGGCAGCATGTGACTGACTCTTAGAACAGCATCTGGGGTCACACAGAGCCAAGAAGGCCCATGCTATCTATAGAGAGATAAACAAAATGGTAACTTCCTGGGGGCCCCGAGGGGGTGAGAACAGAGCGGCATGGCTGGCCTGAGCGCATTCAAGGGTACAAGAGGGCAATGTCAGCTTAACCCTGTCTGAATGGACAGGACCTGGCAAGGTCTCTGATCATTCTTGCCCACATTGCATGAGAACCTAGATCTTGAGGAATGGCTAGTGTGAAGGCCCTGCTGCCCACCCAACATACTTTCTGTGTCTGGACACCAGTCTTGTGGATTCCTATTGTCACTCCAGTCTTGATGGACCTTATTGGTATTGTTATAAATGCTAAGGGTCCTGACAGCAACCATACCCTTGAATGTGAGCTTCATAGGTGACAATGTTGTATCCCAATGCCAAAGGTTTGGATCAGTCTAACGAAAACTGCTACCCAAGCTAGAAGATGTCACAAGGACACTGCAAGTCTTCATATGACACAATGTTTAGGTCTCTCTGAGAATCTAAGAGGTACTCCTAGGCACTTGCTCCTGGGAATCAGGGTTTACACTGTAGCAACTCAGTCTGTGGCCACATTTTCACAGGGCTGTGTCCCCTTTTTGCATCTGTGGAACAACCAGGAGGAGGGTAAATGATTTGGAGGGTGGATGAGAACAGTCGTGGTTCCTCAGGTGGTGATGAACTAGGAACTAGCTCCTTCCAACTGAATCCCTGATGCTTAAGGTTCGTGGGGATGCAGTGGGAAGGGACTCGGGTTCGTGGGGAGATGAGTCACACGTGTTATTTCTCATTTATACACTTACACATTTCAGCTCTCACTTGTCCCAGAGCAGTGTCTGAGCAGCTTCAAGCTCCCACATTGCCAGGTAAGAGAGAGCACCCGAGAGTCAGGCCCTGAGAGGAGCCACAGGGGCGGCGCATCTGTCTCTTTCCTCCTTAGGCTGTGCACAGTTCCAGGAGCAGGAACACAGGAAAACTGTAGTCTTCCCTGCTTAGAGACTGTGAAAACCTAATACCTACATTGTGATAATCACCATCATCACCATCACTATTGATTTTAAGAAACTGAACCCTAAGACACTCTGTCTGTCATAGGAGAAAAGAAAGAAGAGCTGAATAGAAACTCTGGCTACACAGAACCCAAGGGTTAGTCACACTTATACTGTGGAAAATGGAGCTTCACAAAAGCTCTCAAGAGACACTCAGTGGCCATCCTGAGCTATGGGAGACCCTGTCTCAAAAGAGGCAGTGGGGGTAAGATGGAGGAGTGTAGGGAACTCCGGGGACACAGGTGTGTCTGTCTGAACTTTTGCTATTGAGAAACTCAGAGGCTTTATAACGGGCAGGGCACCATGTTCCACTAAGCAATGCACAAGATGAGGTTCACCCCAGCTTGTTAAACATTATTAGAAGCCTTATGTCAGATAGCCTGGGATGTTTACATACACTGCAGAAATTAAACTGGTTCTCAAGACAGTTCTTTCTATGATAAAGTTTTAAAAACAACCTGAATATAAATTTATAGTTCAACTGCCATCCTCTCTGTAACAGGAATGGAAGCCGGGGATAGAAACTAACGCATGGAGGCTGCAGAGATGGCTCAGTGGGTCAAAGGCTTGCTGTGAAAACAGGAGGACCCAAGTCTGGGTCCCCAGTCCCCACGTGATGCATGCCTGCATACACAGTGCTAGCAGGGGAGACAAGTAGATCCCAGGGAACCGGTGGCCAGCCAGGATAGCTGAGATGGAAAACTCCAGAATCAGTGAGAGACCCTGCCTCTACACATATATGTGCTTGTGTGTGTATGTGCGTTTTTGTGTATGTGTGTTTTGTGTATGTGTTCACACAGATATACAAGACAGTAAAAATTATAGTTTTTAAATGTGACCTGTAACCATGGTGCTGGGGTGAGCTGGGACACAGGGACACAGGTTATATGCAGAGGGTCATAAAGCTGTAGCTAGGTCTCTCAACACCCACCTGTTACCACCTGCTACCTGGACCATGAAGAGGAGGGCTAGAATGCTTGGCACAACCTGAAAGGTCACCCTATGCCTTTGTTCCTCTTTGAAAGCGTTACTGAGTCTACACATTGCTTCCTTCAGAGATAAAGTAAAAGCAGCATTTGATAATGTTTAATGTAAACCACCTTGAAGTCTGCTACTTGGAAATGACTTAGGAAACGGAGAGATGGTGCCAAACGGTTGACAACACACCCCACATGTATACCTAGATCTAACTCGAGGATCACATGGAAACACAGGAACCCATGAGCACTCCCACACAGCCTTCACTTACTCCTTAGGCTCCCCATGCTGGGTGCAGGGTGGGTTCTCGGAGGCAGCGTACTATGGTAGGGTGGAGTTGTGCTGAACAGAATGTCGTTGGGCAGAGCCTGGTCCAGGATGGAGCTTCGAGAGCTGGCGAAGGAAGAGCCCCTCCTGTTGCTGCACACACTCTCATCAGACAAGGTTCGGTACAGTGACCTCCGTGGAGACAGGTTCCCGTAGAATGAAAACTAGGGTCAGAAAGGCAGGGTGTTGACAATGGGAAGGTCTGAGGAGTCATGCTGCACACCTATAATCCCAAATACGTAGGAAGCTGAGGCAGGGCCACTGCTGAGAGTTCAAGGCATCTTGGGTTATATGGCAAGTAAAGACCAGTTTCGGCTACCAAGACCATCTCAAAACCAAACCAAACACCCACAGTAAATATGCAATTAGAGTTATTTGCTTGTGCTATGGCTTTCTCAAGTTTTCTGGTTCAGGAAAGTCAAGCATCCTGGAAGGCTCCTGGGCCATGCCTGGATTTCAGAGTTTCCCCTCTGACAGTCTATGAAATACTAGCACTGAGTAGACAGGCATGGCTTTATTAATTCTGAAACGTTAAGTAGAGCTGTAGAGAGGCCAGTGCTCCTGGAATTACGCAAGGTCATCATTTCAGGCAACTGATATTCACAGACGCTCACACTGCACTGACGGTCATTGGAAATGACTAGATTTTAATATCGGGTAACCGACAGCAGGGAGGTCCAACTGAGTGTAAATAACTGAACTTCACTAATTCTAAACGCTGACATTTCCAGAGCCATATACATGTGCTCAAGAGAAGGAAGTTAAATCCAGCAAATCCTGTTGTCCACTTGAAAATTACCACTTGCAAATGTCTGTATAATTTCTGGAAACTGAATTACAGTTAACAGGACAAAACCATTGCAAGGGTTAGCTTTGTCAACTGACATAACTCTAGGGCCACCTGGGAAGAGTGTTTCAAATGTCTATTTTGGGATAGCTTGTGACATGTATGTGGAGGTTGTCTTAAGTTAAGCAACATGGGATAACTCAGCCCTTTGTAGGCAGTACCAATCCCTAGGCATGGACTCCCGAGAGTGGAGACACTGAGCACAGGCCACACCCACCCATTTCCCTCTGTTCTTGTCTGTGGGTGTGCTGTAACCAGCTGTCTGAGGGTCCTGCCTTGCTTTCCACACACTTGTGAACTGTAATCTGAAATTGCAACATTAAATAAATCCCCATTTCTCTCCTTCAAAAAAAAAAAAAAAAAAAAACCCAGCAAGAGACATGAGAGAAGAACAGTCAGCTATGAGAAAGGCACTGACGTCACTGTGTTAAATCTCAGATACACTAAAACAATTCCAACCAAAGAAGCAGGGACCCGATTGAACCTGCAGCACTTCCTTGGCATTGAACCACGATTGTCTTACACCAGTACTGTTTCTAACACACTCAGAAGTGGCCATTAACATTTCTGGATGTGGGCAGGAGGCTAGAGACCCTGCTATTGCCCATGTTCTACCCATTTTGTCTGGCCTCTCCAGTGAAAACTGTAAGAGGTGTGTGTGTTAGCTGCCTGGTACTGGGGAAGCAATTTGCCTTTGAAGAAAGCACACATGTCAAGCACAAGCTCAGCTACTCTGAGAAGATGCTTGCACACACAGTTCCCTAACTGGGATCTGATACAAGCATTGAGAAAAGGCCCTTGTGAAACCTTCTTTAGAGCTGAGACCACAGTGGACAGGGACAGGCATAGTGTCTGATGGCACCGCTGCTCCGGAAAGTCAAGGCAGCTAACTGTGGTAAGATTCACAGGTCAGCGCTCACGGCCATCCTCGGCAATGCCTCACTTCCCCAGGGAACCACAGAAGTCTGGGTTACAAGTGTGAGAGGGGTTCTGTGCTAGAACCAAATATTAGTGTGTGTTTCACAGTCAGTTACCAGAGTCTCGGTGACTTGAAAAAGAAGTGATCGGCCCAAACTTATTTAGGCTCTTTTAATTACTCTGCATTATTCTAAACATTGCTTTGTGACACTCATTCATGCGGGGCACGTATAGCCATGGCAGCCTGGGGGAGGGCAGTTGGTCTTTTCCAGAATCCAGGTCATCAGGCTTAGCAGCTTCTGCTTAATAATTTTAAGAAGAGACTTAGGGAGGAGAAGCTGGGGAGCAAAGCAAAGCTGTGAATTCCTGAGAAGAACTGCTGCCTTGAGCAGGAGGGCCTTCTCTGAGAGCCGCAGCCTCTGGCGGAATACAAGGCTTGAGAGACAGGGCTGCAACAACCAACCTCCATCCACCTCTGGAGCAGACGGCCTCTCGGGACGACCTGGGTTAATGAAGCAGTGTGACGGCACAGGCTGAGGCTTGATAGCCAGTTGTGTCAGGCACCGTGCTAGGCTCCTGTGTGTCACTTCCCAGCATCCCTCTGACCCTGCAGCACAGCTACTGTCACAGTCTTTGTCATGTAAGCACACAGGCCACCTGCATAAGCTCATCTGACAGGTCAGCTGGAGCCAAGACCTGAGGGGAGCCTGCCTGGTATTCAGAGCAACTCCAAGAATACAATGCCCCAGTCTCCTCGGTTTGTCGTCTGAAGGAACTGGAGTGGCAAGGGTCAGGGCTGGGCTGCAGCTCTTGCTGAGAATGTGCAAGGCCCCGGCGTTCCATCCTCAGTACTAAAACAAACCAAACCAACACCCATAACAGGGCAATGGCCACTCTACACTGGGCTGTTGGTGGGAGCACATGAGTACCCACAGTTGCACCAAAGCCCTCACTGGTCACTCACCTTCCGTCTTCCCTCCTCCACTAAGGGGCTGTCTGGCAGCATCAACTTCAGAAAGTCATCTTTGGATAGGACATGTTGAGTTTCCGAAACAGAGTCTCCCACCACTGCCGGGTGCTGAGTGTCTGTGGACATGATGCCCATCTCACCATATATCCTGAGAGACAAACCAGAACACAGGCTCAGAGGAGCTACAGCCTGCCTACAAGGTGCCCCTCGGCGTCATATCAAATGTCCAGGAAGCATCTGAAGCTGAGGTGATTGCTCAGTATGAGAACTTGAATTCCATGTCCCAGAACACAGACTTAAAAAAAAGACAGGTTGGTGGTCTGCTTGGTACTGGAGAGAAAGGAGGGGAGTGGGGAGGGGAAGGGGAGGAGGGGAAGGGAAGGGGGTGGAAGGGCAGGGGAGGGGAGAAGGGGAGGGGAGGAAAGCAGATCCTTGGGCTCACTGCTCAGCCAGTCTAGACTTAGTGAGCTCCACACCAGTGACAGACACTATCTCTAAAATCACAGTGGGTAGAGTCTAAGGCACATCGGTCAAGGTGATTCCCTGGCCTACACGTACCTACACGCATGCACACACTCCACTGTGTGGAGGCCCATAATTCTCAGCTGTGGCAGTTCACTGTGGTTATGCACACGCCATCTCTACAGGGTCTCATATCCGTGTAATGCACTTAAACACAGTTAGATCTCCAAGTAATTCAGAGACACCTCAGATCCCCAATGCTAGGCCAACCCTGCCCCCAACCTTCAAGAGTCTGTGCACTCTCTCATAAGCCGTGCACTCAGAGGCACACGCAGCCCACGTCCACACCATGGCACACTCCTATAGCAGAGCATATGATTCAGACCTACAATACAGGGTTTCTTGGGCTTCTCTAAACAATACCAAACCTTCTGTTTTTCCACCTTTTTTTCACAAACATGGGTATCCTCCCCCACTTGCCCACAAAACAACCAGGCATTTGCTTTTATGTTTTCTACAGTGGGGTTGATGCTGCCCTTGGCCTTGAGACACCACTGAGACTACGCCACCCCACCCTCAGCTGTTGCCATGACTCCACTACAAACAGCTTTCTGGATATAGGGTCAAAGACAGCAGAGCTTCACACTTTGCTAAGGGCCAGAGAGGTGGCTTAGCAGGTGAAGGAAGGGCTAGCCTTCTCCAAGTTCAAGCCTGATGAGCTGACCTCAATTCCAGAATCCCTATGGTGGATCGAGGGAGTCAACTCTACACGCACAGCAGCTTCTGCACATCATCAGAGCATCAGCAGTACCACCACCACCACCACCACCACCACCACCGCCACCACTTCCACCACAGCTACCACCTCCATCACCACCACAGCTACCATTGCCATCACAATAAAGTGAAGACTTTAAAGAAAGAAACAAATCCCAACATTAGAGTTTAAAGCAGAGGCCAGGAATGAAGATGGCCCATCGGGTAAATGCTTGCCTTATAAGCACAGAGACCTGAGTCCCAGCCCCAGTACCCACGTGAGCAGCTGAGCACGTGGTCTGCACCTGTAACCTCAGTGTTGGGCAGATGGAGACAGGAGGGTCACTGGGGCCCAAGGGCTGGCAAGCCTCACCTGCCTGTGTGTTCCAGGTCAACAACAGGACCCATCTCAAAGAAGGCAGGCAGCACCTGAAGGGTCATATCAGAGGGTCTCCTCTGGACTCACATGGCTGTGTACTCTGTGCTGGCTGGTTTTATGTCAACTAGACACAAGCTATAGTCATCTGAGAGAAAGGGTCATTGACTGAGATGGAAATGCCTCCATGAAATCCAGCTGTAAGGCATTTTTTCAACTAGTGATCAAGGGGGGAGGGTCCAGCCCACTGTGTGTGGTGCCATCCCTGGGCTGGTAGACCTGGGTTCTATAAGAAAGCAAGCTGAGCAAGCTAGTGAGCAGCACTCCTCCAGGGCCTCTGCGTCGGTTCCTGCCTTCAGGATTCTGCCCTGCCTTCCTTCCACGACCAACAGTGACGAGGAACACTGACGTGGCAGTGTAGCCAAATGAACACTTTCCTTCCCAAGTTGCTTTTGGTCATGGTGTTTTGTTACAGCAACAAAAACCCAACTAGGGGACAGATGGACAGACAGACAGTAGGAAGGGTATACAATGAATATAGTTACAGACAGGAAGCCACTTGCCTGGGGCATTCAGTCACTTCAGGTTCCTCGGGTGGTGGGCTGCCGTCTGACTTTTTCCAGCCAATGACATATTTGTTTGCTGCCCCTTGTCTGTGGTAAGGCTTTGCCACAGCTCCAGGTAGCTGCTGACCGCTGCTATGAGTGACAATATAGACTTTGGAGCTGTCCAGAGACCCAGTGCTTTTGGAGCAGTGAGCAGAGGGGCTTCCTGAATGGTGAGAGCCACTGTGGAGACAGGCAAAGGTGGTGTCATATCAGTTGCAGCAGTGACTTGTGGTCCCTGGCCACTGAGCTGGGAAGGCAGGTGACCTCTCTACCACATAGCTTGCTGGATGGGAAGCCTCCATGTCCAGAGGCTCCCTGTGCTCAGATGTGGGCTCTCTCGTGGCAGGAGCAAGCTAAGAAAATACAACTGGAGGAAATACAGAAGAAAGGCAAGCAAGTGGCAGTCCGCTCACTCAGTGCCTGGCCTTCCAACTCCAGTCTCATGAGCACAAAAGCCCTAGGCCAGCTCCTCATGGGCTCTAACCCCCTAACCAGTCAAGTTAATAGACAGCTGCTGTAGAACTCCCCTGAACACCCGTCCTCTACCTAATGAAGGGTGTGCAGCAAAGGTACGTGTCCAAGAACACTGGGCAGTTTCCACTTAGTGACATAAAACTCTGCCACACATTCCAGGCGTCCCCGATGTACCCTACTCTTGACACCAGGTCTCTTACAAGTGGCCTGAACTTTGAAAAGATGCTACAGGGCTACAAGACCCCAAGGTGACTTTTATAGAATGGCCAACTTTTATCCAATCCTGAGGAGGGTGGGACTCATCCAGAACTAAATTTCTGAATGCAATGTTATCTCGAACTGAACTTCATTAAACAGCAGAGTGAAAAAAAAGCAGGAATGTCTCCTTGGCACACAGCCCCATTCTCTGTTCCCGCCACCCTGGCCAACAGGGGCTAGCTCTGGGCTTTCTTCCCCTTCCCTAGCATGGTGGCTGTCTCACCACAGCACAGCAACCCACCCCCAGCAGAGGTCCTAGCTGTCCTCTGAGAGGTCACCTCAGCCATGGTGGTTTAAAGCCGAGGATAATGGAGAAGACACAAGGGTGTTGGGTGTGATGTTTAGTTTTGTCAACTTGACTCGATTTGTGATTTCTGAGGTGCAGGCATGTCCATCTGAGATATGTTGAAAACCCACCCTAAAAGTAGCCAGCACATGGGTCCTGGACTGACTAAAAAGGAGACAGTGGGCTGAAGGCCAGTGCTCACCTCTGCTTCCTGATTGCAGGCACCATGTGACCTTGTTCTGCCTTCATGTCTTCTCGCCACAACAGACTGTATCCCTCACACCAGCAGCCACAACAAACCCTTCTTTCCTAACTGGTACAGGAACCTCTCTCTCAAGGGAGTCCCGTGTCCTCTGTAGACACTAGAGAAGAACCCCTTCTCACTTGGGGACAGCCATGAACACAGGGCCAGCAAGTGACAATAAGTTTTAGTCACAAGGGAAAAAAGACAGGGAACCTGGTGTTGAGCAATGTCACTTGGCCTGCTGGGCCAAGCCGAACCTCAAGACGTTTGGGTTGGATGAGTTAAACTCACAGAAAGTTACCCCTTGGTTACATGACCTACAGGACATGGGCTCACTCTGCTGACTGTTACCCAGCGGGCACTGTGCTTCCATGAAGTTCAAGAAAGGGCAGAGGAGGGTTCCTGGGAGAACTCTGGTGTCCTCTGCTCAGGATCAGAGGCCTATCACCAGAAACTAGGGGCTAGCAGGCACCACCCCTTGGGGACACGCCTATCAGAGTTCTAGGTCCCAGCGGACTGTCCCATTATGGTTTGTCCAGCCATGTTCTGTGGTTGGAGGCTCTGAAAAGCCAGGGAATGACCCAGAATAGTACCAGGGACAGGTCGGGAATGTGAGTAGGTCACATCTCCTGATTAGATCCACTGAGACACACTGACACCAGCTTCTTCTCTGAGTCTAAGAGAATGCAGAAACCTGAAATTCTAACCTTTTAAACCAGCATATAAATGTCTGTCAGGCAGGGGTACAGAACCATACACAGACATGTATTATGTATATATCTATATTTAGAGTATAATTCCTTATATTTAGCTCTCCTTTACCCCCAACACCTGGAGGTTGAATCCCCAAAGCCTCCAGCTACTTTACAAACAAATCAATTACATTTGAGACAGGTAACTCACTAACATGCCTGAGTTGACCTTTAAATGGGATATGCCCCAGGAGGCCTTGACAAAGCTCTGAGTTGGGATTATAGGCCATCGGGCTCAGTCAGCTGTTCACTGAGGGCTGGGGAGACAGTTCAGCATTAGGAGTCTGCCTTTCCAGAAGACCCAAGTTTCGTCCCAGAACCCACACTGGATGTATGACAACTGCTTAAAACTCCAGCTCAAGGTGGTCCAACTCCCGTTCTGCTCTCTGAGGTCAATTTCCTATGCGCACACACCAAACTAAACCCCAGATGTACATGACCTGCTATGAGGCTTCGGGGACAGGGACGGGGATGTGCTCACAAGCTTACACAAGGGGGTGAGGTGAGTCCCCAACAAGGAGCCTGCTGCTATTCCTTCCCTCCTCCAGGGTCTACAGCAGTTTGTGACAGGTGAGATGACATCATGTACACGTGAGCTGCACTGTGTTCACAGATGCACTGGGCAGGTGGCCTGCAGGCGGATTAGCCAGTGCACAGCTCTCGGTCACAGGCTGAGTGAGGAGAGACAAGGGGCATTATCCTCCAATTAAAAGGAAGATTAGAGTCCCAGGACAAGGTAAACATGCACACCTTGACAGTTCAGGAGATGAGCTCTCTGTGAGGTCAGACAGCTGGGTAGCCAGCAGTGACAGCCTCAGACCCTGCCCATACTGCTCCAGGCAGAGCAGGTGCAGCTTGGCACATGTGGCTCACCTGGAGTGAGACGAGACCTCACTGAGGTCACCCATGCTGCCATCTGCAGCGCTGCTGGAGACGGCGGAGGCGTAGCCATGCAGGGTGTACATCTTGGCAGGTTCATCATCAGCTCCCGGGACGTCAGCAGCATCTGCCCACTGTTCGGCCCGGCTGTGGATCAGGGACCTGCTGCCCGTCAGATGCACTGGGCCCAGGATGGTGGCTGGGATGCACGGTGTGGTATCGATGCCACTGTCAGTGGACGCGCCTTTGATATAGGTCAGTCCCAGCATCTCGGGGTCCATCAGGTCCCCTGACCCAAAGTGCTTGTCATCGCTGTTGCTAGAGGTGTTACTAGAGAGGGTGTTGCTGCTGGAGTGGCTGGAGCAACTCTTATCCCCAATCTGGAGAAGAGGACAGATGGCTTTTGGGTAAACCCCATGTACTGCCCTCCCCAAGCATTAGTCAAGGCCTGGGCTGAATTCTATGTGCTTCCTACATCAGCAATCAAAATAGAAATGACTTGTCTTCTCAATAGCCTAGTCATGCGTGTGTGTGTGTGTGTGTGTGTGTGTGTGTGTGTGTGTGTGTGTGTGTGTACATGGTGTCTGTGTATGTATGTGTTTATATGCATGTGCATGCTTGTGTGTTTGCATCAACAGTCAGGCCCTGCTTTGATCCTGTGGGTACTAGTCTATTTCCTTTTGGAGTCAGATTCTCTGACTTTTACCAGTTCAGCTGGTGAGTCCCAGAGACCTGCCTGCCTCCCAGTGCTGGGCTTACACATGTGCACCCACAACCAGCTTTCAGAGGGTGTTGGGGATTGAACTCTGGCTCTCAAGTTCACACAGCAGGCACTTCACCCAGTAAGCCATCCTCCCCACCTCACGCAGATGTCCTGCCTCCAGTTTCCTCCCATCACTGACAGGAGCTCAGCATCCTGTCTTTAGTCAGCCACTGAGAAGGATTATACAGACGGAGAAGGATATAAAAACCAGGTAGAGGGGATCAGCTAGTACAGCCTTTCTTGTAAAAGTTTAGAGAGATTCTGCCTGTCACCATCTGAGAACCAGCAGGACCGGAGCCTTGGGGCTGGGACAGTGTACCCTGGCCAGACCATTTCCTGGGGTTTGGATAGCTCTCTCTTTCCTCCATACTACTGGACCCTTGTGCAAACCCTGGATTCTCTGGTGTCAGCCTGGTCCCCCCATACTGTCCTCTACAGAACTGCTCTGGACGACTGTAGACATGGGGGTGAGTGCACTTGGGAAGTGGGAAGAGGCGTGCCCAGGAGTTTGTAAGTTTCTTTCACCAGAACATTTTCAAACCAAACAACTGCAGCTCCTTTGTATGGGGTCTCACTGAAAGCTGTTTCTCCTACAGGACTCGCCTCACAGAGACTTCATAGGGTAGATAAGTCAGTGTGTGGGATTAGCAGTAGACTGTTAGCATGCTGCTCGGCCGCTATGGTTACGGACATCTGAGTGACGTCAGCAGAGGACCCTCGCTGCAGCCCCTCTGGCAAGATGCCTCTTTCAGTTTCTACTACTGCGCTGTCCATTAAGTAGCTAAATGGTTGACCCGCTAAACCTGGGGGCAGGATCTCATCTCTATCACCCTGGGCAGCAAGGTTGGGGGGCTGATGTGCGTGTACAGCCTTTCTGCATACTTCATGGACTGAGAAAATAAAAACAAAAACTTTCCCATTTCCCTTCTCTTTTTATCCTTTCATGAGTGTCCTGTGTGGAAAACAACATGCGCTCAATCCCTGCCACAGGTGTGCCACCTACTGTGTGCTGGAGTGTGTTTATGTTCTTAATCCTTGCTACAGGTGTGCTGCCTGCCCTACTCTGTACTGGGATGTACCCCAGGCTGCACTGAATACCACATGTTCCCCACACTCCCAGGCAGGGAGACACCATATGGAGTCCTACTATGCACTGAAACACCCTATGTTCTTGAGCACTGCGGACAGGTGTGCTGACATACATCAATCCTACTAAAGGGGCGCTCGGCGGTAGGACTTACATGAGATAGCTTATTGGGGGAATCTTTGCAGCTTCCATCTTTCTGCAGTGCCCTTTCCTTATAGGAGCTCAGGACTTTGGAAGGTGGGCCATGCCATTTGGTTTCTGTGACATAAAGAGAAACTCTCAATTTCCAAGAATTAGCAAGAGGGAGAAAAGCGGGGTTCTGACAGTTTGGAACAATCAAGCAGGCTAACTTTACTACAACATCCCTGGGTACCAGGTACACAGGTGGCAGCAGAGCTCCCACACAGGGGCTGATTTCTCCAGGCGTCAGAGCCAGAGCCACACTGTAACCATAGCTACCCCAGAGCCACTCAGTCACACCAGAGCCAACCACGGGCACTGCCTCTTATGGTGGGAGTCAGCCAAGCCCTCTCACCTGGCTCACGCAGAAGCTCATCAACTATGGTAGTCCGTGAATGAGTGGGGACAGGGAAAAAGTACAGGTCACGGGTGGCCCTGGAGGCCGGGTCCCCAGGCTGCGTTACCTGGAAGCCTGCCTCCCTCCATGAGGTCCTCATGCTCCGTGGTTCCATCGCACTCCACGGAGCCTGCGCCCTGGTGCTCCAGCAGGAGAGGGGATGGGCACCTGCAAAGGAGTCCAACCGTTCTTATCTCACACCACCAGCCAGCAGAGGACAGGACACAAGGGCTTAGGTACAAGATGGTGAGGTTTCCTACAGAAGCTACCACCATTCCAGGGTGTCATCCCTAGCCAGTGGAAACTCAGTATCCTGGCTGATCTTTCCAGAGCACAGGATGCTGTTTCACCAGGGCTGACACACAACAGGCTTCAATAGACAAACACACACCACCAGCACAGGGGCTACAGGTCATCCTGCTCTGGTGGAGTACAGTGATCGGCCTTACTTTTGACTAATATGCGTGGCAGTGATACATCTGAATACCAATGCTTTTAAAGGAAAGAAAACCTGACTGAGTCTAGATTCTGCCCATTATGGAAACCGGAAAAGGAAAACATAACTTAGAAATAAAGGAAGTGAAGAAAATGTGTTTGTACTGAAACATGACTCTCATGGACTGAATCCAGGCTGTAGATCTGAAACTATACAAAAATTTCCATTTATATAAAAACAAATTAAAGCACTACTCTCCTTGTTTAACCATGGCTTCATTTAGAAAAACGCTGATATTTAGCTGTTAAGAACTCTGTCTACCATCTGAGGTAAGAAGCGTCATGTCTGCTTCCAAGCCCAAACTGGACAGCACAATGCCTGGACTCCAGTTCTGCTCCGTACCTGAAGACAGCACCAGGATCCCAGGGTCTCCCATGGACAGGCGTTTTCTGTCCACGACAGCTGTGGCCTACACGGATGACTGTGGTCTGTCCACAAAAGGGCCCAGGTGCCGACCATCACGAATGGACTGTCGTCACCACACACACATCCAGAACCTGACTGCTGTGCTACATGCCACCTCAGGAGTCCCACAGAAGGTCAGCGTGCTTGTGCGCGTGCGTGTGTGCATCCACAGGGTCTCCAGTTGTACCCACACTGCTGACTCGTGGAGGCCTCTCTGGCCAAGGGAGTTACTATGTCGCTTCTCCAATAGGAAGTGGAGACGCTTCAATGATAACCTCATTCTCTGGCTCTCGGGAGTGTTTCCTCTTAGCAGGTTGAATGAGGGGAACTCCCTGAGAGTTCTTGTCCATAAAACCCTCAGATCTTCTCTCGTGATCAAAAGTCCATTCCATGTCATAAAGAAAACAGGGAAGACCTCAAAAACAGGGTTTCCTAGCAGGGCATGGTGACACACACCTGCCATCTCAGCACTTGAGAGGCTGACACGGGTAGATTACCATGAGGTAAAGACAGCATAGGCTACAGGGTGAGCCTCTGACTCATCAGAAGACTCTGCACTTGCTAAAGTACTTGTTACAGGTGGCCTTCCATGCAACTCATACACAGGAAAGCTTGTGAATAAGTCCTAGGTACAGACGCAGGCTCCCCTAGGGATACAGAAAGTCAGGAAGGAGCCATACCCATCGTAGCCCACTTGTGGTCGCCAAGGTCCGCTCCCACCAGGTCCTGGGTCACTGGATGATGACTGGTTGCTGGGAGAGCTTCTGAAAGGGGAAAGACAAGCAGCAGGGTTATGGACCCTGCAGTCCCAGTCCAGCTTCCCCCCCCCCCCAGCTGTTTACAAACAAATCCCTACGCCATTCACATCACAGTGGGAAACGGAACTGATCATGGATAGATAATCTGAGTATTGGGGAAGCCCCAAGATTTCTGGGATTTATGACAGAAATCCACCACAGGAAGGAGATGTGAATAAGTGGATATTTGTTGTCTAAAGAGAAAGGTGCAAAGATGAGTCCAGAGGACCGAGACCAGGCACACGGAGGGAGCATAGTCAGAACAGCTCTCATGCCTGTTACAGAGCCTAGTGCAGGCCATATCTGGGTCCAGTGCACAAGTCAGCAGGAACAAAGCTGTAATGTGGCAAAGCCATTGACTTTCACATACCTATTGTGAATTCTATAGATCCTTTTCCACACACTCTAGAGAAGCCACTTGATAGAGATAATACTCACCAGGATCCCTCTGGTTTCCTCTGGAATTCTCTAGACTATGTGATTAAGGGGGCTCTGCTGACTCTTGCCCAGGTGTTACTGTGTGTGCCTTTAGTGCAGGGAGGCTGCATTATAAACCCTGTGATCTTCAAGTACGAGGGCTTGGAGCTCAGATGACTTGATTAATGTTAAGTTAAAAGATTTTGCACTTACTGGGAGTACAAATTAGAAGAGGCAAGAAGGGCTACATGTCTTTTTAGTTCTGGTAAATACTTGAATAGGTGTACAGTGTGTGCTTGGTTCTAAGCCCTTCAATGATGCTGAGCTGGATGTTCTTTAGGAGGTCCTGCCCAGGTCTGCATCTTTCTCCTTATTTTCCTGATGAGGGAAATACATCAGAGAGGCCCAGGGGACAGCCCAACAGGCAAGCAAGACCCTGGCTTCTGGTATGTACTGACAGGCCTACTAGATCAGAGAGCTCAGAGCTCAGCTGTCCAGAGTAAAGGCGCATCTCTGTGGTGTAGGCCACACAAACGTTTAGACAGGAACCACACACACACAATAACCTCAAACCATGAAATCTCAAACATAACCCATGCAAGCTATGTGCCCTGAGCTCTCATCACTTCCTCGTATTACTGGATTTAATTTTAAAAGCTGTGTCCCGAGAGGGCAGAGGACATCTCTGACACCAGGACAAGGCTGGACTCTGAGCACCACTGTGCCTGAAGCTACCCCATTGCGCTGCTTGCCGAAACTCTCAACAAGCCATCACAGAACCGGCCAGGCTGCTTAGTTAGCATCTGAGGAGGGCTGTGGTGTTACCTGGTGCCGTCAGGCAGCTTCCGATCAAAGGATGTGCTTCGTGGGATGGCAGCCTGGGCCTGCTGCAGCAGTGGCTGGCACTGTAGTCGGTCAGGTGTGCCAGGCACAGGTGAGGCTCTGGAAACTGGCTGTAGGGCAGGGGTGGGCACGCGATGCCACGTG
Source organism: Micromys minutus (assembly GCF_963924665.1). Lineage (NCBI taxonomy): Eukaryota > Metazoa > Chordata > Mammalia > Rodentia > Muridae > Micromys > Micromys minutus. The sequence continues at coordinate 47,207,800 of NC_137959.1, forward strand.
GTGTTCCTCCTAAAAGGTGTCTTGTACTCACAGGGCGTGCCCTCGCTGTCCAGCTTGTACTCTACCATGGGGATCCGGCAGAGCTCCGAGCAACCCCTGTGGAGCCAAGAAGAGGACCCAGGTCAGGCCTGCTCATGGCTGAGGGGATTCTCCTGCAAGTGCACTTGTGTTTACTGGGGCCTAACTGGATGGGACCTTACATCCGCCCTAAGAAGCATCATTCTCTCAATGCTCCAAACTGTTCAGCTGCTGTCTGGCCAGCAGTCAGACAGATTCTAAAAGATCCAATTGTGGCTCTCTCCTGTCTGCTGACATACCACAGACTGGTTGGGTGGGAAGCGATGCGCAGTGGGAGGGACCACAACCCTTTGGATGCCATGGGTTATTAGTTGTTTTCAAAGCCCTTCCGTGCTCCTCCACGTTCTGCCTACTGTCACGACACGTCAAAGCTGCAAACCTGCTTGGTATTAAACGGCAGGGTCATGGCCAGACCACAAGTGCTACAAATGCTGTCCACAGAGCTGGACATGGACACGACATTGTTCACCAGGGCCCGGGTATCAGTGCCATTACCTGAGTGGCCAGGCTGGCTCAGCAGTCAGCTCCTAAGAAGGTGATGGCCCTCTAGACACTCAATGTGAAAAACTGTCTCCTAGCCAGCCTTTGAAAGAGCTGCTCTAAGAACACCCATTCATTAGCAGATGCTGGAGTAAAGCTTTCCGGTCCCCTTCAGAAGCATTGCAGAAGAACAGCAGGAGCTTAGAGCACCACCCAGAACCAGCATGCCCTATACAGCCCAGAGGCTCAGGGAAGAGATGGCAGCATGACCCGCTGGCAGAGGGAAGGCAGAGACTTTAGACAGAGAGCTGCTGAGAAAGCAGGTCCATGAGAAGTTCAACTCTAGGCCCTGAGGTCCAATGGGCAGGGAACCCAGAGGGTCCTGGAGAGCAGGGCTCTTCAGTGCTCTGCAGAAAGATGGGTACTTGGGTCAGTGGCACTGAGTGGATAGGAAAGAGAAAAATTGAGACTCAGTCTCACAGCTTTTTATGTAAATCTAGCCTGAACAGCCTGAAAGACTGAACAGGGACCATTCCCAGCAGAAAGGCAACAGATGTCTGTTCCAGTCTTAGAGAGGCTCCCCAGCAGCCATGGCTCTGACACTGACAGACATTATAACTGGGTATTAAAGTCCAGAAAAAAATCTAGCCCAACAGTAGAATGGTAAAATGAGGTACTCTTCCGAAGTACTTAGAGCCATGGGAAAATTCAAGGTGATTCCAAAACACCCATCTTTCACCAAAAGTGGGGGGGGGGGTGAAGGGAAGGTAGGAAATTAATAAGAAACACTACCAAAAGGCCAAACTATGAGAACCAAAAAAACATGAAAACTAGATTTGAAGGCCATAGGGCACAAAGTTTGGATGGACAAAGAACCAACTATACTATAACTCACCCTGTGAAGTTCAGATCCCCGATCAAAGGTTGAAGCCAGGACTGAGAAAGAAGTGCCACAAAGAACAGCCTGGTTTGCATCTCACAAACTAGAGCAGATGACAGTGCCGCCCTTGGGGCAGCAGCATGGAAGAAACCCACCAGGAAACAGATCCACGCTGTCTTCCCTCATACCACCACACACCCATTCGCCACCATCTAACTCCACTGCCTTCCCCCAAAGCCAAGCTTGGTGCATATGCTAGCTTAAATTTCTCTAGATATTCTGAGTTTGAGTCAATGTTTAAGTTCAGATTTGTCCTGGATTGTGTTGTTTGATTCTGAATGGAATCTAAGGGATATTTACCAAAGAACTTTAGTTTATGAATATTTTGCTATGTATCTAGATTCAACTCCTGCTGGGTCTGCAGATTTGTCCACATGGCCAACGACCTGACTGAAAAACATAAAATGGGATAATACAGTAGGAAGTACTCAGGAGGGTCACAGCTGTGTCTGTTGTCACTTTCCATGAGTGGTCCCCTGGTGCAGGAGAGCCCAGGCTGTGTGTCTCTATGACTCTGCCCACACTTCTGAGGCCTATGCTTGCAAAGAGAAGGTAGATGGCTGAGAACAGGGTGGTGTACTTAATTCATGCCTGTGGAATCTAGCGGAAATCCAGGAAGCAAGAACTGATGGGAAGTGTGACTGCGCCTTGTCTTTGAGGGAGCGTCATGCATAAGGGAAAGTGAGGGCCAGCAGAGCTACATTTTTCCAAACACTCCAAAGAAAGTTCTGTGCAAGAGGCTTTTCAAATGCAAATAAATAAATAAATAATAAATAAGTGTGCAGTCTTCTGCCATGAGAGTTAGCCATTCTGTCAGACTGTAAATAAGGCTCAGTCATTGAGGTGCTCACACTGTACAAGCAAAGAAGCCAAGGTCAACTCCTTAAACCTACCCAAAATGCATAGGAGGTGGAGACCGGCAGCCCCTGGGCTGACTGACCAATGCAGGGGAGACAGAGATAGTCAGGCCCAGGACTGACTGACCAATGCAGGGGAGACAGAGATAGGCGGGCCCAGGGCTGAATGACCAGCTACTCTAACAAATCACTGCAGGTTCCCTGAGGGACACTGTCTTAAAAAGCAGGGCAAAGAGCACTGAGGGAGAGATCTGACATGGACCTCTGGTTTCTACACACATGTGCATCCACATTTATTCATTTACCTGTACACATATGAATACATACATGTGCACACTCATGTAATTGCTATTAAGGGAGAGTTTTTTTTGTACTAACTCTAAAGACCAAGCCTTTTTTTTTTTTTTTTTTTTTTTTAACTCTTGTGGCTAATTTGTCAAACTTCATAGATTGTAATGGAAGTTACCAGACCTGCTCAACCTTGGCTCTGTTCCACAAGTCTGACGGAATTGTCAAAGAATGCATATACAGAAAAATTGCAGGGTAGCCCTCAGAGACCCCCTTGCAGAGGTGGACCTGTAGAAGCCTTGACTTCATCATCCCTGCAAGTTTGTGTGTTTGAACACATGGTCTCCAGGTGGTGGTGCTGTTTTGGGAGGTGAGGCCTAATGAGGAAATGGATTTCCAGCAGACAGGCCTTGAGGTTGATGGCCCAGGTTCTATTTCCTGCTCGCCTCTGCTTCTATTCTGAGATGTGAGGAGGCCTAGAGTGTTCCTGCTGTATCTCCTCAGACCATGAGCCAAGACAAGCCCGCCTCTCTTAAGCTGCACTGACCAGATGTTTTGCCATAGTGACAAGAAAGCAGGGCTTATGTGGCTCCCACAATGCACTTCAGGGACATCCTGGGTCCTCTAGATGACCACACAAACTACTGTAGGTGGCCAGCAGAGATCCACCTATGTCAAAGAGACCTCTCAGAAAATGACATTTGTTAAGGGAGATGGGAGAAGTTCTACTACTCTTGTGTGTAAGTGAAATCTCTGTCAAGCAAAGATGGTGCACACACTCAGACAGCATCAGTACATGGTGGCTTCCTTTCCACACAGAGAACCAAATCAATGGGCAAGAGCACACTGCCAGCATTAGACAAACTGTGAGCTTTCTTGCCAATGAGATGCTATAACATGATGGCTTAGGCTATGGATGTGATCTCTAACTTATCAACACACCAATTTCGTCTTTGCTCCACAACATCCATACACATCAGCTTCAGCATTCAATTCCCAGCCTAGGTAAAAATCAATAGAGATGTAGCCTCTGGGTTAAAAATAAAGTTGATTTTAACATTTTTCTTTTCTCTCCAGTGACTTCTCTGACTGAAATTTCTTCACCATGCAACCTGAGAGCCAATGCATTGCAAGCCAGGGTCACTATGATACACTGGATAGAGTGGGGGCTTGCAGGGGGCTTGAGAAGTACCTGCACTTTGGTGTTGTATTTAAAAAGCAATACTGACCTCAGAACTCAGCATGAGGACTTTTGGGATAGTATCAGCCTGTACAGGAATGCCTGTTGATGCTCTCTAACACTGGGTTCCTGTTGACTAACATCAAAGGCCCCCCTGCTCCTAACACTGGGCTTCCATCTTCACCACTTCTTTTTCCTCATTGTTGACAAAATACCTGAAGAAAGCAACCCACAGAAGCTTCCAGGTTTGTTTCTCAGGTAACTCCACATTCTGTCAAATTGACTGTTAACTTCACCCTATAGAAGACTTCTTGGCTCTATAGTGACCTCCCTCCAGCCCCTCACATTCCCTGACTTGTACCATATCTAACAAAGAGGGGACGTACACTGCCAGTCATGGGTGACAGACACCCACACTAAGTGCCTGAGCACAACATGGCTTCAGAGATTCAGAAAGGCCCCCATAACAATATCACCCGCACAGCCTCCCTACAGCAACCTTCCTTCCTAGCAGAGTCTCATTTGCCCTCCATAGTTTAAGCACTTGAAACATTGTCACCAATGGTCAAGCTGGACTCTTGGATCTGAAGTAGGGTCCCATTATTCACAGCGCCCCTCAAGATGACCAATGCATCCTAAAGTCTCTCCCACTCCCCCTCAGATACTCAATACCCTGCAAGCTTCCCCCTGAAGAGTGAGTTTGGACTTGGGCCTAAAATCCTAACCTGCCAGTATATGATACTGACAATGACTTTAGGCTGAAAATGTCGTGGCAGCAGAGAGCAGTCTGGACTGGATCATACAACACACAGATGCCGGACATGCCAGCAGAGCTCTATGGAGAGAAGTCTTCTGAAGGAAGGCTGCACTGGGCAGCAAGCAAGAAGCATAAAGAAGATAGAGCTGCCTCAGAATAAAGCACAGCACTGCACACAGACAACCCACTTTCAGTTTCTACACAAGAGAGAAAACACAGACCCTTATAAAGTTCTTGACCATGAGTATTTCTAAGTTTATAGAATTGCGGAATATATATATATATTCCCCTCCCCCGGAGGTTGGAGAGAGACAGCTCAGCAGTTCAAGATGCTTGCAAGCCGGGCTGAGTTTGAGCCTTGAAAGCCAAGTAAAGGTTTCAAAACCAGCTCCACAAGTTGTCCCAGACCTCCACATGCACCCAAGAAGCATGGCTACGTATACACACATAAATATGAATTAACAACTGTGTTGCGCTACAGTAGCTGTGGCCTATGCTCAGTTACTTGATAGTGACACCTGACCACACCTGGCACAGGTACTGGCACCAGTTAGCTGACTGTCAACAAGTGTTCCTCAATGACTTTCCCTGGTGCTCCTGGGAACCCAGTGCCTCACCTCATGCAGCACACATCACATACTATGTGTGTCATGTGTGAGTGTGAGGGACCAAGGAAGTCATTAGAGTTTTCTCAGAAAACTCAAGAGCAGAAAAAAAATGTTTACTGCATTGTAATACCTAAGTTACATGGAGAAGGCTCCTGGTAGCTACAGATAACGAAGGGTTATCTAAGAAGGGAGCACCAGCTGTCCACCATCTAGGCCATGAGTAACCTGGCTGGCATGGGATGGCCACCATGTTGTCCCTGCATTCCTGTTATCAAGCAGTAATAGTGTCACGTAAAATACAAGATGGAGCTGTCCAACAGGAAGGTGGCAGTTTCTTACAAACAGCTGCACAATCTGTTATCAGGTAAAGGGTGCTGTTCCAGTTAGCATATCCCTGTTTTAAATAGACAAAGCATGCAGCAGAAGAACTAACTGTGTAAGAACATTGGGCAGACTAAAGGGACCACTCAAAGTGAAGACGAGGCTGTCCCATCAACAGAACAAGTGATCGGCAATTTCTGGCACCTGTTTTTGGGAAATACAACTGAATGGACTGAACCAACCAACAACTGCACAGATGAACAAGTGAACAGATGAACTAATGGATAAGCAAATGGACGGCAGAGGAAAGGAGTGAATGATGAAAACACGCAGTGTGACAATGGCTCTGGGATCCCAGGCTCACACTTAGGCACGTGTCTCACTGCACTGGTGGGCACACCAGGACTGAGCATGTGCCAGGTGGCTGGGCGGCCGCTAGAGCTCAAGTCCTGAGCGGCTCTACATTTTACACCAAGACTCATTAGAGGGTTAGTAAGGCAGGAATGACACAACAGCCATTTTATTATCTATATAAACAGTTAGAATTGTAATCTAAAATCTTACCTGAGCCCAGATTCCCCCCCCCCCACACTACCAAGCTGTTAAAACAGAATTTTCTTCCTGTTTCTCATTTCCTACCCTTCCTTCTCCCTGTACTTCAGGGAGTTGGGCAGTCAGGCAACAGATAAAGGCATGGTACACAAAGCTTTAAGATACTGTGAGGAATCATTGTGGCTGCAGATAACTCATGGAAATCTCTGTCCTGTGTCGCATGGAAACGTGGACCTTTGTCAACAAAGCACAAAGAATCACAGGAGCTGGATGCACAGCCCGGTGGACTCATTACTTTTCACAGAAAGTGGCCTTTGAAGGAGGCCTCTTCCTGCCCAGTAGCCTGAAGGAGCCCTTTCCTCATCTCATTTCCATTTGAAGAGTCATCCCACAAATTTACTCAAGGGTCCTGGCCCCAGCAGGAGATCCCTTAACAAGCTCCCACCCTTCCTCCCCATCAGCTTCATCAAGAAACCAAAAGTGACCCTGGTTTCTTCCAACTGGGAGCAGGGTTGGGGCAGGCAGCTGGACTGAGGTTGGATCCTTGAGGTTGGATCATGGCTTTCGATGCACACAAACACCTTCCCCACAGAAGACTTCAGTGAACTCAGCAGTGAAGGGCTTAAGCAGACAATGCTGACCTGAGGTTCAGAAGGAGATGGGTTCTCAGTTAAATTATTGTAACTGATACCCTGTAAGACTATTACTGATCTGATCTGTCTGCCTATCTATCTATCTATCCATCCATCCATCCATCCATCCATCCATCTATCTATGAACAAAGCCCTTCCCCCAGCAGTGAGGTAAGATTCTTTATAATGAGCTAGTTTTGCCATGTCTGTCATCCTCGTGGAACTTGCACAGAGGATCATCACTGCATAGTAAAAAACTCACACAGATGTGTGCATATGCATATAACTGCTCATTTAATTCCTTTCATTCCTGACAGGCTCTAAGAGCCAATTTATGAAAGAAGATGGAGGTAATTTTCACACCACAAATCAAATGTGATGTCAGAGCCTCTGGCAAATCCTGTATCCTTAACTATAGCACTATGGAGCCAAAGTAAGCTGCCCTTAAAAAGAGTCTCCACTTTATTTAAAAGATTTATTATTTATTGGTGTGCATGTGCATGCAGACATCAGGCGGACACCGGGGAGGGCACTGGATCCCCAGGACAGTGAAAGGCAGTTTTGAGCAGCCACATGGGTGCAGGAAACTAACCTTGTGTGTCTTGCAAGAGTGACAGGTGCTCTAGCTCCCCAGCCCTCCATGTTGTCATGCCCAAGTTTTTCAGATTATAAAGTGAACTGAACCATGGCTAGGATTCTAGCACTTACGAGGCTAAGATGAGAAGATGGAGCATTTCAAGCCAGTCTGGGCTAATATGTAGTGGGCTCTGTTCTCCACTAAGAAATGCAAACCAAATTAAACCCAAACACGGAAAAGCCAACAGCTACACATTCTCCTTTCAGCAACTCCTCTGGTTTCTTAATGTTCACATATGCAAGTTGGAAGTGTGGGGTGTAGCTCAAGGCCAGGGCGTCAAAACTATGGGTCTGGGGATGCAGTTGATACTTGCCTAGTGTTCCTGAGGCCTTGGACTTGATCTCTAGCAGTACATGCACACAGATGCGTGTGTGACACACTATGCACACAGCTGCATGTATGACACACATGCACTCCCTCTTTCCAACAGGGCCTGACTGTGCCTAAACATGCTGGAACATGCTAGAGCATGACTGGGGCACACAGAACTACACTCTTGCTCAGCTAAGAGCTGGTGTAACAGGGCTGCAGGCCAGAGGACATCTGAACACAGCGTGCACCATTATCTGACCCATACATATCAGAAGTGAAAATGAATCAGGAAGAATAAAAATACTAACTTTTAAAAAGCCCAAATTAAGATTCACAAAGAACAAGGAACAGCAGAGAATCCTGCTTATGTGGGCTAGGTTAGCTCCTTCCCTGGAGGAGGTGAGGACAAAGAGAGGGTGACTGTGTGCTCGGGGAAGGACATCAGCAAAGGCGGAGTCTCTGAATAAGTATCCTGGCTATTTTCAATTGCATTTAAAACAGAGAATTAATTACAGGCAGATCCAGGCAGATAAGAAAGTCTCTTTAGAAGAAAAATACGCTCTTGAGGAAAAGACAGCAGCAAAAATATCCACTCTGTAGTTTTGTTTATTTTAGCTGAAAAACAATTCAATATTCTTTAGGAAATTCTATTCTTTGAAATCATGTGCTCAAAACACCAGGCATAATGCGAATGTTACTATTTTTATTATCCCACATTCTTCGAAGCTTCTAGAGTTTCTTACAGAGCAACAGCAGACCGAACCTACACACGCTCTGGAAACGTTTTTATTCGGCTCTGCAGTGGTCAGTCTCCAGAAGAAACTGAAGACCTGACCTTGACTGACAGAGGAGACACACATCTGTATTCCCAGCACAGATGTTCTTCAAAGTTGCTGTCAAAGATGTTCACTTACAAGATACACTAACTTCTAGAAAGGCCGAGAAGAAGCCATGCTCTTACTTAATCTGAGTCTTGTTTTATGAAACAGTTTTTTTTATCTTCCATTGTGTCTTCTTTATCTGAAGTGTGGCTCCTGGGGTCCTGGGGCAAGGCAGTGGGTCTAATGGGCAGAGTCTGGCAATGGGAGGCTGTGAGAAGCCCCTTGAGGCAGCTTTAACACCATGAAGGATTTCAGCTCTTCAAACCTTTATTCTATAAACCTATTGGCAAATGTAGGAAACATGGCCCCTGAAGACTGGAGGCCAGGGCTGCAGCTCAGGGGTGGAGTCCGTGCCTAGTGTACACAAGGCCTCTGGTCCTATCCACAGCATCACACAAACAAACACTCCAGGCTGGGAGCAAACGCTAAGCAATCTCACAGACCTTACAACTGGCAGGTTAACCACAGAGACCAAGATGACACAAGAGGGGTTTGTTTTCTAAAAGCTCCCCATTTAGGGATGCGCTCCCCAAAAGGGAAACCATTAGAGCCACCTGTGGTTAATTAAACTGAATTAATTAAAGTGAAAAACTCAGGCACACTTCAAGTGTGTGGCAGCTGCCTATGGCTTGGGCATGGCACAGATGTGACCAGGTGTGTGCTGCTCGGAGTGTGTCAGGAGTCCAGAAGGTAGATACAGCCAATACACTGCCCTCCTAAGAGGGCCCCCCTTAATATGACAGAAATTTGTTGGGGGAGGGGACCAGGGAATGGGGAAGGGAAACTGAAGCCGGGAAATAATAAATAATTAAAATTAAAAAGTGACAGAAACGTGAGCAAATTTAAAACAATTGTTCCCCCCTCACCTAAATGTAGAGGGAACACTAATCGTGCTAGTAAGTCCTGAGGACTCTAAGAGGTTAGGGTCCCTATGATACAGATGTGAAAGGAACTTTAGGATGTCTTGTTCCTCATGACCACACAGCAGGGCCCCAACCTCCACCTCCTGCATCCTCCCACCTCATGACAAACTGGGCGGGGCCACGAGCTGCACAGCAAGATGGCCCCCAGAGCCCCACCACACCCGCCTGAGGGGCTGTGGTCTTTAGGGAGCACAGTTTTAACTAGAGTCCTCTGCCTTATGGTCTGACTGGCAGGCAAACTACTAACACTGAAATATGACCTCGACATCCATGCACAAGCACTAAAAGACACACACAAAGAGTAAAATGTCAGTGCCCCTTCCTACCACCTGTGTGTGGTGCGGATGCTCCTTCCCCACCCCAACACCTCTGAGGCTTCAGTGTGAGAACAGCATGGCCCCCAGAATCTGCCTGCTGTCCCACATTCCTCCAGCAGGCAGCCCTGTCTTGTTAATCATCCTGATTTGAGGTGTGCAGGCTGCGAAGGCTGTACTGTGCATACTCACACCCAATAGGCCAGGTAAGTCAAATGGACCCACCCCCTGGTCTTGGTGACTCAGGTTATAGTCAATATATGGCGTCACTCTTCAGAGTGTCAGTGATGCATGTCTCTGACCATCTGAAGCCTTAACTATTGCACTGATGGCTCTTGTGGTTCACAGAGACATCTCACTAGCTCTTTGAGGATCCTGCAGGCAGGCAGTGGACACTGCCCAGCCTTCTGGTCTTACCTGCGGGGAGAGCCATCCTCGTGGGGCTGGATGATAACCACTTTCACAGTCACAGATGTCCGCAGTAGGTCAATCATCTGCTCGTGGGTCAGCGTGGCCACAGCCACCTTGCAGATCTCCACGAGCCGGCTCCCTTGGCGAAGGCCTGCCTTCCAGGCAAAGCCAAAAGGTTCCACGTCGGCAACAATTCCTTCAAAGTTCACATGGAAGCCAAGCTGACCGAGCCCATTCCTTCTCAGGGTCATTTCCACAGTCTCGCAGCCTCTCGTTACTATCTAAGGGGGAAGGAAGCTGTTAGGCAGATTTGGTCTTTCTTCCTGGCTACCATGGATGGGACCCTACTGGGGACCCACATGCACATATCTAAGCAAGCCCTTCTCCCCCTTGGCTCTATCCTCAGCCACCCCTGTCCTTCCAAGTGATCAGGAAGGTATCTGAATCCAAAGTTCACCATGGCTGCCCGTGACAAAGAACAGAACCAAAGCTTGGTGTCACCATGGCTCAGCGGGCAGGCTGCCTGGCTGGAGAAGCCACTGAGCTGCAGCCTGGGAGCTCTGCATGCATTCTGCCATCCCCCACTTCCTGTCATTAAAAGGACTCCAAAGCACTTGAATTCCTCTCTTCTGGATGCAGGACAGGAGAAAGAAGGAGGAGACTCAGGCCTCCTGGGTACTTTTATCTAACTCAAAACAGCCACGCGTGGCCTGAAGTGAGTCTGGTCTCCTACTCAGTGACTGCCCCTGTATTCAGGAATGGCCCAGGAGAGACCAGACTGTGGGAAAAGCCCTAACTGCCCTCCATGCACTGGCCTGAAGACTTCCTAGCCTGTCCTACTTGGCCTCCTGGGAGTGACCACCTATGTCCATCTGGTACCAAGGGCCGTTCTGAGCAACGTTGGGGCTTTTCAGGTAACAGAGGAGCCTTCTGTTCCTGAAGTCACCCTTCCTTCTGTCGCTTGTGCCATGAAGGCTAAGGGCCATCCCAGGAAGTTCCAATGACACTCCTCTGGAAGACTAGGAGTCTACACAGTAGCCCAAGAAGAACATGAAAGAGCCAGTTTGGCGGCTCAGTGCCACCGTGAGGTAATTAGCTACTGTAACCCTCAGAGGCACTGATGGAATGTGGCTTGCAATGCCATGAAAGGAAAACATGGGTCATTAAACATCATTTGAAGACGATGACATCACTTTTTGTGAGAAATTTCAAGTTGGGAGGTATTATCCTCCATCCCCAAAGCCCTAGGGGCAGTGTACAGGAGTTTCAGTTCAATAAAGTCTCCCGACCAGGAACCTGGCTCTGAACACACACATTCCTATTATCCAGCCCCATGGCTGTGAGCACAGCTGGGGAGCTGCAGCTTGCTCCCCGCATCAGCATCTGGCCTAGGTTTCCATGGTTACAAAAGTGCACACACTGCCAGTTGGCTTCTCCCAGACCAGCAAGATGCTGATGCCAGGGACTCAGCAGAAAGGGAGCGCTGGTGCCAGCCAGGAGGGAAGTTCCAAAAGGTTCAAGTTTTCAGTGATCTGAACTGTTAACCAAGCAGTCTCTCGGAGTCTAACATCCATAGATACTTTCTCACCTCCTTTCTAGCTTGGCTCTAAGCACCCCACCCCCTCAACACAGGTGGCATCTAAGATGCCTATGTTCTGGCAGATGAGAATGTAGCTGCTACCTGAAACTTAATTGGGGATACCTGCTAAACTGCATCAGCTGGTGCTGTCCCTGACTTCCTCCCTATTGTCCTCACGTCATCGCCCCGGCTTTCAGACATCCCGAAGGCAGAGCAGACTCTCCTTGTCTCTCAAGTGCCCCATGTACTTATGCTGACTCAATAACCCTGTGAAAATAGCAGTCTCCCACCCACGTACCTGGGATCAGCTCTGTGATTCGTGGGGCCTACTGGACGGTACAAATAGAGGGTCTTCATTCAAAGTCTGTTAGGTTGAAATGTGATGGGGAAATGTCTATTCAAGCATGACCCTCTGAGGATGGCTTTCCAGGACTCAGGTGGCATGCCCAAGGTCCCCCTGGGAGTGAGCTCTCCTCCTGTATGTACTGAGTACACCTCTGGCCATGCTCTGTGGGGTCCCTACAACCTCTAACTTGACGGTCTCATGTAGGCGTTGCCTGCAATGACTGTAGCCACTCCAACACCGACATACCGGCTGATTTAACTCTCTCACGCTAGCCTTGCTAATAAGGAAAGAGACTCACTCTGTGGGAAGAAAGGACAGGAAGTGTAATCCACATCCCCCTTTAATGATTCTCAGTTGACTCTGGGAGAGGATTTACCAATGAGATGTAAGCAGTCCACACAGCAAATCATCTCTATTGCTCTACTGCACACCCAAAGAAAATCTGAATGTTGCTTTGTTAACGTTGGAAACATAAATGTGACTATTTCCCAACTTGGGCACATGCTGGAGTTTAGTGTTAAAAAAATCACATTAAGTCATGGTGGCACACACTTGTAATCTCAGCACTTGAGAGGCTGAGGCAGGAGGATCTCAAGTTTGAAGCTGGCCTGGGATATACTGTAAACTCCAGATGGCCTGGGTACATGGAAAGACCCCATCTTTTAATCTGTGTGGTGTGTATGCGAGCATGCGTGTGTGCATGTGTGTGGAGGCCAGAGGTCAGCCTTGCACGTCACCCCTCAGATGTCCACCTTGATCTTGGCTAGCAGGCCCCAGGGACTCTTGACTCTGCCGGCTCCGTGTTGGGCTCACAGGTACACAGCACCACGCTATCCAGGATGCTCAGGAGAAAATGAGGTCCTCGTGTCTGTGCAGCAAGCGCGTGCTGCCTGACTTACTGGCCTTGTCCCAGACTAAAGGGCCTCCTCCTCTTTTCACAAGTCTCCTGATGAGGACTGTTTTCATTTTCTAACGTAATGTCCAATTTTGTGAAAAATGAGATATTAGAATCACATTTAACATTTTTAAATGAAAATATATGGTATACATGCAAAAAAAGGGGAGGGAGGGCCCAGTCATCAGTAAACAACAGATCTGTGTTTGTAAGGGTGTGCAGTGCTCAGCACACTAACTTATAATCTCCTGGTTTTTCTTCAACTATTACAGAAATAGTTCCTAACACTTTTTGAGGTTGGCTCAGCTTTCCTAGTCACATGGTTGTGGGTGTTGTTCACTGCTTGTGTTTGCTGATTCTTGTTTAAAAACAAGCAAGACTGTAGGTTGTGGATGGTCAGTCAGTGGATTGCTCAACTACCATGCAATGAGCGCACCCTGGGTGTGGTCTTCAGCACCATACAAAATCGGACACTGGAGGCTACAGCTGGGATCCCAGCACTTATGAGGGGAAGGAGGCAGGTGGATTACAAGTTCAAGGTCACCCTTGGCTACTTGGTGAGTTCAAAACTGTCCTGGGCCTTGATAGACTGTCTCAAAAGAAAACCAAAGTACTCTCTGGAATAGCAGCTGCTTTCCCAAGCCCCGGGACTGCGGTGGGTTCCCGGTACAACCTGCCAGGGCTCTGAGGCTGAAGCACAGACAGGGAGACACAAGCCATACTTACTACCAGTCGTTGTACTATTTCTCGGATGTCTTCGGAACAGTTATCCACTGAGGACAGCAGGATACACTCTCCCCTTTCATAGAAGACTTTGATGCTCACTAACCCTGAAGTCCAGCCAATCACATCCCTACAGGAACAGTTAAACACGACATTCTTGGAATCCTTCTCTATCAGCATGATGAACTCATTGGAGATCCCCAGAAGACACTCAATGTCTGCTGACTGGCCAAAGTCCCGTGCCACCACGTGCCACATGATAGCCCCAATGCTGAACAGGTGCGCGTCTTTCCTTGGCTTTACCCGCTCTTTCTTCTTTGCCCCCAGGGTGATGAAACTGAATTTTGCAGAAGTGTCCACTGTGGCAGTTGTAACAAAGTTTTCTGCTAAATCCTTCAAGTATTCTTGCCTTGTTCGGGTAGCCATGGCCCGGAATTTCTCTGACTTATGGGCAGCGTTTTCTGCATTGATCACTTTGGCTAAAAGGAAGTCCCGGAAGACAGCTGACTTTGGAAAAGTTACACCTTTGGGAATTGGGGGACCGAAGGGAGGGACATCCTTTGACCTGGAAACTCCAACGCTGAGGAAGGAAATGACATGGGATGAGCTATGAGGTGACATATTTCCCCACCCGCTGCACAAACCTGATGACCAGAGTTTAGACCCCCAAAAACCACATCAGTGAGCTCAGGGCTTTACTGAGAGCTCTGTCCAAGGAAAAAGAACCACTGAGAAGGAGTTCTGACATTAACCTTAGCCTTCATATGCATGCATGCACACAGGAATTGTGCACCTCCCCCAGCAGGTGTGTACCCATACGTGCTCGCTCGCGCGCGCACACAAACACACACACACACACACACATTATTAAAGTTAAGAAAATAAACTCCTATATTCCTAAGACAAGCAGTCAGGTAGGAGTGTTCTTATCAATGTACACAGAACAGTCATTCATCTTAGTGGCCTCCTAAGGCACAGCCCCAAACAGAAGCAAGGACTCAGGGCAGGCCTAACAGATGGCCTTGGGACTCTGAAGCCTTTAAAGTCATCAAAGCAAGTGTGGGCTCTGGGCCCCAGTGACCCAGCCTGGAAGTCTCTAGGATTTCGCTTGCCATTCACTTCCCTGGTGGCGGTGGATGGACCGTACCATCCTACAGAGAGGCTGGTGTCAGCCATGGGCCCTGTTTAGCCTCTCAGGAAAGCAGGAAATTGAACCCCACTCCCTTGAGTCACCATGCACTTCCTTTCTCAAGGGAAGAAGGCAATTACTGCTTGCAAAAATATAATAGAATATTATGAGGCTGGCTAGGAAATGTAGCTTCAATGGTGAAGCATGTGGATCACATACACAAAGCCCTGGGCTTAATTCCCAGCACTACCAAAAATAAATAACAATTATTATCAGGCAGGCTACAGTGCCAGCACTTGAGAGGTTGAGTTCCTGTCCAGCCTAGGCTATGCAAAGTGAGAGGAAGGAGGATGGAAGGAGGGAGGGAGGTTAGGTAGCTATGAAGCTAAGAGAATTGAAAGCCACATGGGAGGGGCCTCAGGCTCACCTGTAGCACACGCTTTCTGTGCAGGGGTTGTGCACCTTCACTATGACGAAGACATGCTGGAAGTGTGAACGAATGTTCTTGGGGGTGAATGGGAGGGCGCCTGGCTCTTGGAAGACGATGGTGACGATGTCGTTGCCGATGTGCCTCTTTCTCAGAAGCTGTTTAGGGAAGGGACACCCAGAGTGACATAAAGTACACTAATGTATACAGCCTGCTCCTCTCTGCTGAGGAAGAACAGAGACAAGCAGAGCCCTTCCTGGGGTCCAGCAGCCTTGAACATCCTGACAACCAGGTGGTCCACAAGCAGAAGACCCCCAGAAAGAGAAACGCAACATACAATGTTATCAGGGAGAGAGCATGGTCCTAAGAGGGAAGTGGGCTACCCTGGGCTACATCCCAACCTATCCCTTTTACGTAAAATTCTGCTTCTATTTTCTCTCCTTTTACCCAGCTAGTTCTTTCATCCTACAATCACACTCTAGTGACCCAAATGCTTTGTAAGATATGCTATAGTTTAAGCATGTCAACTTAGAGAGGTGACAGCTCGAGGAGGAATGACCTACCACACAGAGAGCCCTGGCTTAGACCACAGGCTCCCAGGCTGGCTTGCATTTCTGTAAAACAACAAACAACAAAACACAAAATAGGAGGCTGCCTCTGGGGGCAGCCTGGATCTTTGAACTAATTAACTCAAAGTTGGCCTTTTGATGCAATCTAGATTAATTAATGAATCCAGAATTCCACTACATTAAAAGCCAGAAAACCTAATTTTTTGTAATCTTGCAAAACTCAAAGTCCAGGGGAGATCTCAGAGCGGCAATCTAAATCCACCTTTGTTTCTGACTTACTTCTGACTGACAAGAATGCGCTCACTGCAAGCTCTTCCGGGACAGTTCCTGTCTGTGTGGAGTGACACCTCACCTGGACAACCCTCTCTGTTCTTCAAGTTTGGATCTGAAATGTCTCCCAAAAGTTCATGCAGAAAAGCTTGGTCCCTATACAGCAGTGTTCACCATGGAACTCTGGCAAGTCAGGGAAGCCTCAGGGCACTGAGCTCCAGTAGAGAGATCTACAGAAGGCTTCATGGGAAGCACTATGGAGATGAGGGGGCCTGGCTGGAGGAGGCAGGCCACTGGGAAGTGCCTTGGAGGCAGCTTGTGTTCACTTGTCTCCCAGAGGCCAAGGGGGCACAGAAGTTTCCTCTGATAGACCATGGGCTGTGACAGTAAATCTTTCCTCACCCACACTGATTTCCTCAGATGTCCTCTCAGTGAGAAGTCTGTCACCTAGGTGCCCCAGATCCCTATTGGCTGGTGCACATTTCTATAACTGCACCTTCCCAAGGACAGGAGGTATGCTGGCTGGCTTCCTGCGTTCCAAAGGCAGTGCCCAGCACCAAGGAGGCACCCAACCCAGGTTCCTTTTACTGTGGGTTAAAACCACGCTCGCTTCCCTGTGACCACATGCCAAGACCTGCACAGGAGGCCCCCTGGAAGTGCTGGCAAGCATCGTGTAAGTGGGCACCTGCACTTCAGATTCAGCCAGTGGTCCTCAGGAGAGCTGGTGCTGTCACTCCAGGGATGGGCCTGTCTGCGGCAGTAAGTTGTCCTTCACTGGCAACAACAAAGGCCGTACCTTTGCCCTTCAGCTTAGTTGTTACCTACAGAGCATGTCTCACTTTCCAGAGCATTAAGTTCAACTTTTAGGAAAATCAATAGGTCCACAGTGAGCTCCCCAGCTTAGGGAGTGAACAGGAACTGTTCCTCCAGAAGGAGCTCTCCATGGCCAGGGATGCCCATGGCACGGCCGGGGAGCATCCTGCCTGGATCCTGTGGTTAAACCTCTGAGCACAGGGGAATCACTGTACTGTGAGAGGAAAGTTTTGAAGCATGTTTTAATATACAGTAGCAGATTCACTGAACTCCCCCCTGTTCAAATCTCTAGTTTTAACAGAGTTTTATGCACCTCTAAGTAAAATGTACCATTTCACATTCATGTAAAAAAATACAGCGAAAACTATACTCGGCAAAATTGGCAAAACAATTCTCCTTCTTTTGTGACATCTGAATTGCTTATTTTCATATGTTGTGACCAGACATGGGAAGATCAGAAATGAAAGAACTACTGAAGCAGAGCCCAGCCTCACGCTGTCGTTGGGCAAATCTGTGGAACACAGGGCGGTACCTGTCCCAAACACCACTCATTCAGAATCCCCAGAGAACAGGACTCCTGAGAGTGCTGTGAGGAGAGCCCAGAGATGTTGGGGTGACCTTTACTTTTACACAGAGTGAAAGCATGCCTCTGATTGTCAGTGGTGAGCTCTGTGTCAGCACCAGCAGAGAGCTATGGGATGGCAGGACTGTGTGTAAATGCTTGTGTTCCCACAGCTGCTCACCTGGATGCCTACAGGCAATCCAGAATGGATCAGAGATGGTCTCACTGTTGATTGGTTTGTAATAAAGATTGATGGACAATAGCCAGGAGGGGGCAGAACTTCCAGGCAGAGAGGGGAAGAAAGCAGAGGAGATTAAGAGCTCAGATTTGGAGAGGAACAAGCAGACCAAAGGCCAGCAGAGAAAGGTATAGAGCCTAGGAGTAGCCAGGAGACTGCCCAAGAAAAGGGCCTTGGCTTTGAACCATAACAGAAGCCTCCTTGTTATCATTTATACGGAGAATGTCCCACGAAGAGAACCAAAGGCTGGGCAGGAGGGCTCTGCGCCACCTGTGTGCAGAACCATTGTGTGCACTGTGTTCCTGGCACTCAGACAACTGACCTATGGGCATGTGGCAAGACCCTAACTCAAAGCACCAACAAACTAAGGGAGGCAGGCAACCTCTGTATAGTTGAACAAGGCCTTTAGATCCAAAGACAGCCTTCTTGCTCCCCACAGAAGCACACAGTGAGCCGGCAGCTCTTGCCTCCCACCAAGCCCACCACAAACTTGACTGATGGCTCAAACATTCCTCAGTGACTTACTGTCTCCGATGCCACAGTTTGCTGACAGCGAGTAAATACACAAACTAGCTAAGCAATGGCACTCTACAGTGAAGATGAAGACAGACTGAAGTTTGGTTAGCCCAGCCCTCAGCTTCCTCAGCAACCTCCAGCTGTGTCATTCCTACCCAGGGGTGGGGAGGAAGCTGAACACAGAGCCACCTCTGCACTTTGTCCTGGCTGTGACAGCAGAGGGGACACAGACAAAAGCACAACATGCTGAGGAAGTGCTGAACCGCCCGGCTGCTCTGCCAACCCACAGTCCTCATCAGCTGAGGCAACCAGGACAACAGCAGGGCTTGCCGCCAGTCTCAGCAGCCCAGGCCCAGCCCAAGCATCGCCGCCTGTAAGTCCGCTTTGAACATAATACTGAAACCCGCAGGACCTGGTCACTCCTCAGGTAATTCATGGGTGCAATGCCCCTTCTCTGCAGGGCCACACATGCACTAGGAAAGAAAAGGTTATGGTAGTCTAGGCACTACTCCGTCTCCTCTTTTATGAGCCTACTCTGAAGAAAGGGTGTCTCAGCCAAGGTGAAGTTTGAAGTTGCCTTGTGGAGTTCTTGGTGATGATATCACATGATGGCGGAGCTGTGATCTGCTCAGAGAAGGGACACACAGGAAATACAGCCTCAGGAGAGGCCAGTGTGAGCTTATCTGTGTGGAGATGTGGGATACAGGAGCATCTGTAATCCCTGGGGCAGGTAAGGCTTCCTCTGTGGGAGGGGGCACAGGACACAGGCCTGCTGAAGACTCCCAGGTCTTTACTGCCTCAAACAAGCAGTTCCTGGACGAATTTATTACAGGAACAAACCCATGAAAACAGATCCTCTGAGGAGTCTGGGTCAGTTAACAAGTACGCACACTCTGGGGCTAATGCAACCAAGGGTATAGGCAGGGCCGGGTTCCAGCTGGGCTGAGTCCTGTGGCAGTTGCCAAGAGTCTGGCTGGTCCTTCAGACTTTCCTGTTCTTGGTATTATGTTTGTGGGCGTCATTTGTGGGATAAGAGACATAAGAAGAGTCAAGAGGAATCCAGATCAGAGAGAACCACAGCTCAGCCACAGACAGAACAACGACAGGCTGCTATCAGGTCTATTAGAGTCAGGGTGAGAAAGTCTCCAGAGTTCCTGACGTATCCAGGCCTCACCTTTACACACCATTATTAGAAATGGTGACAAAGCCAACAAGCAAATCTAGCCACCTAAAAATACTGGGATCATACAATAGCATCCATAAAACTCGGGCACACTGCACAGGACACTGTTTTTGGGGCTCAAAGCCAGAACTGGTAGTGAAGGCTAGTGATCCCAAGAATCTAGAGACAGATCTTCCAAAGGTGAGGGGAGAAGAAAAAAACATACTAGAAAATACTGTGGATAGTTCAGGAAGCTCGAGGGATGGAGCTAGGAGCCTGAAAGAAAATGTTCAGCTAGTGAGCACCAAGAAAGATGGAAAGTGAAGTCGAAGCGTCTGTGCCTCCCGTGCTCCCCAGTGGTCTTCCCAGTGGAAGGACCTTTAGGGCTTAGAAGCAGTGAGAGGGAAACAGGCGTTGGCTTCTTCTTTGGGAAAAATGTAAGTTTTGACTCAACCCATGCATTTCACAAGTGTTTAAGAAATTAGAGAACTCAGGCTGGGGAGCCGGCTGCTCTCCCAGATAATCACCTGGGTTGGGCTCCCAACACCCTTCATGGTAGCTCATAACAATCTGCAGTGTCACCCCCAGCAAGCACCATACACACTGTGCTGGTCTGAATAAAAATGCCTCAAAGGCCCAAAGGGAGTGACACTACTATGAGGTGTGGCCTTGTTGGAGGAAGTGTGTCACTGTGAGGGTAGGCTTTGAGGTCTCAGATGTTCAGTGTAGGCCAGTATGCCAGTGTTTTCCTGCTGCGCCATGTCTGCCCGCATGCCGCCATGCTTCCTGCCACGATAATGGACTAAACCTCTGAACCTATAAGCCTGCCTCAATGAAATATTTTCCCTTATAAGAGTTGCTGTGGTCACGGTGTCTCTTAACAGCAATAAGACCCTGACACCAGCAATAAGACCCTAACTAAGACACACATAAAATAAAATAAGCAGGTCTAAACATTAAAATAAAATAAAAAAGGAAGTGAGATCGTTCTTTGCCGTTTACCATGTTCATCCTTCCGATGCATCACGGCCAGGCCACACTGTGCTCTCCGTGCCCCCATCCACACAGGAAGGCAGGTGTGGTACCCGGAATGTAGGCACCCACGCTCAGAGACAAATGTGTCTCAGTCCCCCCTTAACTCCAATACAAATGCCCTAAGCTACATCCCGACAGCTCAGGCCCTTCCCTAGGGGGCTCCAGACATGCGGGCAGCACTCCTCCCTCTGTCCATCTTTACTCATCTTGGACAAAGCACAGACTCTAGAGGTGCTGAGGGTGGAGCTGCTGCCCCAGGGGACCACCTTAAACCCCCAAACCAAGTTCCTGGAGTGGCCACACCACTGCCAGTATTTGCTGTCATTTCTACAAAGCTCAACTCATCTGATAGCCATGGAAAGCAGCCTGCTAATTACCTCATGATGTTTTAGGCATCGTTAAGCTTTCAACATTTCCTAAGTCTGTGGGAGTGACGGCCAGCACAGTAGAACCCTCTCCTCACACAAACGGTCAACACTCTATGTCATCAGAACAAGGAACTAACACCCTGGTGAGGAGAGAAACAGCGGCAACAAGAGCTCCAGGCTACACTGCAGTAACTGTTCTCTATAAATAAGCTATGAACCCACGTGTAGAAACCTGTCTGGTCGGCTCAGCTGTTCTCATCATTAGCACGGTCAACATGGGTTCTTGTAAAGAGTCTGTGATCTGTGTAGCCAGCTCCTCGGTTTCCTGATCAATGGAAAATACAGTAACAGCCCAATGAAGGCTGAGATCCCAGGCACCAGCCAGAGATGGTCGGCTTGCCAGGAGCAGCCTACGACATATAAACTGAGTCTCAGTCTCACTCAGGGTCACCTGATGGCGGACATGGGAAGCTGGAAGGATGGACCGGCGGACACAGGTTGGGGGAGGGGCATACCATGATGTACACAGGAGGCCTTACCTGCTGCCTGTTGTTTGGCATATACGGAAGCAGTGTGGACACATGGAACATGAGTTCGAAGTCTTTATAAGTGGTGTAGAGGGAGTGAGTCCCTGTGGAATCCGCTGAAAACAAAGTAATTATAAAACTAGTTAGGCAAGCACAGAATCTGGGCTCTTCCACTTGGATGTGATTTCTGCAGAGGGTGTTTGGGTTGAAAAGCACAAGGCACACTGTGTGCAACCCTGAATGTAATGCCTTAGGCACACTGTGCTCAGCTGTCATCAGCTCCCCTGGAGCTGCCCCCACCCCTACTTTCCAGTCAACTCTCTACTGAGTATGAGTCAACTCAGGGACCAGGAGGAGAGGCTGTTCCCTTTCTGTCTGTCCTTCCTGCACCAACACACGTTAAGATGCTAATGTGAGGCTAGGGAGATGGTTCAGTTGGTAAAGTGCTTGCCAAATGAGTGTGGGGACCTGAGTTGGAACGGCAGCACCCATGCAAAAACTCATTGAGGCAGTGAATGGCTGCATGTGATGGTGTGGAGACAGGCCGACGCAGGGTGCTGCCTGCCAGTGTGACCTTCTCAGTGAGTTCTAGGTTCAGAAAAAGCCAAGTGGATGGAGCAGTGAGATAGTCCACTGAGTGACAGACACGGCCACACAAACCAGACAACCCAAGCCGGATCTCTGGGACCCTCGCAAACTAGCGGGGTATCAGCCTGATGCACCCATAACATGTCTATGGCAAGACAGGATGTGGAACAGAGCTGCCCATACACAAGGGTCAGAGAGCCTGGGATACTTCATGGAGCAATGGGAATGAGACATCCTTTCTCGGTAACATGGAAAAGAAAATCAACTGCTCAGAGTTGTCCTATGACCTCCACAAGCCCCTCATAGTGTGTGTGTGTGTTCAGATCCAGGAGGATACTGACATAACCTCTGGTCTCCACATGAACATGCATGTACCTACCATAATGTACACAAACATGTATCATATTCCGCACATAAATATTTTAAACAAGAAATGGTGACATCTGAACTGTTGACTACAAAGCTAATCATCTGTTGTTTTTAAATGTATATAAATACACAAATGTGTATATCATAAGCATACAGGCTACTCACATACACATGCATATAAACATGCACTCACACAAACACACAGAACTTGCACACATGCTTACTCTTATTGTCCAACTGTGCACGGTACTTGCTGAAGCCCCTCAGCCTCACTCTCTGGCCGAGGAGGTCCAGGAACTCCTCGAAGGCCGGCCCCGCTGTCTCGTTGTTGTACATTTCCTCTTCCGTGCTCTGTCCAGCTTTGCAGTACAGGATCCCAATTTTGTGCTGGAAGCTGAGCTGCAATGAGAGGAAACACGCTGAACTTGGCAGGGACTCCAGACCCACTTGCTTCTACCAAGTCCAAGCTGCGGAAGCCTGGGATCCGGTTCCCAGGAAAGCATGCTGGAAACAGTCCCAAAACCAGCTCTAGGAGTGAAAGCCCTGAGGAGCAGCGTCTGTGGCCCGCGCCACGTGGGAATGGAGAAAGAGAGTGGGCAGCCCTGTTGAGACATGAAGCTAAAAATGCTGCTACACAAACACCTCATCTAACACACTGAAAGGCATAATTAGGATTCCCTTCCAACTGCAGAACAGGGAAAGGCCAAGGACTTAGAAAAATCCTCTCTGCCTCTCCTCTCTTTTTGTTCTGTAATTTATTTGAACATGCATGAAAAAGTCTTGGCTCAAAGGAGGGAAATCAAATCGAATTAAGGTCGGGTAAGAAAAGAATTCCAGCGAGGATGTGATACGTGTGTGTGCATAGAAAATGTTTCTTTCCACCACGGTAAGTTCGGTTGCACAGTCATAGTCATTTCTCACATTGTAGGCTATTCGGAAGAGAAGACGTTGGCTGTAGACACAATACTCCAGGAAGAGCTGTGGCAGCCTTTGAACAGTTCCTGTCGCAATTCTACCTCAGAGTCGATGCTGTGCTGAGGTGGAAGCCACAGATGTCCTCCAGAACCAGAGAGACTAGCTACAGCTTCAGCAATTGCTTATTTTCCCGAAAGACCTACTTCTCAGCCCTGCCAGCAGAGGCCTTGAGCATCCTAGCAGCAAGGAGCCTGAGAGACTGGCAGGCCTTAAACATCACCAACTCGCTGCAGATGCAGATCCGTAACATGCTGGGCTCCAGTACTGAGACGGGAAGCTCGGCCTCTATAGACCCCACAGTAAAGAAGGCAGAGGGACAGGAAGTTCTTGGAACAAGAACACAGAATGGGTTGTCTCATCCACCTCATTATCCGTGGCAGACAGTGCTGGCGGAAGTCTCCCTAACTCTTTGATGGGTGCCCACAGCATGACAGAATCATCTTTCTCTGCTGACAGACACTAGGGTGGGTGGGGAGTGTGGGGCCACAGCTCCTTCTTCATCACAAAGATGGCAATGATGACTCTGGCCTCGGCTGTGGGCTGAGAGAGGCTGTGCACCAGCTACTGAGCACCTGGTATTATGGGCTTATTCTTTGCTGTGCTCAAAAAGAAAAAAAAATCCCCCTCAAAAGAAGAAATATCACCTAATTTAAAGTTGCTTTGTTGTTTCTTTATGAATGGCAGTTGGGCCTAGGTAGCTTGGGAGATGGTTTAGGACCTTCAGAACTTTGGGGACACTGAGGGAGATGACTTAACTGGGAGTCCAAGCTG
The DNA here is from genome assembly GCF_963924665.1 of Micromys minutus. NCBI lineage: Eukaryota > Metazoa > Chordata > Mammalia > Rodentia > Muridae > Micromys > Micromys minutus. Next base: position 47,231,833 of record NC_137959.1, read on the forward strand.
ACATCAAGATGCTACACACATACACAGTGGGTAACCATTAGCAAAGGGTCTGCAGTGTCCACTTTAAGCACCGGAGCATCAGGTGCCACGCCCCGTATCCCGAGGTGTGCTTCAGGCGGGCCGAGCAGAGCCTCCACGGGAGTCACTCCCTGATTCCCCACACCTGGCAGACTTAATGAATCCTTGGGACTGAGAACCGGGGCGGCTCCCTGCTCAGTACTGGCCGATTCTCCCTCTGCCATCCAGGCACTCAACACCCTACTGTCTAGATCCAAACTGAGAAGGCGGTGGAGTTTCCAAACACGAGGCCTGCATCATGGGTACCAAGACCGCTGGGCACAACAACAGTTAGAATTTTGATCTTGCAAATGCAGGGTAACATACAATGTGAACAGGGATAGGGCTGTACCCTGGCTGTCAGCACCACACCTCCCTCACTTGCTCTCCAGTGAGTTGCCAGCAAGATGGAACATTAGGGAGAAATTGTCACAGGAATCCAGAACTACTGCCAACAATGTAACCATATCTGGGAAGCGACTTACTGTCACTTGGACTCTTAGGAAACTAAAACACGGTTAAAATGGCTTCTCGTCTACTAGAAGGCAGCAGCAGGCTCTGCTGCTCACTGCCACAGACAAGCAAACATTGACTCCCTTCTTCCCAGATCACTCTTCCAGCCCTCATCTGCTCACCCCAGGCTGATCTCAACACTTCTGCAAACTCCAGGCCAACCTAACCCACAAGAGAAACCACAGGCAGGTGTGAGGAAAACAGCAGATGGGACCTGAGGGCAGGGCACACTCACTGGGACCTGAGGGCAGGGCACACTCACTGGGACCTGAGGCCAGGGGCACACTCACTGGGACCTGAGGGCTGGGGCACACTCACTGGGACCTGAGAGCTGGGGCACACTCTCTGGGACATGAGAGAGTGACACACTCAAACACTAGATTGCCAGTTTCCCAGGCTCAGGGCTGAGAGCAGGAAACACACAGAGACAGCAGGGGACTCAGCCACATCTCTTTCTCCTGGGTCGTGATCAAGGCTGGCCACTCTGTTTCCACCAGCTCCCTGTTTGAATGCTTAGTCAGCAGGGGTGGTGCTACTGAGGAAGGTAAAAGAGGCGGTGCAGCCTTGTTAGAGGAAGTGTGTCACTGGGGTGGGCTTTGAAGTTTCAAAAGCCCACACTAAGCCAACCTCCCCCTCCCCTCTGTTCATGAACCAAGATGTACAACACTCAGCTCCTTCTCCAGCACCATGTGTCCCAGCATGCCACCATGCTTCCTGCCATGACAATTGAATCTGTAAGCAAGCCCATGATTCAATGCTTTCTTTTACAGGAGCTGCCGTGGTTGTCTCTTCCGAGCAGCAGAACAGTGACTAAGACAGTTTGTCATTATCAACAAGATTTAAACACAAATGAAGGGAACAGGCAGGCTACACAGTTTCTGGGCTCCTCCCCACGGCTCAGTGGGCGGGGCAAACGTGATGTCCGTCTGCCATGTCTGGGCCATGTGGCCAAGAACACTAGCCTTCAGGACAGACTCTGTCACAGACGCTATACTGAGGTGTGTGTCCGGACACTATCCCAGAAGACCAGCCTGTGAATCACCTGCTGTGTAAACTAGAAGAATCTCTTTGAGAAGGAAAAGAAAAAAACAGTGTAAAAAGCACTTGTTGCCCGTACAGAGGACCCAACTTCAACTCCTAGCACCCAGATCACCACTCAGAGTCACCGCTAACTCCAGTTTTAGGGAAATGATCCCCTCTTTAGGTATCATACCCACACACAGAAAAAGAACATTTCTTTAACAAACACAGGGAGAGGGGCTCCACGCCATGAGCACCTGCTGCTCTTCCAGAGAAGCTCAACTCCAGCGCCCATGTGGGTGACTCCTCGGGCTCTCCATAGCACTCCGGCCCCTGCCTAAAACATCTCAAACTAATGAACAAGCTTCAGTCTCCACACTGTGTCCTGAAGGGAAATATGGCCAGAAGCCAATCACAGAAGACCAGCAAGGCTACAGACCCTGAGAAAGAGGCGCCACAGCGAGGTTAATTACTGCGTAGATATCTGAACTACTTTTTCTGTGTAGGTGCCCTCACAGACAGATTTGCTTTCAGGAAAATAAACACAGCAGCCACAGCCAGTTAGAAGCGGGGAGTCAGCTGGGCGGTGCAGACAGTGTTTCTTTCAGGGGTGAACGTCTCAAAAGCTGTTTCTCAGCAGCCCTTTGTTTCCATGTTGCAGGAGGAGCAGTCAGAGCCGAGAGGTCAGCTGACGCTCAGGTGTATATGTCACCACAGAATAAAGCCACGTCAGCATGCAGCAGGCAGGAAACAACTGGAGCCTGTGTCCATGACTGGCTCCTTGTCATCCAATTCTCACACAGTGTCGCCCAAGGGCTCACAACACCAGGCAAAACTTCTTTCGGGACCTGCCTGGCTTATGGCCTCACCATGGGAACACAGCGGGCTCCAGCTGTCATGTGGTCTGTTCCCACAAAGCAAAACCACATGGGTTTGGGAAACATGGAGCCTCTGTGGAATTGGCTAGAGTGGTCTTTGGGGCCACACACTTCACTTAGAGGCATTTATTATAAATGGATTCAAAGGAAAGAACATGAGAATCCAGTGTGACAGCTCATGTTTCTAATTCTGGCTACCTGGGAGACTGGGACAGGAAGGTTCTCAGTTCAAGACCAGCCAAAGACACAGTAAACACTTGTCTGGGGGCGGGTTACACAAACAGAAAATTTCATTTTTACTTGTGCAGTCCAGGCTTGCATGAGCTTTCTGGTCACACACTTTACGTACCCCTTGCTCGTCCAGCTTGAGCAGCTGTTCTGGGACCTTGGGGGAGTTGGCTGCTTGCCGCAGACACTGGATACTCAGCTCCGGGATAACATACTCTAGGACTTCCTTGAGGGGCAGGCCCCGGGCGGTGCCGTGCCGGGCTGTGGAGGGGACGGCGTCTTCTAGGATTGCTCCTCTCAGAGTTGTGAGCTGTGGCAAATGAGACTCCGGTTAGTACTGGTTGCTGGTTATTCACAAGGGGATCTAACAGTTTATCAAATGGAAGCAAGGTGCTCTATCTGAAAACATAAAACAAATATGTCTTTTATCAACAACATCCCTACAGAGGGAAGGGAAGACATCAGGAGGGCCAAGACAAACAGATGAGAGCCTAAGAAAGGAGTCAGAGCCTCACCAGACAATTGAAGCTCTGAAGCCCCAGCACATCCCCCTCCTCTCATCTGTGCACTTCCGTTTATCCCTTCCATGTCTTCTGTTGAAGACTAAACCTACACGGAACACCCCTGGGGCTGCGTGTGGGTGGCTAAGAGGAGGGCCATGGAACCCAGTCTTGTGTTTTGTTCTATACCTTGGAAGCCTGGGGTGGTGTTCTGGATGAGAATATAGGCTTATATATTTGAATGCTTGGATCCTGTTGGTGGAACTGTTTGAAAAGGATTAGGAGGTGTGGCCTTGCTAGCCTGGAGGCAGGCTTTGAGGTTTCAAAAGCTTAAGCCTTTCTGTTAGCCCTCTCTCCCTCCTGCTTATAGGTCAAGGATGTGAGCTCTTAGCTACTGTTCCAGTGCCATGCCTGCCTGCTACCATGGTTCCTCCCATGATGATCATGGACTCTAACCCTTGGTAACCATGAGCCCCAATAAATGTTTCTTTTATACTGTCTTGGCCGTGGTGTCATCACAGAAAAAGAAAAGTAAGGAAGACACCTAGGCCACCATCCCAGCTGTCATAATAGAGAAAGCCACTGCCCTGTGGTCTAAGAGATCTTACTGTTTGACCATGGGAACAGAGTGTCATCCCAGAGACACATGGCACACACACTAGCCATGCTGTCAACAGATGGAAAGAAGGTGACTAGTGTGAAAGCCATCATGACAGCTGGGTTCATCAATTATTTAAATTCAGTTACTATCCTAACCTTTAGTGTGCACAGGTCTCTCTTCAAAGCTGTCACTCAAGGAAGGGTTTAGCTCATATGAACATAGTCAGCCTCAGGTCATCAGCATCAGCACCTAGTCAGTCTAGCTCAGCAGGACATCTGCAAATACCAGCTGAGACACAGTGTCCCTATGCTTACAGAAGCAAAGAAAGTAGAAAAGCCTCTTTTGTGTCTGACCCGAAGTGGTGAGCTGGCACATTTTGAAAGATATGCCAAACAGGTCCCACTCTGATTATGTGGGTCAAAGGACCAAGACCTGCTATGCAGGAAGCCCTGAGTCCTTGGGATGATTGGTATCTGCTGTTTAGCTATACAATGTGTGTAATGACCTCAGTTTTTACTCAGTATGAGGTCCACGGGCACAGCAATCTGCTCTCCAGGGTGTGGGCTGGAGAGACAAGTGGTCACCTTGGTTATGCCTGCCTGTCACACACCAGTCCCACTGCAGGCTGCCTCACCTTTTGCATTTGGTTTTAAACTCATCTCTACCTTCTATGTAGATCTCATCTGTTCTCATGTCTCAGCCCCAGAGCTGCCCACCTTCACCATGCTGTCCTGCTATGCAATGTGGTGAGACTGTGGTCACCTGAGATCCAGGACAGGTTTCCAAGTATTTACTTACTTAGGATGAAACCACATAGCCACCTCTCAGTGTCCTTATTCAGTGACAGACATCAAAATTAGGCTTTCTAAAACATAAGTAGTGTGCAATGGCGGGAGAGCTCTGACAGCAGCTTCTTACCTCACTTGTCCTGAAGGCGACCCTGTAGTTGAACTGTGATCCTTCTTTCTCCCTGGGATCTTCCACCTTCTCCCTCCGGATACTGACTGCCACAGGGCCAAGATTTTCATCTATTCCGAAGTAGTTCTGGTGCTCTGTGAATCAGAGGAGCAGATGGGGGAGCGGTGCTGTAGCAGCAGTTAATGTTGTGAGTCCGAGAGCAGGGCCACAGGCTACACCATGATCCTTCCCACAGCCGGAATCTACTGGCTTTCAGATCTAGGCAAGCCCGCCTAGCTTGTCCTGTCCCGTGGGCTACCCCTCTGCACTCCTACTCTGCTTCACGCTGCCACAGTATACTCAAGTCCCACCTCAAAGCTGCTGTACTGTACCAGCACCGTTAGGAACACGGGTCAGCATCCTCACACTGTGGAGGGGGAGGAGCATGGCTCCTCAAGACCCAGCAAGGAGTCTGCACTCCGTTCCATATGGAAGGTGACCTCACGCTGAATGAGACTCCTGAGGTCACCCAATGAGCCATTCAGACTAGTCAGAGTAATCTTAGCTATCAGTGGAGTGGCAAAGGCCACCATGCCATTAAACTGTCCCTAATGTCTGAGGAGAGATTTAGAGACAGGAAGCACATGTGGTCTCTGGGCTGTGAAGGTCACTGCTCCTGCAAATCCAGTAACTCCCTCCGCCAAGCTGTCAGTTCAGCTTTGCTTTCCCATAAATCCCTGGTCCTTGAAAAAACACCCAAGTCCATAATCCCATGGCAGGGATGGACCTTGGGGTGTCCCATCTACCAAACAGAGTATATCACAGGACACATCCATTGGAGTATATCTAATGGACAGTCACCAGCCTGCACTCTTCTGTATACAAGCCACATGGAAGGGGACATTTAGCAGCGTGGACACAGGAGAACATTCTAGGAAGCAATCCCCACTCACAATGTGACCCTTTTCCCAGTAACGGGTACTCCCTGCTCTCTGGACAACTCTCTGGAACACAGAATGAGGAGTCACCATGTCTCACTGTAGCTTCCCTACTGACATTTCTTCGGGAAGCTCATCTTACCACACAGCAGAGGCAGTCGGGCCTTGCCAAACACAGGAACAATGGCCAGGTGCCCATGATACATGTTAAGAGAATGTCTGTCATTAGCAGTCACATCAGACAGATTCATGCAGAACCGGGGGAGGGGTAGACAGGACCCCCAGGAACTGTTCACTCACCCTCTGGAAACCAGCCTGGTCATTTCTCTAGGGGCCACATCCTTCAACCCTGATTGTCCCCCACCCTAACACAAAACACCACATTTATCCCCTCTAAATGCTACCTTCAAGCTTTTGGCTTCTCTTGCCCAACTCTCAGGTCAGAGTTGGGAAGCCTATGCTCTGCAAGGGTCCTGGCTGTGCTTCTGTGCTCTGAGAATGTCTGGAGCAGCCTGAGGCCAAAGGGGCAACTGCCTGCGCTCTGCTCCGGCCGACACTGCCTAGTTGGGTCTGAAATACAGGCCGTTTGTTTTACATTTCTTGGGGAGCAGACTCCTGTAACACAGATATTCGGTCCCTCTAGAACCAGGCAGAGGCAGAAACCACAAGGAGGCTACTTTTGGGGTGAAGGTGGATCAGTTTCAGAATGGAGAAAGTCTGTGTGGCAGATACAGTACTTGCTGCCAACAGCCAAGGCAGTGAACAAGACAGTGTCACCAAACACACATCAGGCTTGAAGAAGCTGAACAGCCTTTTAAATCAGTAGTTTAACTTGACTTCAGTGTGTCTTGTTCTCTTGAGATGCATTCGTGATAAGGGGCCCAGGACACGGCATGAAACCTGCCTTTATGGCTTCAGTCTAGAGCGGTCCACACTGTGTCTGGTTATCCTTCCACATGTTTGGTGTTTGGCCTCTACTGCTCCTGGCAATGCTCTGTGGCACTGTGGGTTGGTCATTGGTCTGTTGTCCTGTGACGACTCCCTGGGCAAATGCAGTTGTGAACACAGCCCTCTGTTTAAATGACAGTGGCACACAATACTCCACTGAATAAGAAACCAAGTTTTGAAAACTGGGGAACTGTCAGAGATGACAAGGAGCACAGCCTAGTGAGCAGAGAGCACAGGATGGCCCCCTCTCACTCCTGTAGACCTATGTTCCAGCCACATCTGGCTTCCATTTCTGGCTCTGACTCACACACATGCATTTCTGAATACAGATGGGGGCTGAGGTCCCTATAGTCCGCGCCTGTGCCTGCAGACCCCATATTGGTTCTGCCTTACCAGTCTTTGCTAGGAACCTCCTGGTGGTGCCTTTAGTTTCAGAAAGCAGTCTGTGAGAAGCCTGCATGTGTTTCTAAAGAAACTAAAAATTTCCCAGGATTTGGGAACATGCTGTTTAGCTCTTATATAGAACATGCCCACAGACCATGAAGACGTGAACACAGCCCATGCTCTGTACCCCCCCCCCCTTTCTCCAGAGGGAACAAAGGCAACTCTTTTAAAGGACATCATGCATCCCTTTCAGGAAAGATCTGTTAATTTTGTTCTGAGAAGCCCAGCCACTCTGGACAGAGGCTCATGAGCAAGGCCCTCATAGCTGTGTGCATTCAGACCATGGCCCCCCACAGTCAATGAGCTGATGATTTCCATAAAATTGTTTCAAGGGTGAATCAAATGAAATCCTTCCCAGGCAGGGTGGAAACCATGAGGAAAGCTGTTGATAAGTTGAATGAAAATCCACACATCATCCGAATACAATAGAACATGATAAAAAAGGTGCTTAACCAGACATCAGTGTGGGAATGAGAGTCAGCATCCTGGTGTTGTTCCATCAGGACAGTGGCTGGGGGGTGGGGCAGGAAGATGACAAAGAACTGGGGGGAGCCTGGGACCCCAGCCCAATGTCGTTTCTAGAGACTTATTAATGGTAAGTCGCCAATGAGTAGAGCAGGTGAGGAAGGGGGAATGGAGAGATGGATGAGGGCAGGGCAGGTCCGCCAGGAAGCTGCTGCAGCACACGGCAGACCACAGAAGCTCTCTGCCTTTCGGCAACTGCTGGTCACTTTGTTTTCGAATGCTGACAGGGTGACAGGGCACAACTGGTCGCCTTTTCTAGTCAGCTATGTGCCTGCATTCCAGACCACCAGCTAGCACCACACTTTAGGAGCTGCAGTCAAAAGACAATAAAAGTGCAGGAAATGGGCAAATGAAAATCCTGCCTCAGAAGACTACTGTAAAGTCATACCCAACCTTGAGAAACCCATACTCCTGCTTTATGAGCCCATTCTCTAGGCAGGAAGACTGAGTTATTGGTGTCATCAAATGCCTTTGACCCAAACTTAACCAAACTACTAATAAGCTTGGAGAACCCACAGCATTGAAATGAAATAATAAAATGTTTAAAAATATTACAGTTGCTTCCTATAAAACCAATGAAGGCCCATGTTTTAGAAAGGGTCAAAGGTGAGAGGTTATGTGACCTGCTATAGGGGCACAGCAGATTACTGCTGTAAATGTCCGCATGCAGGCAGCCTGGCAGCAGCACTTCCATAACACACAAGAGGTGAAACCTAAGCCAGGGGCTGGGAAGATGGCTCTGGATAAGATGCTCACCACACCCGTCTCCATAGAAACATTCATGAAGACTGAATTCCTAAACCCACCCAAATGCCATCTAATCCCTGACAGGGAGGAAGGCAGAGGCAGGAGGTCCCTAAGGCGACATGAAGCCAGCCCAGTGGCACCAGTAAGCACTGGTTTCAGCTGGGAGACCCTGCCTCTAAAAGAAGGGTAAAGAGTCTAGAAGGACTCCTCAGCTCTCCAAGTGCATGGGCACAGGTGTGACAGCACACAAGGGACGGAGAGAGCCATCACCCGCCACTTCTGCTCGATGCGGTTCTCAGTGGAGTGATCTCAGAAGGAGGAAGAGGAGGAGGAGGAGGAGGAGGAGGACGAGGAGGGGGAGAAAGTATCTCAAGAGAGGCAACAGGCTGCTGGGGAAGCTCAGTTGTCCAGCCAGCTTCTGTGCATTTTGAGATGGGAGGGGCATGGAGCTTGGAGCGGAGCAGATGCCAAGTGGGCTTTACTAGGATCCCAGAACCTGTGGGACCGTCCATGATGGTGGCCTTCACTTCCAGCTCACTGGACCAGAGCAGAGCACCTCTGAGCTCTCCACTTTGCCCATCAAGCAAGCCTCACAGAAAAAGCAGCACCTTCCTTCCTGTTTCTCCAAGGCTGACCTAAGACCTGCTGAGGTCTGGTGTGAACAGGCCTTTGCAGGACCTTACACTGACTCCCTGTGCCCTCACTGCCTGTGCAGGAGAGCAAGTGCCTGGCATTGTGCCACTCTGAAACTCTCTGCTCTTTCAAGTTGCCTCCACCCCTGAAGAAAGTCAAGTGTCCTGTCAGGTGCCATTTTATACAGGAAGGAGGTGGAGAAAGAGGAAGGAAAGGGGAGGCTAAAAGATGGAAGAAAAAGTGAGGCAGGGAAAGGGAGCTTGAAGTTAGTGTTGTCAACCTGACAAAATCTGGAGCACCTGAAAGATGGGTCTGTGGGCACACCTGTGGGGACCACCGTGACATCAGAGGATCCATCTGGTGCCAACAGTCAGGGGCAGTAAACTTGGTTCCTCTCACACAATCTGACGTGAGACAAACTTGAGTGGGAGCTGTTAAGAACCTTTCCTCCTGATGCCCTACCTCGCCAGCACCCAGCCTGGATGCTGAGCCGCTTACAGACTTGACTTCACACGCCAGCTTCATGCTAGGACAACAGTCTTGGGGAGGAAGCCTGTTTCTCTGAGGTTGTTTTTGAAAGCCAAATGCAATTGTCTTCTTCCTTCCCAGAGCTCCTACCTGAGGGCACAGCACGAGGTGTCAGTCAAACCCCAGACTGAAACACAGTTCAGAGGTTCTGGGCTTTCCTGTGACAGGGACTGAATTAAACAGGAGAGCTGAGAATGGGGAAAGGAGCAACTGGTGGCAAAGCCTGTGTTGCAGATGGTCAGACAGAGAAAAGCAAAAATAATTTATTCTATACTATATGAAAGACTTCCATAAAAACAGCAGAAGGAACTCTAACTCTGTGTCTGCCTGTCTGACCCCGTTTCAGAACCATGCACATCCGGTCAATTCATGAATTCTTTCAGCAGGACTTTGGTACATCCAGTCTCTGAATTAACGAGGCAAGAGCAGAGAATAGTGGGAAACCCACAGTTCTCTAGTTACACAGTGTAGGAGCTACACAGAGGATAGCACAGGACACACAGTAAGAGGGGTAAAATTTAAATGAAGCTTGATGTCAGAGGGGGAGGGAGCATGTCACCACGGCCAGGTGATGGGTCTCTAACAGGCTGCAGTGGACAACTCCTGACCAAGAACCCGAGCTGTGGGCCATGGCCCTGGACCCCGAGGAAGCTGATCTAAAGTAGTGCGGCCCACAGCAGTGCCTGGACTGGAATGATCCAGCATCTTCTACAGCTCATATGGTGGACAAAAGGTCTGTAGCTGCTGCTACTTGGAAGGGTCCTAGAAACGTAACAAGGGAGAACTTAGCTGGAAGACCAGGTCACTGACGTTTGTCACCGCCTGTCTGTCCCTCCCTGCCCACTGTGTGAGGAAATATTCTTTGCACAACATGATCCCATGTTCACCCCAAGAGCACACAGACACTTGACTATGGCCTGCACTCTCTGAAACATGTCAGAACAAACCCTTCCTCCTCCTAAGCTGTCCCCTGGGGTGCTGGGTATTTTGATCACAGCGTGACTGTCCTCTGAGCTAAACTTCTGCCTTCTTCATGGGATCAGGAATGCCTGCTTCAAAAGACTGTCACAGATGGGTTTTTGGACTACTGATAACTTGTAAAAGGAATGTCAGGGAGGGTGAGGGCCCCTCACCAGGATACCCAGTCATCCATCAGCTGTGTGTTAATTCTGCTCTAACTCAGAGAGGGTTTAACCCCTCTGATACAAGGTGGGACAAGAACTGGGGAAGAGGACTCCCATCGGAGTCATCCATGCTGGGTGCAGACCTTTCCACATGGCTGCTATAAGGCACCTTGCTTACAACCTCTTCCTTACCCATGCTCTGTTAGTAAATCTAATAGACTCACTCACTGATTCCCCAGTGAATGCTGACAGAATTGTAACTTGGTTTGACCTTAGAATGTTGGGGAGGTTGTGTGTGTGTGTGTGTGTGTGTGTGTGTGTGTGTGTGTGTGTGCGTGCGTGTGTCCCAGAGCCCCTGCAGGAAGCCAGGTGCCTACCTTTGCCGTAGAAGAACTTGCGGTAGTAGTAGGCGCCAAGGTCAACATGCTCTATGATGTAGCGTTTGACCTTCTCCCTGTGGATGGGCTGGTTCTCCCGTGGCACCTCCAGGACAGAGACACCTGCATTGGTACAGTGTGAGCTGAGGGAAGACTCAAAGGAGCAGCTCTCCCCAGAGCTGAAAGAGGCTGAGCTGGCCCGAGAGAGTGCGATGCGCCTGTCGCCCTCCCCACCAGTCTCATTGCGAAAGTACGGACAGCTGAGGACCAGGTCATTGCTCTTCCCGTCGCCCTCATCAGCATCTGGGTTCTCCTTGGAGTTGAGGTCCTCCTTGCTGCCCAGTGGGGACTCGCAGCCTCCAGCTGGGCCCACGGGAACCGGGGTCTGTGACGCAGCTGAGGCCCCCGTGGTGATGTTCTTTCTCTTCCCCACACTGGCCCGCGTGGCCATGGCTTCATTGATGTTGAAGAGGATACTCTGCACATCATAATGGGCAAAGCACCTCTGGCAACTCCATGGGCGGACGCCCCGGTCCAGGCGGCCCTCCTCCAGGTCGGAAGTGAACTTGAAGGTCTCATGCTCACTCTTGACTGTCCGAAGTTTTCGGAAGAGTGAGGTTTCCACGGACTCTGACTTTAACCTGCGCTTGAAGGGCTTGTCTCTGTCCCTCCCCATCAAGAGACCGCCATCCATGTAGTCCAACCCTGAGATGCGGACAAACTCTCCTCTGGAAATCTGGGCTGCAGCATGGAGACTGGGGGAGATGGCAGTGTCACAGGGAAAGAAATCCGGAAACCCAAAGGAGCTGGTCACTTTAGGGTCGTAACTCTCTATCCGATACCCTCGGAGCATGGCAAAAACATTCTCTCCAGACAGCCCCTGCCTGTCAATAGAAGAAGTGCTCCCGTACTCTCTGTGCAGAGCTGCTCCCGTGTTGGGGTTGACTGCGTGTTGGTCTAGGACGTCCTCGGTATCAATGTCACTGATGGTGATGTCACTGTTGCTCCTCTGTCGTATGGGGTGGAGCCCTCTCTGGGGAGAATGCACAAAGATGTCTCCAATGGTGTACTTTGCCTCCACAAAGTCCAGGTCCAGCTGTTCCTCTTGCTGCCTGTCACCCTGGTCATTTTGGCCATTCTGGATGATGGAGGTGACACTCTCATAGCTGGACTGAGAACGGCTCTCCCATAGTGTCTTACAAGCCAGGTCCTTGGAGCAGTCCTTTTTAGGAGGCCACTCCGACACTCTGGCCCTCACGCCCATCTTGGGCACTGCTGGGGTACCATTGGCTGGCCCGCCACCACCTCCACCACCCTCACTCGGACTGGAAGTGTTTAAAGTCGCAGGTCCCATGCTGCCATTGATGGCTTTAAATTTCCGAGCAAAATAATCATCAGACTGCATGGCTCTGGAAGGGTCCTTGAATTTGGAGGCAGCTCTGCCAAGCTTGTGCTTCTCTGCCTGTGGTGGCCTTGGGTCACTCATGTCCACAGAGGCAAGCAGCAGTTATCAGCAACAGTGGTGCGAGCCTCCCTCCATGGTTATCACACCACACTACAACAAACACAGACAGAAAGGTTGGCTGCCTAAAGTCTCTTTTTCACCAAAAGCAAACAGCATCCTCAAAGCTCGGTCTCTCCAAAGTCACGGCAAGTGCTTTCCGAAGGCTGTGGTGACACCGTCCTGCCTCAGCAACACTCTGTGACTTGTCTGCCCATTAGCATTGCTTCGTCTGAAACACAAGACAGGAGTCGATTGTGATCAACACAGCTGAGGTCAGTGACAGTCTACAGGACAATTTCTCATCTCTCGCCCCTGCCTCTGCTGATATCCCCCCTCCTTCCACGGTTCACACAGCACAGGTGCGCCTGATGATGCTCTTGTGCAAGGCTGACTGGAGCCCTCACAGAAAACCAACACCACCAGTCTTAGAGAGACAGGATACAGGATTCACTTCAGGCCCCACACATGAAGTGCTGTAGCAGATACACATGTACGGAGCAGAAATGTGATCAAATGTATTTGTCTTTCTTTGTTTTATCTTTAACCATGCAAAACTGTTGCTAACACTGCATACTTTCTCAGCTCTGACAGGCTAGGTGACTTAATCATGGACCTGAGGAAGAAATAGCTCTGTCCTTCTGATAAGTACATATTCAACTATGGTTCAGTTGGCCAAGATTAAAGTCTTGATCAGCTAAATAGTTTGAGAACTTTTGGACTCCTGGTGGCCAGGATGAACAGACAGCATCCTTGAGATGTGCAGACGTTTCCCTAGGGTAGTAGTTGCTATGTCCAATACTAAAGAAAGCTACCAGTCTGTGCACGGCCTCATGCTATTTACCCCAGAGCCATTACGTAACCAGGGAGATAAGGGATCTTAGGATATGACAAACCAGGAAGAAAATACAAGCAGATACGCACATAGCCTGATCTGTGCTCTCAGACACAAGGGAATGACTGCCTCTTCTCGATCACCTAGAATTACTATTTTCAAGAGGATTGTAGACTGCTGTGAATTGCTGTTATTTCCTATACAATTTAGACTCTTATGAAACAGACCCTGGGAACCACGGGAGCGACAGCAGAAAAGCAATGATGCTGGCCCTCCTCAACTGAAACGCCTTTGATTCTGTGAAGCAGGCCTCCGCAGAACCCATCAGTTCTTTGGATGACTGTTTTTTACAGACAATAAGAACTTAAACTTAAAAACACTGCTGGCTAGGGAGCCGCCTTGGTGGGTGTTTATATGACAGCATGAGGACCTGGACTTAGATCCCGAGAAGCCGTGTAAAAGTAGCCACGACTGAAGTATCTGTAGCTTCAACAATGGCAGATGGAAGCAGGGGCGTCTTGGAGCCATCCCTGCTATCCCTGCCAAAATGGCAAGCTCCAGGTTCAGTAAGAGATCTTGTGAGAAGAAGTGAGCTGTTATACTCCTTTGTCCTCTCAAGAGCACTCCTGGGCACACACCCACATACATATGCATGTGTGTGTCCCCACGTCCTTTCTCTTTAATGTTTGGTATAGAGCTACATCAATCCCCAACCAGGAAACTCATCTGTAGGTCTTCTGTGTAGCGCATCCTGCCCTGGTACCTCATTCTCGCTCAGTGAGCTAACTGGAGTCACAGCCGGAAGTGCTCACCACTCTGGCCTGTTTCAAGGACAACAATGAAATGTCGCAGAAGAGCCCAAGACTGTCAGAAGAGATGTGGATGGGATAAACAAGTCAGAGCTGGTTCAAAAAATAAACAAAAATGTGTTCCTTCTCCAGCTCACAGAAGACCCATACAGCACAGCACGCAGGCTTTACAGGACGAGGGAGGCATGAAGGACATACATTCAAAGCATCGATGTTGATATAAGCATAAGATAATGCCTGAAGAAACCAGGTGACAAAATCCAAAACCAATAATGAATGTCCTAGGAAAACACAACTTCTCCAAACTGACCCCGGAATGGAAAATCCAAATAGATTCACTAGCATCGAAAAGAACAGAAACTTATTCCTAACAAAGACATGACAAAATACCTACGGAATGCTAAGGGCCACCCTGACACCTTCTCTGAGATGTCCATCTTCCTATCCCTCTTCCATCCCCCATGTCCTGCACACACTGAAGGACCAGAGCCTAACCCGTAAGACCCTGCACAGCCAACAAGGAGTCCAACTCTAGCACTGCAGAGCTGAGTCAAACAGGGTCTCTTGGAGAGATGTGGGGAGTGCTGAGGCTCAGCTACCTCACAGACCCACTAAAGCCATGCCACCCAACAGACCTGCTAAAGCCATGTCAAGTATCAGCATCATGCCCAGGACTAGTGAGGACAAGATGTCAACCAGAAAGACAAACCACGAAGCTATATAAATTAGGGGCTGATCTTACTTAGAATCTTCCTGGCTGGACCATCAGCCACATGCCAGAACACTGGATTCTGGTGAGCTCTCTCCGTCATCCTCTCCCTTTCTCTGTGTGGCTCTCCAGTGTGGTTGTTCTCTCCCATCTCTGTGTCAGTGACATCATACTAAGCACCTTTCGAGTCTTCTAGCACCCCCACATTTTAGGCTGCTGCCCAGGCTGACCACATCACCAATCTCCTCTTAGGAGCTGCGTGACCAGCTAGGTTCCCAAGGTGTTAGCTTTCTCTCTCTTTAGTAGTTCATAGCAGATTTCTGACTGTGTGAATCTCCCCTCATAGCAGCCCTGTGGGTCCGGGGTTATCATTTTGTTCACCACTTCTTTTGTGGGGATTAGTACAGTTTCTAGTATGTGGTAAATATACCAAAACCAAACAAATGAATAACCAACCAAGCAAATCAACAAATAACTAAAGGAATGCACCGGGCGGTGGCACTCGATGGTACAGGAGACTCTGTTAAATTGGCTTTAACTGTCAGGGTTCAGGGCTGGGATGCAGCTCAGTTGGTAGTTTGTGCCTGGTGTGCATGAAGCCCTGGAGTGGGAAGGCTGAAGGAGCAAAAAGGTCAAGGTCACCTCAGCTACAAAGGGAATTTGAGGTCAGTCTGGACTACAAGACACTTTGGTTCACTGTAACTTTACAGACATGTTTACAAGGTCGATAAGTTTAAACACGTGGGAAGCCAGGGTTCCTCAGACCCTTACAGTGTACGAACTTAATACCCAGCAGCCATTCCACTGTGTAAAGGGTCATCCTATCCCACTGAGGTTCCAGAAAAAGACCTGCCGACAGCTCAGTGGGCAAAGGCTGCCATCAATCCGTCCACATGCCAGCAACTCCCCCTGGCAAGGCGGTGTCCCAGAGAATCAACAGCCCGGAGCCTGTCTACCCCGGGTCTCTGAGCCCTCTTCTGTTAGGTAGCTTCCTGGCAGAAACTCCCAGTGCATGCTCCGAACAGTTCCATTACAAACAAAGACTTGGAAAACTGAATACCCAGGGGACTTGCTATCTGTCTGTCAAGCTTCATGTCAGAATTAGGAGCGAAAGCCTGTGCGACGAGAAGCCCACAACCTTCTCACAATCCACCATGAGCTTACTCTTTTTGGCTAGTTACAAACACTGGCTTTGATAGCATAGTGGCAAATTTGGGGGCTCAGATGAAACATGAAAGGCACCAACATAAGGTGCTGTGAAGCACAGCAGCTTTGAATGGACTTGAGAAGGAAAAGTAATAATCTGGGAGGCCCGTGTCTTCCCCTCTCTGGGTGTCAGCCGGATAAGGAAACATTAGTCCTAAGCAGGATGGAGCGGTTAGGAGGCTCTACAGCTATTTCCTCCCTCCCTCCCTCCCTCCCTCCTTCCCTCCCTCCCTCCCTCCCTCCCTCCCTCCCTCCCCCCAACTCTTCATTGTGTCTTTTTATTTTGTGTAGCACTAGCTACCTTCAAACTCACTAATGTAGCCAAAGATGGCCCAGAACTCCAGATCCTCCTGCCTCTACCTCTCCAATGTGGGAAGACTGTTCCACACACACTTCATGCTGAGGATGGAACCCAGGGCTTTGTGCACATCAGCTGAGCAAGTCTACCAACTACATCCTCAGCTACAATGAGTTTTGCAGTGTGTCAGTCCTATGGCTCCTGCTGCCAGTCAAGAGTAAACAACCAGCCCTCTGTGGGCATTAGGACAAAGGGAAAAAGGAAGCTACATGGCCTCCAGAGCTTGACCAGGAGACCTGCAGTGAGGAGCTGGGGGGAGGGGTGGAGCCAGCTCAAGGAAAAACTCCAAACTCTGGGACTGGCCCTCAGCTACCACCCAAGGAGCCACAGCACCACACTCCCTCGCCTCTCAAGCACAACTGTAGGTAAATAAGATGAACATCCACGTCTCCCATGAGCCATCAGTGAGTCAAAGACTAACACTGTGTTTATAATTGGGCCTCTTATCAGGACTGCAGCTGTAGCAAATGACTGAAACCCACAAAACTGCACAAATTATGAGTCCCATTCATAGAAAAAGAGTGGTTAGAATTATATAGCACATTGAAAATACAAGGATAAATGAGGGAAATGCTTACTCTCCACAGCAGAATCCGATCAGAGCATGTCTGGGGAATGCGCAGAGAAACAAAGGTATACCACTTTGACCCTCTCTGTGGCCAACAGGACAAGAACTAGGCTGTGGCCTTCTCTGAAGCCTATCACCTGAGCCACTCAGATGTTCAGCCTGTTCAGCCAGGCATCATAGGGAGCCAAGGCCAAACGCTCATCAAACAGCCTTTAGTGCACATGCAGGTGTGTAGTGACCTCAGGAATGGGTTTCTGCAGTGCTCCATCTTCTCTGTCCACCTGCCTGCTTTGGAATCACCTGAGAGACGTACCTCTCAGCCTGCCTCTGAGGGGATGGATGCTCAGAGAGGGTTAGCTGAGGAGGATCCCCCTGGAATATGGGCAGCAGCGCCCCATGAGCTGGGTCCTAAACTGAAGAAAAAAAAGGAAGTGAGCTGAGCACCAACATCTATGTCTCTCTGCTTGCAGACTGAGACACAATGTGGCCAACTGCCTCACACAGCAGAGCCCACCTCCGACCGACATGTCCCCACCATGACAGACAGTACTTTCCAATGAGTTAAAACCTTCTTTAAATTGGCTTTATCAAACATTTTGTCTCCAAAATGAGAAAAGTAGCCAAGACAGCTGTTATTAAATAGCAACCATGATTGACAGGCAAGTTCAGTCAGATATGACAACTTTTTGTTAAGTCTGGGCAGGAAAATAAGTGCTTTATTCAGAGACTCCCCAAGTACAGCTAGTATGTTTTCCATCAAAGTTCAAGACTTCATGATGAACCTGGAATATTTAATCCCTAGAGAAACCCCTCACGACGAGCCCATGATTTACAGCCTTGGAGGACCAAGGTAAAAGAGGGAACATTAGCCCCAGGAATTATCAGGTGGGATAGTAGGGTGACTACAGACTAGGTACCAGCTAAGCTAGTTCCACATGACGGGCAGGTCCCTGGACTGTTACACAAACTGCCACCCTCCCTGCTGCCCTCCAGCCAGTGTCCCTTCTCACAATGTGCCTGGCCCTGGGCTGGAACTCATGATCAGCTTCCATCTAAATCTACAGGTGCAGGCCCAGGAGCCAGGGTGGAGAGGAAGTGGCGTCACACACAGGGGTCAACCTGAGGTACCATGTTTGCATCTTTGTAACTATGGCCTGCTGGCTCCTCCTCCTGGGGCTTCTGCCTTCTCTAGACTGGGAATGCATCCTGGAGGCTCCACACACCCTCTCTGTGCT
This sequence comes from Micromys minutus, assembly GCF_963924665.1. Lineage (NCBI taxonomy): Eukaryota > Metazoa > Chordata > Mammalia > Rodentia > Muridae > Micromys > Micromys minutus. The sequence goes on from NC_137959.1 coordinate 47,250,012, forward strand.
GAGGGTTCAGTATTTACCCACAGGGCTCCTTCACTCAGTCCTTCCCATCTGCACGGTGGCTCCTGCTTATGGTGCAGCCTCTTCAGCCCTGTCCAGCACCACCACACAGCAAACTCTCATGCAGGTCTTCTCACGTCCACATAAAACCACAGCTGGTCAAGTTCACCATGCCGTCTTCCTTTGAGACGTGCTTCCTGCCCCCCTACTTCCGTTGCCACCAACCTAGTCGGACCCTGTTGTTGGGATTCTGTAAACCCCACTCCTCAGTTACTTAGCAACAGCCAGGTATACCCCACCTCTCAATTACCCAGCAGTGGCCAGGTATACTCCGCCCCAGTGACCTGACACTATAAAAGGGACTGCTTTACCCCTCCTCTCTCTCTTGGCCTCTCTTGCCCTTGTTCTCTTGCAGCCTTGCTCGCCCCTTTCCCTTCCCCCACTCTGTCCCACGTGCTCATGGCCGGCCTCTACTCCTCTACTTCTCTCTCTCTCTCTCTCTGCCTCTACCACCCTCTTAACCCTCCCATGACCTGAATAAACTCTATTCCGTACTATACTGTTGTGTGGCTGGTCCCTCAGGGAAGGGATTCCCAACATGGACCCCCCAGAGGCATCTCCCTTGCCCCCAGGCCTCGCCGCACCTCCATGGGCCATGTGCCCCCCACTTTCTTCATCCTTCTCCTAACATTGGTGCCGTGACTCGGATCGTTATCCTTTCACAACATTGGTGCCCTGTGACTTTTCCTTTCATTGGTGCCCTGTCATCTTTTCCTTACACCTGTCATATTCCCTCAGAACAAAGCTGCTTGATTAAGTCAGCATGGAGCACCATACCTATCCGGATCCTTGCCTTCCTGGGCGTCCTGCCTGTGTCCACACATGCTAACTTCATGTTATTATCCAGTGTGTTTTGCATGCTTCCTACTCAAAGACTCGGCAAGGCCTTCTTCCCTGTCCTTAACCATGTCTGACGATTTAAGTCCTGAATACAGCACGTCTGTCAGAAGTTGACTCTGTGGCAAGTTCTCAGACGAACTGTCAAGTCTTCTTCAATATGTACGGTAGGAATCCAGTGGGGAAAACGTTTCCAACAAGAGAAACTAGATGTGCATTTCCAAAATATGAAATTGGACCCTACCTAACTCCACATATAAAAATCACTCACAAAAAGATTAAATAGAAAAGTGCAAAAACTATAAAACTCACAGAAGACAAACACCAGGTCTGGGGAGATGGCTGGGAAGTAGTTTGTCCTGCAAGTATGAGGCCCCCCAACACTCATGTAAAAGCCACATTTCCTGGCACATGACTTAAACCTGAGGTGACCAGGGGTGTGGAGACAGGAGGATCCTTTGGCCTACTGGCCAGCCACACTGAATAGAAAAACTCCAGGACAGTAGGAGACCATGACTTAAACATTATGGAGAATGACTGAAAAGATGTGCAATGTTGACCTCTGTCCTCACCCCTCACACACACTAACCTCCCCGCTACCCCCCCACCAGCCCCCCCACACTAACCCCCCACACCAACCCTAACCTGCAACCCCCACACCCCCATACACAGAAGCACAGCTCCCGCAAGCTGGAAGTATAAATGCAGCCTTGGCTGCAGCTTCCTGGACAGAGCACCAACAGCACTGTCAACCAAAGAAAATGCTTGGGGATTGGACTTTGTGTCCAGAAGACCACAGCAGAGTGAGGGAGTCAGGCAGCCCTGGCACATCTGGGCACATCTGGGCACATCAGGTCAGGGTAGAGGCCCAGGGTGTCCAGGTCCCAACCACAGCAGGAAGCCTGTGCCCCTTGCCAATAGGTCCAAGTGCCTCTCTGGGAGTTCCTTGCCCTCACATCTACGTGGTCAGTGGTAACTGGGAGCCCCACCGTCACCGTCTATGGCCTTTTAAACTCACACAGACTGCACACTGTGACATGACACAATCTCATCTACCCACAACAGTCAGTTTGATCCTGCAGGAATGTGCAACAACCACCAGACTGCAGACCATACGTTTTGGGGTCTGGTAAGTCCAAAGACAGATACAAGAATGTTTAATAAAGGCCTCAAACATCAAGGAGACGCCTTCTGAGAAGCGCAAATAGCATGTGCCTTTTAGGCCTCTAACATCTACTGTTTAATCTAATTCTTCTTCATGAAATGTCTGGCTTTGGCTCAAATTGAATCAGCATTTCCATTATAAATCTCTATTTCCACATTTTCCAGGTTTGACTGTAAAATGTCTTTTGTATGAAATCAGACATGAGCAGAAGCCTGAATTTTAATGCTTTCCATTGGCAAAACGTGTCCTCCCCTCCCCTCCCTGCCAAAACCAGAATCACAGTTTTTATAAGTCAAACACCTGGAAACGTGTCTACAAGAGAAAGAGACCCAGAGCGGATCCTCCAATGTCCAATTCCTACTGAGTTCTAAAACTTCTGCAGGTTTCTATCAACACCAGACATCCCCAGACTCATAAACGGACGTGGCCTCCTGTCTGAGCGATGAATGAGTGCCGAGGCTGCGCGGCTCTCCTGAGGATGGGGACACACTGCTGCTAGACCAGGGGTTCCAGCTCTAGGGGCTGGGGGATGGGGTGGGAGGTGTTCTGGCTTCTAGGTCAGAGTCAGAGCTATAATATAACAAAATGGGTCTTGGTGCCCAGAGGATGGAGCCCAAAAGGGAGGGAAACAGAGACCAGTCATCACTACCTAGAACAAGCCAGTCTCTCTCAGGACGGTCAGAGAAATTTCCCATCTCTTATCCCAAACAATGGTCTCTGATAGCCACACAGCCAAGACACAAAAATTCCCCCGATGTTTTAAACATACAGTGTTGCCCACACATGAGACACCTATACAGAGAACCAGAGGAAATCTGCTGAACCAGAAAAGTCTGCAGACACTTAAGGCCACAATGTGGCTTTGAGGATGAAACCACAGCTCTGCAGACCTCTTTGGTCACTCTACTGAGGGACAAGATCCCTTCACCAGCTTCACATGATACCTGTCATTAACAAAAGCTCTCAGGATAAGAGAAAACAGGTGTTAAATCCCCCCCTGTATCCCCCCTCCCGCTGAGGAGGCTCATGTGCTTCAGAGCACAGATAGCTCTTCCAGAGGTCCTCCAATATGAATAACCAGAACCTACTATGGCAGCTAACAACTGTCTGCAACTACAGTTTCATGAGATCCAACACCTTCCCTGGCCTCAGCACACATGAAGCACACATGAATACATGCTAGTGAGCACTCAAGAAAATAAAGGATAGGCTTTAGCAGAACTAAGAGACAGCCCACGCCACCCCTATAAAACTGCATGGATAGTTTTCAAGAATCAACGCCATAGAAGTCCTTGGCTATGTGTTCCCTTTGTGCAGACTATAATCACATTACTTTAAAAGTCAGTAATCAATAACCAACTTTTTCACAGAGGTTCACAACAAGTGAGAGAAGAGTGAACCAACAGAAAGCAGATGTCAGAACCCATCTTCTCTGTGTCCCAATGGCTGAGCAGCCTAACTTCTCAAATGCTTCCAACCAAAGAAAGGAGGTGTGAGGCTGCGGGCTGGCCAGCCTGACAGGTGAGGCTTCTCTTACCTCAGGGCTGAGGACAAGAAAGGAAGAGAGAAACTGCAAGAGAACCGGCAGGTCTCTTCCTCCCTGTGTGGTTGTGAGCAGTGAGTGAAACACACCTTGTTTGTACACACTGGAAGCTGCACGTGACAAAACCAGGCTTCACCACCTACTATTTTTGCAGACACGGAGAAACAGCCAAGCTGTCCAAGAATCAGTAAGAAGCTATTCTAGGGAAGCTTGTGCTCTCCGGCTGTGCTGCAAGAGGCAGCATTGTGGTGTCTCTGTCTAGCTCCAAGTGTCCCCACTGCCCAAAGGACAATCTGTAGCCACACAGTACCATGAACTGAGGAGACACATGGAAGCCAATACCCTTCTATGCCTCCACTCCAGATGGGTCCCACTGTGTGGTCTACAAATACAGTCCCATGACCTGGAGAAAACTTTCTGTCATGAAAACCAAACCAAACCAAAAAACTAGTATTAATATTCAAGATGATTTAATTCTAAGATTACTATAAACACCAAGTGTCTTAAACACATCTAAGTACACCTACCCACAAATCCACACATCTCTGTAACCCCCAACATAACCTTTCTTTTCTAAAATAGTCTTTTTTCTTGTGTACATGTGCTCATGTGTGTGTGCGCGCGCGCGTGTGTACTGGGGGCGGGGTCTGTAGAGGCCACTGTTCAAACTCGGGCATCATCCTTCAGGTGCTAGCCAACGTGCTTTTGAGTCAAGGTCTCTCCCTTGTCCTGGGGTTCCCAGATGACGATGAGGCTAGGTTGGCTGGCAGCAAGCCTAGGATCCCCCTGTGCCTGGCTCCCAAGGCAGGGATCAAGGGTGCATCGCCATGCCCGGCTTTTTAAGGTGAGTGCTGGAGATCAAGCTGGGGTCACCATGCTGGCAGAGCACATACTTTACCTCCTGAACCATGTCCTAAGCTCCCAAGTTTTGTCTTCTTATCCATGGGCAAGCAGCTGAGCTGCTCCCACATTCTAGGCCATGGTGGACTAGAAAGGACAGTACACAGGCTTTCTAATGTTGAGAGACTTAGATGGCTCCACCATCTTCTCTCCAAAAGAGCATGATCCCAGACACACCTGCTACCAGTTTGTTCAAAATAGGCCAGTGGGTAGAAGGACAACATGGAAGCATTAGCCCTGCCCACCTACCTGCTTTCCAGCCAGTACAGGCTTCTGAGGAGCACAAGAGCTGGGTCTTGATACATGAAAAGGGATATAAAGGCCTGAAATAGCAAAACTGACCTCAGCAGTCCCTACCTCACCACATAGGCTCAGAAATCAGATGGCCCCTTCTGTAATGGCATGTGTTCACATTCGTATGTAGGCTGGTGTGTGTGTGTGTGTGTGTGTGTGTGTGTGTGTGTGTGTGTGTGTGTGTGTGAATGGGTGTGTATAGGCACTCTTAAACTTCCATGACAGTGACTTGCTTGCTTATTTTGTGTGCACACAAGAGTGCATGGCATGTATGTGAAGACTTGTCAGGAGACCACTTGCAGGAGGTACTTCTCAAATTCCATTACAAGGCCACTGTAACCTCATCAGTGAGCTTCAGGCTGAATGGCAAATCCTGTCTCCAACACCCAGCTGGACAGAGCCCGAGGAACAACCCCGAAGGAGGTTGCTGTCTGGCCTACCCCACACATGCTCACTCGGGATGCCCAGCACAAACACAGGAAACACACAGACATAAATATCCAAGACTCAGATGGAAACAACAGGCAGAAGGCTGTAGGAGGAAGAGGCTGGCTTCCCCAGCTTGTGTCTTAAAAACCAGTCAGCTTTCTGTTACTGACATGAGGTTCCTGCAGCTGGTGCTCAATAGGGGAGAGTTAGTTCCAGGTCTGGAGATTTCTGAGCAGAAAGCCAGGAGCTCAGGGTTAGGGTCCCTTCTGTAACAGCTCACTCTTAAGAGAACTAGGACAAGGGCCTTGGGTCAAGACCTTCATCTCCCTGAAGGAAGCAACCAGGGATCTTTCCTGGGCCCTACCTAACCTTCAGAATTCAGATTAAGCCTCTGCTCTTGGACTGTCTTCCAATCACCTGTCTGATGAACCCTGCCTTGCAAGATATGTTCTGTGTAAAGTTGTTGGAAATTATTCTATAATTATGGTCACCTACACCCCTTCTTTTGAGACGTGCCTGTGCTTCATTTGTGACTTACTGGGTATTTCCAGGTGCTGAATTTCTTTTAGTTTATCACACACTTTAGACATTAATCCTTTATTTGATACACAGCATGCAGTTTCCCCCATTCTAGAGGCTGCTGCTCAGTCAGCTACATTGTTTCCTTTGATGTAAGAGCCTTTGTAAATTCAGCTACTTTGGGAAAAGAGAGAATAGTAATACAAACAAACAGACCCATCTGTGCCCACCCAGAACATACCAAGAAAGCTGGGTGTGGAACACACATCCCAGCACTCAGGAAACAGTGACAGGAAGATCAGAAGTTCAAGGCCAACCTCAGCTATGTAGGAAGGGCTACATGAGATCCCATGTCAAAATAAGCAAAGTAACTCAAACCTAGTTCCCTTCAGAGACAGCATGAGCCGCGGTAACCCAGCCAAGACTCAGTCTTGTCTGCAATCCTCTCCTCTCAGTCTCTCCTCCGCTTCCTTAAGACCCTCCATCTGCCTGTGCAGCACCAAAGGCTCCTGACCTGTCTGCCCGGAATGGGTGAATAAGGAGGCTCCAGGCACGTCTTCCCAATTAAGATGCAGAAAGTGATTTCACAGTGTAGTAACTGTCAGCCCACCTGACAGATACAGCTGAAGCCCAGAGGCTGGGTCAATGGGAGTGCGACCACTCCTGTATTTTGCCTGCTGAGATGTGAACATCCCCAGCCCCTGTCTAGGAACCTAAAGACAGACTTGGGGGTTTTCCTGAATCTCTTTGCCCCTCTTGCCAAAGTAGCCACATAATATGAATCTTGTTTTTCTGTTTTCCACTTTTGACACTTCTGACTGGTTAGACCTCAGGCTGGACCTAAGTGGTAACCCCCCAAGTTAAATGATACCACAGGGGCCATGGAACACCCATGCTGTGCAGAGGGGATCTCCAGATACACAACAGCCCAGGAAAGACCCAGCATGAGTCCCACAGCAGAATCTCAGTCTTTTCAAACACTAATCCCAAGTGCAAGTTGAAAGCCAATTTTCTAGAGAGGTAATTACATAATCCACTTTTTCCAGTCAAGCTTTGCTACAGCATAATTACTTGAGCAAAAGGAAAATAAATACTCAAATGAATATTAGTGCAGTAATCATGGAGATGCTGAAGGCAGAGCCTCTCTGGCTTTAATGACTTCTTGGAGGCTCAGACACAACTGTTCTGGAGCTGTGCTGGGCTTGGAGAATGATCAGGCACAATAGAGGAGCCCCACCCCCACCCCACCAGCACAGACTGCAAACAGCCCTCTGCGTCCTTCCTGTCTCCTGGCAGCCTTTGCTCAATTCACAATAAACTTGGAACCCAAATGGCTCTATTGTGTGGCAGGTACCTTCCCACAGAGTGAAGACTCACAGAAGACACAAACAAACAAGAACAAGCTCAATAAAGACACTGTTCTTTTACTCCTGCAACAAACAAGAACTAAGCCCTTTCCCAGACTGGTAGCAAGCCAGCACTGCAGTAGTGTCCCCGAAGAGAGACAGTTGCTCACGCTGTGAAGACCACATTCAAAGTGGAACACAGTACAATGCCTGTGTTAGGACAAACTGTAAGGAGGTTGCATATCACATGGGATGGCGTCCACCCAGAGAGGAGGGCTGCAAGTAGGGTTAGTATAGGACTGGTAAATATAGGCAGGTAAATGTCAGCAGAGGCATGGAGAACTGACAAGGGACAGAGATGCTTGCAGAGGGTGCAGGACGCAGCCCTGTGTGCCAAACGTGGCACAGGAGCAGAGCCCGGCACCTCGCGTGGCTCCAGCACATTCATGCCGAGGCTGTCCTCTGATTCTTCCCTTCCTTGTCCACCTGCCTGTTTGCTCTTCCAGCAGCAGCTCTAACTGTTCCCTGAAAGACACCTGCTTTGGGCTAGAGAAAGTATCCCAAATGAAAACATCTGTGGAGCCTTGGGGTGACCATCAGCTACAGAAGGGAGTAGGTCACAGAGGTGCCAAAACTGCTTCAGAAGGCCCCGGGATGAACGCAGTGCCCTATTTGTGGAAAGTTCATGCAGATAGATATTGCTTTTGGAATAAGCGAGGTCACTGTCGGCCTGACAGGGGACAGATGAGTGAACTTAAGAGAAAAACCTCTTTTATGAACCAGCACCCGGCTGGTCCAACTTTTTTTTTTTTTTTTTTTTTGAGCATGCAAAAATATGATCAGCTTCCCTCGCTGCTTCTTCGAGTTAACCTTGATTGTATGTGTTTTGCGTGTGTGGTATTTGCACATGTGGAAGGATGGTCTATCACTGTCTACAATAGTCCCTTGGAACAAACCCCTTTCACTAAGCTTGGGACTAGCCTGGTAGCCTGCAAACCCGTGAGCCTCATGACCCCACCTTCCACAGTGCCGGGGCCACAGGTCATGACCTGTGGCCATGTCCAGCTTTTACAAGAACACTGGGGTCTTTGCACTCAGGTCTTCAGGCTTACAGATGGAGAACTGTGCTTGAAGGAGGAAACCCATAGGGAATCTTTTCATGGCAGGCATGGAGACCACACATGCAAATCCTTGAAAAGGGTCTAGTCTCATACTGCAAACCCGCTGCTGCTGTCTGTCCAGCTTTGCTGCAGTGTGGAAATCCTTTCTAATAAAGCCACTTCGTCGGTTCATCCGTGGGACCTTGCTGCAGACAGAGGAAAGTGCTCACTCCTCCCAGGAACAGCTCACTGGAAGCCTGGCAGAGGCTGAAAGAACCAAGATACAGCGCAGGAGGGAGCAGGAGGAAGCAGGAGGAAGAAGGAGGGAAAAGGAAGGAGCAGGAGAAACAGGAGAGAGCAGGAGGAAGAAGGAGGAAGCAGGAGAAAAAAGGAGGAAGCAGGAAGAAGTAGGAGGAAGCAGGAGTGAGCAGGAGGAAGCAAGAGGGAACAGGAGGAAGCAGGAGGAACAGGAGGGAACAGGAGGAAGCAGGAGGAAGCAGGAGGGAAAAGGAGGAAGCAGGAGAGAAAAGGAAGCAAGAGGGAAAAGGAGGAAGCAGGAGGGAAAAGAGGGAAGCAGGAGGGAGCAGGAGGGAACAGGAGGGAGCAGGAGAGAACAGGAGGAAGCAGGAGTGAGTAGGAGGAAGCAGGAGGGAAAAGGAGGAAGCAGGAGGAACAGGAGGGAACAGGAGGAAGCAGGAGGAAGCAGGAGGGAAAAGGAGGGAGCAGAGGGAAAAAGAGGAAGCAGGAAGGGAGCGGGAGGGAGGCTGAGCTACAGCAAGTCAAATATTTACTGTTCTCAGGGTTTTAAATGTGGAACATTCTTATTCAGTCACCCATGAGCCAGACTTATCACAGCTCTTTGAGCTTGGGGTATTTTTTGTGTTCTTCTATATTTTCCAAAGCAATAGAGAAATCTCAATGCCAGGGCAGCTTAGCTTAGGCAAACAGGACAGTCAGCTTCAGGAGCCTCACAGCCACCTTCATTTGCACAAGAAATACGCATCATCCCACCAGCTAAAGGAAAACAGCTGACTGTGCCTTTGTGAGCTGTTGTCAGTCACTGCAGGCAGAAGCAGCCTGTCACTCTCTGGGGCATCACCAATGGCTCCATCAACTCCTCTAACATCCACACGGACAAGCCACACACCCAGGATGGCCCATCCTCAGGAAAGGCACAAGACACACAGCAAGTGTGGCTTAAGACAGAGGCTCTAATAAAAACTCTGTAATTTTTTTAAAATACTCAAGAGCTCGAGACATTCGAGAGTATTTCAGACGGGTGCCAGGGAGATGGGCCAGTCAGCAAAGTGCTTGTCTTGCAAGTACAAGGAAGGAGCTAAGAGTGAACCCGAGACCCACATGAAAGAGCGGGACGTCAAGCAGCTGCTCCTGATCCTGCTGCTGCAGAGAGGCTAGAGGGCCGGTGAGTTCTGGGCCAGCGAGAGACTATCTCTCAAAAAAACGAAAAAAAGAAAAGAAAAGAAAATCGCCATGGAATGGCGCACTGAGGATCAATTTGTGCTTTTGCTTCTATCACTCTGTGACCACTGGAGACATCTGAATGCAGTCTGGGAGGGACACAAAGACAAGACAAGGAGACGGAAATCTGGGAGTTAGCATAGCCTGCCAGCGAACAGAGCCTTGGACACAGGAGCTGCACAGAGATGCCCACACACACTGGCACATGCTCTTCCAGAGACCCCCTGCCCATGGCTGTGCTAAAAGAAGGGTCCAAGACACAAGTGTTTGCACTTCAGGTCCTATTTTTAACAAACTGTGTTCCTAGACTCTGTGCCAAAGCCTTTCTGTTGTGCTCCCCTAAAAATAGTGATGTTTTTACTCCTGTTCAGCATGCCGCCCCCCCCCCCCACGCTGTTTCTGCGATGGGGATGCACTCAAGAAGAACGGAGCACTTACTATTTTCATGACAACATGGTCCTTAGGTACCACACTGAGCTAATACAGCTACATTGGGAGGCTGACTTCCTCGTGGCAACACAGGTTTGCAGCAACCACGCTTGGTGTGTATCCGGACCTTGACGCTGCAGAGCCGATGACTTACACAGTCCCAGAGTTTGGTAGTCTATTTTTGTCAACAGGCTCCCAAAGTCAACTACTTTCTATTACAGTGACAGTAAGAGAGTCATTTCCAGTGACAAAGTTAAGGGAAGAATCGGCATGCTGTTCTAGCTAGCTGTCTTTCCCACAGAGCTTGACACAGCCCAGAGTTAGCTGAGAGAAACTGCCTACATCAGGCTGGACTACCAGCATGTGTGGGGGGACAGGCTTGGTAGGAGGCCCAGCCCAAGTGCTTCCCAGGGCAGGTTCACTAGTAAGAGCTCTTCTGCTGCTGAGAAAGCATTAGCTGGAGAATAAGCCAGCAAGCAGTGTCCTTCTTGGTGTTGGCTGCACTTCTCAGCCCTACAGTGAGTTCCTCCTGCCTGGGATGCCTGAGACATGCCAACAAGGAAAAACAGACTCTGATAGAGCAGCAGAGCCCTAACCTGTACTGCTGTTTACAGGGCCTCAGCAACTGTTATCCAGTCCTATCTATATAAGAGACACATATAGAAGAGAAATATGGTCCACCCCAAGGTAAGCATGATGATACACATCTGAAATCCCAGCACTCTAGATGCTAAGAGATTCACCACAAGGTCAAGGCCAACTTGGGCTACACAGTTAAATTCCATAACAATCCGAGGCACAGACAGACAGATAGACACATGAGGTGGGGGAGGTAGAGGGAGAGAGATGTAGAGGATGGGTCTGCCTTTGGAAAGGATAAGGAAATATCAAGGAAAGGACCTTTGAGACTGAGAACTCCCTCGTATAAAGAGTTGTAGAAAGTACATCACGTCCTAATTAAACTACCTCATGACTAAGTCATGTCCATCACAGGAGGAGAAGAGGGAAGATCTACCCATCACAAGGCATGAACCAGCAAGCTGACAGCCAGCCTCCTGAAGATAGCCACAAGGTCCTCAAAGGGCTCATTGAAGTAAATAACTGACCAGGGTCATAGACAGTCTTGGATGGTTCCAGTAGCACACAGGCTCAGCTAGAACAGTGGTCTCTGGAAGAATGATCAGAGCCCAGAGAATGTTGTGCTGGCCTGTTCTATGTCAACTTGACACATGCTAGACTCATTTCAGGGGAGGGAACCTCAACTGAGAAGCTGCCTCCATAAAAGCCAGGCTGTAGTCAAGCCCGTAGTGCATCTTAATCAGTGACATAGGAAGACTTATTTAGCTCCCTGTGGGCAGGGCCATCCCTGGGCTGGTGGTCCAGGTTCTATAAGAAAGTAAGCTGAGCAAGTCAAGAGGAGCAAGCCAATAAGCAGCACCCCTCCATTAGCTCCATGAGACCTCTGTATCAGCTCCTGCCTCTAGGTTCCCACCCTGCTTGAGTTCCTGCCTTGGCTTCCAGCAACCCACTAGGATTTAGAATATGAAAGGCAAACAAGCCCTTTCCTCCCAAGGATAAACTTTGATCACAGTGTTTTGTCACAGCAATAAAAACTATAACAAAGACAAGCATGCCATCTAAAGAGCTATGGCAGGGGCTCTCAGAGGTGCAGGGCCCTTTGCTACAAAGGCAGGTGTCAGAGCCAGAGGGCGATCGCCTGTCCTAAAAATCATTGGCCGATGTACTGGAGACAGACCGGGTCGTCTGAAATCCCAAGTGGCCAGGAGCCCTCAGCCTCTGATCTCTACATCTCCTTTTGCAGGCCAGCTCCAAACTGCTGCTGAAGTCAGGGTTTGTGATAGTTTAAGATGTCCTCAGAGGTTCATATATTAAGCACCTGGTCCCGAACTCCTTATCTTTGGAGGATTCTGGAAAGTTCAGGAGATGAAACCTAGTTGGAGGACATAGGTCACTGGAGATGTGCACCTATAAAGTTACACCTGGTCCCTTGTAACTTCCTTGCTGTTTCCTGTCCACCATCAGGTGAAGAATCTTTTCCCCATATGTTCTGGTCACCATAATGTTTGCTCCGGATAGATGAGGCCAAGGAACCATAGGCTGTGCCCTCTGAACCCACAAACCAAGCAACATCCTTTCTCCTCAGTGCCCCTCACTTCCCGCCATGGGCTTGCTGCCTCACCCATCCTCCTTAATGTTTCTGTCCCTCCCAAATGCTGCCTCTCAGCTGCTGTCTTTGATATGTCTCACAGCCTCAGAAAGCTCTCAGTGTTACCATTATCAATAACACACTTGTTTGCCTCACAGAAGCAAGGATTAAGAAATCTGAGAACTTTATTCCTGGCTTCATTTTCTTACCTGCCTAACACAAAGGACTAGCCAAATAAATTACTGCTAGGAACTGCTCAAGAGTGACAGAAGCCCCTGGTGCCTGCATGACCACAGTTTTATCTCCAGTCTACAGATAAATCACAAGTTCAAGTATTCAGACAAGGACTTTCTATGTGAATTACTATCCTACGTCAACAGAGCGCCGTTGGCTTGGAGATCAAGCCCAAACAAAGTAGCAGCTGCTGCCCTGGAAAAGACATACCAGACACGCTGTGCAAACAGAGTCCTGCCTACAGCTCCCACAGGGAAACCTGACCTCCTCCCCAGCACAGGACCTAAAAGGATCAGCCCCTAGGACTCCAACTGAAAACAACAAAAGCCTCCAACAGGTAAGGTAAAGACACCATCCTAAGTGACAAGAGACATATGGAAGAGGTTTGAAGAGTTGGGGAGATGGCTCAGTAGGTAGACACATGAAGACCAGAGTTCAGCATCCCAGCACTATAAAAGCCCATTTGCTCCCAGTGTGGCTCACTCGTTATCTCCTGAAGAGGCAGAAGCAAGTGGATCCTTGGGGCCTACTGGACAGCCTAGCTGAACTGGTAAGCTCAAGGCCAAAAACTCAAAAAACAAGGAGGTGTTAGGATGGCTGAGCAGTTAAGGGTACCCATGCTGTTCCAGAGGACCCAGGTTCGGTTCCCAGCACACACCACGTGCTGCTCATAACTGCCTGTAACTCCCCTCTGAGGGATCCAACCCCTCCCCTGCACTCCGCAGGCCCTGGCACTACATGAGCAAATGCACACACAAATACATAAAGAATTTAAAAATATTGGACAGTGAGAAACCCAGGGCTGATCTCTGGCCTCTACACACGTGTGCACACATGTATATGAATAAACACACAAGACAAGACAAAGACTTGAGGCATGGACAAAGAACAAGTTTTGGCATCCAGACAGGAAGGGACCCTGGGTGGGCAGTCCCATCCTGAAGCCTCTGCACAGCTGACTTGTGTCCTGGCCTTCAGGTGCACAAGTGACGCCATGCACTGCGGGTCCCGATGCAGGCGTTCTCATCAGAGTCAAGACACCGAGCTTCACCACCACAGCAGAGATGCAGACCCACCTCAGAAGGAGAACCAGCCTTTCTTTCCTAAAGGCCCTTAGTCAAAGTCTCTCAAACCCGTTTCTTCCTTTGCAGCCCCTTCTCAGCCTCCTCCTCCTGTCCACTGTCTTAAGTTGTACAGGGCTTGCTGGAGTTTCACTGGCCAAGCCTTTCCAGACAATGGCTTTTTCTTCCTTTTAAATCAAACAGAAAATTTACACAGCCAGGGTCCTTCATTATCCTGGAGTGAAACCACCCTCCCTCTCAAGGAAACAGTTCAGTGTCAACAGCACTAAATTAATGCTGCCTTTGCTGGGCTGACGCTAATTTCTGCAAAATTTAATTTGCAAAACCTAGCCCAAGGCTACTGCAATATCAAATTCACTTGATGTGTTAATTTCACACTCCAGGGTCTTCATCCCCTGGGTGGGGGGAGGGGAGACAGTAATTATATAAAGTAGCATAGTGCCTGACCTTACCCAAGAGACTCCAGAAAGTAGTCCTCCCAGCCCAGCGGACAGCCAAGGCCCATCTTGCCTGCTGCCAGCCCCTGGGAGCAGGGAGAGCTCCAGAAACCCACCAGGCTGTCAGCCTCTGTGGAGCTCAGCTCCGAGGACCAGCATCCCACTTATTAAACGGTCTTTCACCAAAAGAATTCAGTTTGCATTGAAAAGACAAATGCACAGGCTTCCTGGATGGCTAGAGGGGCAGGTGAGCCTGCTGCACAAAATGCAGAGCTGAGTTTGCAGCTGGACCACCTACGGCTGTGATCCCAGCAATTGGGACACAGACCTGGGGCTATGGCCAGCTACCCTAGCCTCACCAATGACCTTAGACTTGATACTCTCAAAGTATAAGCTGGAGACCTTCCAAGAAGAGTCTTAGGCTCTTACCTCCAGATGCACATATATGAACATATATACTCATACATGAATATGTACACACACCCCCCAAGTTCTCAGTTCTGACACAGGTAACTTTGGAGGCTGCAATGTCATCCTCCAATGGAGACTGTTGAGGAAGATGTCACTTGTGTACCACAGACCCTTCATATGAACCTCCTAGTTGTAGACATGAATCCAGAAAGTCAGGCAGAAACTGGAAACCTGACTATCAAAGTGACTTATTTAGTCAAATCAGACCTTTCAAAAGTTTCTTCAGGGCTGGAGAGATGGCTCAGTGGTTAAGAGCACTGACTGCTCTTCCAGAGGCCCTGAGTTCAATTCCCAGCAACCACATGGTGGCTCACAACCATCTGTAGTGAGATCCGATGCCTCTTCTGGAGTGTGTGAAGACGGCTGCACTGCACTCATACATAAAATAATAAATATATTAAAATACAGTTTCTCCATTGTCATATTGTATCCCACCAGTCATTGAGACTTCTCAGCCTTCCTAAGGCTGTGTCCCTTCAATAGACCCCAACCATAAAATTATTGTGTTGCTATGTCCTAACTGTAATTTTGTTACTGTTATGAATCATAATGCATATATATATATATTATATTGTATATATAATATATATATTATATATATATATAAATCAGGTAAGATTTCCGAGGCCATCTTTACTGCACCTGCGCACTGAGCTGGTGCTCACCTCAGGCCGAGGCTCAGATGGAGGCTGCTGTCCAGGGCTCTCAGAGGAGAACAGCAGCCAGTTGCCTCGGCCTCTCCAAGTGTCTCATGTGGGCAGGAGGCTAGCTAGCACCAAGTGGGCCAGGCCCAGACAGAGCCAGAGGCTTCTACTGGGTGGAAGTCATGGCTGTAGGCCCTGTTAGCCAGAAATGGAAGAGAGGACAGAGACAGATCTCTGCAAGAAAGAATGGAAGTGAGCACGGCCGAGAGATAAACACAGCCAGCTGAGGTGTGTGGACAGTGTGCGTTCCAGAGTCATCCACCTTTGCTCCTGAAATGTCATCCAGTCATTCTCGGTGGCACAGGCTTGTCAGCTCTGTGACTCTGAAGACAGAAGCAGGGGAGCAAAGGCTGGTATGACCAACTCTGTGGTATGCACAACTCTGTGAGACCATCCTCACATTTAAAACACGGAACAGTGTTTTCCTAGCGTGTGCCTAAGTTCAATCCCTAGCAGTAAAGAAAAAAAGCCAGCACGGCATCTTAATGTGCACATCCTTGCCACGTGTATAAAGAGTCATTCCCAGGCGTCCCCACCTCCCATTTTCCAGGAGGAAGGCCGTCTCCATGTGACAAGGTCAGGACAACGCTGAAAGGGAAAGAACACTGGGTCCTTCCCACCACATCCTCGAGTGTCTACCCCTCTCCCTAAGCTCATTCAAGCTAAGATAGAGTGAGGGTCAGATCAATGCTGAGACATTGTTCTTTGATAAGCTAAACAGATTTATAAGCTAGGCATAGTGGCTTACATCTGGAATACCAGCACCTAGGAGGCTGAGGCCAGAGGACATTTATATTTGGGGGGTTATCCTGGGCGACAAACTGAGTCTTTCTCAGCAAACAAAAACAATCAAAAATGTTTTGAGTTTTTGTTTTTACAAAACAAAATACCTGTCACCATGAAATGTAAATTAATCTACAGTTTAGACATGTCCCTAGCAGGCTCTGGATCATCCCGAAGTGGACCTATGTCTTCTAATAAAACATGTTCACAGTTCATATAAAAGTGAGCACAACAGGAGACACAAAAAGGCCAAGATGGTGGTCATAGTATGACCACTACCAGCAGTAACTCAGCACACAAACATACTCAGTGAAATTCTACTCAGCCTGTAGTCTGGGGCAGAAGGACACCTACACAGTCACCCTGTGTCACAGGCTCTCCAGAAAGAGAAAATCCAGACAGGCAAGGCCAGACCCCCGAATCTGGGTGGGCAGCTAAGAAGCCTGTGGGCCCTTCTGCACTGCAAACAGGTATGGAGTGAAGAGACAGTAGGTCTGACCTTCCATGCCCTGGGGTGAGTTACTTATCGTCCCAGGCTTTTATGGTTGCCCTGTCTCATTTTCTTTTTGATTCTGCTGAGATATGGTCTCACAAAGACCAGGCTGGCTTTGAACTCACTGTGCAGCCAAGTGTGACCATGAACCTGTCATCTTCCCACTCCTACCTGCCAAGTGCTGGGATGTCAGGCCTGGGTCACCACCTGATTTACATGGCACTGGGAATGGAATCCAGGGCTTCCTTCAAGCTAGCCCAGTATGCTGCTAACTAAGCTAGCCACATCCCTGCCCAAGTGGTCTTTTAAAAACAAATGTAAAGTTGGTCACCAAGCAAAGTCAATGGGATCCCTTCCTTAGAGAAAACAGCGCAAGACACAAAAGACTCGGAAGAAGGAAACACCTCCCTGGTTCACTTTTCCCAGCAGCACCACTAACTGTGCATATTGTATCACGTTTTAAAAGGAGGAGAAATAAAAAACTGCAACTTAACTAGTGTGTGTGAATCAGAGCTGGAGAAACTGCACAGACTGCTCCAGACACCAAGTGATCTATCCACAGACACCGGAGTGCTCCACAGACACCGGAGTGCTCCACAGACACCTGAGTGCTCCACAGACACCAGAGATCTACAGACGCCTGGCACAGCCAGTCAGGACCAGCAGACCTCTGGGTCTCCAAGTACTTTCCAAGGGAGAAAAACAAATAAATAAAAGAAAGAAAGAAGAGATGATGTAGAAGAAAAGAAAGTCCTACACACCTGAACGGTGAGGCGGGAAAGCCTGCTTGTAACTCAAGCCTTGTCAGACAGAACACAGCAGGCTCAAAAGGTTCAATAGCCTTTTTATAAACCTATTGTGTGAAGAAGTTCCTAAAAATAGTGCGGTTCCCGGGTAGGCAGATCACTGCATGCTAAGCTTCACACAATAGACAAAGGACAGGAAAGGAGGGCAGAATGGAGCTCCCTCAGTACCAGGCTCTTGAGGCTGGCTGCCTTCCTCCCCAGACACTGCCCCAGGATCGGTGTGCTCTGACAACTGGGTGAACTGGCAGCCCTCACATCCTCTCCATGGTGATGAGATGACAGGCAGGTGATGTCGGAAGTCAAGTCAGGACCCATGACTCATTCATCCGTGGCCACCAATGAGAACTTTCTAGTCCCTTGAAGGCAATGCCTGCGCTATGACTATTCCCATGGCTCTTGGTAGTTTTCCCTTGAGCCAAAGCAGCTTTTCCACCTTCACTGCCTGTGGGAATCACCCAGAAAAGCCTTGGAAAATACAGATGGTGGCAGTTCACTGGTGATGATTTGCTTCTCAAATACCAAATACAGGATTTTCAAGTTTCTTAGTGGCAAGATGGTTCAGCAGGTGAAGGTATTTGCAGGCCTGATGACACGGTTGGGTTCAGAACACGTAAAGGTGGAAAGGCAGAACTGACTATGTGGTCACATACTGCCGCACACACTGGCATGAGGTTTCCCTTCTCTGACACATAGACTGTACTATTACATTGATTCCCCTCAGCACAATATGCTTTTAAAAAGCATCTAGATTGAGCAACTAAGAGCTTAAGGCAACATCAGACTCCTGACCAATCCAGCAAAGCAGGTAACAAAACACTTGGGTCTAGAGCTCTCAAGGTGCCTACCATACAAGGACCCATGTTAAAAAGCCCAGCACGACACACACACACACACACACACACACACACACACACACACACACACACACACACACACACCAGTCCAGAGTGAGCCATTATCACTCAGAATGTGGAAGCCTGTAGATTCTACACAACCAAGAGAGCACTAGCACTGCCTTTGTGGAACACTGGCCTTGTGGAGACCACAGAGGGACTGAACAGATTCCATGCCGAGAAGCAGGAAACACATAACAAAGTAAAAACTTAAATACACATTTCAATAATCCGACATCCCTAATACTAACTTAATATTCACATTTTCTTGTTCTCAATACAGAAGTTGGCATCCTTGCCATGAATTCGTGTTAAGGAGACAGGGTGTGCCCAAGATGGAGAAATGACTGCGCTGAAGCTCTCTGAGCACTTCATTTGTCTGCAGTAGGAAGCTGCAGATGGTCCACCCCAAGCCCTGGAGGATATCCTGGCCCTGTGAGCATCCTGGGACAGGCTAATGGGGGAATTCTGTAGATGCTGTGTCCTCGTCCCATGTCCTAGCTATCAGAACCCTGAACGAATGGACCCTGAGAGACTGGAATTTCTAAGTAATCTCATGAAGGAAAAGGCTGACATCCCATGCCAGCCAGAGGGAAGAGCTTGTCTCCCAGGTAGAGATGTCACACAGCTCTGACAACCTGTCAGATCACTGTGCAGGGCAGACTGGAGCTGAGAGGAGGACCGTCAGTGATGTGCAGGACCACACATGGCCAGCACTGCTAAGCTACGCACACCCGTGTGTCCTCACTTCAACCTAAACCTCCTGTCAGGGCTCTGAAGAATGGAAGCTGGGAGAAGGGGTCACTGGACATCTGGGTCCTCTTCTCCCTCTGTGCGGCAACATGGAGTTAATCTTCTTTCTTGGCTTTTCCTGTCACTTGTCCCTCTAAGTGGTCTAGTGAGGGACAGTAGCCCAGCTGAGGCAGCCTAGGGCCTCCACCCCTAACATTACCATAACAGTCCCTTCAATGTGGAATGCTGCAGGTCCAGAGCCAAAGTTATCCTAGGTCTTTCAAAAGCAGATTAACTTTTAACTTCTGTGTCAGAAGTTACTGAATCTCCAGGCTTAGCAGCTCCAGACTACTCCAAACCCAGAGGACAAAGACTCTGAGACAGCCCTGGACACCCTGGAGGCTCTCACCAGGCTGTCTCAGCAGAACAAATGAAGGCCATAAAATGCAAGTCATCTCTTCCCAGGTGGAAGACATCATTCAGGGTCACTAGTGCTGGCTGCCTGTGGTCAGTCCCACCTGCCTCAGACTGAATTCTCACCATATTCCCTCAGAACAGCGATTATGCCCCATGAACATACAGACCACCTTAAGTGTTCTTACAAGCAAGTGAGATATTTTCTTTCCAGAAATTAGTTAAATAGCCATATCAGTAGTGCCAAGTGCTCCCATTAATAAACTCATCAGAAACCTTCAGAGTGACAGCTGTATAGGTCCTTCTCCAAGCTGGGCATGAGCATTCCAATCCTGAGGCCCAGCAGCTGAGATCACCCACAGAAGATGCTACCCACCCCCACCCCTGTCAGGTATGTTCTGCCCAGTTACCTGACACTATAAAGGGGGGTGCTTACCCCCTCCTCTTGGTCTCTTCCTCTCTCTCCCTCCTCTCTTACCCTTTGTCCCTCATCTCCCCATTCCCTTCCCCCCCCCATGTGCTCATGGTCAGCCTCTACTTTTCTACTCTTCTCTCTCTTTGCCTCTACTGCCCTCTTAACTCCCCTCCCCATGCCCTGAATAAACCCTATTCTGTACTATACCATCATGTAGCTGGTCCCTCAGGGGGAAGGGATTCCCAACATGGGTTCCCCAGAGACATCATCCTTGTCCCCAGGCCTCGCTGCACCTCCATGAAGCATATCCCCACCCCCCATCTTTTTCCTAACATTGGTGCCAAAACCCGGGACATCTCTTTTCTTTCAGTAGTTCCTCCAGCCAGAAATGCAACCCTTCTGTCACTCTGAGGCCTTGGCAAGATTCCAAGCATCTCATCTCCACCCTCCAAGGTTTCGGAGCAGAAGTAGCAATGCCAAGCACACAGAGATAGACTTAAAGCCAAAGATGATGGCTGTTAAGTGCAGTGTTTAATGTAAACAGAGAAGCTTGTCAGTCTCTGATTCCAGGCTATAGTCCCCAGGCTGGACCACATGCTTAGGTGAAGGTCCATTTACCCTTCAAAGTGGGGGATGGCCAGGCAGGTGTGGAGGGGACCAAATGACCCAAGGTCTCAACGACTTCACCCTGGGCTGGAGAGATGGCTCAGTGGTTAAGAACACTGGCTGCTCTTCCAGAGGTCCTGAGTTCAAATCCCAGCAACCACATGGTGGCTCACAACCATCTGTAATGAGATCTGATGCCCTCTTCTGGTCTGTCTGAAGACAGATACAGTATACTTATATATAATAAATAAGTTTTAAAAAGAAAGAACTCTGCCTCTAGAAAGTCGGAGGCATAAAAGCCTGGGATGGAAGTACTCGGGATGTGGCAGATTCCCCAACTGCTCTCAGACACATGGTTAATTAACAGAGACAAGCCTCCATGGAACAAAAACAGTTATTTCACCAAGGAATCAAAGTCTGAACGCTACCCATTGTTCCTCAGTGAATGCCTCCTTCAGGAAACCTTCTACTGCTGCTGCCACCAAACAAACGCTCCATATAAACAAACAAACCAAAGAAAGGAAACAGCTTATGAAATTACAATGTGTTCTGTGACAGAGCCCAGCCCTGGAATTTGTAAACCCAGAGCCGACTCAGCGACTCAGCTGCTCTTCACAATGGGAGAACACAACAGTCTGTCTTTATAATGCAGGACTGTAAACACCTTCCCAACTGAAGCACACTAGAAGTCTGGTATGTCCTTCCTTATATTAGAATATATGTGCACACGTGTACATATGTGTATAGAGGTCAGAGGGGGCACACATGTGCCACTGCATGTACGTGGAGATCAGAGTTCTTTACTTCAGTTATTTCTGGGGGCTGAGCTCAGGAAGTCAGGTCTGCATGGCGTGTTCTTTTAACCACTGAGCTATCAGTCCCTCTGGGGACGGGTTGGGTGGGTGTCAATAATTCTGGCTGAACTCAAATGGAATTCAATATGCAAATCAGGCTGGCCTTTAACTCACCTTCCTCAGATTCTGAGAGCTGAATCAGAGGTCAGCAAAACCACACCCAGGTAATTCCACTTTATAAATTTGTCTGGATTTTAAATGTGACTAGATTTACAGGAAGTCTATGGGTATCTTTGAAGAGTTATCCTCTATTGCATGTCTGGTTGTATGATGCAATACTCTTATATATATATAAAACACAATAAACTATGGTCTAACACACTACAGATGCCTAACATGTCAAGAAGGCATCAAAACCACTCACCTTCAAGTACACATAGGACCTGCCCAGGTCCTCCCATCCCATGGTGGCCCACTAAGCACTGATCTGGAGAAACTCAAGCACAGTGCTTTCCACAGCTCTCCTAGGTGAGAAGACACCAAAGGGTGCTCAGCTGTGTCCAGGGAGCTCCAGCCTCAGCCGGCCACCTGGCTTTGAAAGCACCAACTTGTCACCCAGCTGGAGAGGAGCTCACAGCACTGGAAGGACAGATGCAACGTCACAAGGTTCCTTCCTTAAAGTAAAACCCTGCAGTCCTGCCTACTTCCTGTTCTGGAACATTCCTCACCTCTCTGCACTGTTACTTCCACATCCGAAATAGGCTGAGGCTCGAGGGCTTCCCTGAGCACAGGAAATGAACTGGGCTTTCTGGTTCCCATCAGGAGGGAACAAGGCCATGTCAGAAAAGCCATCCCGGCCTCGGCTGCTCCTCAGCAGTCACTCCTTTCTGTAGAGGCTTCACAGTCTCAGCACCCATGAGCTTCGTACACTGACCCCGTGCAATGTGGTGATGCTGGCATCTCTGATGGTGATACCCTGTTCTTACTCAAACACCTGCCTGACAACATTATAAAGGCAAGCCCAGCTACAGCTGCCAAAGGCGCACACAGACTGACAGACCGACTGACCGACACACACACAGAAACCAACAGACAGACAGACAGGCAAACAGAGGAAACATAACAGTTACGCGTAGCACCGAGCCCTGGACTGGTCACTGGATGGAGGTGTATGATGCCAAGCAGGACAGGCACTGTGTGTCAGACGAGGAACTGAACTACACTGGTAACAGACAGAGCACAGATGGGTTAGTATGAAATAACTCAGGGTTGATAACCGAACTGCTGTGACCCCACACGCACAATTTATTCCTGAGATACACACACTGATGTTCTCAGGGGCAAAGTGTGGAATGTACATGTGAGGTGCAGATGTGCCTGTGTGTGACTTGGCATGAGGCAGGGTGGACACGGGCTCCTTCAGAGACCTGTCTCACTCCTGCTGTTCCCATGTGTTCTGTAATTCGTGTGAGGAAGGGGGAAGCACCATCTTCACTCAAGGCTGAAAGGATCAGCCGATAGTCATTCCCATGGGGCCCATCCATCTTACAGCCATTCACCGCAGCACCCCCTACCATGTCCTAGACTCTCCGGACTGTGGACTTCAGGCAGCCCTTTGCCCACAATATGCTCACCTGGTCCCTGTTACCTAAGGGACACTCTCAGCACAGATATGCACAAACTGATTATAAAATGGATATCCTCAAAAACACACCAAAGAACACACAGAAACTCGGTGACTTAGTTTGAACACCACCACACCCCATTAGGTAACTCGAAAGTTCGGAGGAGTCTGTGTGAGTCCTGCTCACCAAACCTGCTACAGCATTCACTGCACCAAAAGATAACACAACCTTTCCACAGAACCATTAGAGGGATGCAGGAGTCCAATTAAAACATCAACAGCTGTAGAGGGAACTTGGTCTCCATGGTTTGTACAGCAGCCTGCAGCAACTTACCTAAAAAGACTGCAACTTCCAATGGCAAAGCCTGGAGCTCACACAGCCCTCAGCAAGAACCTGCAGGAGACAGAAACCTGGTCAGATTCCTGAGGGAAATTCCAACAATCGTTTGTAGTGTTTTTAGAATCCCTGGGTGACCAGATCTCCTTCCAGAGACCTCGGGATGTCAGATCCAGGCCAAAGGCTGACCAACAGTAGGTAAGAGAACCCAGCAGTCTGCTCTGCAGCCAGGGCAGAGGCCTGCAAATGCAGTCTCTCTGGGCAATGCCACTCTGGCCTTGGACAAGTTATTTTTGTAAAGTATTGTTTAAAACAGAAGGTAAAGGGCTTGTTGTCAGTTTTTCCACACATCCCTACTGTTCACTGTCATTTCAGGAAGTACTTGAAAGGCTATTTATCTGTGTATGAATGTATTGCCTGCATGTATGTGCATAAGCGCTAGAGGTCAGAAGAGGGCGTGAGGTTCTGCAATTATGTTGTTGTGTGACATATGTGGGTGCTAGGAACCTGTTAAATCACAAACCCAGGATAAATGGCTGAGGGGCCTATTTAACATATGAAAGCCAACACTGACCACCAGGTTCTCCCAGCATCCCACAGTTCCTACCTGTTATAGGACCCTTCTGGCTAGCTAGGACCCTGCCCCCTACCCTGAACTCTCCAGCCTAGGGAGCTGCGCTGCTTCTTCCTACATAACCCAACCATTTTGGTTACTTGCTCTTTGTATCTTTGGGCCTCCAGGCTGTTGTACCTGGTTCCCTCTCCCCACAGGGCTCAGGGTCAGGCCCACTCTGGACTCTCCCCATGTCCAACTCTGGTTACACTCTCCCTCATGTCTGTAAAAGACGTTCTCCTCCATCATCCCTAGGAGTGATCATGTATCTGTGCTTTTTCTTTCTTTCTTTCTTTTTCCTCTTTCAGAACCTAGACCCTTATCACTGAGCCATTTTTCCAGCCTCAGCAAATACTCTTAAAACACCTGAGTTCTGGTTCTACCACAGGAAACTAACACAAATCAACCAATCATCCAACAGCCTTTGGGAATGAAGTCATGTCTAAGTGTTAGGGAGGCAGCACCAAGACCAGAAGGAGAAGGTGTTCCAGATTAGCCTGTTAACCACATCTGCTTCTAGCAACAGTTCTGATGCTGTCTGTAAAGTCACACTTACTATAAAGGAAAGGAAAGAAGGGAGTGGCAGAGTGCTTACCTAGTGTGCATGCAGCCCGGGTTCCATCCTCAACCTCTCCTAAACCATGCACAGCAACACACACTTGAGATTCAGCACAAAAGGGGTGGAGACAAGGGAGAAAGAAAGGGAGAGGGAGAGAAAAAGGGAGAGGGGGAGGGAGAGAGGAAAAGAGGAAGAGAGAGGGAGAGGAAGAGGGAGAGAGGAAAAGAGAGAGGGAGAGGAAGGAGAGAGGAAAGAGGGAGAGGGAGAGGAAGAGGGAGGGGGAGCGGAAAAGAGGGAGAGGAAGAGAGGGAAAGGAAGAGGGAGAGAGTAAAAGAGAGAGGGAGGGGAAGAGGGAGAGAGGGAGAGAGAGAGGGAGAGGAAGGAGAGAGGAAAGAGGGAGAGGGAGCGGAAAAGAGGGAGAGGAAGAGAGGGAAAGGAAGAGGGAGAGAGTAAAAGAGAGAGGGAGGGGAAGAGGGAGAGAGTAAAAGAGAGAGGGAGGGGAAGAGGGAGAGAGGGAGAGAGAGAGGGAGAGGAAGAAGGAGAGAAGAAAAGAGGGAGAGGGAGAGGAAGAGGGAGACAGGAAAAGAGAGAGGGAGAGGAAGAGGGAAAGAGTAAAAGAGAGAGGGAGAGGAAGAGGGAGAGAGTAAAAGGAAGAGGGAGAGGGAGAGAGGGAGAGAGAGAGGGAGAGGAAGAAGGAGAGAGGAAAAGAGGGAGAGGGAGAGGAAGAGGGAGACAGGGAAAGAGAGAAGGAGAGGAAGAGGGAAAGAGAGGGAGAGAGAGAAAAGAGGGAGAGGGAGAGGAAGGAAAGAGGAAAAGAGGGAGAGGGGAGAGAAAGAGGGAGAGAGGGAGACTATGAATGAGTATGAACTGAAGACAGGCTGCTCCTCCAATCACGAGCTCCTCCATCCACAACTCATTTTTAAAGCACTAGTTATAAGAGTTTCTTTGAAGTAAAGCTTCTGAAAATCCACGCTCCTGTATGACAGCACAAGGACCCAAGATGGCACATCGAGGGGACACAGACCAGAAGGAACCCAGGAGCAGGCTTCCTGCATGATGGGGCAGCTGCCAGTAAGGAGACTCCCACTGTTCTGTTCAGTAGCTGCTGAGCTGGCTTGGTACCATCATGAACCACATCCATATGACATAAAGACAAGCTTGTCACTTACTCAGAAAGCTGTCACTGGCCTGTTTTAGAAAGCCGACCTTCCTCAGTCTGCCTCCATTTTTAGGAAGCCTGAAGCAGCCAACGAGGTGCTACTGAGGCCCCTCAGTAGCAGCTGGATTTCTCACTGCATTCAGTGACTTCACTCAATGATATTCTGAGGTTCAGAATCAAAAGCACAGTCAGCAGGTCGCTCAGCCTTGCTTTGGAATCCAGGATTTGCATCTGAAGAGCTTACAGGCTCTAGAGTGAGCAGTGGTTCTCAACCTTCCTAATGCTGCGACCCTATGACACAGTTCTTCCTAATGTGGTGGCCATACATTTTTACTGCTACTTCGTAACTGTCATTTCGGTACTGTTATGGATTGTAAACCTCCGTGTTTTCTGATGGTCTTAGGTGAACCCGGGGAGACGGTCATTCGACCCCACATGGGTCGTGACCCACAGGTTGAGAACTGCTGCTCTAGAGGTATGATTCCAGCCATTGACAACAGCTCTTTCCAGTCCACTTATACAAATAGGCAGAGTATGACCCATTCATAGGACAGAAATACCCAGCCTTAAGGAAGAAGGGAGTCGGAGGTCACTGCGGCTGAAGCGGCTAAGATGCATGAGCCACAAAGGGACAAAGGCTGAGGCACAGGTTCAGGAGGGAAGAAGAGGAGGTTCAGAATTCTCGGACAGACGGACAGATACAATGACTACATAAATACATGAATTTACTGCAGAACTGCGTATTTTACAATGTAATACCCCAAATACCAAAACATGTGTGAAACATTTCCTATCTGAGTGTTCACTGGCCTGTCTGTCTGTCTATCACAGGCTGCCTCTTGGCCTCTAGCTGTTGTAATAGGACAAGAGCACACTGCGTGTGTGATGGTCTCTGCCAGAGGCTGTGCAAGAGGAACACTCCGTGTGACACACTGAGCCGTCACCAGGGAAACACCATATGACCTCCCAGACTTTAAGAGAGAGGCGCTTCTGAAGCATCCATGTTTCTCAAAAATCAATATTCTTATTCTCCTGTAAGGAGGGATCTGCTCTTGCACGTCCTTGTGTGCACTGTGAGATCCTGACAAGTTCGCAAAGTCTTGCTGCTAGAGTCAGCTTCACACACACTTCTGGGTTACTGTCTGTAATCTGTGGTGAGGCCCCCTACAGGATGAACATTCTGGAAAAGCTCCTTCCCTTCCCTGACGCAGCAAGCATCTCATAATGAGCAAAGCCCACTCTTTCAGCTGCTTTTGTTTATGGCCCAGAAAGGAAGCCACAGATGCTCTGAGTAGCAATGAGGACTCAGGAACCTGGTCACACTTCCTCCTTTACAGGTGGCGGAAGGAGGTAAGGGCTTGGTCTGGGGGTTGGGGCATAAAGCTGGGTTTCCAGCAAAGCAGTCTTCCCCAGCAACTGTTAGGTGCTAAGGCACAAGGGAAGGGGCAGGAAGGTCCCCATTCCTAGGTCTGAGCTGGGACACATCACAAGGTGCTCTGCATAGAAACAAACCATGCAGACACGCCCCTCCCCCATGCCTTGTTCCTCCCATCAGGCTTCCTGATGAAGTGAAGTTCTGAGGAAGTGCAGTCAGCACCAACCCACAGTAATTCCTTTAGCTCTTCCTCCAACTGGTAGAAAGACAACCTGCCAGTATTCAGGGAAAGCCAACACCCAAGCACAGCTATGTTTTGTTTTGTTTTCTTGCTTTAACAGTAAAATTCTTGGGGCTGAGTAGAGGGCTTGCCATGTAAGCCTTGAGGCCCTGAGTTTGATCCCCAGAACCCAGGAAGAAAAGTCAGGCATAACAGTGTGCTTCTATAAACCCAGTGCTGGGATTTAGAGGCAAAGAGACAGGTAAGGTAAGAGCCCAGCTGGACCGTTGAACCCCAGGCCAATGGGAGACCCTGTTTCATAAAATGATATGAACAGAATCTAAGGAAAGACATGCTTCTGCACGCCTACACGTTAAGAACATTCACATGTACATACACACAAAGGAAAACCAAAGAAACCAAAGTTCCTTGTCAATATACTGAGATCACTCCAAGACAAGGCAGGCGGAGTCATCCATCTCGGCCCCCAGCCCGGAAGCTCCATCATCTCCCCCTGAGCATCCTGTGCAGCTGTGATGGCGCCACACTGCCGTCATCGCTGAGATACAATGACACCAACCCGGGCTTAGTCCAGCTTGCTCAGTCCCCATGAGCCCTCAAAGCCCAGTTCACACCTCAGGAGACAAGTTGAGAACAGGAGGAACAATAGGAGCTGGGTATAGACCACACACACTAGAACTGTGGGTACCTGGGGACTTTAGTACAACAGGTGACATCAGTCTTCCTGGAACTGTGCTTTGAACACTAATGTTCCTGATCATAGTATGTGTTCAGCATGCTGACCTCTTGCATGTGCATGTGCGCGTGCACATGTGCACACACACACACACACAGTGCACTGAGGCCTATCAAGATCTTGTGAAATTCCCAAGTAGATTTGGCTGGCTAACGTATAGGATTACTCTGGTTCCTTTCAAGTTACTCAGGAAAAGGAACAGAAACTGGACACAGAGACCCTTTGAAGCCATTTAATATCCAACAAATATTTATGTAGCAAATCTAGCACCAGCATGCAGCCCTACATGCTGTCTACATCAAGATGAAATTCTTGGCACCAGAATCACTGCTTAGAGCCTGGCTTCCCACAGAATAAATCCAAGTGTCCTCAGATGGCACCAGAAGAGATTTCTGGTGGGTTACTCCTCACTGGAGAGGAGGAAGTCATATTTGACTTGGAAGATACAGAGAAAGGGTAGGGAACAGCAGACAGGCCCCCATTCCTTCACCTGAAGACTGTTAGGACACGACCAGTCACACTCACACTGACTTTACTATCCTCCTAGTAAATACAGTCAGACCTGCCCTTTCATCTCAGCCCAGAGCTAATAAAGACACACTGGGACCTGGATCACCACTCACGCCTCAGACACAGGGCACTCTGAGCTCCAAATCACTTCACAGGACACTTTTAGTCTGAGAGCACCAGGGTTACAGGGCATTCTCTCAGCTCTTCAGTTCTTGACCACACAGAGCAGTCTCTCAGGCCTACAGCTCACCTCACAGGGCCTCAGGTCTCTGTAACATCCTCCATGGCCTCAAAGGCCTTCACTCTCTACTTCCCTGGCATCTCTAAGGGAACACGGTTAAAGAGCTTCCTGGTACCTTGTTCCACACCGCACTCCAAGGATGCTGTGCTTTCTGCTCCAACATTTTCAGTTTCTAACATGAATCCTTTTAATGCCTATGCCACTCGGCTGTGAGTTTTTAATAGGCAGTAGCCTGAGGTGCATTTGGCAGGAATCAACAAATAGTTGTAAAGTCAATTAACAAAAGCAGGCAAGCTTCTTAGACTCAAAAACCACTGTCTGCTACCACTGTTTTTTATCCTGTCCCCAACTTTATGATATTAACTCTTTTCAGGAATTAGTGTATTATTATTACAACCATATGTGGATTAGGAAATTCTCTGCCTCTTTCAGAATTTACTATACACAAAATGATAAGGAAAACTTCAGAACCAAAACATTCCTGCTACACTAATGTTAAATACATTCTTGCTACGCTACTGCTAAAAAGCTCTATCCCATAATAAACACAAAAGGCAAACAGCTCAGCCCTGCAGCCTTCCTACCTATGCTCTGCCCACCAGCTACTGACCCACACTCTGCTTCTCCCGCCCAGACAGTGGGAAAGGCCACTAGGCACCTGGGAATCCTCATCTCCACCACCTGGAAAACACTACGGACAGGTGCCATTTTGGTAATGGGCAGCAGGCTCACGCACAGGATGTTCTGTGTCAAGAAGGCAGCACCACACAGGCGCCCCTACCTGGGGACAGCAACGGACCTGGCATGCGCAGCTGACCTAGGTTTCTGAAATCATCTGCTACTTTGCATCAGCACCTGCTTACAGACAATGGAAACATTAGAGACGAGAAGGTATCATTGATATTCATCATCTAAAGAGCTGAGCACAGTGGGAGCCATGCTGTGCTGTGCTCTGTGCAGTGCTGATCCCAACGCCAACTGAACAATGTCTTTAACGCATTCAGCCCGAGCGCTCATAACCTTCAGTGGTGCTCATTAAATCAAGGAGAATGAATCAGACTTGTGAAATCTAAGTGTATTTTCTATTTTAAGGATGCAAATTAAGAGCAACCATAACAAACTAAGAAAAGAGCAGCTTAAACAATTGCCTGTAGGTGTCCCACACAGGCACTGGGGCTGCGGCTGACAATCTTCCCAATTCTGCTGCCCCTTCGTCTATGCACTCAGTGGGGCAGAGCTCAGGCCCCATGAATTTCCTGAACATGGCCTGCTTACCATTCCCTCCAAACACAAATGAGAATCCTTGAGCTCCCCATGAGCTCCATGAACAAAAGGAAGGTAGAAAGAGAAAATAAGCTTATATGGCTGTGTCCCCACAGGCTGAACCACTCTGGGGAAAGAGTCAGTGTTTGAAATTACAGGAAGGTGTTGGCTGAGGAATACTGAGTATTTCCTCACAGAACAGGGTTCCTAAGTTCAAACTGCTCACACTTTAACCCTGTGCACACCTAGGGTGTAGGCCATCACTTACATACATCCCCAGCGTCTGCAACCAATTACGTGAGAGAAAAGTTCCAAGAAAGCTTTGGAGATGGAATGCAAGAGTCAGCTTTTACATCGTTTGGTAGCTCACTGCATCAGGGACATGCTAATTTTATCCCGATCTCCCTGTAACAGGTGAGTACTCTATTGCTCTGGTGAAGGTAGAGAGCTGTTTTCTCCTCTGGATCCTGTGCTTTCTTCCACTCCCCACTTCCTACTCCACAAAGGCTGGGCAAAGCTCGGAGTGTCCACCAGACAGCAAACCGCAGCACCGCACCAATCCAGAGCAGAGAGGAAGAGGGAGCCTGGACCACTCAGCTTCTGAGGAGGCTCTCAGCTTTAACGACCCACCGAGGGAGAGCAAGTGGGGCAAGTTCTGCACTCACTGGTGGGAACATGCAAATCAAAGGGCTTCGGGCAACTTGGAAAACAAGGAGGCAGGTTTGTAATAATGCAGCTACCGTGCAAACACCCCATAAACACACACGGAACTGAACTAAACCTCTCCCAGCTTCAGTTAGGAAACTGGGATAAGAAAGACTAAGAAAGGCAGTGCCTCGAACTGCAAAAGGAATGACTGCACAGCCAGCCGGGAGGACAGCCACATTGGAACATCTCAAAACAGCACGAGGCCAACACCAAAAGCTAAGGATTCAGGAGCCAGCCCAGGAAGATTCCACAGGAAAGAGCAAGTGAGGCTCACTGTGCCTCAGAGCTGCTGCTGCTCCTCGCAGTGTGTAGCCAGGGGACTCACGCTCATGTCCTCTCACAGGGAACCTGTTACCACAAAGACTTCAAGACATATGATAATACCACAGCACAGGGTGACGGCTTTGACCCACAAAAGAGCAAATTAACGACTGCCATCACCAGGATAGTCTGTCAAAGGCGGAGGAACCACAGAAACACTGACTGAGAAATCCTTCTAGGAAAGCCACACACAAATAGAGTTCCCTCCTCTGTGCACACATGCAGACAGCCCACAGAGCTGGTCACAGGGCAGAAACATTACGGAACTGAGAGTGAGGGCAGCGGTCACCAACAGGAAGTCCGTCACGCTCGGTGCATCCCAGTCAGAATCCTATGGCCGGTTTGTCTTGAACTCCAGGAGAGCCCTGCACAGCTGCTGCAGGTTAGGGGCCGTGGTCAAGACTGAGCACCTGAGCACCCAGGAAAGAAGACGGAGCCAGAGGAAGCTGGGGGCTGGGCAGGTGCCGCTCACGACACTTATTTTATTGCATAGCATATTTTACCCTTGACTCATTTTTACGCACTAACACAAAATTGATTTTTTACACCCTCCATCTGTGGATCTAATTCCCTCAAACTGTTCAGACTTCTAAAGATATTCACTGGGTCATGTGCCAGGCACTTAGTCACTGCCCAGAGCACAGGGCTGCTGGCACCCTTAGCAGTTCACAACTCCTGCTGCTATAACGAAAGGCCACAGACCACATCATTTAAAAACACAAGTCTATGTGCCTCTGCATCTGCAAAGTCCAGGATCCAGTAACTATGCTGGGGAGGGCTCCGTGCTGTCACACAGCCATGGAGGTCACTCAGTCCCCACAAGATAGCATCTGTTCAGCAGCTACCCCTAGAAGGTCGCAGGGGATTGGGGATTAAATGTCCATGATGTAGACTCTTGCCCACAAAGGGACACCAGATTTCTAGTCTATTTCTGTAATACTGAATTGATACATAGTCAAATCCTGATCTTTTCACTTACCAAGCCTCCTATGTGCTTTTGTATGTGTGTTTTACATGTGTGCAGGCTAATGTGTGTGTGGGGTGGGGTGGGTACACGTGTGCCCAGCCTGGTCGCACTGACTAGCCAGCAGCCTCAGAGACCTGCTGCCCTGTGCCTCCAAGGTGCTGGGATCATAGGCACCATTGCCCCAGATAAAGCTCCAATTAAAGTCCTCCAGCATCTACAGTAGATTTACCAACTGTGCCATTTTCTCTAGCTGCTCTGAATCTGAAGGTAGAGGCTCTCAAACCATGTGCCGTGGACCACACTTTGGGATAGATCTAGGAGTCACAGAGCTACTGTGTCCCAGGACACTGAGTAAACTATTGAGCACGTACCCAAAGAGGCCACTCAGAGACAGTTTAAAGAGAAGGAATGAAGTGCCTATTTTAAAGGAAAATAGAAGTGCCATGTTTCTTGTACGAAACACAGCCCTTCTGAAAGGTGACACCACCCACCAGGCCCCTGGCTGGTACCTGACATCTGGAGCCTTGCCTGGGCTCTGCAGTGCTCTGACTGGACGGGTGCTGAGTCTCAGCCTTTCCTCACACCTAAGCAAATTATTTCCAACATGATGTCCACTGACACATCTCACATAAACAAAAAAATCATCTGGAGGTCCTCAATCATTTGTAAAGATGGAAAAACCCCACAAACAAGAATCTGCGATTAAACTGGCCAGAAGTCGGTATCCGGAAACATCATTAAGTTCCTGTGAGGAGACACAGAGAGGTGATGAATGGGAAAGGCTTCGTGGTGAAGAGAGGGAGTGAGCAGACATTTTCTAATTGTCTGACTGACAATGCAAAGGTGGTCCCATTTTAATTCACCGAGTCAGGTATATATTCACTGAGGCTTCTCTCAGGGTCAAACGCTTAAGAGGTTTGAACGTCTGGGTCTCTGAGTCTCAGACAGATTTCCAGCCTGACTAGCACCTTAGGGCACTACAGAGCATGCGGTATGGAAATTCATCAATTAGCTCCCTGCCCCTGGTGCTGCCTCCCAGGTTCACAAGCATATCTCACTGCTTGGCTCTGTCACCACTGACTGAGAGACTTCTCACTCAATTATTGATTTTTCTGCCAATTAATTAACATAGCAGGAATCACTGAGACTTAGCTTTGCAGGGATCTTTTCCTCAGTCTCCTTTCTGGAGTCGGGGGAGGGAGAAGGCATCAAAATAATTGAAACCCTGAGGATAAGACAAGTTCTAAAAAACATCTTCTGCATAACCTGCAAACAGTTCAGTTGTCACCCAACACTTGAGTGGGCGTAGACTTGTTTCCTACTTGGTCCCAGGCTTGGATGTTTTCCAGGGAGAACTTTGCTCAATCCTGCCAACAGCTCTACTACACGACTCTCTCGGGAGAAACGAGGTTTCTGAGTCCCAGGGAGAGATGCTAAGACTGTCTTGTTCCTAAGACTGAGATGCATGAGGTGTGCACGTGAGAAAGAGAAATAACTTCTCATTATCACCTCCAAAGGAAAGGCAGCTTCACTTCCTGGAGTAATAACTGCACAGCCAAGGGTGCTTCCTGCTGTGAGACATATGGGGTGACAGGGATGCCACACACGAAGATTTGCTCTGTCTCCAGCAAAGGCTTCCTCCACAGGGTCTCCTGAGTTCATGAGGTATGTGTGATCCAGACACCCACTTCCTACTGTCCAGCTCTCTGCCTCACCAGGGAACTGAGACCCCAGGACACTTTACAGAACACACAATGTGACAGGCCACCCCATCTCCTGAAGGGGTTTTATTGTGAAATGTGCCCCACAGGCTCAGGGATTTGAACATCAGGTCTCTAGTTGACACTTTGTTTTGGGAGGTTGTGGAACCTTTAGGAGGCGGGGCCTTGAAGGAGAAAGCAGATTTCTAGGAGCCTTGAGGTTTACAGCCCAGCACTCTTCCTGTCCTGTGTTCATTTCCTGGTCCACTGAGATGTAAGCAAACAGCTCTGTGTTCCTGCCGCATGCCTTACTCCCGTGATGGACCACATCCTGAAACGGTAACCAAGAGTAAGTCCTCACCCCACTAAGTTGCTTCTGTCTATATCCACAGCAACAAGAATAGTAATGAACCTCACCACCCACCCTTACACTCAGTCCAGGGTCTTAGCACCGCCTGCTTCTGCAGCCTGTCTCAGGAACGCCCACAAAGGACTATGCCTCAACAACTGACTGCTAGATACAGCAAGGGGAAATTATGTTTGCACACAGCCTGAGTTTGCAGACAGTAAACAAGTTACACCAAAGCTCAATACAGCTAAAGAGAAAGAAACTTAATTCAGTGAGAGCAAGCAACAGCAAGGCTAACAGAGGAGGAAAGCAAGCCTGTGTTTTCAGACACTCTTCTGGGGGGAGGGCACAGAGAAAAAACACAGAGGACTTGACAGCTAGTGAATCCAACTCCAGCATCTCTCCTCCAGATGCAGCAGCCAGTCTGTAGACGCAGCCACTCACTAACAGTCCCTCCTCACCCCTCCCAAGGTCTATCTGTTCCACCTCAAACTGGAATGAGACCCTGTAATTCCTGCACACCAGAGTGAGACACTATGTCCAGTGTGGTACACATGTACCAGGACAGTAACTGGAGGGAACCAAGCTCTACCAGGTGCACATGCAGACAGACAGACAGACCGGGCTCCTAGGTTCTATCCATGTGATTTACAATACAAGACAGGCAATTGGGCTCATTGAAGGTCTCGCAAAAAAAAAAAAAAAAAAAAAAAAAAGGCCAGCAACTCAGTGTGTGTGTGTGTGGGGGGGGCTCTTGGTTCTGGACTACAGACAACAGAGGGGAAACTGCAGAGCCCCCAGCCTTGTGTGGGCCCTACCTTCAGACACTGGTCTAAAGGAGAACCAGGAGCATCTCAATGGGAAGAGTTAGCAACTGCCTGGAGCTCAAGTGTTTGGGGCTCTCCCACTTCCCAGACCAAACCAGAAAGTGGCCCAGCTATTTGCACTGCAGAGCAGAGGTTTAAAGAGCTGTCAAAAGGTGGTGGTACATTTTCCACTAGAGCAGGTCAGAGGTGGAGTCAGCCCTGTGGGAGGTGCACTGACCAACCCAAGGCTGCTATAACTGCACAGCAGACACGAGGTGGCCAGCTCTGACCCTGCCTGCCTCATAGGCTTTGGAATTCCCAGGGCCAACTGTCTCCACAGCCAGGACGCAGTTGGTTGGGTCCTCGGGGGCCAGAGGCAGAGTTGTGCTTGATTTCTAACCCATGCCTGGTGGGACCGAGTGCTGCTGTAGTGTCTTGTCTGTAAGCCTTGAGCTTTCTCTTAGCTGTGTGTGTGTGTGTGTCCATCTGTCCGTCCATCTGTCTGTTTGTCAGAGAGGGGTGCACACTAGGTCAAAGCATAAGAAGTCCAGGAAGCTCCTAAATCCCGGGGCTACCACAGTGGGGGGAATGTCACACCACACCAGTTTCACCTGCTGGACCAAGAAGAACATGTCCACTTTTCATGTCTACACACACACAGGTGTGCACACTCATATGGTGAGGTCACCATAGGGTGTTGTTCCCCATTCAGCTTGCTTTCTGGGACAGTCTATCAATGGACCTGGGGCTCAGGGTTAGGCTAAGGAATCTACTTGTCGCTGCCACCCAGGACGTGGCTTTCTATTTGGGTCCTGGGGCCAGTCAGCGCTCACACTTCCACAGCATGCATCCTACAGCCTTTCCAGGGCTTTCCCATCCTCACTTTTCATTTCCTAACATGCGCTCCGACTCTTACGAAGAAATACAACACAGTTGAAAAGGCAAGAGCCCTGGCCTCTGAGGGCCACCGGTCACAGGAGGCCACTCCTACAGGAGCTGAGCCAGGGACTGCGTCCTGTGTCCTCTCTGAAAGAGTATTCCCATAAATTGGCTACTGGGAACAAACCATGGAGGAGGAGGGGGAGGGGAGGAGGAGGAGAAGGAGGAGGAGGAAAGGAGGAGGAGGAGGAGGAGGAGAGGAGGAGAATGAGGAGGAGGAGGGAAGGAATATAAAATTATTGGTTCTCACACACAGGCACGAAACCTGACTGGAGGCTGTCTGATAGCAAGAGGAATATTTAGCAGACATTCGCAGACGCTTACTGCCAGAATTAAAAATGGGAAGCTGGGCAGACAGAAGTCACTGAGGAATGAGCAGCCAAGACACGTTTGGTCTGTACTCTCTGCTGGAGCAGTGAGTGGTAGTCATGTCTCCAGAGGTGAACATTTCTAAACTGGTGTAGCGGAGCAGGGCCACCTGCTGATGGCTTCTCAAAGGTTCTTATTTGGGGAAAAGACTTACATCATCTAAAACATTCACCTCTTTTAAAAACCCAACAACAACCACAAAAAAAGTGTATTTTATTGTACGTAGAGTCTACTGGCTTCAAATGGAAATAGTTCCTATGTAAAAATAAAACAAATGGTGATTCCTTAGGCATTCAACAGACTCCAGGCCTTCAGACACAAGAGGATCAGAAAACCTTTCATGTTTGTGTCTGTGTGTGTCTGTGTGTGTAATGTTGAGCCAGGGAAATAGCTCAGTGAGTAAAATGTGTGCTGGTCAACCATGAGGACCTGAGTTTGGGTTCCCAGTACCCAGAAGAAATCCAGGGGTGGTGGCATGTGTCAGGGAGCTCAGGCTGGGGTGGGGCTGAGACAGGCGGATCCTGCAGGCTCCTTGGCCAACCAGTCTGGCTGACAGAGCGAGCGCCAGACACACCAGAGATCTTA
Source organism: Micromys minutus (assembly GCF_963924665.1). Lineage (NCBI taxonomy): Eukaryota > Metazoa > Chordata > Mammalia > Rodentia > Muridae > Micromys > Micromys minutus. The sequence continues at coordinate 47,286,543 of NC_137959.1, forward strand.
TCTCAAAAGGCAGAGCTAAGAGCAGAGAGCCATAAATGACAGCTAAGACTGGCCTCTGGCTTTCATTTGGACTCTCACACAAATACTACACATGAACACAGTGTAAACTCACACACACATATGGAATGTTTATTAACAAAAAATTAAGTAGGACGTCTTCTAGAAGATTTCCTGTAGAAGAAATGATTATTAGATCAGGATTCCAGTTCTGACATAGGTTATGGCCCTGTAAGTAACTGGTTCCAAAGGTCCCAAAACAATACATGCCACTACTATTGTTCTAGGTCACCCAATAGAACCAGATGGTAAGACCTAGTGCTAAAGACACAGCATACTTGGTTGCAGTCTATAGAAAACTCAAGCTATAGCTGCTGTGAAAGTATCTTCCTGCTACACACCAGCTTTCAAAGTACTGGAGAGTGTTGCGCAGGCCAGCGGGGGAGAGAAAGATACATCAGTGGTCCTACCCAGCACTGTACCCTGTGTTCTACAATACCAACTGAATGCTAATCCCTGCCAAGCAAGATGTGCAATTACAACAGTGACAACGGTCCTGGGGACAACCGACTGCTTTTGTGCTGCATTTGAGGCCTGCCCCACAGGAGGAATCATATGCCTTGTACCACAAACCTGGTCTAACCATGATCATGGCTCAGGAGATCATGGGCCCTAGAGGGGAACCTATTATAGTTGATTTGGCATATGACAGATTGTCAGACTGCCTTTGAAATATTTATGTTTATACCATAGATCAGTCTTTCCCTCAACCATGAAGAAGTCTCTCTGCACTAGGCAGCACCCAATGCCAAGGATCAGAACTGGTCCAAATGCTGAGAATAACTGCCTACGGAGTGAGCCCTAAGTAGGACAGCAGTCTCAACACTCATCCTACCAAGGATCGGGAACATCATGGGAGATGGGAGTGGAAGGACCAGAGGAATGGCATACTATCTTCTGGGCAATGCACGTGACTGTGTGAATGGACAGACTGCTGTGTTACCTGTACAAGATCCAGTCAAAAGCATCAGTCAACATCAGTCAAGCACTCATTAAGCTCAGGTTATTTTTAAATGGCACAGGGGGAGCACGTGTGGAGATGCCTCGGCAGTTTATAATATGTATTGCTCTTGCAGAAGATCAGGTGGTTCCCAGTATCCAACACTGGGCATCTCACAAACATCTGTAACTGCAGCAGCAGGAGGATGGGATCAGCTGTCTCTCGTCTCTGACCGCTGCACATCTGTCCACTCACATGTATACACTCACTCATGGGCGCAAACACATAAAGACTTAAAGCATTTCAGGAAAAGAACATGAAGAGGGGGTGACAGGCTGGGAGGCCTGAGGAGGGGATGGGTGTGAGGATCGAGGCGATCAAGACCGTTGTTTACAAGTATGAAACCATTAAAGAATAAACAAAGATATTCTGTTTTTATAAAAGCAATCCTCAAACTTTCCCTAGAAAACTTTAGAAACCTAAAAAAGATTAATTAATATAAAATAAAACTATGCACTAGTATTTTAAGACTTAGTTTTATTGGGAAGAGAAGAAAAGGGAAGAAAGTAAAGGAAAGGGGACGGAAGGGGAAGGTAGTTTTTAAATATGTCTGTTTCTGACATGTAACAAGAAAACGGAAACAAATTAGTCAGGGCCAGTGGTAATAAGAAAGCTGGTTCCTTGGGATTTGGCTAAGCTTGGGAACTCCTGTGTTAACTGTGCCGGCCCACTGCACAGGCCCACTGCACAGGCCCAGGAACTGCACGCTGCTGCCTGGACTGGCTACACCCAGGAAGTGAGCAGCAGCCTGCTTCCTTCAGCTGGTCTGTACGGGACCACGTGGGAGCCGTGGGAGCTGCCCCATCTCGTGTCACTCGCACACACACCAAAGCAGCAGTAAGAAAGCCAAGGCACTATTCTTTCTGACAGTCCTGTCACGTGCTCAGCTTTGCCTCTGAGCTGTCTTCACACTGTAAACTGAGGCCTTTGGTCCCACAGCTCTGAGTCCCTGGGAAGGAGGCTGGGGAGTAGCTAGGCAGCTCATGCAGGCTGTGCTCTGACCTCCAGCCACAGCAGCCCCACTCAGGTGTGCTGTGGGGCAGGACTGTCCTTAGGCGGCTCCTGTGTAGACTGCATCTGGGTCTGCATTTTATTAAAAAGGGAAGCTCTGCTGCACAAGAAACCCAAAACCCAGCTCAGAGTTCCTGTCCCCAGGGTTCTCTTCATAACATGACTTATTATAGTTTCATTAAAGAGATTAGAAACTGTCCAAACTGTAAAACGTTGCTAGGCATCTCCAAAGTCAGCAGAGCAGCAAGAACTGCCTAACGAGTTGTCAAAATTCAAGTGGCAAAAAATCTCGGCAATGCACAGGACAGGTGCAGATGTCCCACATACGAGCCTTGTCAGAGAAGCTGGGTCTACAAAGTGGGCGTGGACCGTTCCGCACACACTGCAGCACCGTCCCTGTGCAAGCATGACACTCAGGTCCTGGGCCAGCTCCACAGCATGCCAACAACTCCCCCAACTCAGGCGCTCAGGACACAGGACCTCCAGCAACCCGTGTGCAACAGGCACTGAGACACAAACTCTGACAGACAAACAGGGAAAGGGGCCATGGCTAGGCAATAAGGTGGCACCGGAACCAGCTGACGGATGCTCAGCAGTCCAAGGCCTGCAGGACATGCCACACACATAGACCCAATCAGTCACCCTGGCTTCCCCTAAACTGACCAACCCTAAGTTAGGAGGAAATTGTAAAAAAGCAGACAGACAGACAGACAACAAGCCTCACCCTCAAGCCTTTAAGTCCTCAAGAAAAGAGCTGACTTGGTTGTTGGTGGTAGTTTGGTTTCTGAGCCCAGCCTCCGATTGCAGGTCTTCTCTGTGTTTGCTTTGTTTCCTCCCCCATAAATCTTTCACTGGTAATTGTTTGCAGTGCTTGAGACTCTGTGGCTCCCTGTTGGGTTTCAGGTCTCTCCTGCCTTTTAATTCTTTAACTGGCAGAGAAAACGAATCCATCTGACCCTGGCCAGGCACACTAACTCCCCTCCCCTCTAACCTTCCTATGACCTCATCCTTGCTTTCTGCCAACTAAAATGACTCGTGTATGTGACTCTGACAGATGCCACATAGCTGACAGCACTGAGCCTCAGACCAGAACAAGAAGGAGAGAGGGCAGGAGAGAAGGTAGGGCCGCCATGGGCAAGAGGGGCTGAGTGGGGACACCATCTGACCCGAGGAGCTACTGCGGGAGTGGGAACTGTGGGAAGAAGCTGGAGAAAGGCCTTCGACAGCACTGGCCAGCCAAGCTTGGTGCTCTTTCACCTTACCTCAAGTCTCACACTGCTCTGGTTTGAGATTTTTAGAAAAACAATCCCAGCACTCATCTTCCCACAAAAGCTTTCCCAGCCCCAAATAGCCCAAGATGCCTAAATTTAACTCGAGCCATCTTGGAGCTAGTCAGAACCTCTCCTGAAATAATCTAACATCATGGAATCATTTTAAACTCTAGTCCTGGTACCACACAGAGACCATACAGGGGCCGTACAGGGACCATACAGAGGCCACCAACTCTACAGTCAGTGACAGAGGAGCAGAGCAGGACGCAGGTCCTCACCTAAGGCCATGTCACTTCCTGGCAGACTAGGTGATGGCATCTCACAGCACCTCTGACATTCCTCACAGGCGGCAGAATGAAGGTGAGGACGCAGTTCCCAGAAGGCAGTGCAACTTCTCAAATGCCTGGTGATTCTCAAGAGCAGCCTGGCTTGAGAAGATTCCAGAAGTATACAAAGGGCTCACCCAGAGGAGCCTGTGTCAGACAGGCCACTTCCCAGGTCCTACCTCACTCCCAGCTCCCCAGGGGCCTCTCTCACTCTGCATGATGGACATCTGGGTGACAGCACACAAGGCCGTCCAGTCTCTCAAGGACTACATCTTCCCACATGGACACCTAGCCCACCTTCACTGGCCTCCAGTACACTTCGAAACCTTAGAGACAACCATGCTGCATGCCCCACCTACATCTGAGGAGAAAGCTGAGGGAGCAGCCTCTCTCGACTTTCTCTTTAGAGAGAGCAAGGGCAGGTGAAGGGCAGAAGCAGCCATCCCTCCATGCCCCACTGTTTTCTGCTGCCAGGCAGCTCCTGACTCCCTTCAGCCATCACCTTCCTCAAATTCTGCTCACTCCATTCCTACAGAGGCAGCCTGCCAGGGCCTCTGCTCACAGCCTGCCTCTGAGTCTGTCAGCACTAACTTCTCACAGGGGATCCCTCCAACTCGGAATACTGCAATCAGTGGGGTTCCTCCCCAACTCACCCCTTAGAGCAGGGTGGGGTCTCACAGACATCTGGAAGTTGAACTTTGGTTCCTCTAAGTCTCAAAAGAACCAGCACTCACTGGGAATAGACTGGTATATATGGAGTCCAGCAGAACTGCCTGTGCCTATATTCCCAGAACTCAGGAAGCAGAGGCAGGAGGATCACTGTAAGTTCCAGGCCAGCTATAGCTACATAGTGAGTCTCTGTCTCCAAAACAAGAATATCCAAAACCACCATAAAACAAGTGTTAGCAAAATAAAACAAATCATAAAGCTATGCCCCACCCCCATGGCTGACACTCCTGGATTCCACTCTTGGGAATCACCCAGGCTCCTTCTTGAAGGCTGGTCAGACACAGGCTTTACATGGGGGGACAGCTGGACACAGAGGGGAGAGGACAGAGCATAAAGCTGGGAAAGCCCAGGCCAATAAGACTTCAGTGAGGCATAGGTGGATGAGGAGGTAGGAGAGTGCAGGCCCTGGAAATACTGTATATTCTGACTCCCTCCTTGCTCCCACCCTGGAATCCGCCCTTTCCATAAACAGCAGGGGACATCAAGACTACAGCTAGGAGGCGCTTCAACACACCTGTCCTCTGTGTAAGAGGACTCATCAGCTGAGAATGGCTCCAAGGGAGAGCTCGACATTATGGGACAGGCCCAGTCACACACAGGGAATGACCCTGACTGAAAGCAGCAACACAGACCCAGGTGACACCAGGAAGGATCCTGATTGAAATCATGAGGACAGCTCATGTTCCATGCAAGGAAGGACCACATTCACTCATACACCCATTCATTCATACAACTCTGAAACACTACAGGAAATAGGAAGGCACAGGCAGAGTCATGGCTGAGCCACATAACCACCGCGGCCATCTTAGAGCAGCAAAGCTGTGGAGATGAGCAGGAGACCCAGTGCGTTAACATCCCCCAAGGAGGGCGTGGAAGGCGGCTGGGATAAAACCTACTTCTATCTGGCCTTTCACTTCCTGAGATTCCTATCTCCACCAAACCAGAGGTGAATAATCCACTGGGGTGGGACCTGCTAAGAGTGAGTCTGCTCTGAGTGGCTAATGGTTTCCCCAAGGTGAACTTGGGTAAAATCTTTTCTTTGGTCTGTTGGATCTATCTGGGATAGATTAGATAGGCATCTCTTTTTATTTCTGAAGAAGTCACAAGACAACCATATCACATCAACAAGTACTCTAAAAACATCAACCTTCTTAAGGAGAAAGGGCAGACTGAGTTCAACAAACTTGCGATGTTTCTCAGAGCTTCCTGGTGTTGAAGCAGGAAGCTCATTACCCACTGAGAGCTCACTAGGGAAGAAGAGGTTTCAAACAAGCAGCTGCCCGGGTTCTATCGCTCTCTTATGTAGTTAGAAGATGGCCTGATTCACCTTGTCCTGCCCAGCTCTAGGCCTGAGACCACTGGGTGTAGGGCCTCATCCTGAGACTATCATCAGAGCCAAGTTTGCCCTCCAGCTTCCTCTGCCAACCAACGGAAGACAAGGAGCATGGGAGCCTCTGCCAACCAATCTCTACCTAAAGCTCCTGTCAGTTAGGTCAGGGAAGAGACTGAACTTGCCGGTACCCTAGACACCTAATAGCTGTGCGTGGTTAACCATCAAGTTCAATTCCCAGGTAGACACATCGACCTAATAAATATTAAGCCTGGGAAGGCTGACAGCAGTGTATACATGTACACACGTATACACACACACACACACACACACACACACACAGCTGGGCAGTGACAAGATGACGTGGAAGTCATGGCAAGCTGGTCACTGCTTCTTTTGGTCTGGCAAGAGAGGCTAGTGTGGATTGTATAGGGAGAGTGGAGCTTGAACAAAGTCATACAGAGTGGGAACTCCATGTGGACCGGGGCCTGTCACATGTGGTAACACTATGCCTTTACCTCAGAAAACATGGCCAGCCTCTGTGCCCTCCATGAGACCGTGACCTCAGGTTGTCCATAACTAGCGGTTTACAGTGTTGCTGTGTGGCTCTCCTCCTTTAAAGCACAGTGGGCAACCATCTTGGAGACCCCTGGAGTCTTTGAGGCATAGTGCTGCACACGTAATAAACTCACAAGTGTGACACTACATCTGTCCAGTGCAGTTGAGAGCCGGTGCCTTACATGTGTCTAAGACAATGCAGGCTTGGTACTCGGGCTGGGGGTACCCACTTTCTGGGTCATAAAAGAGACATGCTGTTTCCAAAGCATGAGGTAGAGGAGATCTCCTTTACAGGTTACTAATCATATGCCTGAAGACTCACCCCTCATGCCTCACCCTTGTCTAAGGAGCCAGCTCCTAATACCATCATGTTGAGAGCTAGGAGTTTAACCTGTGAAAGAGAAGGAAGGTATGTTCAGCCCACCGCCTGAAGGGACACAGCTGGCCCAGGCCACTGACCTAGAATTGAGCTGAGCACTCCCCTAAGGCCTTCTACAAAACCAGGCTATTTACTGTCTGGCTAGAGACTAGCCACCCCCAAGAAAAGACCTTCCAACCCCATAAAGTTAAGCCTCTCCATTTAAATTTAATTCTGTACTTGCTTTATTGTGCAATTTCCTTGATGACCCAAAATCCACGAGCTCTGATCACATTTCTTCCCTTAACAAAAGAGAGTCTACTCAGAAACAGGACATAGAAATGTGCTTTAAGCCCTGGGGTGCAGCAGAAGGGGGGGGGGTTCAGATTATACGCTGTGTAAATTAACAGCAGTGGCTGGGGGTAGGGCACATTACAGCTGACAACCTGTTAGCAAGCTGGCTCTTCCACTAGAATGGCTGCATTCACACAGCAGATTCTGCAAATGCACCCCCACGCCACCCCAAGCCTGCGCTGCTATGGGCTCAGTCTGACCACGGAGGACACCCGGATCCCTGTGCCCTGTCAAGTTTACCACTTCAGCAGGAGACCTGAGTGCTGACAGCTGATCAGGCAAGCCCTGCCATAGGAGCTGTGGCCAGGACATTTTTACCACCAGGGAAGCTGCACCATGTTCTGTATACTGTGCCCAGTGTGTGGTCAGATCTGGGGAAATCCAATCTGTGGCACACACTTCCCATGTGCTCATCAGGGGAAGCAGCCTGGTTGGTAGTACACAGGGCAGAGTTCGTCTGAAGCTGGAGACCAGCCCTCTGCCAGGTCTCCCCACAGCACTGACCACAGCTGTGGACAATACAATTCTGCCAGCAGCAGAGCCTGGGTCTCCCACTACCAGGATTTCTGCCACATATCATAAGCTGGAAGCCCACTGCTTGGCAATCTTGCCCTCTTCTGCAAAGGCGCACGCCCCGAAACAAGCCGCTGGCCAACCACTTATCTTCATGGCTCCTCCTATGCCAGATAAGAAATACTTCCCCTGGAGCCTGCTTCAGACTTATCAGATGCTGAACTGCAGGGCAATACGCCCCCCACTGCCCCAGTGAGCAGAAAAAACAAAAGAAAACAAAACTGCTGGGCCTTGCTCACACACATGCAGTGCTCTGCCAGACACTGGGAACAGACCTGTGTCCTGGGAAGGAGAAACAATAGTCACACTGACAACATTAATAGTTACCACAAGATAATCAGCAACAATCATTTTCTTTGCATTTTATGCTATAATAAGCAGAATTTGAAAACAATTATAGGATCAACTTTTATAGTTAGTTACCTTTTCTAATATAGTAAAAAGTAATTTTTGAGACAGAATTTCAAAATATGGCCCTGGGAGCTGCAATGCGCTATGCAGACCAGACGTACCTCTACCTCCCCAGTTATGGGGTTAAAGGGGTGCACCACCATGTCCAGCACCATGCCTTATTTTTAAGCAAGTACACCCACACCCTCTTTGTGGATTCCACAGTCAATCAAAGTACAAGTCTACCAAGGTCCATCCTAGGGGACTAGTGAGTTTATGAATTACTTATGGAACAGGGGTGACCTGAAAGCAATCACACCAGTCACTGTGTAGGGAGGTTATGCTTGGAGGACAACACTCAAAAAATACTCACTCTGCTTGTTTCAAGCTCTCAAGTGCAGTGAGAGGGTCTCCTGTGGGCAAGACAGACAGACAGACACACAGACACAAACACATACACACACACACACTGCTAGAGCTTCCAGTGTCTAGGGATTCAGGACCTATGATACTTGGGTCACCAGCTGAAACAGCTGTCAGAAACTAACATTAGTATTTTTTGTCTCTGACTATGTACTTGTATAATTTCATGAGAGACAGTAGTACCCTAAGTTAGAGCGCAGCATTCACAGCAGCCCCCGGCACCTCCAAGGGAGGACAGAGAAAACCTGCCTTAGAACTATTCTCCCAACTGAGCCACCGACCTGAAGACCGAAGACCCTGACACTCACTGTGTGCGTGCAATTAATGAGCATCTAGACACTCACCTTCCATACAAGACTTCTGAAGAACTTCTGAAGAACAGGTGGGCATCCTTTTCTTTCCATTAAAATCTCCCACAATGCACTGCAGTGTGGTTACAAACTTCCAGGGCTTTACATAAAGATACTTCAGAACCTTGACTACAGCCTTTAATAATCAGCCTGGCCTGAAGCCCAAAGGCACCATTGCTGTACGAGGCAGACGTGTGCCAGGCAAGTGTGGCCTGAGGTGAAGAGTGGAGACTCAGGAGCCGGCGGCAAACGGCCAGTGAAGAGCTTTCTCTTTGCTGTTGCTCTTGTTTGTTTAGGTTTTTTCACGACAGGGTTTCTCTGTGTAGCCCTAGTGGTCCTGGAACTCTATACACCAGGCTGACTTTGAACTCAGAGATTCACCTGCCCCTGCTTCCCGAGCGTGGGGCTTAAAGGTGTGTGCCACACCAATGGATAAGAAAGAGCTTCTCAACACATCTGGATTTCCCCCAATACCAAAAGTAAAAAGTTCACACAACAATCAGACGTGGCACAGGTGACAATTTCACGGCATTTACTCCATACACAACCAGGAAGTTTTCCAACTACACTGTGAATAACAATCCCTAAATCAATGCCCACACTACTCCCATCCTGGCTTTGGTGCTGTTCTATGCTCCATGAACCAAAATAAGCTATTTAAATGTGTGATGAAAGTGTTAGATGTCACTTCAAAAGCGACAATTATTTCTGAGGGAGTGGGCTCAGAAGCATTTAGAGATTCCCTAGGAAGCCAACAGGGAGGCCATCTGAGGAAGGAAGCCCTGAAAGTCAGCGAGGATGTGTCTTCTGAGACCTCAACCAGAGAAGCAGGCATGCGGGGCAGGAAGGAGGGTGCTGTGGCCTCTGGCCCTGCAGGGAGTGCACAGCCACTCACATTACGCATGGGAGGGTCATCCCTGGATGTGTTCCCCAGGAAGAATAAAGGATGGAACCTGTCCAGAGGCCCAAGTCCGGGACACCGACCGGAGATTGAGTAGTGAACAAGAGAGCCTTGTGCAGTCATGAAAGCCCCGTCTGACGTGGTAGCAGCCAGCAGCACGTGACCCCTGAGCATGTGAGCTGCGACCAGCAAGATGGGGGAGAGTCTGCATCTGCAAGTGCGGTTTGTACTTACCAACCCCATCACATTCTTCAACACCTGCCCGTCTGCTGGCCAGTCTGGAGCGCCATCCTTACAATTCAGAGGAAAGAGACATACTGACAGGGGACCACGCAGGTGTGTGTGACCGCCAAAGGACTGCAGCAGGTGGGACCCTAACCCTAATAAAGGACACTGGGGGGGGGTGCTTCTGGGTTAGGAGTAGGTTTGGAGCCAGGGTTAGGGTCACGATAAGGACCGTAGATAAGGTCAGGGTTAGAATTAGGGTTAGGGTTGGAATCAGGGGAAGGAGTTATGGTTAGGATTGTGGGTAGGGTTAGTGGTTAGGGTCAGGGCTAGGGTTAGGATTAAGATCAGAGGGTTATGAGTATTGTTGGGTCGAAGGCTATGGTTGTGGTTAGGGTCAGGGGTTATGGTTAGAATTAGGGCTAGGGCTTATGGTGAAGGATTATGGTTCCCATCAGGGGAGTTATGGCTATAGTTAGGGTTAGGGAACAGTGCTCTGCAAACAGTTCCATCCAGGGGAACCAGAGCCCTTCTGTACACCCTGTAACTGTAACAGCTGAAGGGAAACCTGGGAGTCTACTGTTCAGACTCACACTAGGGGGGTCACCACAGCATCCTGACCATGACAGGACAGTGACTTCAACCTCACACTGCATTCATCCTCCTGAGGTCACACTGACTTGTGCGATGCTGTTTCTAAGTCAAAAGAACAATGGTAGGATGGAGAACTGCATTTCTAATACCCCACTGATATCGGTGGCTACAGACTGCTGGGACACTCACTGCCTGTGTCCTTAGTCAGGGATGGCTGCCAGCCGCTGATCTGAACCCTGCCACTCCAAAGATACACTCAGGTTTTACACACAGGACACTGAGTGTGAGTGTCACAGGCACCGTGTGCACTCTTGATTCCCTCACGTCATACTTGCATATAAACTGTGTTTGGGCTGTTGTGCCCCCCCTTTTCCACCTGAAACCCTCTTCTCCACACCCCCCCACACTTTCGTAGCTGTTGTTTTGAGGCCTAGGGAGGTCAGAGGCCATTCCTGTGCAGCACCAACAGTGCGCAGCCTGCCACGATTTCACAGCACTCCTTCCCGCCCCTCAGTGCCTCTCGAGCGTCGGGAAACGTGGAGAATGGTCCATGACACCAGTTTAGGAACCGAGTGCTCCATCCGTTACTCTCCGCACCTTGACCGATTGGCAGCCTCTACCTTAAGTTCCATTGCTTCCTCTGTGACACACAAGGGGCCTCACAGCCTCCAGGTGTTTCATGTCTAAACACTCAGAATGGGCAGATTTGAAAAGGACTTTAGAACTGCTATTCACAGGTAATGCGTAAACCAGGCCCTCCTACAGCACGTAGGCTAATTCACAGAGAGACAATTAGCCTTTGACACTGCATTTAATTTAATAAGCCATTTCAGAATTTTAATAGAAGCATTCACAGGCATGAGAGAGGAATGAACTATTTTTTAAGACCTTATAACTTACAAATTAGCTAATTTTTATTTTTAATGTAAATGTCAAAGAGCATGGTATCAAAGGGCTGGCAATTATACAGCTAAAAAGATAGAATTTTCTGAGTCAAGACATCTGTGTTCTCAGAGATAAGAGAAAGCTGCAAGGCTGTTTTCAATAAATGCCAAAAATCTATGCTTTCTAACAACCTCGGAAAGATGTGCCCATCACCCTGATGTCCTGAAGATAACATCACAGGAAGAGCACCTATGGGGGTTAAAGGAGGCACATAAAAGCAAGCCAGGTGGCTCCTTACTAACAGGGAAAAAATTAAACAGCCAGAATTAACTGTGGTGCTTGTAAACTGTGCATATATATTATTATGTAGAATGCATAAATCTGTACATATGGAATTCTGAAGTAAGAAGTTTAAAGGAAAGAAAACACTCAGAAGGTTAAAAAGCCCAATGCTTGCTAAATCCCAACAAAAGCAACCATACCGGACGGGACCCTCCCAACAAGAGAGTAGAGTTAGACCAGTGATCGGACCAGTGCTTTCTGCAGATTCAGAATGCAGTTAGACAGTGGAGGTGGCTAGTAAATTTGCTAATTAGTTCTTTAAAACTTTCTAAATACACTCAAAAGAAGAAAAAATAAAAAGGACAATTATATAGGGAAAGAAACGAATCCAAATGACTAAAAAGACTGATCATTTTTAATGGACACACATTAATTCAAATCACTCTAATATATTAATAGCATGTTTTTTCTCTTACAAAAGTAGTACATTCCTTTCCAAAAATCTAGAAAACAAAAGAAAAATAATTACACGTCTGCAACTGACAGCCATAGTACATGTTTAATGTGGTCTAATGTAGTCTTGTGCTAACAATATGTGCACATCTCATTTTCCTGGGACACTGAGACCATATCTGCTGCTTAGCATTAACACTCTGTGAACGTTCTCCCACATCATTAAATAGCCTTCTGAAACAAGATATTAAATTGACATAAATTACTTGATAGTGTGGAGTATCCTAATTTATCGTCCCCCTGCCAGCACTTTTCACCTTATAATCGATCTTCTATTCAGTACTTTTATACATAAGCCAGCTGTAGCTGTTTAATGGGGCAAACTCCCACACAATTACTGAGCTTCCACTTGGCTCCGTGCTCAGGAAGCCCACCCTCGAAGCTGTGGGCCTGCTTCCTGAAGCCTGGGGGGTGGTACAGTCCCTCCTGCACTCTTCCCCATGTCCTCAGGGCTGGCACAGGACTGCCTAGTTCAAAGTCTTCAGCACACACGGGCTACCTAATCCTGAGTCCCAGGCCAGCTCTCCAAATCCGAGACTTCCCAACAAATTAAGTCCACATGCTCAGCAATCAAACGGAAGCATAACAGTTAAAAGGATTGTTTTATTTAAAATCACATAAATGTGTGTGTATCTGTGGTGAGGTATGTGTGTGCACATTTGTGGAGAGGTATATGCACATGTGTGTACATGTATACAGGTGTCCTGGGAGGTTATCAGATCCCCTGGACCTAGAGCTATGGTGGTTGTGATCCACCCAACTTGAGTGCAGAAAACCAAAGTTCTGTCCTCTGCAGGAGCACTGAGCAAGTTCTCTCTCTCTCTCTCTCTCTCTCTCTCTCTCTCTCTCTCTCTCTCTCTCTCTCTCGGCAAGGTCTCTCTATGTAGACAAGGCTGACCTAGAACTCATACATGTCTGAATACCTTTGCCTCCTAAGTCCTGGGATTAAAGATGTGCACCAGTACGCCTGGGTAGCAGCAGCACATGCTCTTAACCACCAAGCCTTCTCCAACAGGAAGAAAGGAGGGGACGAGGGCCTCAGCTCACCTTTGGGCACTGACTTCGGCTGAAGGTTTAAAAGAAGAAGAACTGGGCTACAGTGAGACATGTATGTATCTTTACATTTATGAACTGTGGTGAAGAGCATGTGTTATGACTAGCCTGTGGAGGTCAGAGAACAAATGTTGGGAGTCAGCTCTCTTTGTCTACCAGGTGGATTCCAGGGATTAAACTTGGATCACTAAGTTTGGTGATGTCTTTACCAACCAAGTCATTTCACCAGCCTGACATGTATACATAAGCAGTCTTGGTGAGATTGTGGTCTGCTCGGTCTTTATCTCAACAATGATTGAGAAATCTCTTGGCCAGTTCCCCCAAGAGATGGCACATCTTGGTGGTAGGGAGGCTAGGATGAAATAAAGCCCTAGTTTCCACACTGGGCTTATCTGTCCCTGAGACTGTTCCTAAAATCCATGGTGACTGCAGTTTGGACAGTAACTTGAGACTCTCCAGTACCCCTGGGTCTAAGATAGGAAGCTGTAAAGGCTGCACAATGAAACAAGCTGTTTGTGTCTCAGCCTTCAAAGGGGATGAGTCAGGTTCCCTGGGCTTAGGTAGATGCTCCTTAAATGATCCGCAGGTCCGCATGCAGTCAGGTAGGTGGCTCATGTAGCAGACAGAAAGAAGGCTGGGACGCCACGGCCTGCGGCTGTCAGCAGCACATGTCCAAGCGAAGAGCCAGTCTTTCAGCAAAGGTGTCTCTAAGTGTGGCTGCACCCTGCACTGGTACCCACCTTTACCCACTTGCCTGCAAGACAGAAAACCGCTGCTTCAGCTTCTCAGCAGAGATAGAAGTCCCTGGGGAAAGTGATGCCGAGGACAGGCCTCACACAAACACAGTATGGACTCCAAGATAACGATAAATGCAGAGGGCTGCCTGGAGCCCACGGGTGTGCACACTCCTCTCCTTACAGGCTCCCCACCATGGCTGAACTCTTCAAAAGCTACTTACGACATAGCACAGCAGGTGACTCACATTCATAAAGAGCTTCATTTCCACAAGTTCTGCTACAGGGGGATAATCATCACCACAGCAGAGGCACACAGCCAGCAAGGTGGACTCTGAGGTTCTGTTACCCCATCCTAAATGCATAGCCCCCAAATAAATCTCCTGAGAGGTCCTCAACCCGCCAGCTAGATGGGAGAGACCCAACTTCCTAAAGTCAGAGTGGTATCTAACCCAATCCACACCCCACTCTTTAAGGGGAGCCATCTCTTCCCCATTACTGCTGCACGTTCTTACACTTGGGCCAATCATTCCCCTTAAACCACCAAGGACTGTCTTCCTCCTGTAGAACTGGAAGGGCAGGTAGCTGACTGACATTGTTGGACAGGTGACTGGGAGATTTTTATAGTTGGCAACTGAATACAAGAGCATCAACAGTCTGAAAGCATGGTGTTCACAGGTCAAATTAACCATGAGCCTGCAGAGTGAAACTCTTACCCCCAAGAAGGAATCAAAGAGAAACCTGGAATCTAATATCCTGTATTTTATTTTGGGAGCAAAAATTTAAAATGACTTTATTGAACTTTCTCAAGTTGCCTCAAAACCTTTTTGATCTAGTACAACAGTGCTGGACTGGAATGCTAGTTGGAGGAGACAGGGGCAGAAGGATCATAAGTTCAAGGCTAGCCTAGGCTACACAGCAAGACCCCATGTCAAAAAACACCAATAATCAACCTTATTTCTTATTTTTACCAACTTGCCTTTAGGACAGAATCCTTAAGAAGTATTAAACATGGCAGAACTATGTAGATGCATACATCTCCTGCCAAGAATATACAAATCCAACCCCAATTACTCACCAAGCAAGAAGCAAGCAAGCTTATCAGAGCATGATCTTTACATAGCTAAATGGTACTTGTTGGAATGTGTGATTGACATTTCACTGGGGGTGGGTCTTCAGAATCATTGTTTGGTTATAGCCACTAAGCAGCAAAAGTTACAAGAATCATCTTGCCTTAAATCTGTTGAAATCAACATTGCTTCCTGAGGGTCACTGTGGCTCCGGAAACCTAAATGGCACCTGTTAAAGCCAGCAATTCTGTGTCTCTGTGAGGTTCTGTTATTTTACTCTTGACTTACCATTAATACCCATGGCACATGTGTAGAGGTTAGAGGACAACTTTGTGGAGTTGGTTCTTCCTCCAACTTTTACGTAAGTTCTAGGGATCAAGCTCAGGTCATCAGGTTGTGCAGTAAGCACTTTTATCTGCTGAGCCACCTCACCAGCCCTGTCCATGTGTTTTTAATAAGCAATATTTATTCTATCCTCAGAAGCAATGACCTGTGAGGGGCTGGAAAAAAACAGTGCATCAACCCTTTGCCGGAGGTGAGGATGCAGCGCTGTTCAGTGCGATGAACTGATTTGAACGTAACCCCTGACAGGTTCAGGGCCAGCCCTGGGCTCCTAGAGGCTAACAAGACATCAAAGATTCAGTGAGGGATGGAGGAGGGAGACTCCGCTCCCTGAATTCCACAGTTCTAGGAGATGAAGTACCACAGAAATTTACTGGAACTCATAAACAATGAAGTACTTGTCTGATTCTAGGATTGTAGTGGTCTTCCTGGTTGTCACCTTGACTATATCTGGAATGAACCACAATCCAGAACTGGAAGGTTCACCAGTGATCCTGATCTTGAGGCTGGGAAACACAAGTTTCTGACCTGGATCTTGGCATGGAGATATTGAGGCATAGTGGCTATGAATCCCAGGACACTAAGGCAAGATCTCTGAGTTTAAGGTCATCTGGAACAAAGCAAGTCCCAGATCCAGGCGTGGTGGTACACACCTTTAATCTGGGACACACCTTCTGTTGGAGACCTACATAAGGACATTGGAAAGAGGAAGGCTCTCTCTTTTTCGCCTGCTTGCCTTGTGGGACTGATCATCTGCTAGATCCTTGGACTTCTATTCACAGCTGCTGCTGACCATTGTTTGGGAGTTTGATTACAGACTGTAAGTCACCAACAAATACCTTACTATATAGAGACTACCATAAGTTCTGTGACCTTAACAGAGAACCTGACTAATACACGGATCCCTCATGGTTTCAAACAAGAAGTGGGAAAGAGTTCACCTAGACACTCACCATGCAGACAACCTGGGGCAGCTGTGTACAGCCCTTGGAGCAGAGAAGTACCCCATGTATATCCGTGTCCTGACAGTAAGTCCATCTCACCAGAACCAACAGCAGTGGGCAGCAGCCCTGCCTTGCATTTCCAGAGGAGCTCGGAAGGAACTGCTTGCTGACAGGGATCTGAGCTGCATCCTGGGTGCATGGGACAATTCTCTGTTCAGTAGGAGGGGCAGTGAGAGGCCCTCGTGGTGTACTCTGAGTGAGATGGTGCACACCAGCGCTTGGGAGATAGAGGCAGGAGGAGCTCAAGGTCATCTTCTCCGGCAACAGCTTGAGTCTGAGGTCAGTCTGAGCTACTCGAGACCCAGTCTCAAAATAAATTGCTATTTCAGAACAAAAAAGACAAACTGACAAAACATGTTTTTACTGGGCCAGATTAATTCATCCCAATTTAGAGAGGCCAAGCTATGTCCCTCCAGGTCCTATGACCTTTTTATAACCACTGGACACACCTGGCACCTGAGCCTCAGGCAGGAAAGTATCAAACACAGAACACAGGACTCTCCCTAGATTCAGGGCGTGGCCCAGCAGGCCTTTCTTCTGAGTACAACAATAACAGAACACTTATTGGAAGGGTACTATGTGAAAACCACTTCCCCAAGGGTTGCCAGGATCTGCAATTTCTCTGGCACCTCCTCCTCAATCCTCCATGAAGACAGGAACTCTGAGAAACTTTACCCTGCTGCCAAGAATCCCTTTCAACTCATAGTCAGCCATACCACTGGCCAACAAGCCAAACCATCCATCCCAGTGTCCTCACTAGTTCTGCTAATGCTTCCCCTAACAGCTTCAGCAGAGGGAAGTACAGCTAATGAACGGCAAGTTACTAGGACATGGGTCAGTGTGGACGCCTGGGTTTAACCAGGTACCAGAGCCCAGCTCAGCTCTCCTGCTTCACAGGTGCCACAGCCACCATAAGGTTCCAGGCTATTCTTTGGTTTACCACAAACAAAAAGATATGATCACCAACTGGCACAGGGAAAAGGGCTCAGATGGCAAAGTGATAGTTTACCTCACAAGCACAAGGACCTGAATTCAAATCCCACCATAAAACCCAGAGCCTACCACAGAATGCCCAGCATGGAAGTCTGTGCTTATATCTTGAGAGCTAGGGAAGCAGACTGGCAGAACCTTGGACTCACAGGAACACATGCATACAAGGGCATGGACACACATGGACACATACATTCCAAACTTCGGCAGCAGGAACAGAATACGGGCCTCTAGCTGCTTAGCCACAGCACTGCCCCAAGTCAGATGAAGGCTCAAGGAAGCTCTCTGCTCAGCCCACAGGCTGAGTGGCTGCACACTGATCCCGGGGAGGGTCCCAGGTTGCCCCAGCTCAACTCCTAGAAAAAGGGAGCAAACCCCGCACTATAGCTGCCACACCTGAGCAGACAGCAGCAGGGAAGGGCAGAGAATGAAGCTGGCCTAGCTGTGGCACTCCATGGTCCCCACCCTGTGCAGGCCTCTAGTGGAAGCTAGTGTGGCCAGCACAGTAAAGCCCCTGCCAGCCAAGGCTCATCTCAAAAGGGGGAAAAGGATAGCTCACCCTGTAGACCAAAAGGCCGGGATACCCTCCACTCAATGAAGTTCTCAAACGTCATTTCAGCCAGGGTCCCGCCCCTTCTAATCAGCTAAACTGTCCAAGATTCATTCAAGAGCATCAATGTTTCTACCTTCTGAGAAAAGGACAACTGTACTCACAGCTGGATACAGTCTTAGCAGATAGAACAACACTGCCACTGTTGCACTGAGGATGCAGCTCAGTTGATAGTGTTTTCAGGGCTTGATTCCCCAGCACAGCATCAAACCAGATGTGGCAGAGCACACTTGCAATCCTGGCACCCAGGAGGAGGAGGCAGGAAGATGAGAAGCTGGAGACTAGTGTGTGCTGAGTTCATTAGTTACATGAGACCACTTCAAGTTTAAAAAAATAAAAAAGTATATTGCTTTCATAGATGGCTCTGCACATCCTTAGGATACTCAGGAAAACTGAGGCAGGCCCAGGAAAGCTGCTCACACTGTTAGCAGCCCCTGGACACTGACTGCCCCACAGGCTCCGAAATGGCCACTACTGTGAGCCTGCACTGACACCACTGTAAGGCACCAGCAGCTAGAAGGCCACTGAAGTCCTCAACTGTGGGTGGGACAGAGCCCAAACGCCCATGGGAATTTCTGAGTGCATGCCCCAGAGCCCTGAGTAAGCAGTCACTACTAAGCTAGTCCTGGGACATCATCCATCCTGTGACCTGTCATGAGTCTGGACTGTAAACGGGAAGCCGGTCCTTCACTCCCATCCTCTAACCCATGTCCCCAGCAGCGCCACTTCCAACAATCTGCCCCCATTCGCTGGATTCTGCGGCACGTGGCAGCAATGCCTTTGACAGCCAAGACTAAACTGACCAGGAAGCACAGTTAGAAAGTTTACTCTTTCACAATGAAAGAATCCCAACAGCAACACCAAGCTGCCGTCTACCACCAGGGCCTGAGATGACAGACCTGAGCCTGGTCCAGAGGAGCCCACGGCCAATTCCAGACAAAGGCAAGCGTGCTCCTGGGTATCTGACAGACTCTTCCCAGTAATGCTGCAGGGTGAACTCCCCATTCATGGGTACAGAAACTGAGGCTCTGGTGAGAAAGCCTTGGACACCACAGCCATGGACACACACATCCTACAGTGTGAGATAAAAGTGCAGGAACCAGGGCCCAGGATCAGTCATTGTACTGGATTTGCTTTCGCAACAACACATGATGTCTCAGGAGTCATCTGCTATGGAGACAGGTTTCAGGGAAGCCTAATTCATGAGCATCAGCATCAGACAAGGAGTCATGAAGCCTGATGTCAACTCCACAGAACTAGACATAAGCCAGGGGCAGCAGCAACAGTTTCCAGCTTCCCTGAGGTCAGGTCAGGTCATCAGAAGAATGAGTGCCAAGTGAGAGGGACCCTTAGCCGCCCACCTCACAGATGTTTGTTTCTCCTCAGCAAGCCTGAGTGTGGACCACGGTCACTTGTGAGATGGGGATGAAGCCTCCTGAAGGAGGAAGGACACAGAAAAAGCCTAGGTTCAGAGTAGCATCGCACAAACTTCAGGCTTCTTGGCTGTCAGGCACTATACTCAGTGGGTCTTCTTGACCAGGGAGAGTGCCCACCAGAGCCAACCTGGCCCCGTGCAAGAGTCACACATTGACAACCAACATGAAGCCACCAGGAACTGCAAACATTGAGTAGAATCTTGAACTGCTCACAGCTGGAGAGGCCTGGGCACTCGAGGCGTGGCAAAGGCGCAGCTCTTAGGTCTGAAAGTTACTTTTAATTCCTCAGGGATTTTACTGCATTAGCCAGTATCACCTCAGCACAGCAGATCTGAGATCTGGTCTTCCCGGTTTAGGTGGTTTGTGTCCTCCACAGATGACATCATCAAACTGAATTCAGGGAGTGGGAGCAACTGTTGTGTTTGAACTAAAAATGAGTCCCCAGCTTCACGAGGACACACCCATGTCTTCTTTTGCCTCAAGTTTTCCAAATAGCACACACAGCTGAAGAGCTGAGCTCTACTGACCCATCTTCAGAGACAAAGCAGCTGAGCCAGTGCCAGGAGCCCCTGCCAGCCCTGTGCAGAGGCCAGACTCACCTGAGTCTCAGAGTGCACCGTGGTAAAAAGCCAGGCAGGCGGATGCCTGGACAAGGCAGGAAGCCACTCCTTGGCAGGAAATCGAGTTCAAACATAACTAAGAGACCAGGTGAATAAAAGCTGCTCCTGGAATCACAGCCACTGAAAATGATCCCTGAGCCCACGGGGAGAGCAAAGCAAGTGTAGAGAGAGATACTTAAATGCAGATCTAACATAACACAGCGACACTTCCACACAGAGCTGAGAGTGCAAACCTCGTAGCTGAGCTGCCATTTATATCTTTGCATGAACACTTCACAGTAGAAAACTGGAAATGAGGGTGGGGGTGGGGCAGGCTGTCCAGAAGGGACAGGAGAGAAGTTCTGGGTCGACAGTACACTTCACACCCTAACTGAAGCACAGGTTACACGAATGTCAAAACTCACCGGATGAACAACACACTTAAGATGCCTGCATTTCATTCTAGAGATTTCACCTCAGGTAACAGGAAGTGCTCAGTCATGAAAAGCAAGGGTTCTGCACTTTACTGTTTATGTTAAATATGGTTAGAAACACAGCCAGCGCTGCCATAATGGTGCACACGCACAATCCTGGAACTCATGAGACTGAACCAGGAGGGGCTGTCATGGGTTCAAGGCCCATCCAAATGGTGAGCGCCATACTTGGAAAGGCCCCAAATCCCAACCGATTTCCAAAGTTCAGCGCTGGGCTCACTGTGTCCCACTACTCTCCAAGCACCCACAATGCAGGAAGCTCTAGTCTGAAACAATCAGACCTCCAAGGGCAGAGTCCCAAGGATTTCTATGAGATCTAAAGCTCTGCGGCCTGAGGACGGAGTAAAGGACTCTGCCCTTGGAGGTCTGGAACGCTAGAGGTTCCCAAACAACTCAGCAATCCATCAATGGCTCCATCAAGCAGACCTGTAGACTGTAACCCCCACGTCATCATTAAAACTGTCTGTAGGAGCTGATGGAATGGCTCACGGGGTAAAGTACCTAAGGTGCAGACGTGAGGATGTGAGTCTGATCTCTAGGCCACATTGAAATCGGGGCAAGGTGGTTCATGTTTGTGATCCCAGCCCTGGAGATGGGTCACAAGGACCCCCGAGTCCCTCTGGCCAGCCAGCATAGCTGAAAATAACAGGGAAAGACACCAACAGTGAGACCGGACGCTGACCTCTGGCCTTCACATGCACATGTGCACCAACACACAGCTCGAAGCTCAGGTTCTCTGTAAGACACTCCACATAGCTGTGGCTCCTTTATTAGTTTGTCTAGTTTTTTTTTTTTTTTTTTTTTTTTTTTTTAGCTTTACGTTTCCCAGAAAGAATGGTTAGATTCAGTTTTTAGCTGAGGCCGGCAGAGACCAGAGACTGCAAGGAAAACTGGCTTCAGGGCTGCTGCAGGAAGGTGGAGCTTTGGTATGCCCCACCCCCTCCTTAGCCTGTCACACTCACTCACTCACATACACATACACATAAATGCACACACCCCGTGCCCTAAGCTTTGCCTCCATGATGCAGTCAGTACAAGGTAAGACTGAGCCCAGCCTCTCCCCACCTGCCAGCCTCAGTGTTCCCTCAGGACTCAACACCCCCTCTGCCCCAGGCTTATTCTAGAAAGAACCAGGAGCTGTGATGCCAAGCTGAAAGGATGGATTTAGAAAGCGCCACTGAACCAGACGTACGGCAGCCACCAGACAGCGCCCGGATTTAACTGCCCTAAAATTAGTTGCAAAGCAGTTACGGGGACCGAGTGATTGCGTCAGAGCCCCTGGCTGGCCAGCTGCCAGCATGAAACACACCCACTGCTTTCTCTAGCATGGAAACAATATTTTGGCACACAGCCAGTTTCCGAGCCTGTCAAATGCAAGCTTCGCAGTTAACGTTTTCTAATTCACTGACAAGGTGGACACAGTCTATCCGCGCTGCATCTGCGAGGGTGTTATTTTCTTTGTTGAAAGCATTTATTCTTCGGGTGAGTAGAGAACTGTGGATGAATCCTTTTAAATATTTAAATGCCTGGAATGTATTTAGGGCTTCACATTCAGCTGGCTTCAACAAAGATTATGCAAATGTAGCAAAGGAGAAATGAGAAACAAGACCGTTCCCCTCTTACAGTTCTTTTAATCTTGGCAGAGATTTTCAGAGCTAAAGAAATGGCCTCTGAAGGACCAGCAACTCCCAGGCTGAGCTGCCATCACACAGGCACCCAGCATCCTCACTGAGCAATGCAGCTCAACCCCAGGCCTTCCTTGGCACCCCACTCTGGGGGACAGTGAGCTAGCTGCTTCCACTACTCCCCTCGGCCCCACCTTTATCGCTCCCTTTCTTCTTCCTTCCCTTCTGTTCATCTCTCTTCCCATGACATACTGAGAGGCTGCCTGACGTAAGGCAGCTACAGTGCTCAGGACGACACAGCACCACGGCTGGACCCAAGAGACCCAGGTTTGAAATGTTACAACACACAAGATCCAGGAAGAGCACACTTTTCATTAAACCACTTTGTCTTTCATGGGAAACAATCGCACTGGCCTCACAGAATTCCTACGTAGGAGCTGAAGACACAGCTCAGTTGATAGCAAGCTTGCCACGTAAGCATGAGGCCAGAGTCACCCTGTCACCCCAACACACATAAAGTAAACCTTCCTCAGTGGTGTGTGCTTGTGATCCCAGAGTAGGGGATGTGGTGACAGGTAAGTCCCTGGAGAAGACTCTGGTCAGCCAGCCTAGCTGAATCAAGTCCCAAGCCAACGAAAAATCCTGTCCCAAAACACCAAGGTGAATGGTATTTGTGGAAGGCTGTCCTCTGGCCTCCACAGGCATGTGCACACAGATGCTCCCACATAAGACAGGAGGGGCCTAGCAGGAAAAAGCACACACGGCTGTCTGAAACTGGCCTTGGTTCTCACCCCGTTCTTTATCTCTTTATGTCAAACACAGCAGTCTCTTTCATTCCTGCCCATCAGAACTTTCAAATTACAAGTCAGGCCTGTGATTCATAGAGAAGGCCTTAGAATGGACCCTAAATAAAACTGGGTAGTCAATTGGGTGCCCCTCCTATTTCTTTTCCATGGTTGGTCCTTCAGCCACCTTTGCTCATTGCATGGAGACAGGACTGTGATTCTCAGATCCCACACAACAGTACCTACAACTCTGCTGGGGTTTCAGCATAAGACTCCTGTTAGGCTCTAACTGCAGCTGCAAGGCTGGGGGTGTAGCCCATGGGTGCAGTGCCTGCCTAACATGCAGGAAGGCCTGGGTTGCAGCTCCAGCACTGCATAACCCTGGTGCAGTAGAGCATGTCTGTGATCCCAACATTCAGGAGGATCCAAGGTTGAAGGCAGCAGAGTGGGTTCAAGACCAACCTGGACTCTATGAGACTCACATAAACCAGATCTGTAGTTATGCAGTGCCTGTCATGTCTAAGTCATTAGTAATGTTCTTATGGACCTTGCCAGTCTCCAGAGAAAAACACATAAGCAAGGGAGCATGGCCTGTAGTGTCAAGGTTTGAACAGGAAAGGACAACAGAGTACTAGAAACTCAGAGTGCATTTCCCTCCAGGAATCTGGATCAAGTAGCCCAAGCCAAGGCTTCCAAGAGAACTTCGCCTTCCCCTCAGCCTCCAACAGGGCTAGGTCCACCCTGGGAGACCACACTGATACTGACATAGGGAGAAGCAGCCCACCAGCTGACAGGAGGTGGCAAGTGTGGCGCCTTCCCAAAACCTCAGTACCATGGGCACATCAGCAGTCTCCTAGGTCCAGGTCTGGCAAAGCCCTGGAAACCCTCTTCAGGAACTCCTGCCTCATAGCTCGGTGGCAGCCACTTGGTGTGACCCTGGGAAAGATGCTGGAGGAAGTAGAAAGGCCACTTAGGATGAGTCACAATGGAATCTATAACTTACTTCAACAAAAATCAAGGCACAGAGAGTTCCTTCACGTCCAAACCCACAACTACAATCTTTTAACCACAATGGTCAGGAACCAATCCTGTGGCACAAACTTCTGAAGCCCAGAGAGCACAGCAGGGAGGTCCCTGCCCACAGGATAAAGATGCTCTAGGGAGGAGACACAAGAGGCTAGTGCAGATGAATGATGCCCAGCAGCACACTGGGAGAGGTGCAGGCTGGAGCTGGGCCCTGCTGAGGACCTTGTGGGAGCACAGCAGGTAGCTGGAAACCATCTTTCTATACTTAGCCTCCTGTAGCCTAAAGGCTGTCAGCCTGGTTCCTGAATTTGTTCCTACAGCCAAAGTTAGGGGAGAATAGGCTTATGTGGCCCCGTTTGAGGACACAGTCATCATGGCAGTGGGGACATGCAGCAGTGGTTCTCTCACATCTCTGTGGGCTCAGGAAACAGCTCAGGCTGGTACTAAGCACCAAACTGAAACTGTTAGCGTGGAGAAAGGGCAGTTGGGCATGTAAAACCTTATGCACACTCTATAATCTGTTGTGCAGGTTGCCACAGACTTCTGAGGGGTCTGGAAGGCCTGCTGTATGGTCAGCACAGTGTTGCCTTCTCTGTGCTCCAGGGCATGTTTCGAGTTTGGTGCTGTGGAACTGTGAATTCGAGTGGTTTGCAATAGCTTATTGTCATGGTTATAAGCCATAAGGCCAGGTCCCAGTAACCTACTTCAGGCTCCATTTCCTAAAGGTTCTCAAAGCATCTGGGGGCCAAAAATTCAAACATGAGCCTGCAGGGACACTTCACACTTGAGCGATAACAGTGAAACACAGGGTCTCCTTGATGAGCTAGGGACAGTATGTGCCACCAACCAGTCCCGTCCTGTCACACAGAATGCCTCTGTGAGGCTGCACTCTTCACATGCTTCCGGCGAATATCATGTCACAGACAGGTAGCATGTCATATCCCTCCAAATTCTGTGCAGAAGAAGGTGTAATGCTGTGGGGCTTTCTCTGCAGCCAAGATAAATTTAAGCACCCCCATTCCCACAGCCAACCAAGACCTCTACAAGTAGTCCCAAGGGACCAGGGCAAGGCCACCAGGAAAGACAACAGATACACACAGATACAATGGATAAACACAGAGCCCACAGAGAGTGGGGTAGCCTGGGCTCCTGGAAACCTGTCTCCACACAGCAGAGCGTTCCACCGGAGGATGGGGAGCCGTGGTGTAGGAGAAAACACTTCCATATCTATCACTTCAAGAACACCTATCTTAAAATTCATACTTGTGCTTACTTCTTATGATGGTCAGGACATCTTGGCATGATAAAGCACATGGCAGATCTAAGACACAGAACACGCAAGCATGCATAGATTTCTTTTTTGAGGCAGGGTCTTACTGTGTAGCCCTGGCTGGCCTGAAATGTGTAGACTAGTCTGGCCTTGAACTCAAAGAAATTCACCAGTTTCTGCCCCTCTTGGTGCTGGGGTTAAAAGGAAGACTCATTGTGCCCAACAACACACCTGTACACATACAGAAACATGTATTCACACGTGTGTATACACATACATAGGCATTCAGAGAGCTGGCTGTACAGTAGAACGAGCCTGCAGACCCTTCTACAAAACAGCCATTGTTCACTGGCTTAAGGCGTTAGACATTTGAAACAGTAGTATTTCACCAGATGAATGACCAAAACTGTAATTCCTAAAATCCCTTATTAGACAGTTCAACACAAAGAGGAAACAGCCCAGAGCCGTCCCAGAACCACAGGAATCGAATTTAAAACACCCCAGAGCACAGAGAAGGCAGAACTGTGCTGGTGACATGCACCAGACACTCCACACCTCCCGGAAGTCTGTGGGAACACACACAACAGGTCTCTGGGTATGCGTGTTTTACACGCCCAAGAGCCCATGTGCTTAAGGGCGCTGTGCCCATGTTCCAAGGTGACAACTTCAAACACTGGCCCTTTGCTCTGGCTGTCAGTAGAGGAGTGGTTGCAGTGCTGGTGCGTCCCTGTGAAGCCAGCGCTGAGGCACCAGGGGAAACCGGCCGGGCTGGCTTAAGGAGACCCTGGCCCCAAAGCACCCAGCAGAAAAGGTGCAACTCCTGACTGCACATGGACTCACCTAACTGGCAAGGGCCTTACCTGGGTGTGTCTGTGAGGTCAATTCCAGGGCATCAGCTGGGTAGGGAAGACCTGTCACAAGCGTGGGTGGCAGCCTTCCACGGACGAGGGCTGGGATGGAATATGAGGGAAGTAGGAGAAGAGTCTGCTCCACATTGGGCTCCCTTCACTTTTTGCTTCCTGCCCACTGCGATGTGAGCTGCTGGGCAGTGCCTTCCCTGCCGTGACAGCCTTAGCAATGGAAAGCTAACTAATTCCCCTACTTAGGACTTCTGACTTCACCACGAATAAAAGGGACATTCCTCAGAGGAGGTGGCACACACATCAAGTGGGAACCATGTGGACAGAGTTCCAGATGCCCGTATGGCTGAAGATAACAGCACACAGGAAGCGATGAGAACTGGAATGGTTAATGTTCTCAATGAGGTCTAGAGTCCTGGCCTTCACACTCACACTGCATCAAAAGAACAAAGTGGGCTCAACACCAGTTCTCTTTCCGACTAGATACAATGTGACCAGCGGCCTTGCACTCCGGCTCTGCCTGTCCCCAAGCTCACTGTGAACCCCAACACCCCCTCCCTCCCCAAGCTGCTTTTATTACAGCAATCAATGTAACTGACTGAGCATGCACTAAACAGGGAGGACACCAGGAGAACACCGGCTCTTCCCTAACTGCGGGGATAGAGACCATGCAAGCCTGAGGGCGAGAGCAGCGTCCTGCACTAGTCCATCTCCTCGCACTTTCTGCGAGTCCTCAGAGAGCCACAGGGTCCCCTAACTGGTCAGAGCCAGTCAGTCATTAAGTAAAGATTTCCTAATCACTAACTACATGCAAAGCAGGTCTAACTAGGGACACTCTAAAACACAGACTCACTTCTGACTTAGAAAACCTCAGTCAGTAGAACCCGTAAAGCAAGTTAGGTGCCATCTTTCATAATGGGCTGTGAGAAGGGAGAGGCTCCACCAGTTATGAGGACCAAGTACTTCCCATGCACGAGTGCTGGGTTGTGAGATCATGACTCCTCGGACCCACCCAAAGGAAGCCCCCATGGCTAAGGACCACACACTGGGTGCCTAGGGAATTTATCAATCCCACCAGGGGTGCAGGAAGCAGTACAGAGGGTCAGCTAAGGCAGCACATTCTTTCCCTGACATGATTAGAGGAGGGTGCAGTTCATGCATGACCCATGTGTGAAGCACAGAGAACGGCACCAAGGAGTTAGTTCTTCCCTTCCACATGGGGCCAGGGTTCAAACTCAGGAGTCAGACGTGGTGGCCAGTGTGTTTCCCCACCCCAGCCTGAGGCCAGCTCTCCTTTGAGAGGCATGGCTAAGGTGTTAACAACCAATTCCGAAACAAAGGAACTAGTAACAAGGACGGGCAGCACAGTGACTCTAACGGCTCTGGACTGAGGGAAGCTCACCAAGACAGCAGCAGGACCAGCCATAGACACAAAGCACGGCAAGGCCCTTGGAGTCCCCTTCCTCCTCTGTGTGTTCACGTCAGCCAGAAGGAGCTCTGCTCACTGGGCCCCACTTTGACAACTTTGAAGCAGAGATGAAGGGCTCCCTAGAGCACTGGTTCACAGCCTGTGGGTCATGACCCCTTTGGATTCATATGTCAGATATTTATGGTTTGTAACAGTAGCAAAATTACAGCTATCAAGTGGCACCAACATAATTTTGCAGTTGGAGATCAGTACACCATGAGGAACTATATTACAGGGTGGCAGGGAGGCCCTGGAAACAGTAAAGTCACAATGACAAGGTAGCATAGGCTGTGTTCTACGTTGTATACATTCTATAGAGATGAACTAATGCAGGCCTGGTGCTGGAGCTCTCTATCTTTCCAGAGACTCAGAAAGCTGAGGCAAAAAGATCCCCAGTTAGTTCAAGACTAGCATAGGCTACTTTAAGATCAGCCTGGGCAACTTAGTCTGAAAAAAGAAAGAAAGAAAGAAAGAAAGAGAGAGAGAGAGAGAGAGAGAGAGAGAGAGAGAGAGAGAGAGAAAGAAAGAAAGAAAGAGAGAAAGAGAGAAAGAAAGAGAGAAAGAAAGAAAGAGAGAGAGAGAGAAAGAGAGAAAGAAAGAAAGAGAAAGAAAGAGAGAAAGAAAGAAAGAGAGAAAGAGAGAAAGAAAGAAAGAAAGAAAGAAAGAAAGAAAGAAAGAAAGAAAGAAAGAGAAAGAAAGGAAAAGAAAGAAAGAAAAAGAAAAAAGCAGGGCAGGCATGTGGCTCCCTGGTAGGACACCTACCTGTCTAGCATGTATAAAGCCAGAGTTCAGGCCTCAAGCATTGCAAACAAAAATTAAAACCTTTTGAGTGCTGAGACCATCAAAAGTGGTACTCGATCCCCACTCCCACAGCCGCTGAGTGGTTACAGGAAGATCCCCTTTGGAAGTTTTCCAGGGCTATCAGGAATGTAGCTCAGCCGACTTGCCTGGTTGTGCTAAGGCCACAGGTTCAGTTCTCAGTGCAGTCAGAAACCACAAGGTAGGATCTAGGCACCAGAGAACCTTGGGGAAAGCAGCACTCTAAAACCCCTGCCCAGTGACAGCCTCTCTGTCCTATAAAAAAAAGAAAAGGGTGTGTGGGGTGGTCAGATGAGTTGTGAGGTCACTTTACTAAATAAATGTTCTCTCCAGCTAATCTCTGTCTCTTTTTCTCACACAGTCAGTCTCTCTCTCTCTCTCTCTCTCTCTCTCTCTCTCTCTCTCTCTCTCTCTCTCTCTCTCTAACATACACACGTACCCCACATGGGGACCTGCCCAATACACATCTTTTGTCCTGTCACTTTCTTCTTCTCTCTTGCTGTTTTGAGATGGGGCTCCAACTCTGTAGTCCAGACTGCCCTCAAACTCCCAGCAATCCTTCTGTTTCAGCCTCCTTAGTTCTGGGATCACAAGTAAGGGCTACCACATCCAGTTTTATGTTATCTTGATTAAATGCACTGGTAATAGTTAATAATGGCTACAGTCAGTTTTATTAATATACTTATACATATTTAAGTAATATGGTTAGGCTAGCAATGTCAAATGCATATAAATCTAATCTCCTTAAAATCTGCTTTTATGTTGATTGTTTGTGAGCCAGGGTCCCATGTAGCCCAGGCTGCTCCTGAACTCATGATGTAGCTGAGGATGACTTTGAATTCCTGGCCTTCCTGCCTCTGCTCCCCAGTGCAGGGCCCATCAAAGCATTACCAGCACACATGGCCTGGCTCTGTTTTCTAACTCCTACAGTGGTACACATGAAGGTATTTATGCTTTAAGTAAGTCCTTTCTGGAACAGAGATGCTAACATGGCAGTTACACTCGGCTCGCAGCCTGTCTTGCTGTTCACTACTCAGTTTCTACACGACACTGCATAGGAAACAGGTCTCGGGAGCAGCTTACACTATAGTGGCTCTGGCAGGAGAACAGCTGCAGCATCAGATCTGAGCTGCAGAGCACTTGTCACTAAGTGTCACTCTGAACTCAGGGTTAGGGACATCAAACCAATTTACCCTTGAAGTTGGGAGACTTTCGAATTCCAAACGCATGGTAACCGCTCCTTAAAAAGGGTCATAGCTAAATGCAATTGGCAGAGAAAAACAATTCCTGAGTCACCGATTTCAAAGGTAAACCTAGCAATTATAAATCCATATAAGGAGGTTCACTGTACACAATCTTACAATACACGGAATCTAGCAGAACTCGTAATCATGGGAAATATAAACCATTCTGGCTCTAGAGACATTTTTATTGCTCTAATACATGTATTTTAAACAATAAAAAAGGGGGATGGGCTGGCAAGATGGCTCAGTAGGTAAAGGCCCTTTCTGCCTACCCTGAGTGTAGTCCCAGAAGCCCATGTGATGAAAGAAGAGAACACAGACAGACAGACAGACACGCACAAACACACACTAAGTAATAGAAAATGAAATGAAAAAAAAAGGGAGAAAGAAACTAACAGTTTTGGAGCCAATAGGAAATGTGCAATACTTTATCCAAACTCACCTGTGAACTAGAGAATGCCCCCTGGAGGTTCTCGCCCCTCCTCCTCACCCAAAAAGGAAATGCCTGTGTAGTACTGGAAGAGAATCTAGGCTTCAGGTCTTTGTATTCTGCAAGGCTTGACTTCATATTTCATTCAAGTAAACAAGTATAGTCCAAGTCTTCTTAAAGTTCATATGTAAAGACACACACCTGAAACTACCTCCACACTGAGATCAGAAGGTTAAAGAATCCGTTCAAGGCTTCCTAAAGCTGGCTTGAACCAGTGCTGCAGGGCCCAGGGGCGAGGGGCTGACCCATGTGACAGAAGCACAGCCCGTTCCAATGACCAGATAACAATGATTTGTACCAGCACATCCTCGATTTCAGAAATACATCTTCTAGTGTCTAACCAACTGCTCCTTTGATCTCAGTGAAGAGGATCTCCAAGCTCTGGAAAGGTGACTAAACTCAGGTATCAAAGAGCCCATGCAAAATCATCTGGGGAGAGGGGCTGCACCTTCCAAATGTATATTCCATAGCTTTGACCAAGATGATAATCCCACTAATAAGGCTAAACGTTAGAGTTACTAATCAAATGCTCTTGACAAAAGCCTAATGTTTTACAATAACAAAATCATGTCCTAAAAAATACACACTCAAGACAGACAGTGCAACTCTCCAACAGGACTCCCAGGCAGAAGCTCCACCCCCACATCCTAACTGGATACTGCGTTGAGCTCTCTCCATCCTCCAGAGCAAATGTCTACAGGGCTTCTTATGCAAGTTCACCTCACCCCATCTATAGGTAGCACATGGGTACTGAGGAAAGTCTTTCCTGTTTCCTTATGTTCCCCAGACATCTACCCAGTCAGGGTTTTTCCCCCTTCAGCTATTTATGAATACACTTTAATTTAGAACATACAAATTTAACATGTTATATTTTAAGCCAAGCAAGCCACAGAAGTAACTATAAAGCCAAATTCTGATGTCTTCAGCTAATAAGCCTGCCCACCTGGACAAGACTTGAGCTAGCTGTGAGGTTACTTGTATAACAAAAGTACTGAGTAAGAATTGGGGTGTGGCAGAGCCACTCATGAGGCAGGAGGACTGCAAGTTCAAAGCTTGTGTGAGCCACCGCATGAAGTCAGCCTGGCAGCTTAGTGAGACTCTTTCAAAATAATAATAAATGGCTGACTGTTTTGAAATAACAATGAATGAGGCTGGGAATGTAGCTTAGTAAGGTGCTTGTCTACAATACCCAAGCCTCTAGGTTTAATTCCCAAATCCGACCCCTCCAAAAAAAAAAAAAAAAAAAAAAAAAGTATTTAACCCAGAATGTAAGAATCTGCTGTGGCCAATGGATCAGTTAACTAGAGGCACTAGTTTAATGACTAGGACTAGGCTGTTCTAGTCATTAAAGAGCGGGGCTGAGAAGATGAAGCAGATCTCACCAGGGGAGAAGGAAATGCAGAGGTCCGTGACACAATCCTCAGTATGACTCAGGCAGACGCACTCGGCTACAGATCTTCCCCAAATGCTGCTGGTCAACCCTCAGGCATGAACAGCCCTGCATTCGTCCAAAACTGAAGATAGACTGTTCCCCCCCCCACCCCCCCCCCGCAATAGATCCCATCTCTGCCTGTTCCGGAAACGCAAATGTAATCACTAAACCCACCCAAGAACTCTCTCTATTCTCCAAAGAACTCAAAACGCGATGCAGAACGGAGTAACACGCAGCTTACTCATTCGTGTTCACCTTTGGGTCAAAGAGATCAAAGCCCCCTTTCCATGTTTGAACAAAAAATAACCCGTTTTAAGCCTTACAGGAGGAGTATTATGTCTCAAACAAAGCAGCAGTTTGGGATAGTTTCTTCCTTTCATACCAATTTGTAAGACGTTAAATAAATAAATAAATCCCAGCCTAGACTGCAGACGCAGGAAACTCAAGCGGGCAGCGGACTAAATGCCTGTCATAAGAAAGCCATCTAGTGTTAAAGTTTAGAAGTGAAACCGCAGACAAAAGGAACATTTCTGGGACTATTTTGAAGTTACTGGGAAAACCAATGAGAATAATCAAGACGTCCCGTTTTCTGCGGATGACTTGGGTTTCGGGGTGTTTTACATTCTGCCTTTTCCCTTCGCTGTTTGGCCTCCTTTCTTAAACCCATCCTTGTGCAGACTGAGTCAACTCCGAGCCGAATCCAAAGCCTCTAAGACCTGTTTTGACCAAAATCAGGTATCTCTGAGCCCCAATCGTGAGGGCGCACTTGCTGTCCGTTCGCCCGTGCTGACGTTGGCCGGGACTGAATTAAATGTACCCGAAGCCGGTTAATGACGACAAACGTCTCCCCGAGGGGTGACGCCAAGTTATCCTCGGCTCTCGCTCTCGGGGAGACGAGCCGAAATTGATTCTCGGGATTCAGGCTTAAATGAACGTGCCTGCGCTGCCTGTCGCTCCCTGACCGCGGTCCTCACCCGCGGAGACCCGAGCCCGCGCGTACAAAGGAGCAGGAGCCCCGGGGGAGCGGCCCGCAAGTTGCGCACAGCCGGGCAGGTCCGCTCCCCGCGCCCTACGCCAACGGACGCACCCCGCACCCCCCGCACGCACCTCGGAGCGGCGGTCCTCTGGGCCCCGCCAGGGCCGGCGCGCAGAAGCCAGGGCCTCGCCGCCCGCCGCCGTCCCGCGCTACCCATGGGCGCGCTCCCTGCGCGGCCGCTGCGCCCGCGGCTCGAGCTGTCGCCAGGCGCTGCGCTGCGTCCTCGGCCGCCCGGCTCCGTCTGCAGCCGGCTCCCGCCGCCGCCGCCCGCCCCGGCGCCGCCCCCACGCGCTCCGCCCCCGCCTATTGGCCGGTGCCCGGACAGGCCCCACCCCGAGCGCGCCGGCCCCTCTCATTGGCCGATGCTCGGACGGTCCCCGCCTCTAGAGCTCCGCCCACGCCCATTGGCCAACCGGACAAGCCCCGCCCCGAGCACTCCGCCCACGCCCATTGGCGCGCCTCCTGGCCAGACTCGCCCCTCGCCGTCGGGCGCGCGCGAGCGTCCCCGGGGAGCGGTTCTCCGGGTTGCAGCGAGCGCTAGGCCTTGGCTTGCGGGGACAGGTGACCGGCTTCGGAGTGCTCGCGACCCGGGGCACCCTCTGAGCGACCGGTGCTCTTCAGGTGAGGACTCTCAGCCCTACATGCTCGCACAACGTCCGGACCCCCGAGAGTCGCCACGACCCGGAGAAGCCCGGGGGACGAATTTGAGCAAAAGTGCAAGCCACAGTTGCGCGGGCTGGGGAACCTCTGCCGAGTGCGATGCTCGAGCGGGCTCACGCCTGTTCTCCGTGTTCCGGCCCTGTCTACCCCTCCATCCCGCAAGGAGCCTCACCTGCATCCCGCTGCAGAAGACTTGCAATGGGCTCTATTCTGAGATGCGCTGGAGCTGGTGGCAGGATTTTCTGAGCCGGTTTCACTTGGGTCCCCAGAGTCCCGATCTGGTTTGTTTGGGACTTTGAACTCCTCCCTGGAAGAGATAATGTTAATAATGTTATCTCTCCTTCTCGGTCGCAGTGCTTCCTACTACGCGCACACACCCTGGTGAAGTTTAAACAGTGGGTCCCCACCCAAGCTGTATTTCTCTGCGTGCACATTGTCCAATCTCTTATATATCATTTTATAATACAGGTGTAATGCGTAGGAATGAGCCTGGTAAAACAGGCCAGCAACCTGTGTATGACATTACGCTCCTGAGATTTCCAGGTTTTGAGGTCTTTCTGAATGTTCTCCCCATGTTTGTGAAGTTGGGTATGCATTCCACAAACATGGAGCCCGATAAAAGACCTGGGTTGCTTGTGCTTCCTGGGAAGCCTTTTTATCAGTCCCTACTCTGTCACTGGGGGAGGGGAAGCAGATTAAACGCAGGCAGAGACTGGGATACAGCACCAGACAGGAGGGCAGGGCATGGCTGTGGGCTCCGGTGTCTTACAAATACAAATATAAAATGCCTCTTTTGGCGACGGTACAGAGATTGCTGAAGTTTCAAAGAAAATAATACCAACCATGAAGTATTGAACTGAGCTTGTCTAAAGCCAGATTCCTCCGCAGTTAAGATCACTCCTTGCTTTTGCCAAGGACCTGGTTTCTGTACCCGGCTCCCAGGGGCAGCTCACATCTGTAACTCCAGTTCTAGAAGATCAGAGGCCCTCTTCTGGCCTCTCCGAGCATTGCAGTCATGCCGTGAACATACATGACCTCAAGAGATCTCTCAAGCAAGGTTCATCACCTCCTGTTACTGTCCCCCATGCCTCCCTCCCTGCCCTTCAAAGGCCTCATTTCTCTGGGAATTGTTAAGGAAACAGGCTCCCCTTGCTCCCCAGTTCTACACTTTTTTTTAACTTCTGATGAAATAATTCCTACATCAGTCTTAAGAGTTCAAAGTCATGCCAACCAATCCAAGGAGTTCAGCTGGTTAGCTAACCTGCCTGCTGCTTGTATCTGTTTACCTTCTAGCATAGTAAAGCCAGTTTAATTTCCTTAACAAGCCACAAGATTCGACCTACAAGGATACTTGCGGAGCAGTAAAGTTCAATGGCTAACTTAGTGAAGATCTAGAGCCCCGCCTTTATTTCCTCCTTTCCCTTTCTACTGTGGCCTTCCAGTTAAAGCCTTTCCGTTCCTACCAAGCGAATAGTCGTAATTTGCAACAAACAGATTTTATACATAGCTCAGGGCCTGATGTTAGAACCAAAGGGCCGTTGGCCATTATGCAGGGCTTCGGGACAGGGGCAGTTTGCGAGCAGATAGGTGCTCTGGCACCCACAGGGAGAGCTGTTGTCTCCAGAACAACCTTGGGGACGGCAGCAAAGGCCTTGCAGAGCTGTCAGATGGGAAGGAGGAAGGGCTGCTGGTATGGCTTGGCTGAACTGCACTCTCCTGACGAGTATAGAGCTCAGAGTTCCACCTTCAGCTCCAGGGGAAAAAAGTAAAACCAGGAGGAGATAAAGAAACAGTGCCAACAAGAGGTGGTGCAGGGCCTGCTTGGGAAGCCGCCATGCCCTCTGGCCTGCCACAGCCTCTGCTTATGCAATGCACACATGGATGCCACTGTCCTCTGTTAGTCCTGTTTGCTTGGGGCTGGGGTTTATCTCACATGTGTCCAGCTGTGGCTATGCTTTCTCAGTCCACCTCAGCAGAAGCCGCTCACAGCAGGGTGTGGCCAGGAAAGTACCACAGCAAATGCCAGGTCCTGCCACATTTGGGGTTTTGTTTTTGTTTGTTTGGTTGGTTTGGTTTGGTTTGGTTTGGTTTGGTTTGATTGGTTTGGTTTGGTTGGTGTGGTTTGGTTGGGTTTGGTTGGTTGGCTGCTTTTTGTTGTCATTGTTGTTTTGAAACTAGATATCTCTATATAGTTCTGGCTGTCCTGAAGCTTGATATGTAGATCAGACTTGTCCTACACAGTGGTGCTCTCCCTTCTTCTCTCTCTCTCTCTCTCACACACACACACACACAGAGAGAGAGACAGACACATGTGCACACACATGATATACCACTTGTTCTGACCAAAGCAAGGCCTGTATTCCCTTGAAGTGAAAACCAAGAGAGCAGTGTATTATGGGATCATGTGCTAATTGCTATTGTATAACATAATGTATATACTCTCCCAGGAATCCAAGAATGCCACCTGCTAAAAACCTCAGCTCTGTAAGCACACGTGGAAACCTGCTCTGCCCAGGCCACTCTGAGAACAACAGAAGACAATCTTCACGAAAGGAGGCAGCTGCCTCGGGAGAAGGAAACATAGCTAGATTTCTGCAGGGAGCAGATTCAAGACATGAAAAACTGTTATATTTAAAATGCCACTGTGAGCCTAAATTAGCATAGATCTCCACAGAGACCTGGAAAGACCTGTTGGATAGAGTGACCAAATTTAAGGAAAAGTTGGGCATGATGGCCCATACCTGCAATCTTGGCACTTGGGAGACTGAGGAAGGGAGATTACTGCAAACTGTGGCCAGCCTGGACTACATAGTTAGTTGTGGGCATGTCTAGGCTACTACTTGAGATCCTGCCCAAAAACAAACCAAACAAACAAACCAATCCTTATTGATGGGTACCTTTCAGCAGACAAAGTTTTTCCCGACCTTTACTGTGTGTTTCACAGATGAAGGGTCCTATGTTGGCCTATGTGCCACACACCATGAACCTCTAAGACTTCCGGGATGGTGCATGATTTCTTTTCTGATGATTTAAAACTTTTGGCCAAAGCTACATACAGTTCCTACTCCAGTGTCCTCAGGCCAGCCTTCAACCAAACAAGGGAGGCCAACTGCCCTCAAAGGTGTTTCAGGTCCCATTGGAAGAAGGAGGTGCAGAAGCCACACACCAATCCAGAATGGTCTTCACCACAGCCCCAACTCTGAGCCTCATCAGCATATGGTTTAGAAGCAGAGGACTGAGTTTAGGTTGGAAGTGTTGTAGATACATAAGTAACATTTTATGTATCTGTGTAGCTAGATACATAAGTAATATCTTAAA
The DNA here is from genome assembly GCF_963924665.1 of Micromys minutus. Classification (NCBI taxonomy): domain Eukaryota; kingdom Metazoa; phylum Chordata; class Mammalia; order Rodentia; family Muridae; genus Micromys; species Micromys minutus. The sequence continues at coordinate 47,323,038 of NC_137959.1, forward strand.
GTTCCGTTTCTCATATAAATAGCTTAAATGGATGATAAGGCCCTAAGGATGGATGTGGATAAGGCCTCTGAGTACAGAAAACAGGGCAGGAGCCGGGTTCACCATTTCTACCCAAGGTGGGGCTGGGCAAGAAGTTGGTGACTGAACTTCTTGAACCATGAACATATTGCAGAAAGACAATAGGACAGCTTCTTCTACTTCCCACCAGAGCAGACTTCAGGCTCACACCTTCATCCTCTGAGTGTGTTCCCAATCGGGCAGACTGCGTCTCTTAGGTTGTTTTTTACAAAAATGAGCGAGAAGGATGCCTTGTAAGTTGGACGGATCTGTGAGCAGCTGCTATTTCTTACCACTAGATGGCGTCTATCAGTAGTGAGGTTCAGGAGCTGCGCACACATTCTGCCAAGCAATAATTCTTGAGCGATCAATACAAGAAAACATTTATGTCCATTTATATACGTGTGTATTCACTTCTTACGTGTGATTTCTTTTTGATGCTGGCTATGAATCTACAGCAGCCTGTCAGTAAACCACGGAAGTCTTCAGTAACATTTTAAAGTTGTTAATTGAATATTAAACAGCTCTGTGGCTGTGTAGAGCGGCTGCTGCTTAAGCCTGTTGACCAGAGTTAGATCCCTGGAACCCGGAGTGTAAGGAGAAAACTTAAAGGCTGTCTTCTGACCTCTACATGAATGCCTATGTATATATACGCCGTGCATACACGCTACTACTACTACTACTACTACTAATACATTTTAATTTTAAAAATAAGATGACGCGTTTTCACTGTGCTAGGCATCGCATTAGACACCTCACAGTACTTGGTGACAGCTCCTGAGTCACTCTGAAATACCTGGTGGCAAAAAACTACCCCCTTGGTTTAAGGAAGTTGGAAGCAAGGCGGGGAAAACGGTGAGCTGGTGCATTGTTCCGCCGGTCTCTGCCGTGAACTCATTCATTCAATAAGCAGGGACTAGACATCCAGCGATGCAAGCGCCCTTGGGGAAGTTCTCGTTTATCAGCTTCCACGACACTGGCCTTGAGGAAGTCCGTTTACAGAATTTGCTTCACCCTCACTTGTCCCTGTTGCAGTGAGGACAAAGCAGCAAGGGGGGCTGCGCTGAGTAGAAGAGAGCTGCTGGCCTCAGCGAGGGGAAGGGAGCGCAGAGGTGGGGGGTGCTTTGAGGGCCTGCCTCCTTTAAAGGACTCTCCTGTTTTCCCAGGACCCTCTCGCAATAGTCCATCAACTGTAGACGTCGACGACGTCAGAACCCTTGTGTTCTAGTTCTCACCGAGCCCCGCCTCTGAACGCAGCCCCACTGGGAACCAACCCTCCAACCCATGAGCCTTTGAGGGGTTTTCAGATCTGAATTCTAGAGCCGCACCAGCATGCCGAGGTGGAAATGTTTACAACACTTAGATCACATAAAGAAACAGATGTTTGGGGGAAATTCTTACAAGTTACAAGGGAGAAATGAAGAGGAATGTGACATGTCTGTCAAGACCTGGTAGCTGCTGCACCCCAGCTCCTAGAGATGCCGCCTCCGCCTGACATCTGCTTGTCTGTCTTATAGCAGCACTCGCTACTTCAGGGGCCAGCCTCTGTGGGAAAAAATGCTGGGGAGAGAAAGAAAAGCAAGAAGAGCAAAAGGCAGCCAAAGAGACACCAAATGTGGTCAAGGACAAGCTGCGAATCTAGCAATTCTGAAGACTGGATATTTGAACGTGCTTTTATTGAGAGAGTGAGTCCACATTTCACAGTCAACCAGCGAGTGAGAGGGGAGCCAGATGTGGTGGCTCGTGCAGGTAATCTCTGTTCCCAGGAGGTGAGACAGGAGCATTTCCCTGAGTTCAGAAACAGATCAAGAACATCCCAGAATGAGAAGGAAACATGAAGCCAAAGGGCCTTGCTCCTCCTGACCCCAATGTGCCCAGAAACTAAAATCTAAGAATCAGCAAAATATGAACCCTGACAGCATCGAAATTTTACGTCCTTATTTCCAAATAATGCTGGAGTGACCGACCCAGGGGCTGTGGCAGCCACCATGGGGGAGCACCCAGCACCCTCCCCTCAAGTGAAGCATGGATGTTGTCTGCAATGGCGGTCACCCAGTCTGTCCAGCTTCCGCCAAGGCCGGGCTCACTGGGCGTTCAGGACAGATGTAATGATACTCCACACCGGCTGCCAGTCACCCCCCCCCCCCCCCGAGTGCTTTCTTTCTCTGGCCTCCATGATGAATCCAGAAAGGAACCGACATCAGCCAGTGGCTCTCTAGATCCACAAGAATGCCTCAAATCTACTGTATCCAAACCCCTGCTGCCTTGAAACCTCACTATGCTGATTCCTGCAGTTCCTGCTTCAGAATGGGCTACCCATTTTCTGGCATGGCCGCCAGACTTCTCCTCTCCTCCCCCCTGCTCTCCTTCGGCCCTCAGCGGGGCCTTCTGTGCTCTGGGGTGCCCATCTGTGTTTCTGTTCTGACTCTGCCCCCATACATTTTTATATGCTATTCTATGTGGCCTGGAAAGAAGCAGAAGTTGTCTGTCTGTCTCAGTGTCTGTATGTCTCACTGTCCCCTGCTGGCTCTCATCTCATCACCCTGCTCCCTGGTGGTGCTCTTACATGCCCTCCCTCATGGGATCAATCACTTCTCCTTGCTTCAGGACCCTCAGAGGTCCCTGCAGTCCCCAGAGAAGCCTTATGTCTTGGTCTGGCTCGTCCTGTGCCCCAGCCTCCAGAACAATCCCTGTCCTCTCTCCTCCACAGAGCTGGTCACCACCTTTGAACCACTGAACCCCTGTAACTTGACTGCACCTCCTCTATTCTCACATCATCTTGTTCCTCCTCACCTTCACCCAGCCAGCTCTGCTTTTTCCTTCTCAGATGGAGCATCTTCAGGACACCCCACACTGGGCTACGTCACACCATCATGAACCCTTAGTGATTTCTTACATGTGACTCTTTCCTACCAGACTATGACCCAAGGAAGATAAAGGATTCTCATTTCCTACCCCCTGAAATAATTCCACCAGAGATCCTAGTATTGGCCCCAGACGGTCCTCTGCACCTGCCTCTGAGGGCCCAGGGGGTATGCCCATTAGGCTGTCTTTGCTGTGGGGGGCCCCTGTACCCCCATTAAGGAAGAGGCATCTCCTAGCACAAAAGGCCATACATAGTAGGTGACAAGGAACTGTGTAACTGGAAAAGACAGGTGGTCTCAAGACATGACAACATGTGTCACTTGCACTGAACTGGGAGAAACAGTGCCGACTTTAAAACCGTCACTTAGAGGACAGAGAAAGAGCTCGCTGGGTAAGAGCACTGGCTGCTCTTTCAGAGGACCTGAGTCTCTTTCTCAGCACCCATGTGCTAGCTCACAACCATTTGTAACTCCAGTTCCCTGGCATCCTGGACCCTCTTCTAGCATTCATGGGCATCAGGGTTGTGTTTGTTGCACATAACACGTGCAGGCAAAAAACAAGAACAAAACTCATACACATAAAAATTAAAATAAATCTAATTTTTAAAAAAGTCATCACTTTAAACCCCGGATGTGGTTATTCACAGCTGTGAAGACAGAATCTGGAAACAGCAGGAAGTTTGAGTTTGGAGTTAAGTGGGGCTACACAGCCTGTTACAGCAATTCAGGCTAGAGGGGAGACTTCCTCTCAAAACACCAACAACAAATAAGTATATAATCTAAAGTGGAAACTGCTGGTTTCTTTGCAAAGTCAGTTATGTCAAATGAGGTTTTGCTGGGCACACAGGTGAAAGGATGTTTTGCTATAGAAAGCATATGAAAGGACCTGTGATGTTTAGATGGAATATAAATATGACCCACAGACAGTGGGAGGCTGAGTTAGTCTTCGCTGAGGACACACATACACTGGTCACCTTACATTGTGTTGCTGAGCTTCGCTTGTGTTGACTTTATAGAGAGAAACTCTCCAAAGAACTTCTCGTGAGGTTCCTGTGGCTTCTTGCTGCTTCTGTGGACTCAAGTCTCCTGGTTTCTAAACCGCCCTTGCTGATTCCTGTGCGATATCTGCCAAGTGGGCTGGGGGACCGCAGCTACTGATTTATGTTTGGTGTTTGCTAGAGGAGTGGACTGAGATCAACAAAGATCAGAATTGCCCCCAAAGAACTATTTCTAAACAAGTCCACTTCCCCTATATCCTAATAACCCTTCTTTTCCACTACCTCTGGAGGGTGGTGGGTTAGAGAGGAGGCCAAACCCTTATTAAAGTAAGTTGAGGAAAAGTGTAGCTTGGGCATGATAGGTAACAAAGGGTAACTCTGTTTCTAGAGGAAACTGCAGACTGTGAGGGTTTAGCTTAAGAAAATGGGCAAAGCAGCCACTGCTGCTAGGTAGTCTCCGACTGTGTTGCCTGAGGGAGTTTTCTGGTCTTGCTTTGTAGACTTTATGTATACCATTTTGAAAAAAATTGGGGGAAAGCTGAAAGCTCAGAAAGTTCACTCATGTTTTAGTCAGGGTTTCTATTCCTATACAAACTTCATGACCATGTTGCAAGTTGGGGAGGAAAGGGTTTATTCAGCTTACACTTCCACATTGCTGTTCATCACCAGAGGAAGTCAGGACTGGGACTCAAGCAGCTCAGGAAGTAGGAGCTGATGCAGAGGCCATGGAGGGATGTTACTTACTGGCTTGCTCCCCCTGGCTTGCTCAGCTTGCTTTCTTATAGAACCCAGGTCTACCAGCCCAGGAATGGCACCACCCACAATGGGCTGGGCCAGGGATGGCTCCACCCACAATTGTCTGGGCCAGGGATGGCACCACCCACAATGGGCTGGGTCCTCCCACCTTGAGAAAATGCCTTACAGCTGGATCTCATGGAGGCATTTCCTCAACTGAGGCTCCTTTCTCTGTAATAACTCCAGCTTGTGTCAAGTTGACACAGAACCAGCCAGTACAGCTCAGTCCTCTTGTGTTGGAAAGGATTGCAGAGTCGGCTCTGCACAAAGAGAGTTTGTGACTAGATAGAGGTTGAGACGCCTGGAAAGCAAAAGGAACCAGCAGGAGGAAAACAGAGTGCAGGCTTAATGTCTGACTGGGAGTGGTCCACAGACGAACACAGGGAAGAAAAGAGGCAGGATGGTAAGTGCCACCCTGCCCTGCTCCGTGTACTTTTACTACCAGGTTCCCAAGGCAGCTTGGTGAAACCAGGCAGGGGCCAGGAAGCGCCAGTGGGTTAGTGTGCAACCAAATGCAGCACCGGAGGATTTGCTTGTGCCTACAGAGGCACCTTCAGCCTCCCAGCCTTTGTGCAGCTAAGGATGGTGTGCAGGCTCCTACAGGCTTACACTGAGTTGACCTGGCGTCTGAGAGAAATGCTGAATTTAAAGCATTTTAAAGTAGGCTGTGAACAATTTGTACCAAGAATAATCAATTAAAATCCAGTGGGATCAGTTGGACTTTTTAAACCAACCACCTTTCTCTCTCTCTCTCTCTCTCTCTCTCTCTCTCTCTGTGTGTGTGTGTGTGTGTGTGTGTGTGTGCATATGTATGGATGTGAGTGTGTACATGTGAGTGTATGTATATAGTGATGTATATATGCCTGTGTGTATGTGTGTGTGTGTGTATTGTGAGTGTGTGTGTGTAAATTCTGTCGACTCATTTCTTGACGCTTTAATCAGTTCTCTAATTCTTCTCCCCAACCTACAGCTCAGCCTCTTTGGCTCTTTCCAATGGGAACAAAACCCAGCATCAAAGTGAGATGCTGCCCTGCTTCTGTGGGTGCTCTGAGAGAAAAGCAGGCATGAGAAAAGGGTAATTAGAAGAGGAGGAGAGGGACCAGGCATGCCTCAGTTGGCAGACGCCTTGCCTATCATATAGGAGCCATAGGGTCAACTCCAAGCCTATATGGAACCCTTTGCCTGTAACTCAAGCACTCAGGAGGTTGACTCAGGATAGTTTAAAGTTTAAGGTCACCCTCTGCTACATAGTATCGGGGCTAGCCTAGGACACATAAGACTCTACCTCAAAAAAAAAAAAAAAGAAAGAAAGAAACAAAATGTAACCAAAAACAAATGACACACTGAGAAAACATCCAGCCAAAGGCTGGTTTAGGTTGACTCTGGAGAGTGGGACACGATTCCCCCCCCCTGCTTCTCGCTCAGTGACTCATGTGACCTGTTGTTGCTTTCACACTGTACTTCCTGACAGAAGCCTGCTCGTTCACGGAAGGCAGATCCTGCTGCTGACACTCTCCTACAGCAAATTTAAATCTGTCTCTAGGAAAAGCCATTCATTCAGAGAATCTTACCACAGCCATGGTTACCTGGAAACTCCATTTCCTTTACCCGGCCTGGTCCAAGGCCCACCAACTAGTTATAGGACCCTGGGGGCAGACTCAGCCACCGAACACCCCAGTCTGCCATCCCCAGCATCACATGCATGGACTGGGTGCGGTTGGAGTCAGAAAAGACTCATCTTTTCTGAAGTTCAGAAATAGGGGTGATGGCGATTGGTGGCCTAGGATACACGCAACCTCTGATCTTCCAATAGTTAAATGGCTGCAGTGTGTCTTTCTTCCTACATGCTCTAGGGCCTTGCCACAGCCAATGGAGACGTGGTACTGTCCACTCACCCTGAGCCAGGGTTGTCCCTGTGAGCACCCCGCTGATGGCCTGCGGAGATGGGACTGCTGTGTAGCTCCTAAGTCCATGTTAGGAAATGCCCTGAGCTCGCCTTTGCTGTCTTGCTTCTTCATGCTCGGGATCCTGTGCTGTTGGAATGCTCAGGTAGCCGTGGAGAGGTCTGCGTCTGGGAGAATGATGGCCGGCCCTTAAGGAGGGCTCTAGTCCAGTTAGGTGGATACATCCTGACGGTGTGTTCCAGGCTCTGTGGAAGCCCTGCAGCTGCTGCCACTCAAGGCAGAAGAACTCTCCCCATTGGCCTGACTGACTGACAGCAGATGGACAAATGGATTATATCCTTTCTTGTATAAAGAGATCGAAGGTGGTCTGCGGCCAAACCACTGGATCATACCTGATCTTGCCTGATATCAGAAGCTAAGCGTGGTCAGGCCAAGTTAATAGTCCAGTGGGAGGAGGCAAAGGCTATTGCTGGCTCAGCCAGAGGATTTTCCTGTACAGTTCTCTAGGTTCTTCCTGAATCTTGATGTGTCTGAATAACTGAATGACTTTGCTGCCTCCAAGTCTCTATTCCAGGTAGGATTTTTTTTAAAAAAGTGTGTGTGTGTGTGTGTGTGTGTGTGTGTATGCGTGTGAACACATGTGCTCACCCTGTTGGGGGTCAGGGAGGGTGGAAGACTCTTCCAGAGGTTCTTCTAGACTCTTCCATCTCTTCCCACAGGTTCTTCTCCAGCTGGCAAAGCAGCAGGAACCTTGGTGCTCGCCATGACCAGGTAACATGGGAGAAGGGGGCAGATCGGCCTCTGGGAATGCCACGAGGGTCTTGGCTCAGGACTTTACAGGACCCACATGGAGGCAACATCTTTAAATGAGCAGCAGCCATACCCACAGAAAAATGAGGCACAGGTAGAAGCTAATCCACACAAGACAGATTTTATTGTAAAATACTTTGTATTAATGTTTCCAAAAACATATTTTTAAACCACCTACTTATAGAGCTAATGTGAGTACATCCTCTAATTCTCCAAGTTTGGAGACTCATTCCCAAGTTTTGCCTCCTGGGTCTCTCCTTGAATTCTGGTTCTCTGGTGTCAGTCTGATGGTTCACCCCATCCGGAGGAAACCTCGGTGTTAAATGCTAACGATGTTCTCCAGGTTCAATAGAGAGATGTGCTGAGTTGGACTGCAGATAAACCCTCTGTTAATAGGTGGGCCACCTGCCTCAGGGGAAGCAGAGATTCCTTAGTCTATAGATTATAGAGAAGAGGGGTCTCCGAACTAACAGATTACTGGGGTACTAAAAAAACATTCTCAAGTCTGTAATTTACAAAGGTAATTTATTTTCCTACCCTAACCTGGGGCTGCTATATGCTGGGAACTTAACAGTTCAGGGCATGTACCAGGCCAGATGTAAAGCATGGCTGATCCCCTCTTCGGGATTGATCTGTGATCTAACACTTGCCCTGAGCCCCAAGCCGACACACCTCTCCTCCCTTCCCCAGGGCACTTCCCTTGGCTCTTGGCTCTCTCCCAGGCTGGCTCTGACCTGCACTAGTCTGGCTCCTCAAGCTTCCCAGCCTGTCCTTTTCACCTCTGTCCGGTTCTAATCCATCCTGATCTCCGCTGGGATATTAGGGATGACTTTTATAAGGTTTGATGTAGTTGTGTAATTTCCCAGGGAGATCCCCAGAGTTCCGAGAGTGCTTTTCCCCAGCAATATTACCTGCCCTTCTGTGACTAAATCTGTCCTTTATTCAACAAAGAGTCTTGGGCCATTGGTGGTTCCTCTTGCATCTGCAAAGATATGGGATCAGAAAGCAGCCTAGATCTTACCAGGGAAATGCCCTCCTGACTTCTGGGGCAGAAGAAAAGAAATTTCAGCCACTGCCAACACGTTTTGATAGCATGATCTTTTACAATTAAAAAAAATCTAAATTATTATCCAGGCCTGGCAGTGTGGGTCTGTGGTCCTGGCTAACCAGGGGACTGAGCCAGAATTACAAGCTAGTTAGCCCTTTCCGGAACCGGAGAACTCAGCAGTTTCTGACCCAAGCCCCCTGCAGCAGGCAGCTATACCAGTGTTAGCTGACCTTTGAATCCTTCAGTGTACAGTGTGTGCCAATCATTATTGGCAACAACCAACTGGACATGGTAGCCTCTGTTAATGGTTAATCTTGACAATCGATCAAATGGAAGCTTACTGAAGCATATCTCTGGGTGTGCTCATGAGCGTGATCCAGAGTCAGGGAGACCCAAGGCTTTTGTCCTAACTGATGGGTGGCTGGTGGAAGCCTAAGGTAATGGCGTTGTTGGGAGAAGATACCAGGCAGCCCTAGCTGGAGGAATGAAGTCACTGGCCACATGTCTCTGAGGGCTCTGTCTGACCTTCTGTCTTCCTGGATAACCCTTCCTCTGCTTCCTGCCTGCCACAGACTGAAGGACAGTATCTGCGACCTTGACACTCGCCCGAGGACACACAGCCAAGTAACCAGAGTTAAACGCACTGAAAGCACAAGCCAAGAATGCATTCCTTTATGTTTGGTTGTATCATAAAATGAAAAATTAACCAAGATAGTGAGGCTTTAAGTCCTGGATGTGTTTCCCATCACCACTTGGGAGTGATTTTGCCTATGCTTCTTCATACAGCTCGTATCTTGGAAGTTGACAGATGCATTACAATTGGTAGAACGTTGAGTCACGGGGCTGGCTATGGTGGCACACGCCTCCAGTCTCGGTGCTCAGGAGGCAGACGCAGGTGGATCTCTGTGAGTTCAAGACCAGCCTGGTCTAAATAGTGAGTTCCAGGATAGCTAGAGCTATATAGTGAGACCTGGTCTCAAAGGCGAGCACGGGAGAAACAGTTCAAGTGGTTAAGAGCACCGACTGCTTTCCCTGAGGTCCTGGGTTCAATTCCTAGCACTCACTCAGCAGATCACATCCATCTGCTATTCCATTTCTGGAAGGTCTGACACTGACCTGCACAGGCTCTACACACTTGGCACACAGACATGCATTCTTGCCTAAACACCCATACACAAGAAAGTATGTAAATCTGTTTTCAAAACCAAATGTTAACTTTAGAAAATGTTGCAGTTAATCTGACAAAAGCATGTGGGCGTGCACATGTAGGGACAGACATATGGTTATGCGTGCACATGAGTATGGAGGCCAGAGGCTGACACGACATAATCTCCCCCTATTGTTCTTCCAGTTTTGTTGACACAGGGTCTCTCACTGGGCCCAGGGATCAGCAATTGGCTCAGCTAACTGGCCGGCAAACTCCAGGGATCTGCCTGTCCCTGCTTGCTCTCCCGCCACTGCTGGGATAGATGTGTGTTGCCTTGCTTTGAGTTTAATGTGGGTGCTGGGATCCAGAGGCAGCCCCTCATCCATACATGGCAGGTGCTTTACCCACCGGGCTTCTCCCCAGCCCCTTAATAGAGACAACATTTATTATCGGAAACATAGTAATTTCCAGCTTGTATTCCAATCTCATTCATATTAGTTCATCCTGGAGTCTATGTTCTTCTAACCTAACACCAAACTCCTCCCAGGATTTATTCCCCCAGTGACACTCCTCTCTATCTGGCTGATAAACACCAAAGGTCTCAGAAGAGACATAAAACTAAAACTCTGTGTTTGTATGACCTTTGTCATATGAGTCCAGAGTTTACACAGTTCATACACACACACACACACACACACACACACAGAGAGAGAGAGAGAGAGAGAGAGAGAGAGAGAGAGAGAGAGAGAGAGAAAGGACCTTAAGATGAGAGCATTTTGACACTCCTTGCATTTTGTCTTAGTCAGGGTTTCTATTCCTGCACAAAACATGACCATGTTGCAAGTTGGGGAGGAAAGGGTTTATTCAGCTTACACTTCCACATTGCTGTTCATTACCAGAGGAAGTCAGGACTGACTGGAACTCAAGCAGGTCAGGAAGCAGGAGCTGATGCAGAGGCCATGGAGGGATGTCACTTACTGGCTTGCTTCCCCTGACTTGCTCAGCCTGCTTTCTTATAGAACCCAGGTCTACCAGCCCAGGGATGGCACCACTTACAATGGGCTGGGCCCTTAAGCCCTTGATCACTAGTTGAGAAAATGCCTTACAGCTGCATCTCATGGAGGCATTTCCTCAACTGAGGCTCCTTTCTCTGTGATAATTCCAGCTGTGACAAGTTGAGAGAAAACCAGCCAGTGGACATTTCCCAGTTAAAGAACCAGACTCTGTGAGGTAACACAATTTACTCAAAGGCACAGCTGGCCGAGGTCACAGAGCATCATCCCTCCGTGCTCCTGTGAAGTTTCTCCCTCTACAGCCACCTGCTGCTTTCTGGGCCTGGTGTACGGGTAGACCCAGTTTTTCAGAGCATAGCAACCAAAGGCCGGTTGGCTAGAAACGCATAATAAGGCAGAGAACTGTGGGCTCCCGGGCAGCTGGACAGTAGCTCGTGGGACTCGTTTTTAACATTGTGTGCACTCATGAGCAGCCATAGCAACAAAGTCACCCGAAGAACCAGCAGGGGATGACAGCGGGACAAGCCCTTGTCTGCACAGGGAGTCAATAGCAAGCTGGATACAACCATCATCAGACAGGAGTAAATTCGGATCAGCAGGGCCACTGCAGGGGAAGTACCCAGAGAGGTCATCTGTGGATTTGTAATCCCTCCCGTCCTCCTCTCTCAGTATCAGCCTATGTGTGAAGCAAGCTGCCTCCACTCTGAGGTGCATGTGTGCATGCAGAGGCCAGAGGTCAACCTCAGCCATTTTTCTCAGGAGCCATCTACCCTGGTTTTTGTTTGTTTGTTTTTGTTTTTTAAAGATTTATTTTATTTATTTTATGTGAGTTCATGTTGCTGTCTTCAGACACACCAGAAGAGGGGATTAGATCCCGTTACAGATGGCTGTAAGCCACCATGTGGTTGCTGGGAATTGAACTCAGGACCTCTGGAAGAGCAGTCAGTGTTCTTAACTGCTGAGTCATCTCTCCAGCCCCATCTTGGTTTTTGTGAAACAGGGCCTCTCAGTGAACATGGAACTCACCAAGCACATTACACCAGCTGCCTGGTGATCCCCAGAGACCCGTCTCCCCAGCACTAAGATTACAAGCATGTACCACCACAACCTGCTTTCCCCCCATAAGTCCTGGAGATTGAACTCAAGCCCTAAGATTTGTACAGCAGACACATTACCAACAGAGCCACCTCTTCGACTCATGAGCCGTGACCTGCTGACCACAGTACTTCACAAAACTGCAAGAGTACCCACCACGAGACAAGCATGTCAGGACCACTCGGCCTGCACAAAGGCTCTGTGGGTATACAGCAGAGTTTCACAGCACAGCAAGGCCAAGAACAAAAGCTTTAACCTTCTTCCCAGAGAACCAGTACAAAGGTGGCTGAAGGTACCATGGAGGCTGGTAGGGAATGGCTAGGCCTCACTGGCTGCAGGAGACCCTCAGAGTCTGTGAAGACTTGACCTTTGACTGAGCTCCAATAACTCCTCAGGCCCCTCCCTTTTATGGAGGAAAAAAAAAGACAGATTGGTGGCCGAGGACCCTGAGCCAAATTAGTAAACTCCCTGGTTCCCAAACTCTTGCATCAAAATCTCTGTGCTGTCAAAACAAAAATGTAACTCTTACCTCAAAGGGAAGAAGAGAGGGGTTTGTTCTATAGCCAGATATGAGAGACCATGAGTGACCATGGCCTGGAGACACAGACTCGGGTTCTTCAAATCCCATGGTACAAGGTTGTGACAGTTTCATGAGGTTTTTATAGTTGTAGAACAAAAAAAAAAAAAAAAATCTGTGAACCAAAGCACTTGTTGAATACATATCGTGGGGTCCTCGGAGGGGGTTTGCAACAAAGTGTGGAGTCTCTGTGACACGCCTGAGATGCTATCTGATGATTCTTAGTCTAGGGGCCTGTTTCAATGTTCCAAAGAGATTTACCAATAGTCCTGAGGATACTGGATGGACATTGAGTGCCTCCCAAGAGGACTAGCATACTCTGGATCCCCCCCTGCAACACTGCAGCAGTGCGTCAGCCTTGTAGTGTGCTGAACACAAATGCGGCTTTCTCCCCCCTGAGAACTCAGAGCACAGAGTGCTGAGAGACTCCAATAGGAATTTTAAAGACCCCAGTCTGCAGCTCTGGGCTGAGAGTCCTGGCTTTCTGAACTTCATGCTTGAGACTCCCAGCTACACCCTTCCCTCTCCAGCATGAAGCTTTCCCCCTTCTGCTTCTTGGGGAAACACCGCAGCGGAAGGATTGAATCTAATTGTTCCAGGTTATTAAGGGATAGTTTGCAACATTCTCACTGTTTGTTTTTACGGTGCCTTTGCCCGGGCAATGTTCACAACAACTACAGAAACTGTGAACGTTTCCTGTCACCTTCAGTATACTGCCAAATGATAGCATGCTATCTGTCGTGCGGTTCCATGTTATCTTGAAATATGAGTGTTGCTGATAGAATTCTCACAGAGATCATCCATAATCTTAAACACATTGCACTAGATCCCAACTTGGAGGATGATGTCACCACACAGGGTTGGCCCTGTCGGTCAGCCTGTTCAATCACGTTGAAGATCCAGGACAGAATTGGTTAGCAAAGAGGTCCTTAATAAATAATGACTAGAGCAGGGAAGGAAGCCATCATTCTAGACACGTGGCTGGAAATACGTCTATTGATCCTCGATCCCACACAAATATATAATGATGTATTGAACCAGATTCCACCAGGAGAGTGAACTGTGGTATTTGAAAGAGGCATCTGTGATATTATGGGACAAAATTCTAAAAATGAGTGTTCTTCCCCCCCCTCTCTCTCACTCACTCCCTTTTCTTGGAGGGATAGTCAATCCATTTCTAATTCCTGTTCCTAAAAATAAGGTCCCCAAAGCATCCTAGATTCCTGGAGTTGGAAGCAATCCTAGAAGAGAATGAATCATCATCCCTACCTCCTATCAGGACACATCACGTCTGAGTTTAAATACTAGGGCACTGTGTGCCTACTGAGGGTCGTGCCTACATGTGGGCAAAGAATGATCCTTGACCCTTGGAGAGGAAGGGGAAGGAATCAGTATCCAGAATGTTCCTATTCGTGGGGCTGCTTCCCAGGTACAGACCATGACAGCAGGCGGGGAAGCCGGCAGAGAAATGAGAACATTTGGGAGGTTCTGTATCTACAGGAAGGGTGTGGTTTCAGAGCAGAGCCTGCTATTCCTCTAGAGTATGTGGAACAGGGTACTGGTCCCCCATACATGGCCTGCCCAGGATGTAATCCATGGAGGAGTATGAGACAAAAGACAAAGGTCTCCCTTTTAACTTTCACTTATCTCATTGCTCTAACAAAATGTCTGGCTAAAGCAACTTAAGGGGGAAGGGTTTCTTTTGGCTCCTGTTTAAGAGGAAGTCCACCACAGAGGGAAGGCACAGCAGCAGGGAAGTGGGGTGGATGGTCACATTATGTCCACAGTCAGGAAGGAGAGAGGGGGGAACACTGCCTCTGAGCTGGCTTCCTCTTTTTAATTCAGACATGCATTCAGGATGGATCTTCCTTCTTCGGTTGAGCTGATGCAAGTAACCCCTGACCAGCGTGCTCAGAGGCTTGCCAATCAGCATTAACCATACACTGAGCTTTCTCAAAGCAGGTAACAGATGAACTGGATTCTGTATCGAATAGTTACGAAGACGGCTCTGAGAAACTTGTTGCACTAATGTCATAGCACCTGCAAAGTGAAGGAGTGACTCAGGTGATACCTGCACAGCGTGTGGCGTTCAGGAGGAGTACCAGACCCAGACTCAGCATCTCTATACCACAGTTAGAACCTGGCTTTCTGTGTTTCAGACCCAGCTGAGAGGGGAAGGCAGACTATGCAGCCTCTCACTCCTAAAAGTCCCCCACAGGAGAGAGAACAGTTGATCTGGGAAAAGACTACACTGGGGGGGGGGGAAAGACTGGGAAGGGAAAAATAGAAGAATATCCAAGACTACAGTCCCCAGCATGTTTGCTGAACCAGAGGACTGCTGCCTGACACCTGTCAATCTCTGCCTGGAGGGAGGAGCCAATGGATGGAGGGAGGAGCCAGTGGATGGAAGGAGGAGCCAGTGGATGGAGGGAGGAGCCAGTGGATGGAGGGAGGAGCCAGTGGATGGAGGGAGGAGCCAGTGGATGGAGGGAGGAGCCAGTGGAAAGAACATCTTCTGAGAGTGGGCTTCCTTATCTTCTTGTTCTAGACAGCCTGGCTTGGGTGAAATCACAGCCGTGGGTCTGCCCAGAGGGCAAGCGGCTGCCTCTCCACACTGCAGTTCATGGCCACCATCTAAGCTAGACTTAAAGAATCAGGATTTGGACAGGGAGGAATATAAAACCCGGTCCCACCTAATTATGGAAGCTTTTTTTTCTTTGGCCTTCGGGTGTTATCAGAAATCCTTTTTCATTTTCTTTAAGACATATGTGTACACGTGTGTGTCTTTGTGGGGGTGAGTACCTGTGCCCTTGGTCATTAGAGGCCTCCAGTCCTGGGGAGCTGGAGTCATGGGCAGTTTTGAGCTGCTTGAGATGTGTGCTGGGAACACAACTCAGGTCTTCAGCAAGAGTAATGTTCTTGATGCTCAGCTGTTTTCCCCTGATGCTTCTTTTGACTGAAATGCTTCTCATGGCTACAAAGATGACTCAGTGGGTAAAGACCTTGCTCCACAAGCCTGACCTGGGCTTGGAAACCCAGAAGCCACCTCATAGCTGGGACAAAGTATACAAAGCCCTGTAACCCCAGGGCTGCTACGGAGAGACGGGAGGCAGAGACAGGAGACATTCTGTAGGCTTGAGGGTTAAGGAGCCCAGGCTACAGAGCAGCTCAGGACAGGAGAGTCCCCATCTGAGACAAAGTGGAAGACAAGGACCGACAGCTAGCTTTTTCCCTCACCTTCACACCTGTATCATGACGTGCATGTGCCCACACTCACATTCATACCCAGATGAGTGCATGTGCATGCTCACACACACACATACACACACACATACACACACACATACACACGCATGCACATAAGCATGCATGCATGCACCGAACACTATTTTAAAAAGGGATTTTTTTTACAACCATCATCATGTCTAGAAATGCACCCCACACCCCCTGAACACACACTATGCCAATCTTTTCTTGAGGTCCCCCCCCCCGAGAACAAATAGAAAGACGACAGTTTTCCATCTCTGAGATGCAGTTTAAGCACTGGTGTCTTCTCCCACACTTCAGCCGGAGCCTTCCAGGAAGTGCACCAGGACCGTAAAGCCACTGCCACTCACTGCAGATGAGGCACACACTGTATGTCAGCCGAGAGACAGCTTATAACACGGTCCCTTATCATGCCCCTCATATAGTCAACAGAATTCCATATAGTCAATGGCATTCATGGACCTGGGTGTGCATCCAGATTATCAAAAACTTGTCTTAAGTTGATCTGTTCAATAAATAGTGGGTAGTTAATATGTATTAAGCTTCATGAGAATTATGTCAGAAGGTGGCAAGACCAGCATTCGTGAGCAACAAGAAATGGGCCAGGGAGGTGCTCACAGGGTGGGGGAAGGGAAGGGGGGTAGAGAGACCTAATTCTGAAAGGGTTGCAGAACTTAAAGATGTCCAGACTTGACAGTAAGGTCTTTAGTCTTACTCTCAGGAGGCAGAGGCAGGTAGAGGCCTGGGCATGTGCATATTCTACAGCCCACAACAATGAATGAACAAATGAATGAATGAACGAAAGAATGAAATACTTCTATTACTGTGTATATGTGTGGTGTGTACATTTGTTCATGTGTGTGCATGTGTGTGTAGGCTCACTGATGTGTTTTATAAAGCTAAGGATACATGCTATAGAGTTTGGTATGGTATGGTGGGAGGGGCTACCCCACCATACCATACACTGAGGCATCCCTCCCTCCAAAGTACCAGCCGTACGATGGTTATAGCATAGATTTTGTTTTGGGGGCATGAGAAGGGGGGTAGAGGAAGAAGGTAGAGGGTGATCAGGAACCCTGATCAGCTTTTGTTTCCTCCTCAGTTGATCTCCAGCTTCCATTTTGAGACAGGGCCTCTCACGGAACCTAGAGCTCGCCGATTCAGTTAGGCTGGCCAGTGGCTCTCCATCTCTACCTGCACCGGGGCTAGAGACATTCACACAACACCTGCCTTTACATGTAACACCTTGCCTCTCAGGAAGTGACAGAAGAGAGCCATGCTTGAGGACAAGCACACCAGGGACAAGCCTGAGCTTGGAGCTCTGACATTGTGTGTGTGTTACCAAGAAGCTGCCTTCCACACAATACAACTGGCTAAAATCCCTCCGAATGAACAGTTCTTTGCCCTTCTGTAGGTCACTGTACTGGTACATGGGCAGGGAAGCCAGGACTATGTCAAAGGCAGCATGCTGTGTGCTGAGATGACCAGGTTCTTGAGGCACATACTAGACAAAGGCAGCTGACACAGGCATCTGAAAGACGGGGTGGGGGTGGGGGGGACTGGGGATGCAGGGCAAGGTACTAAGAGCAACGCTGAATTTCAGCAGGGGCAGCCTGTGGGGAGTGAGCTGTCCCAATTGACACCCAGAGGTACACTGGAAATGTCCACAGTATTTGATTTATGTTGGGGGCATGGAGATTTGGGGCCAGGCCCATTAAAGGCAAGCGTACCTGCGTCTGAGCTGGGAGGCTGGGGAGATGCCAATTACATTGTTTGGTTGTCTCTTCTCTTCTGGAAGCGTCTATTCCTGCCATGTCATTTATGGGTCTGGAGAGAGCCATAAAACCACAGAGCAGCAGCAGATGAATCTGAGCTATTAGGGAAAACAAGTTGGATTTGAGGGGTCTTTGTCCTTCCTATCCAAAGGCCTTCTCTAAACCTAAACTTCCTAACAACCTTGAGTACTTAGAAAGATCATCTGTCTTCCTCTGTGAGATTTTACTTACAAAGAAAACAGAGCTCCATGCCTCGAGCCCTTTGGGCCTTCTGTAGCTCATTTTTTACGGTCTGATAATTATGTTATAAAAGTCTAAGTAACTCCAAAACTGCTCTTTAGAATTAGGGTCTGAGAAGAGTGTTCAGGTCAGAAAAGCAGGGGAGGAAGTAGACGCTTCTTCCTATCTCTGAGCTGTGGAGGATTATGAAAAATCTTTAGAATAAGCCAGGGTGTCCAAACCACCCCCTGCTGCAAGCAGAGAAGCTGGGGACTGTCTCCAGCCATAATGCCAGGGCTCGTGGTCCCCCAGGGAGAACAGCTCAGTGAGCTCCAGGAGTGTAAAGCAGAGGACCAGATGGGGTTTTGTGCCCTGGTACAGCACAAAGGGCTGGAGATACTGGGAGGATCCAGACTCATGGAGAACCCACTCATGTATGAGAAGTACCAGCAAAGAGCATCTGGGGTGTGGGTTAGTTCCCACAGTATCAGGCCATGCAGGAGCTGGGCTCCTGTCAGAAAACAGGGGAGCATTCACCTGGAACCCCTCCCTCCGAGCCACCAAGATGGCTGTCTGGGAAGCCTGCCTCAGTGGATCCTCTTTAGAAGTGAGCTGCTGGCAGCCCTGCCCTTATTCATCCTGACGTTTATCCTTTGTCTCCCCACCGTGAATGTGTTCCTCGAGTATCTTTCCCTATCATGGACGCAGCCTTTGTCTCTCACTCAGAAATGTGTCTGAGCCAATGTGGATCAGAACCTGCTGTCACTGAGGAGACAGCAGCTTCCCATCCCCCCTCAGGGTCACATCTTTATCCAAAGACAGACGTCTGTGAAAACTATGTTCTAAATCAAACCACCAGCTAAAGGAGGAGGAGCGTGTTGTTGCTGAATTATTATTATTTTTTGTTTCCCAAATATTCTCTTTCTTGTCTTACTGCCCTCAATCCTATGACATTCATTATTTTCCCCCCAAATACAAGACTCCATTGCACAATCCAAAGCTTCTCTCCCTCCCCTCTTTAATGAAACAACCATTCTGATGTAGGGTAAAGATCTTTTACTTGGCCCATGCGAGTCAGTGTGGCTTTGCTTCAGCTTGTGTGTGAGGAGGCACAGCAAAGGGGCCGTCAGCATCGCTGCTGTGTTATTAGGGGAAGGTTTTTATTGTGAATAAGAGAAAATATCCAGAGGCATCAGGATGAATCCAGAATAGAGAGAAAGAGAAACAGACTGGACATGATGAGGGCTAGTATGGGAGAGGAGGTAGGAGATACAGGGAGGGGGAGAGGGAGAGAAGTAAAGGGAAGGGAGGAGTGAGGAGAGGGAGAGGAGGAAGAGAGAAGGACTGGGATGGGGGAGAAAAGGTGAGGAGAGAGGGAAATGAGGGGGAGGGGCAGGGGAGAGAGGAGGAGACCAGAGAAAGGGAGAGGAAAGGGGGAAGAGGGATGGGAAAGGAGGAGGAGAGGAGAAGAGGAGAGAGAAGGGAGGGGTGGAGGAGAGGAGAGGGAAGGGAGGGGTGGAGGAGAGGAGAGGGAAGGGAGGGGTGGAGGAGAGGAGAGGGAAGGGAGGGGTGGAGGAGAGGAGAGGAAAGGGAGGGGTGGAGGAGAGGAGAGGGAAGGGAGGGGTGGAGGAGAGGAGAGGGAAGGGAGGGGTGGAGGAGAGGAGAGGGAAGGGAGGGGTGGAGGAGAGGAGAGGGAAGGGAGGGGTGGAGGAGGAGGAGAGGAGAGGGAAGGGAGGGGTAGAGGAGAGAAGAGGGAAGGGAGGGGTGAGGAGGAGGAGAGGAGAGGGAAGGGAGGGGTGGAGGAGAGGAGAGGGAAGGGAGGGGTGGAAGAGGAGGAGAGGAGAGGGAAGGGAGGGGTAGAGGAGGAAGAGAGGAGAGGGAAGGGAGGGGTAGAGGAGGAGGAGAGGAGAGGGGGAGAAAGGAAAGGGAGGGGTGATAGAGGGAGAGAAGAAGGGAAGAAGAGAAGGAAGGGAGTGGGGAAGGGGAAGAGAGAGAAGGGGAGGGAAGAGGGGAAGGGCAGAGAGGGGGAGGGAGAGAAGAGCAAGAGCATATAGAAAGGGTAAGAGTATAAGAGGTAGAGAGTCTGGTATAGACAAACCATGTGGATTATAGGAGAACGAGTTACTGGGGGAGGGGAGGGCCAGGAGCTGGCAAGGACTTTCAATGCGTGACAAGTACATTATGCTGAGGGCCTGGAGCCCAGCCTGGGCTCTGATCTTCTGGAAGGCTCTGTTGATGTTGATGGAGACCCGGATGCCCCTTCTGCTCAAGGTCAGAAAAAAATGATGCATTTTGGCAGATGAGAATCAATTTCACAAGTTCCTGAGGAATGCTGGCTTCTAGCTAACCACCAGAAGCCCTTGAGTCCAGCTTGAGCCCATTTCTAGATATACAGACAACCTGAGACCTAATAACCATTATTAACGTGTGGTAGGCCCTTAATAAGCATTAGAATTAACATAAAAGAATAATTTTCATTGTCAGTTTGTTTTGTTTGAGATGGAGTCTCAATAGTAGCTTGGCTGGCTTGGGACCAGCTGTGCAAGCCAGGCTAGCCTTGAACTCTCAGAGATCCTCTCAAGTACTGAGATTAGAACTGTGTACTCACTCCCACACCGCCCCCAGCCAAAATGTCACAACAATCACTTTTAAATTAAGGAAGATAAACATTCTTTGGGCTTAGTGGAAGTTCCCTGATGTTTGCAGGTTACCTTGGAGAACCCCGAGTGCGTTAAGATTCTAATTTAAGCAGGTATTTGTGGTTCTGTTTTCCTTGTGGGCCCTGGGTTCCATCTCTGCTGGTGTTGACTGAGCTCACCAGTTCAGAGAGAAGGCAGAGTTCACAATCCCTGTTTCCCTCTGCTCACCAGGAGGGGAAAGGAGTCTGTACCTCCCTGAGAAGTCAGGCATGGGGTCTAAGTCTCCCTTCAGAGCATCAGGTCACTGATCCATGGCAGACCTGAAGGGGAGCACTGAGACAAGCATCACGGAGATCTCTAGCGGAGCGGCTCTCCGAGACAGTCTTGGCTTGTTCGTATTTCCTTCCTGGGGGAGATGTGAGCACACATGATGCTCTAGTCAGGGTGAACCAGGGATTATACAGTTTTGAAGGAAGGACAGGAGTCTGCAGCAAGAGGAGCCTTGGCTGAAGGAAGCATGGAGAGACATTCTAGGTGCTGCACAACCTGGCTGACTGCTGTGGCCCTCTCACATGGGGTCATGCTTCTGTGTTCCAGAGAAGGGTGAGGACAGCTCCACTCCTACCATCTGCTCTCCGAGATTCCCGGGTTTGAGCACGCCCCACCTCGCCAGCTCCGGTCACGTGTCATACAGACATTAACCAAGCAATGAGTATTGGACAAATGAATTAAGCATATGTATGCTTGTGGTGTGTGTGTGTGTCTGTGGTGTGGTGTATGTGTGTGTGGTATGTGTATGTAGTGTGTGGTGTGGATGTGTGTTTGGTGTGTGTGTGTAATATATGGTTTACGTAGTATATATTTGTGTGTGTATGTGTGGTATGTATGTATGGTATGTATGTGTTTGGTGTGTGTGTCTGTGGTGTGGTGTATGTGTGTGTGGTATGTGTATGTAGTGTGTGGTATGTGTATGTAGTGTGTGGTGTGGATGTGTGTTTGGTGTGTGTGTGTAATATATGGTTTATGTAGTATATATTTGTGTGTGTGTGTGGTATGTATGTATGTGTTTGGTGTGTGTGTGTGTGTATGGTGTGGTGTGTGTGTGTCTGTGGTGTGGTGTGTCTGTGTGTGTCTGTGGTGTGGTGTATGTGTGTGTGGTATGTGTATGTATGTAGTGTGTGGTGTGGATGTGTGTTTGGTGTGTGTGTGTAATATATGGTTTATGTAGTATATATTTGTGTGTGTATGTGTGGTATGTATGTATGTGTTTGGTGTGTGTGTGTGTGTGTGTGTATGGTGTGGTGTGTGGGGTGTATGTGTGTGGCCCCGTCAGTGTCTTATGGTAACTATGAAAAGTCATGAATCAAGGAACTTTTCAAACACCTCAGTGGAAACTTCGGGTGACTGGGCTACAGCAAAGCCAGGAATGCCCACTGTATGCTTCAGGTGCCACCTGATGGTGTTTTTAGCATTTACAGGGAGGGAGCTAGTGGCCCATTGGTATACCGTGGCCACAAAAGTTTCATCTGAGAAGTACTGGGACATTAGCTCAGACACAGAAAGTGGATGTCAACAGGCTAAAGATAGCACATGAGAACTGAGCTCTAGATCAGAAACATTCCAACTCTCTCTACCTATGGAACCTCTAACAGTCAATTAGCATTTTGGCCCCTGGTAACTCCAGTAGCTCTTTTCTCTCTTAGTCACTCACAGTCTCTCTGGAAACATATCCTCCCTTCCTTGTTGATCCACTTAGCATTTCAATCATTTCGTTAGGAAAATTATTGTTTTTAAAGCACTAAAAGGAAATGCCCAGTAAAAATGCCTTTAAAATATTAAGGTAAAATATATTTTCAGATTAAAAAAGAAGAAGAAGAAAAATCTGCCCCTTTCTGATGAAATAAAAGAATCAGGTCTTAAAGGAGAGAAATAATTGTGTATGTTAACCTAGAGATCCAGGAATTGATAAAGAACAAAAGAAAAGAATAATAGATTTAAAAAAACACTTACTTGTTTAACGTGCATGTGTATGTGCCTGAGTGATCACATGTTGTGTGCAGGAGCCCACAGAGGTCAGAAGAGTGTGCCTGATCCCTTGGAACTGAAGTTACAGGAGGTTGTTAAGTTGTTGTGTGGGAATCGAACCTGGATACTCTGGTAGAAAACCAAGTGCTCTTAACTACTGTACCATATCTTCAGCCTGGAAAATAGATTTAAAAAAAAAAATTGTGTGTGTGTGTGTGTGTGTGTGAAAGAGAGAGAGAGGGAGAGGGAGAGAGAGAGAGGGAGAGGGGGGAAAGGGAGGGAGAAGAGAGAGGCACAAGAGTACAGTGCCTGAAGGGGCCAAAAGACAGTGTCTGACCCCCTGGAACGAAAGTTAACAGGCAGCTATGGGCTGCCTCATGTGGGCGAGAGAACTGAACTCAGGTCTGCAGGAGAGGAGGAGCTCTTAAGGACTGAGCTGCCTCTTCACGCCCCTTAAAGGAGGCTGGGTAGGGAAATTCGAATGCATCTTGACAATACGGATTTAAAACCTGTTCTGACTCCACATGCGCGTGCGTGCGCAAGGCGTTTGAAGTCAGTAGTATGAGACAGGGTGTGGGAGAATGATATTCAAAATCCCCAGATCTCTTGTCAAGCGGGACAGCACTGACTCTTGTGGAATTTATTCAGGGCTGGAGCAACGCTCAGGAGTGTGGTGGGATGCAGACAGGAGCGAGGAAGCACGTAACCAACATATAGCAATGGAACCCTGGTCCTCGGCAGAGGAACAAGCAGCGAGAAAGCAGAAAATGGGGATAAGAATTTGGCAGCACAGAAATACAATGCGATAGCATTAACATCAAATGGACTGAATATTTCTATTTAAAAAAATCAAATTACTCAGACTGGAGGAAGTATATTTTGCTCACAAGAGATGCATTGTAGGTAGACTGATCTGAGTGGTTGGTATCTTGTGGAGAAAGATAAACAACACAGATTTCAAAGGAAAGGAAGTAGAGGAACCTTTTTATCATTGGGGATAGCCAGCTTGAAGTCAGGAAGAACCAGTACGGAGAAAGAGGGAATGTGGGTCATTTCCTGTAGCTATGATTATATAATCTGACATAAGCAACTTAATGGAATGTGGGGTGTTCTGGTCACAATGCAATGGTATTGTTCTAGTTTAGCATCTGTCCATGTGATAACATTCTGACCAAAAGCAGGTAGAGGAGAAAGGGGCTTACACTTACTCCAAATCATTCCTTCAGTGGGAGAAGCCATGGCAGGAACTCAAATGGGGCAGGGTCCTGGAGGCAGGAGCTGATGCAGAGGCCATGGAGGGATGTTACTTACTGGCTTGCTCCTTATTTGCTCAGCCCGCTTTCTTATAGAACCCAGGACCACCAGGCCAGGGATGGCAGCACTCACCATGGGCAGGGCAACCTGGATCAATCAGTAATCAAGAAACTGCCTCAGAAAGTTGCTTACTGGCCAGTCTGATGGAGGAGACTTCACAACTGGGGTTCTTTCTTCCCAGAGACTCTAGTTTGAGTCATTCATTACAGTATGTAAGTCAAGAAAGCAGATGCCTGAAGCTGGTCCCCTGACATCCACAGACAGGATCTGTTGTTCAGCATCCTTTCACTCTCTGATATCATCCAGGATTCCAGCCAAGGAATGGCACCGCCCACAGTGGGCAGGACTTCCCACCTAGATCAAAATAATCTCCCACAGGCAAGCCTGGAAGCTCATCTCCTAGGTGATTCAAGGATCTGTCAAGCTGATACTTGATACTATCCATCACACTGGCATAGAAAGATGGCTCAGGGGTTAAGAGCACTGGCGCTTTTCCAAAGGACCTGGGTTCTCTACATGGTGCTCACAACCCCCAGGGGGCCTGACACCCTTTTCTGGCCTCCATGGACACCAGGCAGGCACCCACACATATAGGATAAGATATCTTTAAACTTCCACAGTCCTCTAATAATAAGCTTCCAAATACAGAAGGCAAACATTACAGAGCAAAAATAGAAAGTTATGAAGTCACAGTGATTTTAAAAGATTTCCACGCGTCTCTCACAGAAACTGATGAAACACACGATGACCCACACAGAACCAGAAAAACCAAAACACCGAGGGTGTGAAAAATCTAGGCTAGGGATTTTTAAGACCTAAAAGTAGAGATGGAATTATTTGGCAGGAGGAAAAATCCCTGTGGGAGCTGTAAGAGGGAGAAATGGGGAAGAACAGGAACCAAACACGCTACATGGATGCATGAAAACACTGAGAGGAAACTATTGCTCTGTAAAGTCAATTATACTGACCAGAACATATAAAAAGTGCCTGCTGACCCAAATCCAGTTCCCCAGACCCACTTGGGAGAGAGAGAAAAACAACTGTCCTCTGACCTCTGCCCGTGTGCCTACAAAAAGCAAGTAAAATGTCCTGCGTGGCTGTACCAAACCAAAGAGAGAGCTACTGGGTGTTGTCGTACAGTTCAGGAACGGTCCAATGTCAGTGGTGTTCAAAGAGATGAAATGAAGTTCTCAACTTTATGTTCTTCATAAGCAGTTGTAAGACGGTCTCTGTGTTTTCCTCTTTGTGAATTTTGTGGTCTTTCCCCCATGTTATTGGGCTTCTAAGTGTTTCTAAGACTGACACTTGTGCCCCAAAGACCACCGAGGTGCAGACTCTGCTGAAGTCGTACTAGGGTCTTTATTTATAAGCAGCAGAATGGTGCAGCCTAGTTTCAGACATGCATTTATAGAGGCAAGAAGGGGGCATCTAAGCTGGCACACACCTGAGTGGGGGCCTTTACGGCCTTCAACATATTTGGCTGATGCTAGAAGCCAAGCCATAAACTTAACCCCTGATTGGTTATTAGGAAGCGGAGTGGTAGGGGTGGGCTTGTGACCTGGAGGTGCAGGTTTGTTGGGGGATATTCTGGGAACTGGTGCTAGGTACCTGGCCTGTTAGTCAGTTGAATTGTTAGTTCAACCTTAGGTCAGGTTCTCTAAGATGGAGTCTGAACCTGAATGATCTGGTCTCTCACACTATGCTGGGCCTTGTGGCACATGCCTGTAATCCTAGCACTTGGGAGGTAGAGGCAGGAAGGAAGATGTGGAGTTCAAAAGCTAGCCTCAGCTAAACAGTATGTTTAAGACCAGCCTGGTCTACATACAATCTTGTTTAAATTAAGAGTAGGTGGTTTCTGTAGTGTGCGGTCATCTTCACACCAGTAACAGAATGAATGAGCGAACAACGGAGAAACAAATCACTTGAAAGAAAATCAAGGCAAGAATTGCAAAAATAACCAGCCACCTATAGGAAGGCTGCCTTGACTGGCAACCAGTTGAGTAAAACATATTTCTGTCTGGCTGTCATATCCAATCCATAAGGAAGGTTTGGATCTTTCCCACGTTGCCTGACTAGCTCAGGGTTATGTGGCCAAGGACTCAAACCACCATAGGTTTCATTGTGATGTGGCCCTGCAGGCTGGGCTGAAGCGTTGATTTACAGCGCAGTAGGACTGTGAGTCATTAGTCTATGGCTCCTGCTGGATGGCACTGGACCAAGGTAATTAACGGCGCTTATCAGGGGCACGCTGGGGTGCAGCTGGAGAAGGCGCACAGATGACGAGAGGCCGAGAGACGGTGTTGAGCGTTCTGGATCTCAGCTCTCGTCCTAAGGCGATTCTCATAGCAAACGTGTGAATCTACTCTGGCCATTTCCAGAAGTTTCTTTCTGATTCTCGTACCAGTAAGGTGAAGATTCTCCACTGATGATTTTTTTTTAACTTCTCCGGGAATTTCTTCAAAGATTACACATATTCTTTTTGATTGAGCCAGGAAGCAGCAGAGAAAGGAGGAGCAGATGTTGGTGGCTGATTGCTAGTTAGTAACATTTCCAGCAGCTGGCGGCCTCCACTCACTTTCACTGAGGCTATATTTACCTTCACAGCTTAAAAAAGGCAACGTGAAGCAGGCCCAAACATCTGGATATTAAGTAAATTGGCCAGATGTTATGGTGATTTATAAATAAAAGGCTGAAGAGGGGGGTGGGGTGGGGGACGGGGACATGAAAGAGTAAGAAAGTGAACAGGAACAGAACTCATAAAGTAGCTGCCCACTCCTGCCCTCCACCTCTGGGGCCCCCATGGGAGACTCTGTGAGTCACCGCTGAGAACACGGAATTAGCGGGATAATACAATTTGGGACTCATCTCTGAGCAAGGAAGAGTGACCTTCAGTGGAGGGAGAGGACATGAAAGTTGCCTCGAACTATTTTTATATTTTATATCTAGAAGTTATTTTTTCAATTGCTCATTGTTTTTGAATTGCCTCTGTATGGTTTCTCAGGAGTCAAGGTACTGGTTCTCCCAGAGATCCAGAATCTTCGCCAAATTGTAGTGGGCTGTTTCCCAGGCTAGAGTTACTGAAGACAATTGCAGGAATGGCCTTCCGGTCCGGCTGCTTTTCTTTTTAAAGGTGAAATGCATCTTGGTTTGCTCTTCCTTTTATTTCTCAGTATGACCCCCCCCCCCAGGCTTACACGAGCTACTTCTCTTGTAGCCAAGACCGAAAAAGGCAACAGAGTAGCTCGTGGGAGGAAGCATCATTCGCTTCATAGTTCAAGGGGCTACATGTAGCTCATCTTGGTGGTGGAGCTTCCACAGGAGTGTGAGGTCCCTGGTAAGATTCAGAACCAGGCCGTCAAATCCAACTATCAATACCCCCAGTGGCCTCCCTCCCAAGAGGCTTTATCTCCCCAAGGCTTACAACCTCCCAAGCCAGGCTGAGGAACCAAGTGTTTACACACGAGTCAGTTTGGAAATGTTTACAGAAATTCTTTTTCTTTTTCTTTAACTTCTAAGATGTAGGGTCCCTTAATACCTCAAGCTTGGGCTTCTGTCTCTAAGAGACAGAACATGACAGCAGAATGCTCCCTTTTGTAATACCTTGATTGGTTCCCATGAAACCTAGCAGGACTCCGAGCTGACTCCTGAAATCACACTTGGTGGATCCTCCAGGACCTCTCTCTAAGCACACTTTCTCCCGTTTACCATCAGTGCTTTAAGGTGGGGCAAGTCAGCTGGGTGTGCCTACATCTTAGCCAAGACCTACACAAAGTTGATTTCGAATCCTGTCATTGAGTTAAGTAAATAAGATTAAGAAACAGAACCAGATTGGGTGATTATTGTCTCAGTCAGGGTTTCTATTCCTGCACAAAACATCATGGCCAAGAAGCAAGTTGGGGAGGAAAGGGTTTATTCAGCTTACACTTCCACACTGCTGTTCATCACCAATGAACTCAACACAGAGCAGGAACCTGTAGGCAGGAGCTGATGCAGAGGCCATGGAGGGATGTCACTTACTGACTTGCTTCCCCTGCCTTGCTCAGCCTGCTTTCTTGTAGAACCCAGGTCTACCAGCCCAGGGATGGCACCACCCACAATGGGCTGGGCCCTCCCACCTTGATCACTAATTAAGAAAATGCCTTACAGCTGAATCTCATGGAGGCATTTCCTCAACTGAGGCTCCTTTCTCTGTGATAACCCCAGCTGTGTCAAGTTGACATAAAACCAGCCAGAGCTGTTTAAGTGTGAACTTAGCATTTCACAATGGAAACTATTCGGCATCAAACCTCCTCAGTCTTTGAACCAACATCCACCAGGTTCCCTATGTGGATAAACATGATTGTAGGTATTGGGGACAGGGACCTAAAATCCCTGTTCTCCTTTAGCTCACATCTGGCAGCTGAGTGTCTTGGTCTCATAATGAAAGCAATGTGAGGGAGAAAGGGTGTATTTAATTTACAGTTCTGAGTTATAGCCTGTCGTTGTGAGGCCATCAAAATGGAAGGACCTTGAAGCAGTCAGTCAAGAGCTTAAGGCAATGACATTCTAACCTTCTGCTCATTTTTCTCTCTCTG
Source organism: Micromys minutus (assembly GCF_963924665.1). Taxonomy (NCBI): domain Eukaryota; kingdom Metazoa; phylum Chordata; class Mammalia; order Rodentia; family Muridae; genus Micromys; species Micromys minutus. Next base: position 47,351,159 of record NC_137959.1, read on the forward strand.
GTACAATCCAGGAAATGTGTAGATCTTCCCACTTTAGTTAGTGTAACCAGGACAGGCATTCCAAAGACGTGTCCAAAAACCAACCCTCATGAAACCTTCTTTTCTTCTCTAGGTGATTCTAGAGCCGTGGGTTGTGACCCCATTTGGGGGCTGACCAACTCCTTCACAGGGGTCACCTGCTACCATTGTAAAATACAGATATTTACATTGTGATTCATAATCAAAGTCATGAAAATAATCTTATGATGGGGGACATCACATCACAAGGAACTGTATTAAAGAGCCACAACGTTAGGCAGGCTGAGAACCTCTGCTCTAAATGTTGTCGAACTGACGATCAACCCACCATAGAGAAGCAGGAATGAACACATAAAGGATAGACGGTAAACAAGGTGGTTCAGATCGTACGTCTTTTCCAAGGAAAGGAACCCATCAGCTGCACCACAGAGGAAAAATCAACAGAGTAATTCCCACCGGAATCCTAGTTCAAACAAGACCTGCTCCTGGAGAAGCCCAGTTTGTGTGTTCAGCCTGAGTTACAGGAGAAGACGCCACTGAAAGAAAAAAAAAATCTATTTCTATGGTGGTTGAGTCTTTGATGTCTCAAGTTTCTGAGTTGTTCTTTGACGAAAAAGCAATGATTAGTTGGAAAGAGCGGGTGTCCCGAGGAACAGCTGAAGGGGTCCTAAAGGACTGTGTAGGTCAGGAGTGCCTTTTCTTACAAGGCACACATTCCCACCCATGGCCATCCTCCACTTCAGACTCATTGAAGGAAAATCCAACGTGAGAAGTGCTTTACTTCCTGAAAGTCTCTCTCAGCAAAAGTAAAGCACATTTCTCAGAATGACTCTGCAGCCACACAGCCCCTCTTACTCTACATTTGAATAAATGTTCTCCCCTTTTCTCTTGAGTACTGTCACAAAGCCAGCATTGTTTTAAAACTGTGTCCACAGCATGGTTACATCCAAGAAGCACTTAGACACCCCACTCTAGAGAGCCGTCCCTCCAGGAGTCACGTGCCATCACTCTTCCGCTTTTGTCTTTTTTAATCACTCTCAACTGAGCCGCTGACTGATTTACACTGGTACATTGCAGCACACCGGCACACATCCAGTCAGGAGCTGCGCTGCCTGCTGGGTTTACCATCTAGGTCCCACTTTCAGTCATTTGAAACTTTTCCTCTCGACTCCCACCCCCTTTTCTACCTTTTCCTATTATTTTCATCCAGGTCTTCACTTTCCATTTCTAGCCCTTCTCCCGTGCCCGCGAACCACTGTATTACATGTGTCTTGTCCCTGTGATAAAATATTATGACTCAGGTAAGGAAGAGCTTGTGTTGGCTTAGAGTTCCAGAGGGAGAGCCCATGATTTTGGGGGATTGGATGGTGACAGGAAGCCGAGTTGTTACGCACACGCAGAGCAGAGAGTGAGCTAGCCGCTAACGGTGGGTGGACCTTACAAACTCCCACAGCCTGACTCCACTGACATACTTCCCCCAGCCAGACTCCGCTTCCTAAAGGTTCCACAACTTCCCCCAAATAGTGTCACATGACACCCACAGTCGGAAAGCTACCACTTTCTTGTGTTATTCTGTTTGGGACACTGACCCATGGAACGGTACAACTGTGTTTTAGGGTAAGTCATCCCACCTCAGTCACCTAATCTAGGTAATCTCTCACAGGCTTGCATGGAGATTTGTTTCCATGGCAACTCTAAATCCTGTCAAGACAATCAATATTAACCACACACCCAACTGATTAAAATCCGCAGAGCCTGCCAGCCCTCTCCTGAGACATAATTACTACAAAGTATGGTTTGGACAGTAGCCGAAGAGACCACAGCCATTCAGATTTACCACAGAACCCCAAGTCGGGGCCCCAGTTTCCTTGGTGTCATCTGGTGACCATGAAGGGATCTGCTAGAGATTCTGACACATACTCAGTGGTGTGAGCAGGGAAGTTACAGAAGAGTCTCTGAAGACAATTGTGACCATAACTTAGGGCTTTAGCAGCAGCTGATACCCAGAGGGGACATCCTAACAAGATCCAGGTGGCATCACTTGCTCGCTGTCCCTGCTGCTGATGGGACCTCGAAAGGGACAGGTGCAGAGGGAATACTAACACCGGCTTGTAGACATGGGATAAGATCGACTAATTCCCTATGTCAGGAGAGGGTTATGTAAGGCACCTGCAGCATATGCCAGTGACCCAGATCTCGAAGGAAATGTCTGGTGTCTGTACCTCATCCAGGCCCCTGTGGGGTGGGGTGGGGGTGATGGAGGAAATGCAGCAATGGAGTTGAGGAGAAAAAGGAAGCTGTGAGAGAGAAATGGAGGCAGGCAGTCTGAGCACCCAGACATGCTGTCTCTGAACAGGCTTGCTTCCCTACTGAGTGTCATGTTGTCCTACTGGGTCACCGAGAACTAAAACTTCTCTGGTGAGCAGCCAGCTGGGGGGGGGGGCTGTTGGTGGACACGCAGATAAATACCCAGTTCGGTCAGCCACAGTTCGTAGAGCTGAGCAAGTTCCAGTTCAGTTCCAATAACTTTTCCCTTAGAAAATGACCCTCCATGAGTTAAAATGAGCGCTAATTGTCATCTTGTTGAACAGCCCTTAAAGACTTAGGATGCCATCCTAGCAAGGTAAAAATTGTTTCGATCGTCCACGCTGTAGCAAAGGCAAGGGCAAGGCAGCTGTTCCCTGACTGAAATTGCAGCTAGTTTCTGTAGCCTCGGGCGTCACAGCCTCAGCCTCAGAACTGACCGCCACTCCCGGACCATCACCGTTCATCTGACTCGGATGTTGGAAGCAACTAAACTAATCCCCTGAATGTGAGACATAGAACTCAAAGTACAGAAGGGGAGCCTGGCCCGTAGCTCCGTTTTTTATTTTTCAGTGTTGTATTGTGAGTGTTTGTGTGTGGGCACGTGGAGATCAGGATTGATGTAGGGTCTCTTCCTTAGAGTTCTGCTCTGTACCTGGTGTTTTGAGACAGCGTCTTCCATTGGAACGGGGGCTAGTCTGGCAGATCAACAAGTCACAGGATACTATCCTCCCCCTCTGCCTCCCCAGGCCTGGGATTGCAGGCACATCCTTCTGCTGACATTCCAACATTCCAAACAATACAAACTAACTCTGTGTATCTTTCTTCACTTGTGTGAGTGAGAGGCCAAACCCACTCCATCTTGGGACCAGCCTCCATCTTAAAGGAAAAAGAAAAAGCCTGAGAACTTGACCTGCAGTAGAACCCGAGCTGCACCCCTGTACCAGGAAGTACCCCAGGGCTTGTCCTTGGCCAGAGTTACTCCCTAGTTACTTCCTAGCAACAGTTAAAGATTAGTCCAATTGTTTCAGATGTACTTTCAGACCCTGTGTGATTGTATACAGTCTTGCTTCAGAGCACCCACCTGCTGGCTTATAGTCATTCCATTAGATGCTCACCACACTGGACACCCCCTGCCTCTCTACCCCCCACTTGCTCCTATTTTCCTATAAAAACTTGTCCTGCTGAGGGTTCCAGGCTGCTCCGCCTTCCCTTCCTGTCCTGCTGTGTCTGGGTTCAGTTAGAGGAGAGCCTAGCCAGAGCTTGTAATAAAGAGACCCTAATGCTATTACATCATTGGAGACGGCTCCTTGGTTCGGGGTTCATGAACACCTCCTGGTGCAACATGAGCAGAACACGTGTGTGCTATGTGGGACAATCATAGGAAGGTCTCAGATGTTGGCGCTAGCCCTCCACCTTATTCGAAACTGTCTCTTATCCATTGCCACACACACCAGGCTCGTCGCTGGGCTGGAAGCTTTTGGGGGGGCTCTCTTGCTTCCACGTCCCATTTTGTCTTAGGGGCATTACAGCATGCTACCGTGTCTGGTTTTATAGGGATTCTGGGAATCCCAACCTAGTTATCCAGCTTATTCTGCAAGCACATTCAGCCCGTGCCTGGCTCTTTAATGTGCGTCCTTGGGATAGGAATACGGGCCTTCCTGCTTACACTGCATGTGCTTTATCCACTGAAACCTCTCCCCAGGTCCCTATATGGCAGTCTTCCCAAAGGCTTGTTCTTTCTCCTGCTGCCTTGCATTCTGCCCGGGTTCTCTAGGTGAGTCATTCCAGTTTTCTGTGACAGCTGGAGCCCGGCTCACCCTGGGAGCTTTGTGACCACTTTGATGGCTTGCCCGTCTTTTGCCTATCTTCCCCTTCAGGCAGCTCCGGTTCCCTCAGCCGTAGGCTGAGAGCCTGCACTGGATGGAGGGGCAAAGGTCTCCCTCTCCAGCTTGTGTTGTTTGGAACCACCCATTTACCTCTGCCTTACCCTAGAGGCTGGTGCAAGGCGTGTACTTCCCAGTCCTGATGTTTTCCAGGCATGCCCCCTCCCCAGGCGGCTCCCTGCTGATTCAGACACCATGCCCCTCACACTCTCCTCTCCTGGTCAGACTCTCTCCCACTGTTTCATTTGTTCAGCGCTCTGAGGTTCTGCTCTGAGGGTCCGTGAAACTTTCCTCAGGCCGTGGAAGTGTACTGGAAAGTAAGGTAGTGGTCCCGAGGCAGATGGCTAATCAAGGCTCTTAGAATAACGTATTTGTTAACCATGGCAACTTGGGTTTACTAAGATTCTATCCCAGCAGTCCAAGCCTCTCGATGATTCCAGGGCTAAGCAGTCATGAATGGCTCTTCTGAGCTCTCCTAAGGGGAGTCAAAGCTGCCTGGACGTCAGCCATTTCCAGAAAGCAAAATGGGTGGTTCAGGGTCAACATGGAAGGAACCCCTGGTGGAGCACTTAATCAGAATGTGGTAACAGCTCAACCCAGATGATCCTCAGCCTCGTAGCTGGTGAGCTGACAACTGAAGGAACAATGACCATTGTAGTGCCTATGTTAGACACTGACACCTACTGTGTGCTGGTGTTACTCACCTACTGTGTGCTGGTGTTACTAAGATATTGATGTGGTGGTGGTGAGAGCACTTACCACAGAAGACCCAAGCTCAGTTCCCAGCACCCATGTCACCAAAATGCCAGCTCCAGGACAGCCATGCCTCTGGCCTCAAGCCTGCCACCCCACATAATTAAACAAAACTTTTTTTTAAAGCTGGGAGAGGTCTTCTTTAAAGATATGTCTATTCAGGTCTTTTGCCTACTATTCAATCAAGCAACCTCAGTTCTGGTTGTAAGTCTGAAGGAAACTAAGCCCATCTCACAGAGAGATGCACCACAGGGGTGTCATGCAATCCAAGTTCTCTGTTGACAAGGGATTGTAAGCCTGGAGCTCAGCTGGCAGCGTGTTTGCCCAGAAGTGACACCTTTTAGCATTGTGGTTGAGGTCTGTTGAACATACAGCTAAGAGTTCTCACCCCATACGAAAGGCAGGAATAACCAGAGAGAGGAAGGTTCTCTCTGTCGACTGGCTTGCTTGTAGAGGTCATTTCATGACATGGCTTGCTTGTAGAGGTCATTTCATGATATGGCTTGCTTGTAGAGACCATTTTATGACATGCGCATATGGGAATATCACAGGGTACACCATAAAATACACCCAATTCGATTTGCCTACTAAAGGATTAGATTTTTAGAAAGGTACAAAAGAACCTACTCAGACCGCCTGCTCAGCTGGACATGGGGACAGTGGGTAGCCTCTCAAAGTCCTCGACCCCAAGCACTCCCTGAACTCTGAAGCCCAGGAGTGCTTTATGTTTTAGGTTGTGCCGAAAACATGCCCTTTCCTCTGTGCCCTTTGGGAGGCACAGGACAAACAGCTGTCTGCACATCGAGAAGGCACCACACCCTGGAAAAGCAGGCTCCGGCCTTTGATGATTCACCCCTCCCACTGGAAAGCGGAAAAGCTGAGACAACAGCCCCCACCTGCCCGTGAGGGCCCAAAGCTTCTCCTGCAGCTGCCCTGTTTGTCTTGCCTCAGTATGTGTGAGTGTGTCTTGTGTTTTGTTGGGGAGCAGCTTTGCAAATGACTCACTCTGTGTGTGTGTGTGTCCCCATAACTAGATATACAAACCTTCACTTCCTAGCTGAGCAATTAACTAATTAATTGAGAGCCAGAGTAAACAGTACAGTCCAACCTCCACACTGAATTAATTACTGTTTATGGAACTCCCTGAAGAGCCTATGGGGAAAGGCACCGCCCAACCGAGGACATCCAGTCTGCCGGCTGGGCTCTGTGGAGGAAGCAGGAAACAGGCAAGAGCCTGGACTAGCTCCTCGGCCAGCTATTAAAGGAAGTTGTTTTCTCTGTAAATCTAATCCAGCAATAAGAAGAATCACTGGAGTGGCTCGGGGTCAGAGCCAGGGCTGTGGTTTATGTAGTATAGGCCTGGTCCAGCATGCAAGAAACTCTGGGTTCGATCCTCAGCCCCCGTGGGGGTCATACACTGCGTATTTACATCAGGATTCATAACGGCAGCCAAGTTACAGTTATGAAGTAGCAATGACATAAGTTTATGGTTGGGGGTCACCACAGCATGAGGAACTGTGTTAAAGGGTCGCAGTATTAGGAGGGTCGAGAACCAGAGAACCACTGTTCTAGATGGTCCTGACTTTTCATCCCCTCCCCTCTTTCCAACAGAGGTGAGGCCAGAAAGAGGAGCGTTTTGAGAAACCTGCCGGTGCGGTGCAGCAGAGACACAGCTCTGAGCAGCTCCGCCAGGCGCATGCGCTCAACAGCTATGCAGGGAGATGGGCTCCTGCTTTGGTCTTGGGTTTTTACCGAGTATAAACAAAAATAGATTGGGAGATGGCCCGGCCGCAAAGCGCCTGCCACCTGAGCATGAGGGCCTGGAGTTCAAGCCCTCAAAACCACAACCAAAATAAATAAAATAAACCCGACTCAGCAAGAACCTGATGGAGGAGCCACACCCTGAAGCACTGGGAACCTATAAGACAAATGGCAGCTGCAGGAGAAGCTTCCAGGCCCTCATGCGAATCACTCCTGTTCTTCCTCTTTCCCTCCTTCTTTTCCTCCTCTTCTTTCTTTTTGAGAATAGGTTTCACATAGTCCAGGCTAGCCTCACAATGTAGCTGAAGATGGCCTTGAAATCCTGGTCCCTTTGCCTCTGCCTATCAAGAGCTGGGATTACAGACACGCACTACTCTTCCTGGTTTATGGGGTGTGGGAATTCAATTTAGAGTTTCCTCTATTCCAAGCAAGTACTTTACCAACTGAGTTTCAACTCGGCTGCTGAGATTATGTTCTCTTCCTTCTTGCTATCTTTCTTCTTTCCTCTCTCCCTCCCCACCCACTTCTCTTTCTTTCTTTCTTTCTCCCTCCCTCTCTCCCTCCCTCCCTCCCCTCTCTCTCTCTTTCTCTGTCTCTCTCACACACACATACACACATACATACACATACTTAAGTGCACACACACTCACATATGTATGCACACACACTCATGCATACATGCACATACAAGCACACACTTATGCACATACATGCACACATACACTCACATGTGCATGTACACACACAAATACACACATACACACAAATAAACACATTCACTCACATATGTGTGCATGCATACACATATACCCACACATTCATGCACAATCATATACATATACTCATGCACACACACATGCACTCACATACATGTGCATATGAACACACACATATACACACATACTCATGAACACACATGCACATGCTCACATGCATATGCACACATGCACAGACCCCTTCCTCTCTCTGTGTCCCTCTGTATCTTCCTTTCTTTTTTTATCCATCCTTCCTTTTTTTTTCCTTGAACCAAGGTCTATCTAGCCTAGGGTGACCTCTGACTTCAGATTCTCACAAAACCTTCCTTTCAAAGCCTCCCAGGTGCTGGGATCACAACTGTGGGCTTTGGGCCACAGTTTCAGTGTTTCATTTGTTCCTTGGTTAAGCCTTGGGAGCTGCACGGAATGACTGACTGCATAGAGGGAACCCACTGCTCCCTCCCAGCGGGACAGCCGGTGTCCTTCTTGCTTTGGGGATCAGCAAAGAGCCCATCTTCTGCTCCCTGCATCTGCCTGTGTTCTTAGCATTCTTAGACGTCAGGACATCTTGGGGAACATTTTTCCTTGGGCCACACCAATTTCAGTGATAATTGTCCAGCTTGTGAGTCACCAGATCTGCTGAAGCTCTGTGTGCCGACCTCACTTAACGGTGCAGCCTTTTCTGTCTGTCTCGCCGATACTGTGCCCTTACTTCTGGCCGTGATGAACTGCCAGATGTCTTTCTGAATCCTGCCCTGCCTCAAGATTATTTCCCAGAAAGCAGACAGGGGTGCTGGGCTGGCTATCTTCACCCTGTTTTGGGAGTTACTGAAACTTCTACTTGTATGGCCAATACAGGTTCTGTCTATTATGACTGGGGCCCAGGTTAGAGGCAGGGAGACAGCCTACGCGCTCTGGAGTCCTGCAGGAAGCGACAGGGGAATGTGCATCATGGGTGAGGTAACTGGAAAGCCCTGAGCCCAAGACTAGGAACAGCTTAGCTAAGTGTCTAGGAAGACTCTGGAAACAAACAGCTCTAGCCCCCCTCTCTCTCTCCAGACAGATGCACTGTCCAAGAATCACCTCAGGGAGTTCACAGGTTAGGCCCCCAGGCTGTCTTTGTCAGACCATACATGGAATGACTCCTGTTGCCTGCCGGTGGCCATCCTGAGTGAGGTCAGAGTCTGAGTCCTGTGAGTCTGGTGGTGGGATGGGGACAATCGCAACAGGGCCAGGTAGGTGGTAACAGTCAATGCTCATCCAATCAGGGACACCAAGTTCCACCAAGAGGTGACAATGCACTGTGGCTACTGCCAAAATGTGCACAGCCAGGTTAGGACTTAGAACAGATCCAAGATGGTGGCGAGGAGGCAGGCACTCAATGATAGCTGGGATGATTTGGGAAAGTTTCCCTCAGAAAAGGCTTTGGATGCCAAAAATCCTCCTACCTCCCCTTTTCCCTTGAAGAAATGGGTTTTATAAAGCCAAGATGAGGTTCTGAGAGGTAGGGGAGAAATGAGGGCTAAATTCTTTTCCCCTTTAATAAACTGTGATGAGTGTTGGGCTGTGAAACCATTCCCACTGTCCTGTGAGCACACAGACACCAGTGGTGCGGCTGTGGACCACAGACCGTTCTACAGTGAAGTCAGCTCTGAGTCAAGGTTCTGCCTTCATCCCTCTCCTCCTCTTCCTCCTCCTTCTTCTCTCCTCCCCTCCCCTCCCCTCCCCTTCTCTCCCTCCCTCCCTCCCTCCCTCCCTCCCTCCCTCCCTCCCTCCCTCCCTCCCTCTCTCTCTCTCTCTCTCTCTCTCTCTCTCTCTCTCTCTCTCTCTCTTTTCCAGAGCTAAGTTTAGAGCTCAGAGGCAGGGAAGGAAAATTTTCTGTTCTCTGATGCAGCAAGCTCCATGGTGTTTTGGCCAGGGTCTACTCAGCCCAGACAGAGCCGAAGGGTTTGGTTCTTGCCCTGTGGTTCTCACGCAAGCAAGCATCAGCACTGCCCTGTCACCAATGCCCAGAGCGGCCTCAGGGGTAGGCTACTTCGTGGTGGTCAGACCACTTGCTGGGGTTTAAGTGTGGACACTCGAAGAAGGATAAGCCCTATGGACTAAATATCTTTAGCATGTGTGAGAGCAGAGCCATCAGCGGTGTGTGTGTGCGTGTGTGTCTGTGTGTGCAGTGCATGTATGTGTGTTATTATGTGTCTGTGTGAATGTGTATGTGTGTGCATGTATGTGTGTGTGTACACACATGCTTGTGAAGACTAGAGATCAACATCAAACATCCTTCCCCAGGCACTGTCTCCTTTGCTTTTTCACTGAGGATCTCCCATTGCCCTGGAGCTTGCCAATTAATTCATCTAGGCTCGCTCACCAGGAAGCCCCAGGGATCAGTGCATCTCTTCCTTCCTAGCTCTAGGATTACAAGTTTGCACTCCCGCTCTCAGCTTCCTGGGCCTCAAATTTAGGTTCTAATTCATCTCTCCAACCTGAGCCCACAGCTTCTAATAGGGTGCTATTTACATGGTTGCAAGACCTGTGAAGACAGACTGCCTGGGGTCCAGTGTGGTCTACTCTAGCACACATGTGTGTGCCTGCATGTATGTATGTGTGCATTGTATGCAGGCAGGCATGTGTGTTTGTGTGTTTGCCAGTGTACCCAGGGACACTCACTGCTGATCTGAGACACTAAACCTCTTCATAGCACCTTACCGAATGTCGTCTTAGATTCCAGAACTCTTATCTGGTCTCCTCCGTCAGGCCCTGGCCTCTGTAATTCTATTTGATTAAAGTGTGTGCCAGTCACTGTGGAAGAAATGATGTGAATGTCTCCAGCTGCTCACACGTCTCTGCAGGCTACATTCTCCTGCAGCGAAAAATCACAACGGCCATGTTCTACCCCATGGTCAACATGGTCAACCCACAGGGGCCATTTTCATGTGTGCTTTATCTCTTCTGAGAAGGTTTTATTAAAGTTATCTCCTGTAAATGATGATTAATTATGGTCATGTGATAACTTTTTATCCCCTGGGAGTGGAAGGTTGGAGAACATACAATGCCAGAGATCCATCCTAATTCAAATAGCTGCAGTGCCTCTGCAGGAGACGGAGCTATTCTGTATGTGCAGTTTTCCTACACAGTCCATGGACTGACTCTCAACGTCACTTCCAGAGAAAAAGACTACTGCCAAAGAAGTTTGGGAAATGTTAAGTGTTGAGTCTTCTCCTTTCTTAAAAACATACAGATTAAGAGAAAACAAAACAAACTGCTAGGGCAGGTGAGCTATGAGCCTCAGCAGCAGCAGCTGAAAGGACACAAAAGGAGACACACCCATTGGAGTTAGGCATAGAGGTTTGGCAAAAGGCCACACAGCAAAAGGGGGGAGGGGGATGCCCAGAGTACGGCAAAGCACACTCAGGCTCTGGCCCACATCCCAGGGAGAGAGAGAGAGAGACAGACAGACAAGAGGGAAAACAGGAAATTATCTCTCCCTAAACCCTAGATCCTTACAGAGAGATGGGCTGGCTATGCCTGAGAAACTCCGGCACTAAATCTTCAGTCTAGAAAAAGCATAGCCCATATCAGTGGTTTTTCTTGCCCGTTCTCATCTGAGGGGTGGGACATTTCTGAGGGAAATGATCATCTTCACTGTCAATCTGTCTGGATCTAAAAGTCACCCCAAAGATACCATCTTAGACATCTCTGTGAGGGTGTTTCCGGGGAAGCCCTACCCTGTGTGTGGCCAACTCTCACCCCTAGGAGAAAGTAGGAGAAAGGCAGGGGCTGGAGAGATGGCTCAGCAGTTAAGAGCACTGGCTGCTTCCTTATTGAGTGGCTCACAACCATGTGGAACTCTAGCGCCAGAAGAGCTGACTCCTTCTTCTGTCATCCACAGGTGCCCATGCACACACACATATACCCAGAAATAAAAATAAAATTAATCTTTTTTTAGAAGAAGACCTCAAAGGACAGGGCCTCTCCGGGGCTCTGGCATCAGAGACTAGCTCAGGACCGATAAGCCTGCTCAGCACAGGCAAACTGCTTCATGTCTGAGCTTCTTCTCCACTTCAAAAAGCCAGAGCCCTGAGCAGCAGGCACTATTCAATCTGCTTCCAATTTGCACGTTCTAAACACAATCCAGCTTTAAGGTAAGGGCATGGTAAAAAAAAAAAAATCTGCCTTTTATAGTTGTCTTCGATTTTTCTGGCTCCAGATGAATCAGAATCATCTTTGGAGCCACTTGGTTTTCTTTCCACCACCGTTTCTAAGAAAATAGGAGATCTCACTCCTAAACCGACAGAGTATCGGGTTGGTTACATTCCATCTATCGGTCCAAACTTGGTGTGAGAAAAAGAGAACACAGGAGGAACAAGCGATGCTGGAACATCTGGGAGAAGGAAATGTGGGGCGGACAAAACGGTGCTGTCAAGGAAATAGCCAGGTGTTGCTGCCGTGGGAACTTGGGATGCCAGCCAAGGCTGCCGGGATGGGACAGGGTGGGAATGTGAGACCTACAGGGGTGACAGAAGCAATACAGGGATTGCAATGACAAGGCTTCTGTACTTGGGAGCCAGGTGGGGAGCCAGCAGGAGCTCCATGTGGCTGTGCTCTCTTCCAAGACTGTCCATCTTGTGTCTTGATGTCCCTCCAGAGGCCACCCCTGTATCCTACCCCTGTGCCTTCTCTCACTTCTCACTTCCGTGATTAAAAGCAGCCCTCAGGAGAAGAGCTTTCAGTGAGGGCCACAGGGGCTGATGAACACAACGCATCCAGGTTTGTGACACTGCTCCTGGGGAAACACAACCAGATGACCTAGTAGGTCACCCCCGACAACATGTGGCAAACAAAGGAGCTTGTTGGCATTACTTACAGGCATATGGGTGAAGGGTCACCTACAACAGCAAGACGACTCATAGGCAGCTGTATTGGCAAAAAGTTTGCCAGTCTGGGTGACGACTCAGGAAAGTTGGAGCCCTGGGGTGCTCTGCACACTCTATAGGCACTGTCTTGGTCAGGGTTTCTATTGTTGTACACAATATGATGACCAAGAAGCAAGTTGGGGAGGGGGTTAAGGGCTTATGCAGCTTACACTACTACATTGCTTTTTATCACCAAAAGGAATCAGGAGTGGAATTCACACAGGGCAGGAACCTGGAGGCAGGAGCTGATGCAGAGGCCATGAAGGGTGCTGCTCACTGAATTGCTCCCCATGGCTTGCTCAGCCTGCCTTCTTATAGAATCCAGGACCACCAGGGATGCCACCACTCATAGTAGGCTGTGCCTTCCCCCCTTGATCACTAATTGAGAAAAATGCTTTACAGCTGGATCTCATGGAGGCATTTCCTCAACTGAGACTCCTTTTTCTGTGGTAACCCCAGCTCGAGTCAAGTTGACACAAAACCAACTAGTACAGGAAGATAGACAGGACTCAGATTCTTCTCTCCTAAACTGCCATTACAGCTTATATATCCTTGAGGATGGAAGGGTTTTGTGAACCTGGTAAGATTCTGGGACTTCCTGAGACTTATGAGTTGTTTGTTTCCCAAGACTTAATTCCAGGATGGAATGCCTGCCTCATTTGGAAGGAAATTGCTACTCAGCAACTCTGTGAATATATATGCACACATATTACGTGTGGTGGTTAATTTCACTTGTCAATTTGATGGAACTTAGAATCATCATGGAAACAAATCTCTGGACATGTCTGTGAGGAAGCTTCTAGATTAAGTTAATTGACATGAGAATCTTTCCTCTAAATGTGAGTAGCAATTCACAGGCTGGCAGTACAGACTGAAGGGGGGGTGAAGTGAGCTGAGCACCACCAGCATACAGTTCTCTCTGCTTCCTATCATGTGACCATCTGCTCCTCCCCCACTCTATTCTCCATGATGGACTGCATCCTCAAACTGTAAGCTAAAGAATGGAACAAATCATGCCTAGCAGCAGTCACAAACCCAAAGAAACTCCCTTTTGCATTTATCAGGCATTTGTCAAAGCAAGAAGAAAAGTAAACAATGTATCTTCCACTCAATCTTGGCTCAGTAGAGCTGTGCTGAGCACTGTGGACCCTGGGCCATGTTCACCCCTTCCTGGAGAGGTGAGGTGGTCCACACCGATGTTGTCACTGGCTCCATTTCCAATCAAATGTGTAGTTGATTTATGACTAATTGGGTAACAGAAGAAAATAATGTCCTACATACGGCTACCAGTGTGAAGAAGCTGGCTGATCCACTGACCCCTAAAACCATGTAGCAATTGGGCTGGAAGATGGCTCAGTCAAGGGAGTGTTGCCTCAGAAGCACAAGGACCTGAGGTACAGAGTCCCAGAACTCACACAGAAAGCCAGTCATAACGGCTTAAGATCAAAATCCCAGCACTGGCAAGGGGGAGGCCGGCAGATCTCCCGGCTTTGGTTGCCATCTGGCCTAGCCTACGTGGTTTGTTCCTGGCCAGGGAGAGATATTGTCTCCAAACTAAAGGTGGAAGCTGGACAGAAGGCTCAGTGGGAAAGAGCATTGGCTGTACAAACATGAAGGCCTGAGTTCAAATTCCCAGCACGCATGTAAGAGGCCAGGATGACCAGGAACCTGTAACCCCTGTGCTTTGTCGGTGAGGCTTGCTGGTGAGCAGACTAGCTCTAGACTCAGCAAGAGACCCTGTCTCAAGGAAATAAGAACAAGACGCCCAGTGTCCTTTTCTGGCCTTTACACGTATACCTGTGAGTGTGTGCATTCACTCATACATGTGTGCGTGGGCTGCATACATATATAACCCGCATAGAAACAAACCCAAGTGGCTGGTGCCTAGAGAGCTGTACCAGAGGTTAACCGCGGCTCTCAAAGGCGCCAGCATATCCATGCATGTACATTCAAAACCCAATATCCACCCCATGCTTATGTTCATGTGTTTTCATGTACAACAGAGAGAGGGGGGTGAGAGGGGCTAAAGGACAACCTTTGGTCCATTCCTCATGGGCTATTTTTGCTCCAGGCAAGATTTCTTCTACTTACACAGAACCTGGTCAGGTTGGACACTGGGGTTACATAGAAGGAAAAGGCAGATTCCAGCCAGCTTGGAACGCCTTGTATGGAAACGCTGTGGCAGAGGACCCAAAGCTGGAAGCCGGCTTTTTTTTTTTTTTTTTTAATTCCTGTGAATCAAAGTAGGGTTTTGTTGTTGCTGCTGCTGTTGTTCTGTTGTTTGCAATTTGTAAACATTTGGTGTCCTTAATTAGCTTCCAAGCTCAGGAGAGCACACACGGCTTTTGTTCTTTGGGGCCCACATTAGCGTTTGGTGTCTGCCTGCAGCTACACTTAAGTCTTAAGGCAGGCTGCTGCATCAGGAGAGCTCAGAGGTCCTCTGAGGACGAGCTATAGAAATCAGGCCACAGTGCTCTGTCCACAAAGAGCTCCAGAGCTGCAAAAACACTTCCCACAAGGCAGCCGTGGAAGGCTCCAGAAAGAGCCTTCTCCAGAGGCAGAAGTGATATAGTCTTCGGTCTGAGGGAATGTGGAAAGTCACAGGAGGCACTGGCCTTGCCACCTTGCTGACAGGCAGGAAGCCCTGCGAACAGGACAGGGAGATGCCTCTATACTTAAGCCTCCAGCATGTGAACCGCCACCCTCCCTAAAACATGAGTCTAGCAAGGATCAGGGAAGACATGGTGGAAAAGCAGGTTGCAACTTAGAGCTTCAAAGCCTGCTTTCACCCACACACTGACTATTCTTTGTGCTCAATCTTTGCCTTCTGTGTATCGGTTATTTTTTTGTGTGTACATGCACTGCATGTGTGCCCGATTCCCACGGAGGCCAAAAGGAGGGCACCGGCTTTGCCAGACCTGTAGCCACAGATGGCTGTCAGCTGTCATATAGATGCTGGTATACAACCCAGAACCCTTTGCGAGTCTGGCAACCTTCTTAACCACTGAGCTGTCTTCCAGCCTCTTGCACTGACTTTTCGCAGATGGAGTTTAAGCGTTGTTTCCCGGCGTTGGGGAGATGACTCCATCAATAAAAGTGCTTCCCCACCCACAGGTGAACTGGAGCTCGATTCTCAGAACCAGCGTAAGAAGACAGGCAAGGCGGGACGGCTTGTATTTCTCATGCTGGGGAACTGGCTGCTCAGACTAACTTACTTGGTTAGTTTTGGGCCTGGAAAAAAAACAACCCAGAGATGAACAGCTTCAGAGACCATCCTCTGCCTGCCACACTCACATGAACAAGTGTTACAAGCGGCACGACTCAGTTTATATGTAGAGAAATAAATCCCTGGGAATAGACAGTCAGACTTCGCATGGGTGATGTGGTATACCCATGGTATGTTGAATTCTATTGGACTCCTTTGGTGACATTTCTTAAATTTCAAATCAATAGTGTGTAATTTTTAGGGCTCAGCACCGGCATCTCCTAGTCATGACCAAGGCCTGCTTCTCTGTTCCACTTCACAGTATTCCTTCCACCCCACTCTGCCCCGCCCACCCCGCCCCACCCCGCCCACCCCGCCCTGCCCCGCTGTCCCATCCACATCCTCCAAGAGGCCGAGTTCTTAGTCTTGGTGTCTTACTCCCAGAATGGCTTACACACATAGGCAGGGCTAAGGTTCTGATAGAGCTCATGAGTTCCTGACACCACACGCGTCGTGCCTAGTATGGAAATCGTTTCTGACAGACCCTGGGCAACCACCTTGCAAACTGCTATACAGCATAGTCTTGTTTTGTGTTGTGCTATTTTAGATGTGGTGCCTTGCCATACAGCCCTGGGGGTCTAGATTTGAACTCATGACTTCTTATGTCAGCCACTTGAATTCTGATTTATTGCCTCATTTCCACAGGACAGGAACTTTGGTCCTGCTTTGCAGAACAAGATGAAGACATTAACCTGATTCTCATCCTAAGTCTTGAGCTTGGTCCAAGGCTATTGCATTGGGTACCAAGTCTCAGGTTTGGTTGCTCAGAGCAAGATTCTCAGCAGATCATGCAGGGAGCTCATACCAGGAGGCTGTAGGTTCCCATTCAAGCGCCTGAAAAGCACACCCAGAATATCCCAGTTGGCTCCAGACTGGCTTCTCAGGGCACAGGAAGCCTTTACGGAGAGTGGAGGATGTATATGGTGAGCCTCACGTCTGAGAAGCCAGAGCCTAAGGGTTCAACGGGGGCTGTTCTGAAGATGAACAGATGGAGTTTATGCCCTCGCTGCTATGGACAGAGGTCGAGAATCTGTAAGGCGTTGGCTGTGGAATCTGGAGAACAAGCCCGGTTGTCTTCATTATATCTGTGGAGTCTGCACAGCCATGCAGAGGAGAGGAGAGGAGAGGAGAAGAGGAGAGGAGAGGAGAGGAAAGAGAGAGAGAGAGAGAGAGAGAGAGAGAGAGAGAGAGAGAGAGAGAGAGAGAGAGAGAGAGAGCGCTGCGGCCAGCCTCTCAGACCTCCTGGTTCTTGTACATACATTATTTCAGAATATTATTTCTGCAAAGTCAGACTCTCTTGTCCGTTCAGCCCTTTTGAGCTCGCCAGTAGGAGCCAGCATGGGTTCACTAGCTCACTGCCATGGGCTCTGCCTGGGGCTCTGTCCCTCATAGAGGAAGGTGCTCTTCTCCAAGTCATTTCTTTAATCAGAAGCATTTATTTTCCTAAAGAGAAGAAAGAGACACACTTCAAAGAACCAGGAAGGCTTATGTCATTGGAAGGGAGATGCTTGCTGCCTTTGCAGGAAGGCACCAAGCACCCAGGCCAGTCCTCTGGCCTGACATAAGCCAGGGGCAGATGCCATTGCTGGGGCATTGCAAAGATGCCTGCTTTCATCTGTACAATCTGCAGTGCTCACGAATACCCTTCTCTTGCTGACCTCCTGACAGGGCTGAGGGGTTATCTAGGCCTCTTTTGTCACCCATAATGATCACCCTGCCCCCACTGCACCTCCAGAGCAGGCGGTGCCAGTTCCTGCACCTGTGTGGATTCTATCAGTTTCATCATGTGCTGGATGGTTTGTCTACAACATCCACACAGGCCAGGAAGTGCTGATAACCCACTGTGAGGAGAGGGCTGGGGGAGGGCTGGGGGATGGCTGGGGGAGGGCTGGGGAGTGCTGGGGGATGGCTGGGGGATGGCTGGGGGAGGGCTGGGGAGTGCTGGGGAAGGGCTGGCAGCTGGATTGCAACAATGCTTTGCTCTCTACCTGTTCATGTGTGTCTTCCTCACTGTGGCTCACGTGTTCAAAACAGAAACCATGGCTACCGTAGACCCTTTTCTGAGCTGCTGACTCTTACAACTCAGTTCCAGAGGGAAAGAAGCTGGTTTCCAGACCAATCTTGGGGCCCAGTCATCTGCCACCGTCTGTACAAGGTTACACTGAGCACACCTGGCTAGTTGCTTCCTCCTTGAGAGGAGGTTGGGGACTGCTCTCTGCTGCTGGCTTCTTTTCCACTGCAACAGACTTTCACTTGGGGTTCCCTGCTGGACTTATTGGCCTTAGGGAGCTGAGGTACTGCGCTGAGACCGAGAGGCGGAACAAGGCTGTATCTGAGAGAAGACGGATGAAGAGAATACCAGCCTTTGGTTTCTGTGCTGTGTTCTGGCTGCAATAAAATAACCTAACAAGAACGACTTAGAGAAGAGTTTGTGTGTGTGCTCGAGTGCTCATATGTGCACATGCATGTGTGTGTGTGTGTGTGTGTAGGTTAGAGGTTATCCTCAGGTGCCTTTTCTTGGGAGCATCCCACTTTATTTTATTAGACAGGGTGTTTCACTGGGACCTGGGGATCAGTGATGAGGCTAGACTAGCTGGCCAGTGAGCCCCAGGATACCCATATCTGACGCCCCAGCTCTGGGACTGCAAGGACATGCCAAAGTGCTACCTTTTTACTTGGATTCTCAGGGTCGAACTCTGCTCTTCAGGCATGCTCAGCAAATACTTTACCAAGTGAGTCATCCCATCCCCCAGGGCCCAGGAAGGAAGGACTTCCTGAGCTTCCAATGTCACCAAAGGTAAGAACAACTTTTAGGGGATCCCTTGTGGTTGTGGGGTCTTGTTGTTCATCCTATTACACCTTGGTAAACCAGAAAGCACATATTTCAGACATAAACCCGTGAACCTGGGCCGACTGCAGGGATCTAGTCTTTCCCTTACTACATCCCCCTCAGCTAGGCCTGCATCCTGAAGATCTTCACCCTTTCCGAGTCAGACCATTAACTGGGGACCGAACCCACCACAGATTCTCACCCATTGCTTTCCTGCATAGCTCATTCAGAAGTCATGGATGACGAGGGTCGATATTTAGAGGTCCTGGTTCCTCCCTTTACAGGATTTCCTCGGTGCTCTCTGTCTTAGTTAGGGTTTCTGTGGCTGTCACAAACACCAGGATCAAAAGCAACTCAGGGGGGAGTTTATTTGCTCTCACAGCTTGTAGTCAAGGGAAGTCATGGAAGGAACTCAAGGCAGGCACCTGGAGGCAGGAGCTGAGGTAGAGGTCACGGAGGGGTGCTGTTTACTGTCTTGCTCCTGTGGCTTGCTCAGCCTGCTTTCTTAGAGCATCCAGGATGCAGCCCAGACATGGCATCACCCACAGTGAGGTGGCTCCTCTCATATCAATGGTTATTTATTAGTCAAGAAAATGCCCCATGGGCTTTTCTATAGGCCAGTCTAGAGGGGCGTTTTCTCAGCTGAGGTCCCCTCTTCCCAGATGACTCTAGCTATGTGGAGAGAGTCCCTCAGGCACTGTGTAGAAGCATCACCTGTCTGTAGTAAGCTGATGGCCAATGAGTCAAGGCAGGATTAGAAGGTGGGGTATTTGGCAGAGAGAGAGAGAGAGAGAGAGAGAGAGAGAGAGAGAGAGAGAGAGAGAGAGAAAGAAAGAAAGAGTCTTAGAAAGAGGTAGAAAGATTTCACACCAGACTCAAAGGAGATAGATGTATAAAACAGAGGAGAGGTAACTAGCCATGTGGCAGACATAGACCAGAATAAATGGGTTATGAGCTACTCAGGAACAAGCCAAAGCTTGTGGCCTAGACATCTATTCAGAAATAATTAAGTCTCAGAGTTGTTATTCTGAGAACAAAGCCAGGTGGAAAACCTAGGGATTACAAGTTTGTATCAAGTTGACATAAAGCTAGCCAACACACTATATAACCAATGTGTCCAGAACACATTATTGATGGAATATACACTGTTAGAACCTGAAGTTGCCTGCTCTGGAAGCCCAGTGGGGGCAGGGTATTCACACATAGGCCTGCCTAACCCCCCCCCCCCACCCCGTGCTTGGGAGCTTTGCAGGGGCAGTAAAAGCAGGCATTGTAAACTGAGATGGGAAGCTGGGCCCACTGTGGGTGGAGCCATTCCCTGGGCTGGAATGTCAGGCTGTATAGGAAGGGAGAGCTAGCTAAGCACCACCCTCTGCTTCTTGATAGCAGATAGAACATGACCAACTCCTTCAAGCTCTGCTCCTGTAAGTTCCGCACCATGGTGGAGTCACACCCTGAAACTGTGAACATAAATAAGTGCTTCTTTCTAAGTCCTTAGGACTCACAGCAATAGGAAAAGTGACTAAGATGAGATCTCTTGTGGCCCTTTTCCCTCTTTGTATGTCCTCTATGGCTGTGGTACCTGTTAGCACAAACCTCCCTTCATGCGCCTGTCAGGGGGCTGTCCACACCTATTGGCTTACAGAGGAACAGTTGCTAAGGGCCTGTCCCAGGCAGTGTGGGCATGTGTGTGTCCATGTGCGTGTGTGTGTTTGAAGATGTTCAACTCTGAAGAGTCAGTGGGCAGAGTGACACTCAGGTTGCTCATCCAAGTCTTAGACCTATGAGGCTAACAGAGCTTAGGGCATTTCCAGAGTCCACAGGGAAGGGTGGAGAACTCACATCTACACTCGCTCACACGCTGCACCCACTTTTCCCCTACCCATGTTGCCTTGCTCCCTGTCACACTCAGTTGTTCTTCCAGCACACACCCCTGCTTCCTCTCCACCCTCCTTTGGCCCTCCCTACCTCGGCTACTTCACCCGCATCCTCCTTGGTCCTCTCCTTCTCCACCTGAGTCTTCTAACACCCCTTATCCCTTCCAGTTCTCAGGGTTGAGCCCTGAACCTGCCCAGGTTAGGCAGTAAGTAGCTGTGGGTCCACAAAAGGCCACCAAGGAAAAGAACACACACCTGTTACAAGTCCTTTGTCCTGTGCTAATGACGGCCTACATGGTACATTGTGTAAAAACATGGGGCTGCTTGTTATAAATTTGAATGTGTTATGGGATCCATGAAGTATATTTCCGTACAGATCAATAGACCTCTCCCCAGCACGCACATATGCGCCACTGCATACAAAGTAAGATTCTGGTTCCTTCCCACGGGCCCTCCATTCTCCTGGCCCCACTCCCCATGTGTTCCCAAATCAGTTTCATTCCTACTTGGGGACAGTGGCTGCCTGGATGGTGGTCCCAGCACAGCTTCACAGTCCCCTTTCTTTCTCTGTCATGGTCCTTCCTTATATCCCCAGGACCCCCCACCCATGTAAAGCTCCTCTACTCCCTCCTTTGCTCCCACAAACTCAGGTCCTTATGGTCAATGTGTCTGTTTCTTAGCACTTGCTCAATAGAAACTGATGGTATCAATGTGTTGGGTTTTTTTTTTTTTTTTTTTTTTCTAATTGTCTCTTCACCCTGCTTCTTTCTTATCTCGGTGACTTGTGACCACCCTTCCCTGTGGCCATTGAGGCTCCTCTGTACACATTCAAACTTCCCTTACAGACAGTGGTTCTCAACCTGTGAAGGTTGAGACTCTTTGGGGGACTAGAACATCAGAGAGCTAGTGACCAGTTGGGGAGCCTCTGAAAGAATCAGGACTACGAGGTCAGGACAGAGCTGGCCATGGTCTAACAGACTCGTCCATAGCACCACAGAAACCGTTCATGGTCCCTGATTTGGGTGCGGCGACTCCAGAAAAGGGATATGAGGAGGTCCGAGTGGCATTCCGCACTTTTAAAAGTGTAAGTGGTTCTCTGACTCCCTCAGCTGGTTTATTGGTGGTGGTCTTTCCCTTTCCTAAATCCTCCCCACCTCTTCACTCCCCGTCTCCGCAAACCGACACACAGTGCTTTCTCTGCCATCAGCCAAGACCCCCTGTGCATCTGAGATCTGGGACGGTCAACGGCAGAGTTAACATCTATTAAAACATTAGCCATAGGAAAGTGCGCTGTTTACAGAACAAATGAAACCAGAGCCAAAAATGACTTTGTCATCCTGGCTCCAGTGTGGGAGCAGAATGAAAAGCCGAGTCAGTGGTAGGACTTGCGCATGCGCATGGAGAAACAAAAGGTCCGGGGCTGGTCTCCCTCATCCATACTCCACCGTGTTTGTTTGTTTGGTTGGTTGGAGTCCCCTGATTAAGCTAGTCTGCTCAGTTGGCAAGCCCCAGGGAGCCTCTCTTTACTATCTCTCTTGTAGGCAGGCTCACAGGTTCCCACAACATTGTACCTGACCTTTTATGTAATACTGGGGATCCAAACTCAGCTTCTCGGGGTTGCCAGCAAGCGTTTTACTGACTGAGCCACCTCCCCTTAGTGGAGTTTGGCTCTGTCTTGCTGTGCTGTCTGAGGGTTTGTTGGGTAGAATCATTTCTCTTGCTCTGTTGAAACCACCCAAATCGTGATTAGGCAGCCGGTCTCCGGTGTTCAGTAACAGACCTAGATCTGTCAGCCGGGCTGCCAGCCCTCATCTGTAAGCTCTCTGTAAGGAGTTCACAATTGTACTTCTGTCCACTCCCGGGCCAGCTAATGGCTGCTCCTGAGTCACAGTGCATGAGTCAGCATTAGCTCCTCCTGGGTCTGCAGGAGAAACCAACATCTCCTCCTGCAAATACGCCCCTTGTGGCCCCTGCGGAGCTTGTCATCCAATGCATTGCATAAGCAGCTGTGTACAGGGAGCCCTCTTTGCTTCCTGGACTCACAGGGCTGTCAGGAGACTCACCAGAGTGGCAGCGGCTTCCTGCCTTTCACTTCAGAACGTTTCCACTTGCACTAGAACTTCAGCCAGTGAACTTGGAAAGTCTCACCTTTGCTACTGCTTGCTCACCGAGGCCTCTGTGAGGCTGAAGGCCCAGGAGAACATTCTTGGTGAGAGGGGCAACGGCTAGCCTTGGAGGTTGGGGTGCTGGCTGAGGGCCAGGTATGTGGGTGACCCCAGTAGTGATGGAAAGTCAGGAAGGTGTGACTTTTAAAACAAAACAGAAACAAACACTTCCCCAAGCTATACAGGAGTCTAACCTGGCCACAGATGATTTAAGGACTGTGTATGTCACAGGTAAGGAACTTTTAAACAGATATCCCTAGACACGATCCCTTCAGCCCTGGCCACCATCACTTGTCATGTGATTCACCACACATTCCATTCAAAACCGGAGACAGAAATGGAAGAAGTAGGGTCAGAGGCCCGAGGCCAGGATCCAGGCCTGCATCTGGAACAGGAGGACAGGAGGAGGGGACATGAAAGCCCTGTCCCCCTCTGTACCAGTGAGTCCCCCTCTGAGACCAGCAGGCGGCCAGAGATCTGTGACAGGGACTGGCAGGGGACCAGCACTGACTTCCTGATTCACCCTGTCAGATGACTGCCACATGCTGTCCGTGTGTCTGTCTGTGACTGCCTGTCTCAGCACAGGTTCAGCCCAGCGAGACAGGCTTGTTGGAGGTACTTTGAGCTACAATGCCAGGACTCTGGCTTTCCAGGAAGGAGCCCCATTTCCTCTTCCCACACGGGATAATGCCATAGACTGCTACCTTGTGGGTGACAGCTGCTACCTCATGGGGGACCCCTGTGAACCTGTGCATTCCCCCACTCACTCCGACCCTACCATTGTCTCTCTGTTCTAGAAATGTCGAAGCAAGCAAGCCTGTAACCCTCAGCCCTTCCCACAACACCGGCCCTTCTGAGAAAGCACTTCTCAGCCTTGTTCTGTCTCCCGTCCTGTCAGCCTTGACCAGCATCTGTCTCCTTCCCTGGACTGACAGCTCCTCATTGCTTAAGCATCAGGCCCCCCTGTATATGGCAGTACCTCCCACTCTCCCAGCCTTCAAGGCTGGGGCCCTGTATCCCCATCACTCAACCAGAACTGTAAAGGGTCCTCTGGGCTCTACGTTATCTTTAGAAGTGCTACCGAGTTCTCCTCCGGGTTGGATGCATACCTGACAGGCAGGATAGGATCGCAGGCCTCCTTGTGATTGATTTTCATTACATTCATTATCTATTACTTGCATACTTCTTAATCTACAGTAGATTTGAGGTAGCTTTCAAAATGAATATAACATTACAGGATGGTGTTAGCGGTTGAGGTCACTCAAGTGGGAGGGAAATAAAGATAGAGGGGGAGAGGGAGGGGAGAGGGGGTGATTGCAAGTTCTCAGACTCTTACTGAGTGCCTGACCAGGCCCACATCAGGGCTTTGCTGCAAGGAAGCATAAAAGATAAAGCTCCACTGAACCATGCACAGATACATTGCACGTGCACATCATCTTTGAAATGAGAGTGAAGGCCCTCCTATAGTTTATCATAGGGACTGGTGGGTCTTTAGAGTGTGTGTGTGTGTGTGTGTGTGTGTGTGTGCATGTGTGTGTTTATGTGTACATGTGTGTATGTGTATGGTGTGTGTGTGCATGTGTGTGTGGTGTGTGTGCATGTGTGTGTGTGTGGTGTGTATGGTGTGTGCGTGCATGTGTATGTATATGGTATGTGTTTGTGTGTGTGTGCATTGTGTGTGCATGTGTATGGTATGTGTGTGCATGTGTGTGTGGTGTGTGTGCATGTGTGTGTGCATTGTGTGTGTGTATGTATATGGTATGTGTATGTGCATTTGTCTGTATATATGCAGGTAAGTACAGCTGCCTTCTGAGGTCAGAGGCATTAGTAGGTGGATTATAGGCAATTGTGAGTTGCTGACCGTGGATGCTGAGACCACAGGTCCTCTGCAAGGGCAATAAGTGCTTGTAACCCCACGCCATGTTGTCAGCCCTTGGGATGGCTCATCTTGATTGTCAACTGGAAGAGATTTAGAATCACCTAGGAGACACACATTTCTGAACATGCCTTTGTTTCTGGAGGATGAACTGAAGGGAGCAGCTGCCTGCAATGTTGATGGCACCATGGGCTGCAGTCTTGGGTTAAAAAGAAACATGAGCTGAGCACCAGAGAGCTAGCTGCTGCACCCTTCTGCCGTGTGTGTGTGTGTGTGTGTGTGTGTGTGTGTGTGTGTAATGTGTGTCTGTATGTTGTATGTCCCTATGTCTGCTTGTATGTATGTGTCTGTGTGTGCATCTGTGTGACTATGTATCTGTATGTATCTGTGTGTCTCTCTGTGTGTTTCTGTGTGTGTATCTCTGTGTCTGTGTGCATGTGTGTGTGTGTGTGTATGTGTATGTGTGTGTCTCTATGTGTCTGTGTGTGTGTTGGGTATGGAGCCCAGGGTCTGTACATGCTAGGCAAGCACTCTACTGCTGAGCCAGATCTCCAGCCCTGGGAACATATTCCCCTCCCCCTTTTATAGCTCTGAAAATCAAGACTTAGTGATGAGAGTCTTGTGGTAAATGGCACTAAAGGTGGTTTTCAGATAGAAAGGTTCACTCCTGCTCTAGAGAAAAACGAGCATTCTATGAAAAGGCTGTGTGGATGGTAATGTGACCAGTTGTGGGGGGAAGGGCGCAGACTGTCACTGAATGAGAAACCCATGCAGGGGTCATGGCTTTCTGAAGTCCAGTCACCCACATGGGAGCCTGGTGAGTCTGCAGAAGATGCAGTGTACGGAACAGCAGCAGAGGGAGAGCAGATGTGCTAGTGTTTGATGGCTGGAGAGCAAGGGAAGGAAAGCAGATGTGCTAGTGTCTGTTGGCTGGAGAGCAAGGGGGAGTTCTAGGGAGATTTGCTACCCAGAGTCATTGTAGACTCTCAGAAGTCTTTGACCAGTTGTCACTCTTGATGTTTAGATTTGCTTACCCTGTGACTCTCTCAGGTCATGGAAAGCAAGATGTGTGGTAGAAACAATAGGAAGCCAGTGGGAGCCCAGCTCTTCACATGTTGCTCTCAGTGAAAGTGGGAGGAGTAGGGCGTGAGCTGAGTGAATGATCTGTCAGCAGCACTAAAGGAATCACTGGAGAAAACCATGAAAGGGACAAGTTCCCACTGGCACCAAAGGAACAGCTGGCTGAATGGAGGAGTGTCTCCTGATCTGACTGGACTATCACCTTTCTCTGGGCGGGCTCTCCTTTCACTAGCCACACCCACACACACTGAGCTCCTCCAGGAAGCTCCTTAACTTCCAGCCCCGAGAACTCTAAGGTGTCCCTGCATCACACACCCAGCTCCAGACCTACCTGAACTCTGATGCTGTACACACTCACAGGGAAACATGCCCACTTCTCCCTGTGGCACCTCATAAACCATTCTGTAGCACTGCCCCTCGCAGACTGCACATGGTCGGGAGGAATAGAATGGAATAGTTTTGAAATAGTTAATGCATTAAAATGTGACTGCAGCGGTAAGTTGGTTGGTGTTTGCTGCACAAGCTTAAGGGCCTGCCTTCAGATGCAGCTTCCTGTAAAAGGCTGGGACAGTGTGGCGTCAGCCATCATGAGAGGTCATGACCCCAGTGCAGTGTGAG
Organism: Micromys minutus; assembly: GCF_963924665.1. Lineage (NCBI taxonomy): Eukaryota > Metazoa > Chordata > Mammalia > Rodentia > Muridae > Micromys > Micromys minutus. The sequence continues at coordinate 47,377,260 of NC_137959.1, forward strand.
TGTGTGTGTATATGAGTATGTGTGTATGAGTGTGTGTGTGAGTATGAGTGTGTGTGTGTATGTGTGTGTGTGTGTGTGTGTGTGTGTGTATGGCCATGGTTAGAGACAGGAGGATGGCCAGCAACCTCGTTCTGCATTCAGCAAGAGACCTTGTCTCAAGGGGTGAGGTGGAGAATGACAGAACAGGGTACCTGGTGTACTTGACTGGATTCCTTGGGCTATGCGTACATGTGTGTACACACATGAACCACACTCATGTAACAATTTAGTGTCATTATAGAAATTAATTTGGAAAATTGGAGTGTTCAAAAGATGAATTTGTTGGCACAGGTACAATGGCACACTCGAAATTCAGAAACCATGGAGAAGAGACTAATGGAAGTTTCTGGAAATGCTTATGAAAAGTAGAAGCAGGGATAGCCTGTTCTACGCCACCACTCTTGTCCTGTTTCGAGGGTGTGTGTGGCCACAGGAGCATTGCTTGACTATTCTGTGCCTGAGTCTTACAGATCAAGAGCTTCCTACGAGATGAGGAAAACATTCTATCTGGGACAGGAAGGTGAAGGCTGTGTGGAAACTGGTTCCCTCAACCTCTGTGTTCCAGGGGCCTCCAGGACCGAACCTGGGTTTTTCCCATGGGCATGAGTCAGTGCCTGACTGTAGGATGGCCTTTTCCTGGCCTTTTCCTGGCTGTTTTCTTAATTGCCCTCCTGCATTCTCCTGTTTCCTGGCAAGGGCTCTGTGGGGGAAAGGGAGAGATTTCAGGTCTTCTTCCAGGAAAAACTATTAGTCACCACACCCAAGTGTATCCCATGGTGGCAGCTGCTGTACCCGACAGCTGGGTCCTGCAGGAAAGGGGCAGGGGGGTCTCCAAAGCTGGCAGGCAGGTGAATGGGGAGATGTGCTCAGTCGCCCCAGATGTAGGGGAAGGGTGTCGGGAAGCCTAGGTATGATGCTGCCATACTTACCATTCCAGATGACGACTTAAGACTTTCCACAGAGCATTCTGTGCCCTCATATACAGCATCTGACTTCCGGGCCTCTGGAGCTGCAATAGGCCAGCAGCTTATCCTTCCCACAGCTCAGGGAGAAAGGAACAACAGATAAGTGCACAGGGCTTGCCCAAGTGTTCACCATCACCATGGGAATGTGGTGTCCAGTGGTTCCAACCCAAGTCATAACTCCAGTGCCAGCACAGCCCTAATTAGTACAACGTGAACATTTCATGTACACAGTAACTGCAAAGTCTATCCCCAGATTTTACTGTATACTGTGGAGTGAAGCCATCTCCTGTGGTAGAAAAACACAGCAAACACTTCTCCACTGCTTTTCTGGTTTGGTTCCATGTGTTTGATTGGTCCTTACTGATCTCTCATTGCTCTCTTTAATCCACTCTAAATTGTCTCCTAGGAAGGAAACAACAGTCACTGTGGTTTACAGGTATAGGCTTAGATTTTTCAAATCTACTTTAATAAAGGTTCTCAAATGCTTCAACCCTCCTACTACCCCACCATCCAAAGGTAGGGGAGAAAAGATGGTAAATAGGACAAAAGGATGTGGACCTATTTAGAAGTTATTATTTGGGAGTGATTTTGATCTCTGTTGTCAGGATACAGCAGTCCATTTCAAAAGTGTCACCAAACACGAATCAGCAGCAGTGGCACAATCCAGCAGAAACTGCCAAGCCTCCACCAAATCAGCATGTGTCCGCAGGAATGACCAGGACCAACCAGATGTCAGGAGTTCTCTGCTGTGCCTCTCTCAACAGAGTGAAGATCAGCGAAGATGAGAGACCAATGAAGAGTTGTACAGCTTAGCTGTCCAAGTGCCCTGTCCATTGAGTCCTATTTATATTTTCTCAAAATATCACGTGTCCTCCCACGGGTTTTGCCTCAGCAAAACACCACAGTGACTCTGCATCACACAATACAACCAGACACTTCCACTTCAGACAGAACTTTAGCTTCACTTATGTTTAAGAGAAATAGCTATGTTGAAATTTAGATTGAGTGTCATACATGTCATGTGCACAGGGGTTCACATGCCAGCATGTGTATGTGTGTGTGTGTGTGTGTGTGTGTGTGTGTATGTGTGTAGACTAGAAGACAACCTTGGCTCTCATTCTTCTGATACCATCCACCTTTTTAAACATTTTATTTTCCCATTTGTTTATTTTAATGTGTCCACACACACCATGGCACAATGGAAAACTTGTGGGGAAGTGGGTCTCACCTTCCACCATATGAGTCCTGGGAATCAAAGGAGATCCAACAAAAGTTGCTGGGCTCAGCAGCAGGCGCCTTTATGTGTTGAGTCATCTCGTTGGTCCCACCTCGTATTTGAGACAAGGTCTCCCATCGGCCTGCAGCTTTGTCTCGATGGCCACTGGACTCCATGAAGCCTCCACCATTGCCTCCCCCACAGCACTGCAGTTATCAGCCTGTATCACAGCACAAGTGGGTTCGAGGGGTTGAGCTCAGATCATCACAAGGCAAGTACTTTACTGGACAAGTTATTTCCCCAGTCCTATTTATTTCTTACTCATTCACTTGTTTATTTACTATTTATTTATGTCTCTGTCCTTTGTAGAAAAGACTTTCCTCAAATGTCTACTAGCCATTATCTGTCTCACTGTGTTCAAGAGCAGAGAATGAAAAGGATGAAGGCTGGGCCCGGGGGTGGGTGATCACATCAGAAATCTCACTTCTTCATCCGGAGACCCGGGATGCACACATGTGAAGGCGGCTCTCCTGTCTTTCTCCTCTTCCATTTTTCCTGTCTTTAGGGTGAGTGCCTTAGGCTCCCACATTCTTCCTGTCTTGGGGGTGAATGTCTTAGGCTCCCTTTACAGTAGACAAAGTACTGGCTTGCTAGCATCCCTGAGTTCAGTGTGAACTTACCATGTGTCTCTCTTAGAAGCCTGCAAGTCCTGTCTCCTAACTCCTCAAGGGCATACTCTGATACTCACCACTCATGATCCGCCTCACCTTCCTAGCATGCAGCTCTCTTCCTGTCCTCTCCAGGGAAGGTTTACTTGGCCTTCAGACTTCAGGTTACCTCCTCTGGGAAGCCAACCTGTACAGGATGTTCCCACTTCTCACAACCTATCTCATGATTATGTCTTAGCCTCTTTTCTGTTGCTGTAATAAAATGCCTGAGGCTGTATAACATAATTATTACATAGCTCAATGTTATGGAGCCTTAAGATCACAGTACCAATGTTTGCTTGGCTTCTACTATGAATGTCACAACAAGAGAGAAAATAGGAATGAACAAAAGAGAAACAATATGGGGTAATAAAGACAGGAAGAAATGCCACAATTGCTTTAAAGCAACCCATATTGCTAACTTATCCCATCTGTGAAATGGAATATAATCCCAGCAGACATAACCACATTTTAACATGCTTTTGGAAAACATATTTTTAAATTATGGGAGTCTCTTGGTTCTTTTAGTCTGGGATCTCAATGCCCTCGGCAAGCCTAGGATACAGTTGGCCATGCAAGTGATGCCTGGGGTTTTCCAAGTTTTCAATAAAAGGTCTTGGTGTGGGTGTCCAATTTTAATTGGTTTTCTTTTTACGTTGAGTTGTCCTTATACATTCTGCATGTTGGCATGTCAGAAGATAAACAGTTCACAAATCTTTGCTGTATTGTGCTCTGTGGGTCTCAGGCCTGCTTCAGGTGACAAATCTTCATATTCCTGTGTCCCTTAACAGGGTGGGTATGGAAGGGGCAGGAAGTGGAGGTTGAACCTCAGCAATTTATGGGCTGGCAGGAACCGGTGCTAAGTCTCCCCATGGCCATGTGGTGGGAAAGGGTGCACTGACTCCCTCCTGCCTAAGTAAAGGTTGATCAAAGGACTGAGGTGGGTGTGGCTAGCAGGGAAACACCAAATGACACCAGCAGAAATAAAGGATGAGATGCCATGGCTGAGACTGACTCAAGCCCTTGATCTTTTATGACTGAGTTGTTGAGGACTAGGCAAGGGAAAAGTTTTGTTCAAGTATCTCAGGAAACCTGGAGAAGTCCTAGTAAGGACTTGAGGGTGACAGTCAACAAGTTGCAACAAAGGCAGACTGAACCAAGTTCATATTGATGAGTGAGATAGTAACATTTAAGTAAACAGAGACCTGCTACTGCAAGAAAGAAGCTGCCCATTCCACTGAGGTTTGGGTTTCTGCTGAGGATGGAGGCTGTAACTGTGTGCCTCAAGGCTGGTATCAGTACAGGGTTGGCATCTTCCAACTAAAGCCATCTGTATCTAGTTAAAAATAAAACTTGGGCTGCTAGAAAGCCAGTTCTGGCAGGTCAAAGGCTGGTGAGAGAGGCTTTTAGGGTGAGCTGGCTTGTTACTGGAAGTCATAGTTACCATGTTTTCTATTTTATGATGAGATCTGTGTCCAAGAAGTGCCAGGGAACCAAATGGTGTCTTACCTGCATGATCTTGTCAGTTACATGCCTTAAAACAAACTTGTCCCTGTGTAAAGTGTTTGACCAATAAACCCTTATAGATTTAAGCAAGTTAAGACTACAATAAAAGAGTAGTTTTAGGTCTCATGGGCACCCTACAGATGGCACACCCATTTAAACCACGTGTCCCATTATTTGTGATGGTTGATTTTGAATATTACCCCAATGGGATTTAAGAGTAATCTAGGAGACACACCTCTGGCCTTGTCTGGCCTCCAGTCAGGACCCAGACCACTGGAGAGGCAATGTATCCATCTAGGCAATGTATCCATCTACACAATGTATCCATCTAGGCAATGTATCTGTCTAGAATATGTATTCATTTAGGCAATGTATACATTTAGGCACTGTATCCATCTAGGCAATGTAACCATCTAGGCAATGTATCTGTCTAGACTATGTATCCATTTAGGCAATGTATCCATCTAGGCAATGTAACCGTCTAGGCAATGTGTCTGTCTAGGGCTTGAAAATGTAAAACTTTGCCTTACTTTGGATTTATTTAAAAGCCTTTCCAGGAAGCCTTGTGAGTGGAACTGGTATGTAGACAGTGGACATTCTGAGCTCACTAAGTTACTTTTACTTTTATACTATGTCATCTTCATTAATACCATTGGTAAAACACTGGGGCAAGCCCAAGGATGCCAAGGAAGGCTGTGCAACCAGAGGAGCCCACCTCAGTTGGCTGTGCAGTTCTGTAGAAGGGAAGAAGAAGCCATGAGCTAACAGTCTCAGGGATCATCATTGATCAGGAGGGTCAGCAGCTCCACCTCACACCAGCATCCCATCTGTTGGTGGGTTTTTGGATGTTCCTAGGGTTCTTGGAACTGGATCTCTAGCAGAGAACAGAGTACAGTGGTCCTAAGTCAGGCTGTTTCTGAAAGACCAAAGATGGCCTGACAGCCAGTTTTGGCTGTGGACTTCTGGCAGCCTTGCTGAATGCTCACTAAGGCTCCACACCCTGTTCACTCCACCGATGAGCCCACTGCCCTGGCCTCTGCTCTTCACCAAGGCCAAGTCTATTCCAGCCTGCTGAAGCTCATCCCTGCTTCACACACTTTCCCTGAGATAGTTGTTCCACATTCAGCTTTATCTAGGGGTCAGCATCTCAGATACTCTAGACAAATATATAAAGATCATAAACATTTTACACACAAAAACATTTGAGGAATAGAAGTATTGTATAAAAATCATATTTTAGTGTAACCCTCAGAAAGTCAGCCACAAGTACTAGACAAAAATTAAAGCCAACAATGAGACTTATGAATTCATAACCCATCAAACACCTAATAAAACTTACAAATTTGTGGAGCAAAGGAAGTGCTTCTATAGTCGCCCCATAGATGGAGATGACTCAGAAGTTAAGAGCACTTTCAGTTCCTGCAGAGGATCCAGGTCCAGTTCCTGCAGAGGATCCAGGTCCAGTTCCTGCAGAGGATCCAGGTCCAGTTCCTGCAGAGGATCCAGGTTCAGTTCCTGCAGAGGATCCAGGTCCAGTTCCTGCAGAGGATCCAGGTTCAGTTCCTGCAGAGGATCCAGGTCCAGTTCCTGCAGAGGATCCAGGTCCAGTTCCTGCAGAGGATCCAGGTTCAGTTCCTGCAGAGGATCCAGGTCCAGTTCCTGCAGAGGATCCAGGTTCAGTTCCTGCAGAGGATCCCGGTTCAGTTCCTGCAGAGGATCCAGGTTCATTTCCTGCAGAGGATCCAGGTTCAGTTCCTGCAGAGGATCCAGGTTCAGTTCCTGCAGAGGATCCAGGTTCAGTTCCTGCAGAGGATCCAGGTTCAGTTCCTGCAGAGGATCCAGGTCCAGTTCCTGCAGAGGATCCAGGTTCAGTTCCTGCAGAGGATCCAAGTTCAGTTCCTGCAGAGGATCCAGGTCCAGTTCCTGCAGAGGATCCAGGTCCAGTTCCTGCAGAGGATCCAGGTTCAGTTCTACCTGTAAGGTCAGTTCTAAGGGATTCAGTGCCACCATAAGCTCAAGTATATACACGTTAATGAACAAACAACCCCCTTTTAGTGATGAATTGATACTTGAATTAAGAACTCTGCCTTTAAACTCTAGAATAAAAAGCCAATCAAAATGTAATGGTAGCATATATTAGAAACTTAAATGTTTTCATTAAAAGAGAAAGTTGACAAATAACAAACAGAAAGTGAGAGGAGCCATTAAAACAAATGAAAAGAGACCCAGAGAGAGCTGAGAGGTGGCCAAGCCACTGAGGGTTCAGTTCCCAGCACCCACATGGTGGCTCACAACCACTTGTAACTCAGGTTCCAGGGAATCTGATGCTCTATAAGCACTGCACACATGTGATACACAGGCATGCAATTGGACAAAGCACTCATACATACAACTTTTTTTAAAAAGGAAAAAGAAAACAAAGCATTGGAGAGGTATCCAGAAGACTTAATAGTGAAGTTACTGATGTTTTAAATGTTAAGAAACAAAGAAATAAAAAGGTAAGTCTAAGAGCTAATTATGTAAAAGTCCTTTACTCTCAGACTTCATCTCACTTGTGTCACACACACATGCAGACATATGCACACACAAATATGTACATGCACACACACATACACACATGCACACATGTGTACACACATGCACAGATATGCATACACACATGACTTGGCTCTCCCTCCTCCTAGCACTGTTGCTGGAGGCCACAGAACTTCAGTGTAAGAAGTTTAAAAAGACATACTCAGTCCCTAACTCTGAACACAGGATGATGTGAACTTTCAAAATAGACAAATTTAATCTTATAAAGCAGACATCTTTCCAGCTTTATCTCTCATGGCTACTGTGGTTTCTGTCGAATGAAGTGCCCAAGAACATAGTCCTCTGAGTCTCCTCTTCCTACAGCCCTCCTTCCTCCATCTCCTTCCCTCTCTCCCTTCCTTTTCCTTCCTTCCTTTTCTCTATTAAATGTGTGTGTGTAGCAGTGAGAGTTGTGACAGCCTTGGGTTTGCTAACAGCGCCCTGATTGTTTCTTAGGGCTTTTGGGAAAAAGCCTTCTCTCCGCTCCTAGTTGGTTTTCTGTTGGCATGGTAAAAAACTGAACAAATCCAACTGTAGCTCCCCCATTCTCTCTCTCTCTCTCTCTCTCTCTCTCTCTCTCTCTCTCTCTCTCTGTGTGTGTGTGTGTGTGTGTAAGACCCTCAGAGAGGACCTTTTCCCCAGAGGAGACCCTCAAACCCAAAAACCAAGCGGAGACCACTGGCTGCAATCAGCATGAGGGTTTATTTGGTCAAAGTACACAGGTACCTGCGGGCACACAGTCTCTCGGAGGACTTGCGCGCCCCAGGCTTGGGCACTCGCTCTCTTACAGGGTTTTAGGAAGCAGGAGCAGGCTTACAGAAGCAGACGCATGGTTACAGGGATTTGATTGGTTGATTTAAATGAGGCGGTGGGTCGAACTGGGAGCAAGGTCCTTAGCCACCTGCCCGGGACATGGTGATTAGATAATAGCTGACTTGGCCCTATCTTGGGTGGGGGATTTCTGCAAGAACCCTCTACTCCCTCTTTTGGTGCCAGGTGGCTGACCACAGATGACTGCTCTGCCTTTGACCTTGAATTCATGCTCATCTGTGCAGGCCTTGCAAGATGGCGTTCCTGCAGTCAGGCTAGCTCAATGGTGGGGATCTTTCATGTGAAGAGTTCATTTCATCCTACACTTTCTAGTCCATCATTGAGAGAGGTCAGATGGGAACCCCAGGCAGAACCTGGAGACAGGAACTGAAGCAATGTGTGCAGGGCCGAGGCTTATGACTTACTTCCCATTTCTCACAAGGCCTGGAGTAGCACCTACGACAGGCTGGGTCCTCCCTCATCAATCATTAATCAAGTAAATATCAACTAATCAATCATTAATCAAGAACATTTCCAACAGATTGGCCTGCAGGCCAGTGACGGAGGTTCCCTCTCCCCAGATGTCTCTAGTTGTATCAATTCGACAAAAACCCAAGCAGCACATGGCCCCCACTGAGGGTTTTATGAAATCTGTGGGAATTAGCAATGTTGCTCATGGTGTCACCCTACTTCCTACAGGGAAAAGTATCACCCCAGGTTAGCAGATCACCTGTCCCTTACACCCATTTGACCCAGATGTGTGCCGCACTGTTAAGTGGTCAGTGGGGAGCTTCCTGGGGTGGGGTTGGGCACACACTGATATAGCACCTCAGCAAGACCTCTCTACCTGTGAGACAGGGACACTTGGCACTGCGTCCCTGCACGTCCCACTCACACCTCTCAGAGACGCTGCACTTGCTGGGGTATGTTTGCTTATTGTTCCTGATGACTCTGGAGGACTAAACTCTCACGTGGGCCAAGTCCCCGCCCCCGCTCCGCCCTACCCCTGCTCCCGCCCCGCCCGCTCCTGCTCCCCCCTGCCCCACCCCACCTGCTCCATGCTTCTTTTGAATAAAGCCCCTGTGGATCTCAGAGCACCTGTTCTTCTTCCATCCACAGAGGTCAGAAGGCTGGCTGGTTTTCCAGAGGCTCAGGCACTGCCCTGGGTCACCGAAGCTCCACCTTTTATTGTACTCTGTTCCACTTCCGGTTTCCAGATCCATTTCCGGTTTCCAGAGCCTGAATGGATCTCCAGGCTGGCTTCCTTTCTTCCTGGCCCGAGGTGAAAAGGCTGAGCTCAAATGCGCTTATTCTCCAGGGCTTGGCCAAGAAGATCCACACCCAGCACCTTGACGAAAGAGAACGTCCCGCACCAGTTTTGGTGACACTGAAAACCATGTCACCTGCTCACCTGTACCCTGAACCCCACGTGATGTCCCAAGGATGGGAAACTGAGAATCCAATCCCCAGAGTGGCTAAGTTTCCATCATTTCCGTTACTACAGGCAGCTTAACTAAAGGCAGCTCTCTGATAATCAGTTAGACATTTACGGTGCTGCATTTGGGGCCTGGGTGAGCCCCTCAGGGAAAGTGAGGCGTTGGGCTTAGTGAGTAAGCATCGAGTGGATCGGTGCTTTCCTTCAGAAATGGCAAAAGCAAGAACTGGCAACACACCTCTGAGGAAGCCAAGTACTGCTCCCTGTGTAAAACCGAGAATACAGGAAGCAGGGTATTCTGGACAGCCGAGGAAAGGCTCCCACGATGGCTCCTCTTCTCTGTGGATGCCACTGGCTGTATAGTGTGTCTGTCAGGTCATCCTCAGAGGTTTAACCGAAGAGGGGAGATCCACACTGAAGGTGGGCAGGATTCCTGGGGCGGAACGGAGGGAGCACCTCTCTGCTTCCCAAGGATTCAGCGTGACCCGACACCTCATGCTCCTATCACCCAGCTAGAGCCACTGTCCTCTGTCTTATCTTCACGAGGATGAGCGATCTGTACACTACAGCGCCCTTGTGGGCCAGAAGAGAGTGTTGGGTAAACTGGAACGGAGTTAAAAAGCAGTTGTCTGCCACCGTGTGGGTGCTGGGAACTGAATCTCGGTCCTCTGGAAGAGAGTCAGTGCTCTAACCACCGAGCAATCAGCCTAACACCTTCCCCATGAGGAACTGGAGCCTTAAACTGTGAGTCAGAGCAGACCTTTCTTGGGTTGCTTCTGCCAGGCATGTTGTCACAGCAACAAGGAAAGGGACTAGATCTTGGGTGTCATCAGAGATCCCTGGAAGCTGTCCACTGATACCACAGACCTTCCCTCTTCTCTTCCTCCTGCTCATGGCTTCCCTGAGATTTTTTTATTATAAGAGGATAAGATGGCTTTGTGGTTAAGGGCACTGATTGCTCTTCCAGAGGTCCTGAGTTCAAATCCCAGCAACCACATGGTGGCTCACAAGCATCTGTAGTGGGATTTGATGCTCTCTTCTGGTGTGTCTGAAGACAGCTACAGTATATGCATATAAAATAAATCTAAAAGAAAAGAGAGGATAAAATATCTCCCCCACATGTCATCAAGGCCCATCCATGTGGTCACCTTCTCTGGGTGCCCTTGAGTCTGGGACCCACTCCATAGATTCCCACCTGTGAGTCCCTCATTTCTGGAGCATCTGAAGGTCACTGTGACAGACAGCCACTCACCGGCCAGCATTCACATGCCTTCCCCTGGTCCAAGGTGTCAGATCAAGACCCACTGGCCCCGAAGACCCCTGTCCCCAGTAGCTGGGACTCTCCAAACTCCTTCAAACTGTGTGTGTGGGAATTTTGCTTTCCAGAGGTGAGACTTCACAGTGTCCCTGCCTCACTCCAAGAGGCCCTCAGAGCTAAAGGCTGAGAAGCAGATGCTTCCTTGGCTCCTTTCCCCTCGTGACGTCACATGAGACTCTGCTAATACCTGCAGCTTCACCACCAAAGCCTAGACTTTAGGAGAAAAATCCTCAGGGAAGACAGACTGTAAATCACCGAGGCCACCTGGAGGAGGAGACTGGATAAGAGAAGGAATAAAGCCATGTTTACACTGGCATGAGGGTCAGACACACTGTGAGGGCAGCTTTAGAGCAAGAGTAAGGAAGAGTAAGGAAGCCCACAGCACCAGAGACCATACCTAGGCTCTCTGCTCAGCATCCAAGAGAGACAGAGGAGGAGAAAATGGAAAGTTACACCTTTCTGAGTCATGGTTTGGAATTGGCAGACCTAGCCCAGCCTTGCCCCTCCTAGGGACTGCGCTCAGGTGAGAGCTCCGGAGAGAAGAACATTGTCTTAAGGTGAGCTCACCTTTCTGAGAGTGAGCCTCCTGTCGGGCTTCCTGACTTTATAACTAACTCCTACAGAAGAGACAGGGGCATTGCCCTCACCTAGAGGGGATCCCATCTTCACTGTGACAATGGGAGTGTGTGTGTGTGTGCTTGGCTCTCTGTACATCTTGGTGGAACAGGAAGCTGGCAGCTCAGGTCAGAACGAGGGAAGGGTTATAGTCTCTGTGGCTCTACATGGTAAAGGGTCCACAGCTTCCCAAGCAACACCATCAGATGGAATCCAGGGTTCAGACATTCGAGCCTTGGGACAAGTCATGGTTGTATAGCCATTTTGTTGAAACTGAAGCATTCCCTCATGGTGGTGAGAGGGAGGCTTATGCCTTACAGAACCTGGGAGGCTCCTGAGAGTCACAAGATTCACCAGGCTCCTCCCCAGAGTTGTATAAGCATGCATCATTGCTACAGAGGAGAGGGCCTGGTGAAGCCACCTGCCAGCCATGCAGGGAGCCCTAGGATGCAGCCTTTAGGGATCTCTGGCGCTGGGGTGGGCCTCTCTCAGATGGAGCTGCTGAGTGATCTGCACTCCCTTCAGTAGTCCCAGGAACTCACCGGTTCCGGGCTAGACTTGGGTGAGATTGCTGTTTTGATTTGTTTTTGTTTTTTGTCAGAGACAGTCACACAGCCCGCACCCAAGCCATTCTCAGCGCATGTACTGGCTTCGTAAATCCCACTTCCACTAGATCTTGTCTGTCTGTCTGTTTGTCTGTCTGACCGAACTTAAGTTCTGGGGAAACAGAGGCAGCTAATTAGCAAACAGAGAGGGTAGAGAGGGATGGCCTGAAGAAAATGGCCTGGTGGCTAGCTGGGGGGTTGGGTCAGACCTTGTACCTGTCCTCTAGGGCAAGGCCAGCCCCCCAAGGACATGTTATAGAGCTGTCATGAAGCCACCAGCTGGCTCTGCACAGACCTGGGACAAAGGCAAGAAGTACAGATTCCCAGACCGGAAGAATAAACTCGGGGAGTCTGGAAGTCTGTCTGCGGTTGGTTAGAGTGATATGACACGAGTCAGATCTCACTGGGATCTTAAGGCATGGGAAATAACCGTGAGCATGTGCAGTAGATGCTGTGAAGAAAGAACCCAGGGAGACCAGTGGCAGCCCAGGGACATGGACTGGTGGCAGTGACCATTGGGAGATGTGGCAGACACAAGGGATAATTTGGAGGCAGGACCAAACGGGGTGTGGTAGGGCAGGGTTTGGGGCCCCCACTTACCCGCCTATCAAATTCATGCCCTTGCCAGGCCTTCTCTGAACATGGCGGGGCTTGTGACTTGCTTCTAGCGGCTGGTGGTGGAATGGGACTTCCATGTTTACGTTATGTAAGACTGTGCTTCTGCCTCACCAGCTGCTTCTCTCTGCGCTCACCTTGCTCAGTTTCATCAAGGCAGCTGTCCTAGGGAGAAGTCCTTGTGGCAAGAAATGGGGTTTGGCTGGTAGCCAGCAAGGAGCTGGTGCTTCAGTCCAATAGCCCACAGGGATCTGAACCTTGCCAAGAACCATGGGGAATGGTAGCCTGAGGCTCAGCTGGGACCTCAGCCAGGCCCAGCTTTGTCTGCAGCCTTATGAGAGATGGTTTAGCTGAGGAGGACGTGGTATGTGCCTGGTCCTTGGGGCCTCTCATGTCAGGTGGCTCCAATGGCATCCTCATGCAGAAGGCAGTGAGCACTGCCCGGGATGTGCAGAGAGGAGCGGCCAGTGTGACGTCTAGGTCTGAGCAACTGGATGGAGAGGCAGCTCTTTACTGGGGTGGGGATGTCTGGGGAAGAGTCATGGAAGACAAGCATGGAGATTCCAGTTAGGTGGTTGGATAGCTGTGCAGAGCTCAGTGGAATCTGGTAAGCACCAGTCTGTGGGCCTTGCTCAGTCCCATCTGGTGCTTAAGGTCACGGGGTCATCAGTGGATGACCGCCCTCAGTGGTGCTGTGCCAGTGTGGGATGGGCTCCTCTTCCGTGCCCCTCCCTGCTTCCCTGGGACTTACATCATCTCACACCATACCGCCCCTCCATGGCTCCACATGTCTAGGCTGGTGCCTCCCTTCTCCACTTTCCTGGAGATTTATCCCCCATGGGCCTGGGCTTGGACATTTACATCCTTTTCCTGACATCCTGCCCCAGTCTTTGATATATATGTCCCTAGCCTTCCACCCTGATCCTGCAGCTAATGTTAAGTGTGGTCTGAGGGCTCATGTGGGAAGAGAAACGGGTGGATTAGGCTTGAATTGAGGATTGTCAGAGCTGTCCTGCCTCCATGGTCGAATGATGAGGATCTTTCTAAGATGGATATCTCTAGCCCATTTCTCTGTCATAGGAGCTCTTCATCGGCCTTGAAACAACCTGCTTTTCCCCTTCCCTTCCTTCAATTCAGGTGGCACCATGTGGACGACATTTTCCAGTCTCCCCCAGCCCCAGGTGCTAGCTGTAGCTGGCTGATGTACTTTCAGGTGGTAAGAAGACCCCAATTTTCTCACTGGGATCCGACCTCCAAAGGAGGTCTTGCTCTACTTATTTTGAATATTTTTTGCCTTTTTCCCGTTATTTCCACCGGTCAGAAGATGCCCCACCCAAGATGGTAGGCCAAAAATGAGTGATTAAAGCTTGAAGCCAGGAGCGGTGGCACACACCTGTGGCGACAGCACTTGGGGGTTGAGGAAGGAGGGTTAGTTGTTCGAGGCCTGGTTGGGCTATGTGAGATCTGGTCAGAGAGGGCAAGGGTGGGGGCGAGGGAAGGAAACTGGTTGATGCTCACTAGCAAAGGAGATGCTGGTGGCGGAGGCTGTGAAAGAACCAAGCACATTTATGAACTGAGAGAGAAAATTAACACTAGGTTTTAGGGAAGGAGAGAAGAGGGACTTAGAGAGAGACAGACAGATGGACAGACAGATGCTGAGCTGTATCCTTCAGGCAAAGGGTTTGTCAGCACGCAGCAAGCAGTATCCTGAGGGTCTAAAGTAGAAATCAGCAGTATGCAGTCGGAACAGTATGCCTTCTTTTGAAGGTTTACAAGGGAAGGGGATGCCTGCTACTGAGAGGAAGCAGGCTTGGTTAATGTATGATGTGTCTGTCCTGCATGACTGGGACAGGAGAGCAGTGATGGGGGCCACCCCTTCTCTGGTAGGCGAGCGGGTCTTCCTGCAATCTGTCACTAGTCAGCCTGCTTCTGATCCTCAGTGGCTGGGCAGGGGTGCTGGGCTTGTCGGGCTTGCTATCTTCTCTGCTTAGGGCCTGGGATCTCACAGGATTGACATCCTATGGTGGGGAAATCCTGAAAAGGCCTTGGAGATACAGTGGTGGAGGGTTGATCTGGTAGACACAGAACAAAGTCAGGAGAACTTTCAGAGCAGGGCTGAGCTCCCTTTAGCAACTGCTGAGCAACAAAACCATCAATTTTGCTGGTTTTGATTCTAGAAAGAAGGCGGCTTTGGAGAGACTGGAACCAGGAAGCAGGAGGCTTATCCCCAAGCCAGGCACTTGCTGGGCCTGACCTGTCCTGCCTTCCTTGGTGCCATCCTGTGAAGGAACCTCAGATGGTGTACATAGACAATTTCTGTTCCCCGTGTGCTTTCTGCAGTGCTGGTCACTCACTCACAGATCAGAAGTTGACACTCAAGCAGACATTTGCACTGCTGTGCAGAATAACTTTCTGTTCATGGTTACATCATCAAAAGACAATTTGGTTTTGGTTTGGAAGAGAACACATATGTGTTAATACATACATTCTTCAGTACAGATGGTGTGTGCTTGTGTGTGTGTGTAAGTACATTTGTGTGTTTGTATATATATGTCAGATCTTTGTCACGATGACCAAGTACCTGATGACAGACACTACTTAAGAGCTAAGATTTGCTTTGCTTCTGGTTTCATACGCATCGGTCCACAGTGGATGAAGGGCATGGGGGAACGAAGTAGCTCCCAGGATGGCAGAAAGAAACAAGGTGTAGCCAGAACAGGGAGAGGCCAGGGCAGGACTCCAGCTCTGAGATGCACGTCTTGGTCCTCATGGTTCTGTATGAGTAGCATTTTATTCCATCCGTGAGCTGTCCTGACTGCTTCATCTCTGGAAATGTCTTCCCGGGTGCAGCCAGAGTCCCGCTTTACACATTTCCCAAGTGTCTCTCAATCCAACCAGGTGGATTAGATTAAGCATGACAGTGCGTGTGAGAATACAGCTATCATGCAAGGTTTATACAAGTATACCAAGCTTGCCTTTCTACCCAACGATGAGGCTACTAGGGAAAAAAAAAAAAACCCATTTGTCAGAATCCAATTTCTGATAAAAACTCATGTACGCAGACAGAAGCTAAGGCCTAGTACCAGCAAAACCTCTGCCTGCCTGGAACATTTAATACAAAAACTTCACCAAGCTGGCTGCTTTCCTCTTCGGCCCCAGTTTCCAGTGGCAATGATCGGAGCATGTGTTTTTGTGTGTTTTTGTGACATGCTTTGCATGTGGTTTCCAGTTCCACCCAGAGTCAGTGGTGGAGAGTTTCAAAGTAACAAAGAATGACACCAGAAGTCATTAGATTCAGAGCAGACAAGCCGCTTGATGTGGCCAGAGGAACAGCGAGGGTCAAGTTCACCATTCCCACCCAGAAGGGAGCACAGTGTATCTGCCATTCAGAGCCAACACAAGGTCAAACGTCTTAGACACTGTCAATCGATGGGACCAGAGAAACGGGTAAGCACATCTCTACCCATGTTTACATCCAAGCAGCTGAACTACTGAAGCCTTTCACCTTGAACAGGCAGAACTTCATCACAAAATTTGGTGGTGGGAAGTAATTTACTCCTTGGATAGAAATGGGAGATGGGCTGCAGCCCCTGACATGGTGACGGGAAGCAGATGGGATTAAGGAGACAAGAATTAAGGAGACATCAGCCCAACATGTGTTCAGAAGATGCCCAGATGATAAGATCAGCTACAGAGAAACCCCAAAGCCCACTGCCAGCCATTACAGGAGCAGGGGAGGGGCCCTCTGGTGAGTAGGAAGGTAATTAAAGAGCTGCCTACAGAACCACTGAGCCTGTGGCTCCGAGTCCTGCCTCAGCCCAAGACCAAACCCACAGCAGCTTCCCATGTGATACTCATTAATCAGCTTATTCATTTGGAGGTATAAATGGATATGCAAGATCCCCAGATATTTGGAAGAAAGCCATTTTAAAATCAACTAGGGAAATGAGTCAGTTGGTAAAATGTGCTTGTGTGGCAAGCATGTGGACCCAAGTTTGATCTCCAGAACCTTCAAAAAAGACTGGGCATGGCAGCCAGGACATGTAATCCTGGTGCTGGGGACTGAGTGACAAGAGGACCCTTGGGCTCCCTGGTCAGCCTGTCTAGCCAAGTCAGTGAACTCAAGAATCAGTGAGAGGTCCTGTCACAAAAAGGAAGGTAGCCAGAGCTGAAAAGATGGCTCAGCAGTAAAGAGCACTGTCTGTTCTTACAGAGGACGTGAGTTTGAGTCCCAGCATTCACATGGCCACTCGTGACTACTGTTTCAGGGAATCCAATGACTTCCTTTTGGCTTCCCTGGGCACTCGGCACACAAGTAGTACATACAGACAGCATATGTTGCAGAGGACCTGGGTTTGGTTCCCAGCAGCCATACTGGATGCTCCCCACCACCTGCAACTCCAACTCCAGGGGATGCAATATCCTCTACTGGTCCTGCATATACTCCACACACCATTAAAGTAAAAACAAATCCTTTGTTTGTATGTTTTGGTTTGGTTTCTCTGTGTAGCCTGGCTGTCCTGGAACTCTGTAGACCAGGCTGCCCTTGAAACTCACAGAGATGCCTCCCAAGTGCTGAGATCAAAAGTATGTACCACCATTGCCTAGAAAAACAAGTCTTTTTAAAAGATGTGGAGGCCAGGTGATCGAAGGTCTTCTTGGAGGAGGCCCAGAGTGGCTGCACACCCATCGTTACCCTCTCCTTCTAGACTGGCAGACCTGGCCCACGATTGAACCTGTCTACAAACGTGTGTGTACACATTTTGGCTAGGATCCACATATGAAAGAGAATATGCTTGCTTTTACTTTCTTTCTGTGCTCAGGCCATCTAACCTAATATTCCTTCCCGACTCATGCATTTTCCTGTTTTACAACTCATTTTTCTTCAGAGCTGAGCACTAAACAGATGAGTTGATTTGAGACACACCTGACACACACCCTGCTCCTCCTCAACTTCTCTTCTACACGAACAAGATGGGACCCACTGCCCACTTAATGCCACCTAGAGCTACCAGATGACCTCTGACCCTCATGGCACTTGGTCACACAGGCCCAGCCAGGAGCACCTGTGCGAACCAGTGTAGACCATTACTGTGTTGGCACACACTCTCACCACGACGGTGAAATTTCCTTTTCTCTTTTTTCTTTTATTGGGGCCGAGGGTTCATCAGTCCTTCTGGGCCGCCTCCTTCCTCATGGCCACCAGCACTTTCTCTTGGCATGGATGGGCATGCTCACTCTCTGCTCGATGAACATGAATGCACGCTTGTCCTTGGACGCTTTGAGCAACACCATGATGTACCGCTTGTAGGTCATGAAGCCACACACCTCTGGGATCATGTCCCACATGAACTTGGTGAGGCACCCATGATGCCGGCTGTGTCACTGCTTGCTGACGTTCTTCATCACCTTGTGGCCCTTATTGATGCCCATGGCCATGGGGTAGCGCAGGGCCATGGCTTCGGGCAGTGAGGACAAGACAGCGACTGAGACACTGTACCTCGGCCTACACCACCAGCATGCTGGGATGCCCCGGGGGGCCGGGAGACCTGATGGTGGCAGATCCTGACATTTCTTTGTAGACATCCTGACATTGACTTAGTATCTTCTCAATACGTTAAGTGTCTTAAGACTCTTCCCTCTTCTTCTGAGCCACATTTTGATTCTCAAATTTTCTCTGGTCGACCTTTAAGTGGATTTGTCAAAGTCGGTTTCTCTGGTTGACATGTTTAGATGAGGCTCCAATGCCAGGGGCACTTTGCTGGTGATCTATCATAATGAATGTCTGTTTCTGATCTTGGGTCAGGAGAAAGGCTAATGAGGACGTTGTACCTAAGTGGTGGTGGAGGTGGACATGTAGCCGAGGTAATGCTAGAGTGTCCTAGGCAGCCAGAACTCCAGACCATGCATCCACTGTTGTATCATGATTTCGGAGACATCTGGCACCTCCCCACGCTTTTGAATTGTATTGCTATGTTTGCATTGTTTGTTTTAATCTTACACGAGGCAGAAAAAATATTCTTCATGTCTAGTTAAATAAGACTTTACAAAATCCTGCCTGTGATATTAAGTATTTAGAATCTGTCCTTAACGGAGGGGAAAAAAATCTTGACTTAGGATTTCAGCTACCTACCAACCACACAGGTACTCACCAGAACTCCAGTGATCCTTAGGAGCTCTAATGGGAAGCCCCAACCTGGGCCATCAGCAAGTGGACTCTTCTGGGGCTCAGCACACCGGCTGGCTCTTTTCAGGAACTTCCTGCTTGGCTGAGGCATGTGTCCATTTTAGAAACTGCATGAAGGGCGGGGAGGATAAACAGAGTTCCTCCTGTTGTGTGGAGGCAGTGAGAGGCACCTGCCAGGACAGTGTGCTTGGAGGATTCCCAGTGTCCATGAACACATCTTCCTGGGGACGTCAGTGGTTTCCAGTTTTGACTTCTCATGCTGATGTTGTCACTGCTGTTACACCCAAGAAGAGCTATGGCGGGATCACTTGGGAAGTGTCTGCATCTGCTGTGGCCTGTAGGAAAGATAGCTAATGGCTGTTAGAAATTCCCATGTTGGCTGTTGGCTCTGGCGTGGCATAGTTCCCTGGAGGCTGCAGTTCAGTGTCCCTGAGCTTCTCCTGGTTTAGGAGGTGGGCTCAGCAAGGCCGTTTGAAATGACAGACACTAGGTGCTAGCTGGGGGGTCTACAGTCCTGACCAGTGCAGGTACGGACTGCTCAGCACAGCGCACCACCTCTGTGATGCTTGTTCTAATAGAGAGCCTTTGGAAACAGGCAGTGATGTTGTTGGCTACCATCCCCACCACTGAAACCACCTCTACAGCTCCAGGACTTCCTGAGCCTCCCAGCTGCACCTAGCTGCTGCCGAACTTCAAAGAGCTTTCTCCCTGAACCTGCTACCCCCGCCCCCACTGAGAACAAGGGCAATAGCATTATAACCACAGTCATTTAAAATACACCCAGGCTGCTGACCACATGGGGTACCTTGCTTAGTCCAGATTTTAGATGAGGAAACTGGTTCCGGGGATAGACATGTGTGGGGCTCTGGGGAGTGCATACGGTAGGTATGTGGAATGGTATTTAGCTTCCACACACACCTCCAGTTGGCAGATTCCAGGAAGGAGAGGGATGAGGCACGAGAGGATTCCGGTGGAACAAACAGAAGACGCTAACATGTGGCAGCCTTGACAGCACGTCCCAGGGCATGCGCACGTCCCGGGGGCACGCACTGTGACTCAACGGCAGAGAGACTGGGAGGAGGAAGTAGTCAGATGATGGGAACTGGGGCAGACAGCAGGCTGCTGCAGGCTGCCTTTTGTCTTGGGGGATAACAAGAGCACCTTGAGATCTGCAGACAGCCAGACTAAGCCAAATGTTGTGGTTCCCCACCACCACCACTGATATAATAAAGCCAACACAACTCCATTCATATTGTTATCTTTATTTGAAAAGGTACCACAGAATTGGGGATGTGGTTTTGATGGTAGAGTGCTTGTTTAGCATTCTGGAAACCCTGGGTTCCAGCCCCAATAATTCCAGCACCACATAAACTGGGTGTAGTGGCACATACCTGTAACCCCAGTCCTGGAGATGAGGCATAGGAAGATGGAAAGTTCGAGACCACTTTGAGGCTATATGGCAAGGTCAAGGCCAACATGGGCTACACAAGACACCGTCTCAAACACACAAACCCAAACCAAGTAAATGCAACAGACACCACGGAGCTGGGTGTGGCTCAGTGGTAGAAAGCAGGTTACTGTTTGGGATGCCTAACACTGTAAAACTGAAAAAGAAAACCAAAGATTCTACAGGTCTTCCCCCTTTTTGTTTTCATTTTTACTAGATCTATAGTGTGTATTTGTGTCTGTGTAAGCACATGTCATGTGTGTGCTGGTGTCCAGGAGACAGAGGAAGACAATGGGCCTTGGATCTTACAATCAGGTGGTGAGTGCTGGGAGTTGAACCCAGGTCCTCTTACCTACTGAACTATCTCTTCAGTCCTTTTCTTCCTCTTCCCTCTCTCTCCTCCTCTTCCTCCTTCTTGAGGGGAACTAACTATTGGGTGTATTGTTCAGTTTCTTCTTTCCCACCTCGGTCATTGTACCTGACTCAACAAATCTTGTTCAGTCAAGGTTTGTTTGATTTCACCTCAGCAGCAGTTGGACCTTGTCTGGATGGAAGAGCAGATAGTCAGTATGGTGACATCAGCAAGCCTCTGCATGGGAGGCAGAGAGCTGCT
The DNA here is from genome assembly GCF_963924665.1 of Micromys minutus. Classification (NCBI taxonomy): domain Eukaryota; kingdom Metazoa; phylum Chordata; class Mammalia; order Rodentia; family Muridae; genus Micromys; species Micromys minutus. The sequence continues at coordinate 47,397,912 of NC_137959.1, forward strand.
GCACTCGGGACACATTCTCTCTATCAGGAGGGCTGGCCTACACTCAGTCAGGAAACTGGAACATTCTACACATTTCTTCATTCTTTTCTTTGCAAGGGAAGCTGTTAGTGTGTTGAGGCGCCTGTATTCATGAGAAGGAAATCAAATTCTAGGCAACACACTAGGCTCTACATCTGAAGTACAGTTTATGACCCAGCATGATCTAGGAGTGACCCCTCCTTCACTGTGGCCCCCATGGCTTCTGGGAGAAATGGATAGGCACCTGTGGCTGCAGATTCATCTGGAGCTAGCCCTGCCGTTCTAGATAATGGCTGCCCTGGTTGTGTGCAATACCTCACTGTGTCTGCCTTCCAGCTTCTGCTTGGCTCAGCCCGACCCATGTTTGCACCTTTCTGAGTCTCTCTGGCTAGCTCCATGACAATTCCCTCCGTATAACACACACACCGGGGAGGCATGGGAAAGATGCTTAAAAATTGTTTCTTAGCTACCTTGGAAGATGTGCCTGTGCTCTGCTTGCTTCCTGGGGCCCACTGGGCTTCTTGATCTCAAGGTAGGGTAAGGTTGGAGCTGTTGACAGACTCTGTGTGCTCAAGGAAAGCATATGCGCACACTGTGAGTGTTGGGCAATCCTTGCCTGCAAACTCGGGTGCACAGGACTCGGCTGTTAATGTCAGTCCTTGTGTCCCTGGTGAACAAAGGGCTGAGAAAATAGCTCAGGTGCTAAAGTGCTCGGCCACATAAGTGCCACATAACCCTCCTTACTTCCCCTTTAAAGCTTGTAATCTCAACCAGTGAGGAAGAAGGTGGAGGTAGGATCCCCGGGTGACTCAGGGATCTAGAGCAACCAAATAGGAGAACTCTGGGTTTAGGTTTTATACCTGTCTGGGTTTATATATGGCACAGAACAAACAAGACACCTGACAGTAAAGGTAGCTTTCACATACACTGGTGTATGCACAGACATACAGACAGACCACAAACATCACATATACATACATATAGATATACAGGCAGACCACAATAGATTACACACACAGACCACAGACACACACACCGACTGATACACACACACTGTGCACACACCCACACACTATACACATACCCACTGATATAAACACAGCACACACACACATACTATGCACATACCCACTGATACACATACATACCACAGACACACACTATACACACACCCACTGATACACACACACTATGCACACACCACAGATAAGCCCATGTGCAGAGGAGCAGTAGCTCTTCTAAGAAGCCTTATGTGGCAAGTGGCTTGTTGGCCTCAAGTTGGGAAAATGTATCCTGTTGTTACTGTAAAGGGTCAGTGACTGCCACATACTACAGAATCTGAGGGACAGTCTCCGTGGGAGCATGGGGTTTCCTGGATCCTGGAGGATGAGCTGTGGTTTTCATATGAGAAGGCAGCTGTCTCCCTTGCTCTGCCTGTATGAAAGCTCCCATATACGTGGATAGCCCACAGGTTCAGCCATCTTCCTTTTCTACCCTGCATCAACAGGGAAAGAAAACCCTGCCCAGTGGAGTCAAGTCAGCAACCTCTGACTGCCAAGCTTTGGGATTACAGAATCACCACTGCCCTCTGCATTTCTAAATGTGAATTCTGATATATGGAGCCCAGGTTCTCCCTTTGATGACTGAGTTATCTCCTCAGTCCTTGGTCTGGACAAATAAATAACAACAGTGTGGCTAAGAATAGAGTTCAGAGGCAGACTGTTTGCCTAGCATGCCCCAGGTTCAATGTCCAGTACTACAAACCAGACAAAACCAAAACAACTCCCCACACCCCCAACACACCTACCAAACAACAACAAACCAGACAAAACCAAAACAACTCCCCACACCCCCAACACACCTACCAAACAACAACAAAAATGGCCCAAAATCCCAAATCAGGATGTTCCTGCTACTGCTGATGACAGAAGATCAGGGGCAGGGGTGGGAGGAGTCTGGTGAGGGCCTGCCCTCTTGACCTTGTTGCTCTCATGATGTAATCACCTGTAGTAGAACCTGGTGGTTGAGTCTCAAAGTGTGACTTAAAGAGCCACAGCAAACAGTCAAACAGCACCTGGGAGAGCTTCCCGTCTCTCCAGTCTCCTGTGAGGCTCACCTGAGAAACCTGGAGGAGCTGAGTCGGCTGAGGCCCACTTGGTTTTCCTCTCCTCCCTTCCCAATGGCCGCGCCCTGTACCGAGTGCTGACTCTGCCATCTGTATCTTCTGTACCCTCTTTTCCTTTCCTCTGTCTGAACCCCAACCACTATGGAGGTAACCATTCTCAGGCCAGAGGACACTGTAGCCGTGCCAAGGGTTTAGAGAACCTTCCCAGGAAGGTAAGTAAACTGACTTATCTCACAGAATTTCACTCTTGGACGATCTCAGTACTGTCTTCATTTTGCCACCTTTAACTTTCAGGCTGAACTCCACCTATGAAGCTTCCAGAACCCAGTGACTGACTGTAGAAAGACTGAAACAGAGAACAAGTGGGCCAACACCCCGGTCACTCCACGTGTGCCAGCAGTGTGCGCATCTGATGAAAGCCGAGACTATACGATAGGTCTTGATTCAGACCAGCCATTTCCTCCTCCTTACACCAGAGACCTGGGGTGACAACTGGGCGGCTCAGTTGGCTCTTGACTGCTAACTCTGGGGTTTACTTTGCTCTGGCGATCTCTCATGGGGACATCTAATGGACATGGGGTAGCCCCTGGGAACTAGGGCTCCAGGGTGAGGCCCAGGCATGCTTTCTACACTTTGTGCCCTTCTGCTGGGCTTTTATTTTAATGTGTCCTTATTCTTAAGTGATTAAGATGCTGTAATACATTTTTGATATGGGAAGAAAGGTTTCAATGTTTTATTAGTTCAAGGGAAACACAGAGCAGTCTGGGTTTGGCTCTCATGGTAGTCCACACAGCTCTGCCATGCTAGAGCACACGCTGGGGGCGGGGCTGGCAGCAGATGGTGCTTTCATGTTATTTTAGTAACAGTAATACCTATGATTAAAGGGAAGGAGGAATGTGAGAAGGATCCAGAACAAAGTAATCCACTGCACATCTGTGTCTGCAGCCAGGCCCTATTAATGTTTTATTGCCTGATTACTAACACTGTGATTTTTCTTGGCTGGGCGTAGTACTAGAGTTTGAACTTGGACTCACACACGCCTGGCAAGCACTCCACACTCAAGTGCAACCCCAGTCCTCCTTCTGTTGTTTGTTCTGAGGTGGATTCTCGTGGTCTTCCCGCTGAGTTGTGCTCGCATGCAAGCTGGAGTGGGTTGGGCAGCAAAGCACACATGTTTTCGGGTCACCTCTTCTCACCCAGTCACACATCAGACGCCCTTTCTGACGCTGCCCCATGGCCTGAGCCATGCTGAGGGGGCCCTACTGAGGAGCCGATGGCTGATTCTCTGCCGTGGACTTAGCCAACCCGTGCCAACCTGCTTTTCCTTTCTCTGTGTTACCCATGCCCCAACCCACACACAAGAAAGCAGAGCTGTGGAACGCCACCGGTCACATGGGAGCACTGAGTGGAAGGTGCTTCCTTCATTAAACACACTGGCATGAATGTACTTGTCTCTGTGAAAATTCCTGGTGCTTTTGTTTGGGTGGGATCTTAGCTTAACATACCTGACTCACAAACAGACTCACAACCCTACCCTGAGCATGCTGTCCCTAGGCAATGTCAACTGTGAGCCAAGAACCTCACCTGAAATGTGTGTGCACAGGGTGGGCTTGCTTGCTTTCTTTACCCACTTTGGGTAATTTATTTTAATTGGCCACTTACAGAGAAAGCATGACCTCACATTAATGGTTAGCTCTTTGATTGCTGGTGAGGTGAAGCAGCTTGTCTGTGATAGGAACACTGCATATTTACAGCCTCTTTTGGGGATTTTTCATTTTTCTCTTTTTCTTCAGCTGTAGTTGAACTCTTCAAACATTTAAAAAATTTCGCATAATCGGAAAGTTCATGTTTTTATAGTTATGTTGAAATCTTTATGCCATCATCTTGAGTTTATTGGGTGTTTGGGTTGGTGAGTCTTGTTTTTCTCTAAGTGGTGTTTTATGCAGGGGTCTCTATCACCACAAGGCAGGCAGTAGACATGCCAAAGAGGGCCACAGGCACAGTCATCCTTCAGAAATCAAGGATGCTCCTTTAAGTCTACACTTGACTGGAGTAGCAGGACAATGATGTTTGTCACCTGGAAGCTACTTTTTAGGTTCTTCAACCACAAAAGTCAACAAAAAAGTTCTGGGTCCCAGACTTACAAGGGAGAAAACAAAACACTTCTCAAATATAATGTGCCATTTGAAAAATTCCAGCACTGACAGGCTCAGGTGCAAGGATGATAACTTACTAATAAGCTGGAGAGACACTTCAATCCCTGGGACCCACATCGTACACGTTCTTTAGCCTCCACACTCATGCATACACACACACACACACACACACACACACATAGACACACACACATACATACATGCATGCATATACACATACATACATGTATACACATATATGCATACATACAAATATGATATATACATATGAATAAATGTAATAAAAATATAAAAATGTCAACATTGACTGTATCACTAAAAAATATTAATTTCTATGCTACAGAATTATATTTTAAAGGAGGTTGCCTCACTGGGACAGATTATCAGCTCCATCCATTGTGGAGCACAGTGTGTTCTTGTGACTATGGAAACCCACAGGTGGTCAGAGAACCATGTTGCAAATTGAAGGGGTGAAATGTCCAAGTGTTCATGCCTCAGGCCTGGGCACCAGTGCTGTATCTTGTGTCTACAAAAAAAGAAACTCATGCTGAAGGCAACGACCTCTAAACATCTGAACGTCACAATCCTAATAAGATTGTGTCACTGATTGTGAGTCAGGTTCACTGTGGACCATTTGAAGTTTACTGTGCTCTGAAGGCCTGAGCACACACTAAATTGCTGGGGAGACTCACCATCCTTAGATGAGTTAGTATCCTGCTTCCTTGATCCAGTGAGTTGTCTGAACTTACACCACACTACACACATACCTCAGACACACACACACACGCACACACACACACACACACACACACACTGGTTTGAGGTAACGTACTTAAGAAAGTCCAGGTCACTCAACCGTGGTTATATGAGGAACAAGACCACAGCACACCACTGTGTAACTCCAGGCAGCTATTGCTGCAGTGTCTGTCAGATGTGTCCTCACACTAGAATGTGGTCAAGGTCAGTGGGGTGAATAATTTCCACTTCTACAAAATATCTTGCTTTGAAATATCCTATAACCACAAATAAATTAACTTCAATTTAAAGTTAATGTTAAAGTCACTTTGTGCTTAGAATGCCCCAAATTGGCTTCAAGGTTTTATCTGCAGGAAAGTTCCAAATTGTTAATTTCCTGACATTCTGGTACAACCCTGTCATAACCCTGTCCTAACCCTGTGGTGCATTCTTGGAAAGTCTCCTCACTCCAACCACAGGGCATGAGACCTTCTTTTAAAATCCTAAAATTATCACATGAAGACATTTAACTTTGTCCCTTTGCTCTTAGAATTGTATGTATGTGTATATGTGTGTGGTGGGGGGACCTCTAAATCTGATTGCAAACAACTTTACAACCCAAGGAAGTGAATTTCTGAGAACCATCTAACTGGATATGCCTAGAGTTCTCTCCTCACCCCATCTGAAATCAACCCTGGGGAGCAGGACTTGTGTCTCAGGTGCATGCCTGGGGTGTATGGACTGTCACGGGTGCCCTTCATCAGGAAGGGAGCTTGTAAGTTCCTTGTGAGAGGGTGCTGCACTAGAGCTCAGGCTCACCACAGCCTGGTGAGCATGCTCAGAAGACGGAACGGCCTTGTCCCGTCGGCACCTTGTGCACACTGTGGGCCTGTAGCTTTGCATGGCAGAAACAAGACAGATGACAACCGCTTTACAGAGAGAAGAGTTGGGGGATTGCTTTTGTTGTTTGGTTTTTAAAGACAGGATCTCATGTACTCCAAGATGTTCTTGAACTCACTATCAAGGTAAGGGTGATCCCTGATCGTTCTGTCTCTACCCCAAGATCTGGGGTCTCAGGTGTGAGTCACCAAATCTAACTGATGAAGGTCTATTCTGCTTCGAAGTTCTACAGGTTTCTGAGGCCTTCCTTCACACTACAGGCCTGAGGTGAGGCAGTTCATAAAGGAAGAACAAGGGAGGCTGTAGGGGCAGAACCACTCACCTTGATGGGAAGCAAATAAGAGAAAGAAGAAATGGGGAGGGGATGACCTAACTATCATGAGGCACACCCCAAAAACATAAGTTCTGTTCACTCAGTCCCACCTCTCAAGGACTCCTTTACCTCCCAGTAGCATCTGAGGACCAAGTTTTTGACCTGAGGCATTGGAGAAATATTGAGATTCAAACTATAGCACAGGGAATAGGATCACCTATTGGAACCTACTTGCCCAACCACATGGTCAAGGGGAATGAATGTTATGAGCCAAGTCTAGACCAGTGATGGCTGCTTGAGACGGGGAGAGCCCACTTAAATGCTCTCTTAGTTGCTGTCCAGTGCTCGGGAGGTAGAGGACAGTCATCTACAACAAATAGAAAGTCTATTGGTGTCATGGTTAGCCTTAACTGTCAATTTGATACAACCTATAATTATCTGAGAAGAGAATCTCAGTTGAGCAATTGCCTAGCTCAGATTGTCTGAGCTCAGCATGTCTAGGGTGGGGTTATCTTACTGTTAGTTGGTATAGGAAGTTGCAGCCTGCTATGGGCAACACCATTTTCTAAGCACATATCTGTTTGAGAAAGCTATCTGAGTATGAGTTAGCCTGTGAGCCAGCTAGCAAGTAGCATCCTCAGTGGTCCCTGACACATTTCGTTGGCTGTGAAGAGTGAATCCTTGGTCAGAGGTCATGCTGTGTGTAACATTGAGCAAGCAGGCATGCCTTCAAGTTCCTGTCATGACTCCCCTCAATAATGGACTGAGACCTAGAATTACAAGTAATCAGCTTTCTCCCCTATTGTTGATTTTGGTCAGAGTATTTGTCACAGCAACAGAAGTAAGCCTAGAACCACCAGCGAGAAGGGAATCAATTCCTTCTGTATCTATGGGCAGAGAAGAGGAGAGAACAGACTTTGTATGCGAGCCATGACTTTGACCTGGTGGCTGCCTGGCAGCAGGCAGTGCACGGCATAATGAAACGCTTCCCACTGGGCTGGCCAGGAAAAAGCTGTAGCAGAATTAAGTGATCTGACAGCCTAGGGTGGCACGCCAACTTTAAGAACAATGACGGTGTAGCATTTGCACCAGACTCATGCTGTTATTGTGATGGAACTGTCAACAGCATTAGCACCAAACTAAGGCCCCCGCCACGGTGCTGTCTCACGTGGATTCCTCTAGTGCTTCATTAATAAATTTCTCATTTTTTTTGTTGTATCAGTATACCTGTTTTGATACTTTATGGATTTTACTAATGTGACTACTTTAGGTTACACTAGCTCCACTCACCATCTTTTGTGAGGGAGGCAAGCAGTTCGTTTTAAGAGACTGTAGACTTATCTTTCCTCTGAAGATGTGCTTTCATCCTTGGACCTCAAGGCTAGAATTCCTTCCACTTGTTTGTATGATACAGTGTTGAGTCCTTTGGACAGCAGCTCCTGCAGGAGCTGTTTTTCACCAAGTGCCTGTCTCCTGCTGGTCCTTTGTGAACATTCACGCCCCTTTGCTCAGAATCATAGACAGGGTATCTGGTGGAGCTGTGGGATGGCTCAGTCAGTAGAGGGCTTGTCTTGCAAGCCAGAGGACCTGAGTTTGGTCTAGAATCTGTTGAGATTTTTTAAGTGTTTGTTTCATACCATTGAAGCAAAACCTCACACATCCCCAGCCAGCCTACACCGTTAGATGAGTTTCAAGGCTAGAAAAAAAGATGAGAGCTACCTGAGGAAGAACACACAAAGTTGGTTTCCTGGCCTCAGTACACACACACACACACACACACACACATACACACACACAAATATCCACAACAACACACACATCTATATATTAAAGAAGAACAAGGTGGATAAAAAGAAAACTCACAGATCTCATAGATTTAGGCCTCGAAGGATGCCTTAGCAGTTGGAAGCACTGGCTGCTCTCATCCAGTTCCTGGGGACCCAGTTTCAATGTCCAGCACTCACATGGCATCTAAAGACCCTCATCTGGCCTCCATGCACACTGCACACATGTGTGCATAACATACATGCAGGCCAAACAGCCATGCACAGAAAGTAAGATGAATGAAAAATAAGTTTCAAGTGGTAATTGCTACTGACCCACTGAGTCTTAACAGCATTACCTTGTGAATAAGGGAGGGGCCAGGAGGCTCCTCCCCTCTCTGAAAATCTCTTGGCAGTTAGTGGAGGTTGGGGAAAGGGAGCCCTTTCTTCAGGGGTGTAGCCATGGTAAGTTACTCTGCTCCTTTAAATGTCACTCATCCATCCTCATGCCCACAGCTCCAGTTAGACTCAGTGAAAACACAACACAACACAGTACAACACAACACAACGACATGGAAACAGGAGAGGTAGGAGAAAGTAAAAACGAACAAGATATATTACATACATGCACTAAGTTGTCAAAGAATAATATTTAAAAACAAATGACAGCACTAGAACCCAAGTGTGCTCTGGGTCTGGTTGCTAAGAGACAAAGAGAAGTGTCCTGTCCCATTGGCTCTGCAGCTTCGTCATGACCTCTGTAAGGACTTCATCTCCCTTCAGTCTTCCTCCTCCCATGATGACTGTAGTAGGCAGGAAGTGAGCCATCCAGATCCTCCTCCAAGGATGGACTGATACCCTCAGTCCCAGCCAACTTGCTTAGAATCTGCCTGCCACATTTTGAAAGCCACCTGGCTTGAGGTCCACAGCCCTCCTGGGGAACTGACACCTGGTGATCATGGTGGCCAGCTGGGGACACTGGTAGGCAGTCACTCCGGTGCTTCCCATCGAGCTGGCGATTCCCGGGACGACTTTCTGCCTGCTGCTGCCCCCTCGAAGGCACTGGTCTCTGATCAGCAGCTGGTCCCTCACCCCAGGCAGCATCTGCTCTTGGAGGGCTAACTGCAGTGCTGGCCTGACCCTGAGGCCCAGTGTGCTTTCTAGCTGCCCAAGCATGAGAATGCTCCTGACAGGCTGCTCAACCCTGCCACTTCTGGGCCGGCAGCCAGACTCTGCTGTCCCACTCACAGGTGACTCCAAGCAGACTCCCTTGGACACAGTTGAGCAAGAGACACTTCCCAACAGTGGCCTTTGGAGCACTGCTTTCAGTACTGTGTAACCACTGTCTGTCAAGGGAAGCACCTCCATTAAGGCCCTAGAAGAAAGTCAATCAGCTCTCAGAGAGGTCCTGAAGCTTACTAGAGTCACAAGGTCCCTCCACATGGTCTATAACCACTACTTTGAGTCACCATGTTTCTGTAAGTAACCCCAATAAACTTCCTGGTTCAGCGAGCTAGATTTGGGAGCAATCACTTTTTGATCTACTGTGGGTACCCTGCCATTTGTTCTAATATGTGAGTCAAATTAATTATTGCTCTTTTATGGACATTATCACTCTGGTTCTATAGGTGAAAACACGGAAGCACAGAAAGGATCCCATTAGTGAGGTTAGACTGATGTATCTTGGGCTTTACTGCCAGTGATGAGACAGGCTTTGAACCTCCCTGCCCCCAACAGCTGCCATCTGGTGCTGATGTAGCTGCTCCAGGATGCCTTTCACTGGCTACCACTGCCACACACTACAGTGGCCACCATGTGAGACACAGCACATTCCCCGCACAGAGACTCCTATGAGTGTTCAAACAGGGTCTTTTGAGGGAATGACTCTCCAGGATTTCTTGGCATGCACACACCTCTACCAAATGCTCTCGGCTCCTGCTGCACAGCTCCTCTCTGCTTTGCCTGGGCAGACAAACATCTTGCTTCTCTGTCTAGATGGTAGAGCTCAGCACTGCCTTCTTGGATGTCAGTGGGAACCTGGGACTGAAAGACAGAGGTCAGTGGGCTGGAGGGAGGCTCATTCACTAGTCACCCTATGTGAGACCCAAAAAGGAGTCAAGGCAGCCAGATGGCTCAGAGGTTAGAAGCACTCATCGTGCAAGCCTGACCACCTAAGTTCCATCCCCAGAAATCGTGCTCAAAGTCACTCTATGACCTGCAGTGTGCTGTGGAATTCGTGTACCTGTACTTACACAATACACCAAACCAAACCAAACCAAACCAGCCTGACAAGAAAGCTGCCTGCAGTAAGTCGGCTAGAAAATGCCCTACACACGTTCCCATGGCACTCGGGTGTTTTGCTAACTAGACACTGTAACAGCAGTCACAGTGAAACGGCAGTGAAGGTTTCTGTGATACCCGTGATCCCTTCCAATCTGAAAACTGTATGGTGGTCTGTCTGCTGGAGAACACTGGGGGTGAATCTTCTATTGACTCATTAGCAACTGTCAGTGTCTAACTAGTTAATATTTACCAGGACTATGATTTTCACAGGCAGAAACACATCACCCTAACTGCTATAACATTAATCGCTCATGTTTTTACCATCCACCCATTCCCAGGGAACCGAAATCTTTCCCACCCTCCAGCAGTTGGTTTTCACATCATCTCTGTGAAGTAAGATGATCTAGTGAGTCATTGTGGTCAGGGTGGACCCTGGAGCATAAGAACCTGAGGGTCAGCTCTGACCCAGGCAGAACTTACACCCTGGGCCTCTTCCAAATCCTTCTACCAAACAACTTTAGTCTCTCAGGAGTTGTGTGTCCTAGGCTAATACGGCAGAATACTTAGCTGCAATCTTACTTAACAAAGAGAAAACGCTACAAGGAAGTTGGAAATTACTGTCTGTTTTGGCTCTCCGAGGACTGCAGAAAGGATGTCTGCTGCTTGGACCTGGAGCTCTGAACAGGGAACTGGATGTGTCTCTAAGGACTCCGGAATATACAGCACCTGGAAAGTGCTATTCCAGACTGTGAGTGCTGAGAGGCTGTGTGCACTGTGGGATGGTAACATTCCTGTCCCTGTCCTTAGTGTGCAGAGACTCTGGACTTATAGACACACTCCATTGGGTTTCTTACCAGGACGGCCTGCTGTGTTTGGCCCAACTCCAGCACTCACAGCAAAGACAGCACCCAACCTCATCTCAGTTGGGAGGCGTCAAACTATAGTTGCACTAAACATGTTACTACACAAACGAGAAATCAGAAATGCAGTTCCTGAGAAACAGAGCAGGACCACAAAATAAACAAAGACAGAACATTGCAGGGAATCTAGAAAGGATAATTCTAAAGTGTGACATTTTTCACAGGGCTTTACAACTCCCAAGTTCATGCAAATACATTCACTTTACACAGTTAAACTTGACCTTTTCAATACCTTGACTATGCATTTAGTTGCCCAGCTTACATGGTTTCTGCATTGACTGCCACTTAAGTACAGAGACCCGCTGAAGCTGCTGGAGCCGCCTTTTGGTGCATTCTCTGGAGCAGTTCACGTGTGGGCTCTGCAAGGTGCCTGGGGTTTCAGAGGCGCCAGGGCTTGGACAGTCTGACCTCCTGGCTCTGACTGGGAATCCACTGTGGTGTTTATTAGAGATGATAGAGGCAGGGGAGAGAGCTAACAGGACTGGCTCGGGCTGCAGGAAGGTGAGTGTGTATCTAGCTTGGAATACACAATGAGTCTGTTTAAAAATTAAAGTACCAACGAAATAAAGAGGAAGCCTAAATATGGAAGTGACAAAGGTTCCATGTCATCCCTAACTTACAAGCTTGGAACAAAGCCTCCATACCATAAGGTTTAAGTCAGTAGGTTGGCATCTGAAAAAAAAATCCGTGAGAAATCTAGATTGTAACTCATATTTACGGTAAACATTTTTTTCAGAACATATATACTATTGGGGACAAATAAGTGTTTAAAAGTAGGTCATATAACTTTCCCTAGCGAGAACCAGGAAGTAAAAACCCAAAACATCTATGCAAGAGTGTTCATGAGCAACATGACTTCAAGGTGAGGATAGAAAGACTTCTAATTGTGTGAGAAGATGAAATATGTTAGTCTCATTTTACAGGTGTTCACAAATACTTACACGTGTTGTTTTCTGAGAGGAAGAAGGTTCATTCACAAATGAAAATTAATGGTCATGTAAAAATATCTTAAGTAGCCAGAAAAATAAAAGATACAGAAAAGAGGCAGATGAACAGATGGTGGAGCCTGGAAGAGTAAGGGTGACCCATCAGCCTGAGGAGCGTGGAGGGGGAGGGTGACCCATCAGCATGGAGGGCCAGGTGGGGGAGGGTGACCCATCAGCATGGAGGGCCAGGTGGGGGAGGGTGACCCATCATCATGGAGGGCCAAGTGGGGGAGGGTGACCCATCAGCATGGAGGATCACAGTGGGTTGGGGAGATCCACCAGCATGGAGGGGCATGGTGATGGGGATCTATCGGGGTGGCTGAGCATGTACGGTTAGGGTAGCCACTATCTTAATTTTGTACATACTCTCTTGTATTCTCTTTGAAGCCAGTCCTATTGGATTAGGGACATGTCCTAATACCATGTACAGATTCCCCTTCCATTAGAACCCCGTGCTTCAATGTGTGGATTCTGACAGACAAAATTCAGTCTATCCCCACCTCAATTCATCTCCACAGCGATGAAGGCATTGCATGTTCGTACCAGAAGTTCATCAGCACGCCAATTTCTCTACATCTTATCAGCTGTTCTTAGTGTTTTCTATGCCCTTTCTTGTAAGTCCTGGGAAATGTGCTTACCAACCTTGTGCATGTTGGTTCTGTTGGCAGCTCTCAGTACTGCCCCGTATGCCAAGCAATGCAGATGGGAGGTGGGAAACAAAAACCAGAACCTAGGATTCAAAGGAAAGGAAAACCTGAGTCAGGGACCAAGGACCACACAGCAAGCTGATTTGTGCTTTTACCAGGGTGGACTGGGCTCCCTTCCCAGGGGCTTCTGCTAAGAACCATAATTTCAAAGATTCAGAGTTTCCTTGATGCCTGGGGTCATTTGTAGCCTCACCTCTGGCTGTCTTACAGGAAATGAGCACCTTCAGAGCTCATCAGATACTGTTGGTATCTGATGGGAAAGAAATCCTATGGAAAAGCAAGCCAAGGAGGGGCGTTCACCCTTTTCCCTGGGTCCTGGATCCAGTCAGAATAACTGCAAAGCTGAAGGTCAACTAAACTCAGTAGGTAGGGAAAGGACCATGCAGTCTTGAAAGTACTGTGGGTTTCTATGAAACCCAGGGTCTGCACAAAAACACTTCAGATAGAAAGGTATTACAGAGTCCTTTTAAATGTTTCAAGTTTGTAAGTTGGGATATTTTCTGGACTACTGTGCTCTACCCAGCAAGTCCCACAAAAGACTACATTCTTAATTCATTAGTTCACTAAATGAGCTAGCTGCTGTAGACCCACAAAAAGCAAAGGGACAAACCCCAGGCTGGGTGTGGCGTGCCTGTTACTCCAGCACTCAGAACTCCGAGGCAGGATCCCTATTAATCTGAAACAAGCCTGTGCTACAGCCCGACTCTTGTCTCAGGTGATTCTCAGAGCTCCTGGCCGTAGAGACCCTGTCTCAGGGTTGATGAGGTTGTTGAGGATGATGCTGAGGCTGCCCTCTGCTCTCCACATGTGCTTGTGCACCTGCACACACAGGTACGTGCACATACACTCAAGAAAGAAAGGGAGGGAGGCATTGTGAAGAGAAAGGGAGAGTGTTATACTAAGCAGCTCATGGAGAACCAGGGCAGACTCATAAGAATAAGACATAAAACCCCTTTGTGAGGTGGTTAGGTACAATGGGGAAGAAAGGCTACTTTCGGGCAGAGAGACTTGAGATCATAGCTGAGATGGGCAGAGAGGTGGAGGAGGGGCACCGAGGTGGAGGGTCCCACAGCAGCAGCACCAGTTCCCATCCAGGCAGGAGGTGGGATGGGAACCGGGACCAGGCAGGGCAGATAGAGGCAGGGAAGCCAGTCTGAGGTCTCAGACTGCTAAAGAGATTGTTTCGTGCCATTGTTATTTAAAATCCTTGTGTGCTTAGCATTTACTTTTTGCTTTGTGTAAAGTCTGACTGAGCCAGATTTCTGTTTGAAGTTCCAGCTGGATAAGTCTCAATGCACACGTGCAGGCTTTTAAAGGAAGATAAACTTTTAAATGCAAATCGCAGTTATCAACCTAAAATACTTGGTGGGAAGTTCGGGAAGCATTATCAAAGGACTGCCCGTGCATCATAGGGGAGAGCTGGAGAGGGGGCCCCGTTGCTATATTTACCCAGAACCACCCCTCTTCCTCAAGTGGCTGGCACTGAGCAATGAGCAAGAATTCCAGATACGCTTGGCCTTTCAGACCTATAAATAGCCTGCATGCTATTTATATTCGACCTACTTACAAACACCCTTTAGGAAGCGGCTACCTGGGACAGTCAGCACAATTGGACAGACCAGAACCTCACAGCTCCTGCAGGGAAAGGAAATGCCTGTTTGCTGAGAGGATTGCTCAGTAGGTAAAGCACTTGCTGCAGAAGCCTCTCAGAACAGGCACACTGCAATAGCAGCACACCCCTGCTGGGAGAAGGCCAGCTAGCCTGGTGTAAGAAGCAGTGACTATTCAGTGGGTGTGCTTACAGCCAATCAGAGTCCAGGTGAGCAGGAGACACTAGGCCCTCTAACCCCTCTCAGCTTCCTGCTTGCCTCACAACACTTGAGAAGTTTTGGGCTGTCTGCTATTTGACTGAGAAAAGGGGATGGTCTCAAGCCCCCAAATATTCATTAACTAGGGCTTTGGTCTTAATAGTCTGGAGTATGTGGCACTGAATAACCAGGGGAGTGGACCCTGCTGACCAGTAAGATGGGGAGTTAGGGAAGGAGCTATACTAGGGTGTGACAAGTACCAGGCCATGAGAGCAGCATGGCAGGGATTTCCTGAGATCAGGGACTGCAAGGGCTGGAAAGATGGCTTGGCAGAGGATGTACCTGTTGCTCTTACAGAGATCCTGGGGCTCACAACGATCTGTAACCCAGTTCATCAGATACACCCTTCTGAACTCTGTGGGTACCATCCATACATTCTTGCACAGATGTACAAGCAAGCAAAACACTCATGTGCATAAGATCTTAAAAAACAAAACTACTGTGTTGTGTTAAAGGAGCACATCCATCACTCCCTTCTCTCTGTTCCGGTCCTATCCCCTTTGTTCTCACTAATCACCAACTTATTACTGGGGATCTTGTTTCCCATACACACTCATACATACACACAAATGTACAAATACACAGACATGAACACACACACATACACTGATCATAAAGAAAACGACACCAGGAACTTTCACATGCTTCTTCACAGATGCAACAATGAAGACGTTGGCTGAGGATGTAACTTGGGTCTGAGATGTGAATTCACAAAGTGGGCTGGAGCTAACTTTCTCAGCGCATAGCCTGTGCACGACAGAGCTCCAATGGCTGACGCTACCTTCACTCACTACTCCTCCCAGACGTGTGTACCAAACATTTACCTTACTAATTGAACCAATCACTTTCTCTGCTCTCAGGGTGGTGGTACTGAAGAGTGTATGCAATCAACAAGCACTCTTCCACTGAGCTGCACCCCCCAGCCCTGACCCCACCATTTTCAATACCTTAGGATATTTCACGACACCTCTCCCTGTCCCTTGTTAGGTCCTCATATTATATAGTCAGGCCTGCGGTTAGTGGGTTCCCATCCGCAGAGCATTCTGGGTAAGCCAACATAGCAGAAGTGTTTTTGAAGACACACCAGGTGGTCAGGTGTCAGGGTGGGAGATGAGGGCTCTGGTCTGTTAGGGTGTGCTAACCCGATGCACCTGGGTGGGTGGTGCTAGGTGGACACAGTGGAAGCTGAGGTCAAACCTGATAAGGAAGCTTCAAGAAGCCAGAAGTGCAGTGAGGGCCTCATGGCCTGCCAGTGATCACTGTGTGGGAGGACAAAGAAAGGAAGGAGCTGGTGACCAAGGCTACAGCCTTTGAGAGGTGTACAGCAACCACAAAGATGGCTGGTTGGGCAGTGGTCAGCAGGCTTACTCTCAGCACCACACAGCAAGCCCTGACCAAAGTCCAAAGGCAAAAGAGCTCCCAGGAACACTCGGGACAGGAAGCCAAGTCTCGCGAGAGCCGCAGTCAGTCACGTGACCCACGCCCCCTGCTTTCTGCCGGTAGGGCGGGCTGGTGGCGTCGCGAGGGGCAACAGCAATGGCGGCCACGGCGGCCGGGCGGCTCTTCTCGCTGGAGCTGCTCGTGGATTGGGTGCGGCTGGAGACCGGGCTGTCGCCGTGCGCCGCGAGCCCCGCTGTGGTCTTTCGCTTGCTGGACTTTCCGCCGCTGCTTGTCCTCCCGCCTGCCGCTCCTGCCCCGGAGCCCCAGCGCCGCGCCATCCGCTTCGGGCGCGGCAAAGCCTGTTTACTGCGCCTGCGCCCCGCCGCCCAGCATCGCCCGCGCCTGCGCGTCATCCTGCTGCAGCTACCCGCGGGCCCGACCCCTGCGCCGCGCCTGTTGGGGGCTTGCGACATCCTGCTGGTCCCCTCGTTGGGCCAGCGAGGTATATTCACCCTGCGGGGCCCCGAGGCCGAGCACGTTGGGGAATTGGCACTGTTCTACCGCCTGTCCGACCTGGGACACTTTCCCCCCGGGGCTCCACAGCTACAAGACCCACTGAGCCCTGCATATATCACGGGTTCCGAGGCCCTGGAGGTATCAGAGCCACGAAACGAAGAGACCTCGAAGCCATGCACCAAAGACACCTCTGCCAGATGTCTACAGTGTGTCTCAGATGCACGCCTCTTGGAGGCCTCAGAGCCATGTGTCAAGGATATCAACAGCTGGTCTGCAGGTGACTCAGACGCCTCAGCTGTCCAGAAGTCCTGGGAAGGTGCAGTCTTACACAGTAAGGCTAGCTCTGGGGACATGGCTTCTGCCCCTTGTTCACCCGCTCCCAGTAGGAGGACTGTCAGTCCGGAAGTCACAGAACTGGACTTTGAAACCAACACATTTTGCCCTCCTCCTCTGTATTACACGCATCTGACTCAGGAAAAGACTCCTTCTGCCACGGTTGAAATTACTATTGAGCCTCAGAGAAACGAACCTGAGGATCTAGATGACATTTTTCCTGAAACAAAACGTGTAGGTCCTCCCATAAGGCCAGTGAAGCATACAAAATCTGCAATGCAGGAGAGCCCTCCGGTGCTTCTAAATCCTCCACAGAGGCAGGGTCCGTGTCCTCCTCAGACGGAACAAACCACAGTCAATGCAGTAAGACAGCTGCCTCTGTTGAATGCTTTATTGATCGAGCTGTCCTTGCTGTGCAACCAGCCCGTGGCAAATCCCACCCACGTGCACCCCCACTTAGCCTGGTTGTACGGAGGTGAGCACAAGGGACCAGACCCTTCCACCAAGTCCACATCTCAGTCAGAATCTAAGAGCAACAAGCTTTCTGTTCGAGACAATGAAAAGTTCGTGAATCCTCAGTCTAAAAAGAACCCTAAAGGTAAACATCCAAAGATCAGTGGCAGCCCCCCACCCAAGGTTAGGAAGGGGAGGCTGCTTTATGGCTTAACAAATACACTAAGACTGCGTTTACAGCAGACAAACCCCGACATGCTGGTTGTACATGAAAAGAGAGAGCAGTACAGGAGGTCACGGATACAAGCTGTGGGGCCGAAGTTCCGAATCCCGTCCTGGAATGGCAAGGTTTCAAGCTTGGCAGCAGAAAGCCAGATGCCACCACAGCTTCCCAGTGACATGCCATCAGACTCTAATGGGAAAGTATCAAGCTTGGCAGTACAAAGCCAGCTGCCCAGGGATAGATCTTTAGACTCTAATGGGTCTTTTGCTGAAGGTAGTGACACTTCAATGCAAATCAGTGCAGGCTTTGATGAGTCAAGTACAGCTAAAGAAGCGAAACAAAGCCACTCTATGAAAACGGTTGACCAGAGTAAAAACAAAGCTGTCGTCACTGTGGTGAGAGCGTCCGTGAGCCCTGCAAGTTCTGTCACCCCAGAAACAGCTCCATCAAATATTTTTGGAGAAAAATGGAAAAAGAAAGTCCAAAGCCCAGGGCTTTCCCAACAGGATCCTACTGTTGACAAAACTATAGCTGAGGGTAAAGATGGTAGGCAAGTCAACGCTACAAGTGCTGCCGAGATAATTGAAAATAGACCACCCAGTAGAAAAAGTTCCTGGGAGAGCATCTTGGAGCTCCAGAGCCGGGATGGGTTCATCAGCCCTTGCTATTCTGAAGACTTCTGCACAGCTGAGAATAATAGCATAAGTCCTCCAGCTCCTGACTACAGCACAGGGCCAGAACATGCACAAGAGGGTTTGGCAAGCAAGTCAAGTGAGGCAGGGCTGTCAACAAGGAAAAACAGTCGTGAAGGGAGTTCCGTGCTCACCCCTCCCTTTTCCAGTGGCTCACCAGTGTGTTCTCACAAAAGATCCCGTGTACTGAAGACTCAGGATAGTGTGGAGGATACATCCAGTCTCTCCACCAGTGACTTTTCATCACAGTGGACAAATGAAAAGGAAAACCAGGCAGATATGGGTAGTTTAAAGGTTATGAGGAGAGGACAGGACAGCTTCTCTAAACTTAAAATAGGAGCTGGTCACAAGTCGTCTGAGAAAAGCCAGTCACCAAGGACATCTCAAGTTAGTTCTTACGAGCCATCAAACTTGTCTGAGCTAGAACTCAAGGCCATAGATGACAGTGCATCAGCTGATTTCCAAGAAGAGGAAGATGGCCTTGGTTCACTGCGCATCTCTAAACAGTGCAGAGACATCTGCGAGTTAGTAATAAATAAACTTCCAGGATATACAGTGTAAAAGTATGCTACTTTCGAAAACTAGTTCTGTAGCTGCTGGGTGCCGATACTGAAGAGTTGTAATAACTCACATCTAACCTCAGTGTGTATGTGTTAGTTCTTAAGAGTTGTAAATAGTTTGTCATTGATGTTTAGTGCCTTACCCTTCAAGCTGATTATACTTTGAAGTCACTGTTAGGCTTAGGAGTGATTCCTTTGTAAAATGCTTAAGATTAAAAGTATGTCTGTATACTCTCTGATCATATCTGTATTAATGGGAATAAATCTTGTAAAGGATGTGTTAGAGCTTGAGATGCAGAAGTGTATTTGTGATCTACCCCTGCTGCTAAGGGCTCTGGATTTACAGACTTTCATAACATCCGTTATTATTTACTCTCCTTTTTACTTGAACACTCATTTGAGCTTATGTTTTTTGATGAGAGTGTGTCCTGCTTTACACACCAGTATTACCTTAGTTTTTATGAAGTTGCTGAACAAATATCTTAGCATTTAAAATGCTTACCATAGGTTGTAGTACTAACACCAACAAGAAGCATGGAAACTCCCTAATAGAGGCATATTTGGGTAATGCTTTACTTTTGCTGCATATAAACACACTTCAGGTGTTCTCGGGCATTTAGAGAGAACAAAGTGAAGCTTTATCTCTCATAGTTCCACAAAGAGGAGTTTGATTTACCATTAAATACTTCTGTGTATTTAATAAACACTCAGTTTCCAGGTTGCTTGGTGCTTATTTTTAAGGTGGTAGAGCTTGTTTCATATGCCCTAGTCATCAGTTATGTATGTCTTCTGTGTTCTGATATCTGTGGGAATTTTCACACAGCTGTGCTACACTACAACTCTTAGACTTTTTAATGATGCGGATGTTATGGGACCTGTGAGGCAAAGCCCTGGTTTTCCATTCTCTGTGAACAATGACATGGCTATGTGACCATGTTCTGAGTGACAGTGATAGGTAAGACTTAGAATGAGAAGAGGAGTCTCTCTTTGAGGGTCATTGTGAATAAAAGTGATGACAGGAATGAGCCTGGCATTTCTGGGACAGAAACTGTTGTCTTGATGTTCATGTTAGTCTTGTATAAAGGACATGTTGCACAGAGAAGTTCCAGATTGTAGAGAGACTCAAACTCCAAGTACATAGTCAAGCTACGAGAGACAATACAGTAATACGTTATGTGTCAACACCAGTAAGTAGCTGTGGCTTTTTAATATTGTAAAATACTGGAAGTAACTATTCAGTTACAGAAATTAAGTCTGGAAATGTAAAGGGAATTTTATGGCTACATAGAGATTTTTCTTGGTCTGAATATATAAAATGTGTGTTGTGTTTTGATTTTGTAAGACACAGCCTGGTACTCAAACATGAACTGTGTAGATTGTTCAATGACAGTTGACAGAGAAATGTCCCGCATAAGTTGGTTCTTGTTTTGTAGTATTGTTTGGAAAGGTTATGTAACCTTTTGGAGGTAGAGCCTTGCAGGTAGGAAGTACATCACAGCATGGGCTGGGGGCTTTGAGGATTTACAGATTTGTCTCATGTGTCTGTCTGTCTGTCTGTCTGTCTATCTTCTATGTGGATTAAAAAAAAAGTGACAAACTAGCTTCCTGATCCCATGCCATGCTTTCCTGCTTCCTTTTCCACCATAAAAACTCTCCCCTTAAATCGCTTTGGTCATGATACTTTATCATAGGAACAAAGAAGTAACTTCTTTCAGTCAGCATTTTTTAGAGTCAATGTTTGTTATTTGAGATTTAAGCCCTTTGTGATGAGAATAGGTGAGCCAAATGACTCCCTAGGTGCAAGGGTACAAGAGCTGAGCGATTATCAAGTGGGGTAGGGCCAGATCGGCTTTTTTTGAGCAACCCCCAGGAGGCTGTCCAAAACTGTGGCTCACAACTGGATTCTAAGTCTGTCCCCCAGTTTGGCCATGTGTTTTAATTCTTTAGGCTTTGGGCTTTTAAAATACTTTAATAAGTTGGTATTACTTATGAACTCTGATTGATCTTACATGATTTAAACTATTGAAACGTCAAATCCAGATTTAGGGTCACAAGTAAGGAAGCTCTGTCGTTTCATAGTAGAGCAGAACAGCTTTGAAATGGACTGGATATCAAGATGATGACAGAGTGAATGTGAACGGATCTAAACATTGCTAAACATGGCACCCAGAGCCTTGGACATTCCAGGCAAGGGCTGTATTGCTGAGCTGCACACTCAGCCCTTGGGAGAAAGATTGAGAAGGAACATGAGGGACAGTATTAGTCCTGGCTCCGCAGCTCAGGAGGCAGCCAGCAGTGTTAAGTCTTATACTGTTGCTCTAGACAAATTCACAGAGGTCTGGACAAGACAAACCGCCTGCCTGCCTCCCCTTAGCTCACATACCTGTTGGTGGTGTCTTCTTCAGGCAGGAAGAACATGTGTCATGAACCTCTCTCACACACTCTTGAGAGTCACTCCTTCACATCTTGTGCTTTTTCTTCATGTACAAGAGTAAATTGTGACAGAATCTGACTTAGGGACTAGACTTTTGTTTACAACAAACATACAGGTCAAGACTGGAAATTTAAAATGACTTCTTAATTATCACATTTTTATTGGCAAGGTGAAGAAATGTTGCAACAAAGCAACACATAAACAAGACCAACAGTATTTAAATGTGTGAGGTAAACTGTCCTTGGCTCCAAAGACCGGACATTTAGTCTGTTTATGTTTTCGTTACGATGCACAGAGCAAAGCAGAGAGGTGGTCTACTAGCCAGGACTTGTGAGCCGTTTCTCATTTTAACCCAAAAACAATTCAATGAGAAATTTTGGTCAAGAACCAACCAACACATTCTCTCTGCCTGACGCTCTCCCAGTACTGCCCAGGCTGAGCACAAACGCGTTGGGAGGAGTGTCTCTGGGCTACAGTGCCTCTTTGTTCTTCAAGCTGTACTTAAAAGTACATACTCATTGAAAAAAGAAACAGAAAGCTCAAATAAGAGTTTTGCTCTCACACTGGAGAGTTACAGTCCTCCCTCAAGTCCCATGGAGCTCAGCAGGAGAAGTATGGCATTAAGAATTAACCTCGAGGCCCAGAGAATTAAGACATTTTCTTTTATTGTCCTCCGCCCTTCACACATATGCCTCAATGCACTTGCTCCTCCTCAACTCAGCCTCACAAGATCAATAAATACTACTTTTAATAAGGAAGAGAACAGGCATGGAAAAGACAGCACAGGAGCTCCTAAAAGGCACAGAGCAGATGGGATCAAGCCGGTGAAAACAGATTGGAAATCCTCTTGATCTAACTAGGGTGATGCTGGCGAAATAAGAGGTGGTGCCCCCCATTTTACATTTCAGGTGTTACTCCCTCCCCCTCCCATTGCCTCCATGAAGGTGCTCCCTCTCCCAACCTCCCTCTCCCACCTCAGCACCTTGGCATTTTCCTGCACTGGGAAAACGAGCCTTCGCTGGACCAAAGTCCTCTCCTCTCATTGATGCCAGAGAATGCTATCCTCTGCTGCATATGTACCTGAAGCCATGGGTCTCTCCATAAGAACTCATTGGGTGATAGTTTAGTTACTGGGAGCTGTGGTGGATTTGGTTAGTTAATAAATTTGTTCTTCCCATGGGGTTGCAGACCCTTTCAGCTCCTTTCAGTCCTTCATTGGGGTCCCCATATTCAGTCAAATGGTTAGCTGCAAGCATCCTTCTCTGTATCAGTATGGCTCTGACAGAGCCTGAGGAGGCATCTATCAGATCCCTGCCAGGAAGCACTACTGGCATCAGCAGTAGTGCGTGGGTTTAGTGGCTGCATATGGGATGTATCCCCAGATGAGGCAGTCTTTGGATGATCTTTTCTCCAATCCCTGCTCCTCTATTTGTCCCATTATTTCCTCCCATGACTATTTTGTTCTCCCTTCTAAGAAGGACTGAGGCATCCACCTTCTGGCCTTCCTTCTCTTTGAGCTTCATAATTTCTGTAGATTGTTTCTTGGTTATTCTGAGCTTTTGGGCTAGTATCAGGTTATCAGTGAGTACATACCATGAGTGCTCTTTTGTGATTGGGTTACTTCACTCAGGATGATAGCTTCAAGTGCCATCCATTTGCCTAGGAATTTCATGAACTCATTGTTTTAATAGCTGAGTAGTATTCCATTGTGTACATGTACCACAATTTCTGTATCCATTCCTCTGTTGAAGGACATCTGTGTTCTTTCCAGCTTCTGTCTATTATAAATAAGACTGCTATGAACATGGTGGAACTTGTGTCCTTGTTTGATGTTGGAGCTTCTTTTGTGTATATGCCCAGGAGTGGTATTTCTAACAGGCCCAGAGGGACATCAAGTCTCATCAGCAGGGGTAGGGAACAGGGTTAGGACATGTGAAACAAGTTGGGGCAGATTCAAAACATGGAGTACAACAGAGAAAAGCTGGGCCTGACCACTTGCTAACCTGCTAGAAAAGATGTGGGGATTTAAGGGTAGTAATTTCTTTATGCTTATGATAACAAAGTGAATGCAAAAGATGTGTCTGGGTTTACTGGGTAACTGCCAGGCCTGGAGGCAGTTCAAGTGACATGAGACTGGTCTTCGGGGACAGCTGAGTCCTGGTATACAGCTTGAGAAGGGAGGGCTAGTTTCAGAAGGGGCAGTCTCAGTCACCCAGAAGGAGGAAGGCAGTGTTGCTGGTATTTGCAACAATGTGGAGGTTTGCCACACCCCTAGCCCTCACCTGGAGGACTTTTGCCAGTTCCTATGGGTCTGAATAAAATGGCCATTTCAAACTACCGACAAATCTGGCATCTAAAACATATTCCGGGCGACTCACGGCAGCTTGTTGTTGGTTGAACTCGCATGATGTTCATGGAACATTTTAGTTCCAAATATGATTTAATAAATAGCACAAACATTTATAAACCATCCACATTTATTATTTGGTTATGGCAGTTTCTAAATTTTGGAGATATTTTTATTTATATTTATAGGTGTGAACCCTGTATGTGGTTATGTGCACATGAGGCCAGAATAGGTCATAGGAGCCCTGGAAGCTGGAATGGCAGGAATTGTGAGCTGTGGGTGCTGAGAACAGAACTTGGGTCCTCTTCAAGAGGAGTGATGCTCTTAGTCACCAAGCCATCTCTCCAGCTCCAGATTTTTTTTTTTTTTTTTTTTTTTTGAAAATGATGGCTCCCTGAAAAATTCTGTTTTCTCCTAGCGTCAGACTCCATGGCAGTGCTACAGCTGTAGCAGGTCCAGGGTCGGGAATCAGTGCCCACGGTGACTCACTTCACTCTCTGGGGGTCCTGGATACAAGGGCTGCCCTTCTGTTGTAGCTTCAGGAGTTTACTCCTGTTAGCCAGAGCCCCAGCATCAAAGTAGACTGAGTTCTGAAATGGCACACGACTCTACCACCATTTCCTAACCTTCAGATGCCGGCTCGTGTCACCTGCTACCCATGGCCTTCGGTAAAAACCTCCATGGCTTCTACTGCCATGGCACTGTTGCAGTAAAAGGTTGGTCATCTCTGTGGTCATAATCCCTATGAAGCCCTCGAGGGCAAATGTAGTGTGGAGTTTTATGCGTTCACCTTTACAGGGTCTTCTCGTCAGCACTTTCTGCTTTTACTTTGATGGTTACATGGAGGAGTGATTGCCCCCTATAAATCAGAAGTCTGCTTGCTGCTTAGCTGAGAGCTACTTCATCATCCAGAGGTTTGGGAGGATGCAGAGGTGATCCTGGATAGAGCTTCCTTGGTCTCCCAAGGAGTGAACAGAGACCAATGCTTGAAGTCCCCCAGACATTACCTACTCTCTGAATATACTCAGAATGTTGCATAATCTGAATTTCTCAGAAGGATGTGTTTTCAGGGATGTCTCCTGGTAGACAACTGTGCTGACATATGGTGCCTCAGAAGATATTGGGGGCATTTTGATCCCCATGGTTCCAATAACATGGTCATAGACTTCCTTTAACATGGCAGATCTTGAGTAAGAGCCAGACAGTCTACACCAAGAACACTCATCCCTGGACTTAAGCTTCTGCATTCTCCTAGTCGGAGAATGTGTGCATTTTTCCATTGTGCACATTTTAAGCAACAGCAGTGTAAAGGAAAGTTGGTTTCCAGATCACAGAGCCATGGGCCCCGGGAGCCCATTCATTGGCTTTCATCATGTACCATTTCTGATGCTCAGGAGAATACCACAACTCAGTCCTATTCATACATCACCAGGGCTGACTCTGGTGTGAGTGCTTGCCTCCACCTTCCTTCCTCTTCTAAAACAAACACAAACAAGTGCCCCATTCTTGTCCCTTTTCCCACCTTTACTTAATGAGTGGCCTTTACTCTGGGCTTATGCCTCCTCCCTTCTTCTTCTTTTTAAAGATTTGTTTATTATATGAGTACACTGTCGCTTTCTTTAGATACACCAGAAGACAGCATCAGATCTCATTACAGATGGTTATGAGCCACCATGTGGTTGCTGGGACTTGAACTCAGGACCTCTGGAAGAGCAGTCAGTGCTCTTAACCACTAAGCCATCTCTCCAGCCCCCCTCCCTACTTCTGTTGGGGATGAGTAGGGCATTTCCAGATTCCCTGATTACAGGCAATACTTTAGTTCCTGCTCTTTCATGAACATGTACATACCTTTCCTGTGGTTTCAAACCATAGGAATAACCTGGGACATAAAATCTTACACTGTAAAATCTTAAAGTCTATAAAACCTTAAACTATGCGATCTTCCACAGTGCCGGGCTGCACTGCAGTGTGTGAGCTCCTGTTCATTCACATGTCAACCCCAAAGTTCTGTGGTATTTAATAAGAGAAGGCCTCAGCTCTGCACAGATCCTCCTGGCAGATGGACAAATACTTGCTTACTCCAGACAGGGCACCAGTGGCAGACAAAACAAACCAACAAGTGATTCCCCACGAGTCCAGCTTGGTGAACCGTGAATTTAATTGGGGTTACTTACAATGCTGTTTGAGTGTGGCTTCAGCTCACTGACCCTTCCTCTTCAGCTTTCTTTCTGATAGCCAGGAACTATGAAGGGGTCTGCTTTGACCTTCCCAGTGCTGGGATAACAGGTGTGTGCCACCACTCCTGGTGGCAATTGCTGTTTTCTTCTTTTGGCTTTAATGTCAAATGTTGTTATTGTTGTTGTTGCTGTTGTTTAAGAAATGCTAAGTGTATGTGGTGTGTGTGAAAGCAGTTGCCCGAAGGAGCCTAAATAGGATATGAATGAGAACAATTGAAGCTGGAGTTGTAGGTAGTTAGTTGTGAGCTGCAGATCATGGATTCTGGGGAACCTGTCAATAAAAACTCCTTTAGCCAATAGGCTGAGGCAGGAGGAAATAGGAGGCAGGAGTTCTACCAGATAGAGAAAGAAATTCTGGGTAATACTCAGGTGCAGGAGGTTTTCCCAGGAACTCTGAGAGACAGAAGCCTAAAACTGAGAAGGTAACCAGTCATGTAGCATTCTTAGACTAGAATAAACTGGATTATTGAGGTATGAGCTACTCAGAGAACAAAGCCAAGGTTATTAGCCTAGGCATTTATTCATATAAAAGAAGGCTCAGAGTCGTTATTTCTGGGAACAAAGTGGTCAGGAGGAAGAGTCTACAGTTACCCTCTACAAGAGCCTGGCCTCAACCATTGACCCCCACATGTGTCCATAGCATGTAGACACACATACATATAAGTAGATGTGATCATGTTTAATGGGCCAGACATGTGGCATATGCCTTTGATACCAGCACTCCGGAGGTAGAGATAGGCAGCTCTCCGAGTTCCAGGTAGCCTGGCGTTAGCAGGACAACTGACTCCAGTCGTTCTGTGTTCCATCTCCCTGGGCGCGTGAGGTCAGTCCTTACTGTCTGCAGACCAGGACTCTCCGGATTGTATACAGTGTCACTGTAGGTGCTCGGTAGATGCGTACTTCACAAGGAGGTTCCACATTTAAACTGTTCCTGAATGTATGTGTTAACCACAGGTCCATGCTGGATCTGCCAGGCTCCTCTCTGTTTATCCTGGTCATATGCCCTTTCTTCTCTGGTCTGTTAAAAGGGTAGGAGACTTCTGATGGTGACTGGCACCATGCTCACGCCCGTATCCTGACCCTCCCTACCACACATGGGGTTACAGTTTACGTGTTAGTGTTTCCCCTGTAATAGGCCTGTCTTGTGTTGTCTTTGTGTTGTAGAACTTTCTTGGTCACACATGTGCACATGCATGTATGTGTGTGTGCTCCTGCATGCGTGTGTGCTGTACGCATGCATGAGTGGTTGAGTGTGTGTGCTCATGTGTGTGTGTGCATGGGGAGTCAGAGGAAAAGTTCAAGTCTGGGCCCTCACCTTGTTTGAGGCAGGGTCTCTTTTGTTCCAGGCTAGCCTGCAGGGGGCTTCCAGGGTTTTTCCTGTCTCGGCTTCCCCCTCGCTATTGGGATGCTGGGGTTACAGATGGGCACTACCCTGGCTTTGCTTGGTTCTGGGGATCCACACTCAGGTCCTGCACTGAGTGCCTGTGCCGAGCACTTTCATTTGTTGTCTCTGAAGCTCTCCTCCCCGTATGTGTTCGTTCAGTAGTCCCCATGAGTACCCACTAAGGGCTGGGGGCTTTTCTTCGTACCTGTGATGCTTTATAGGAGACATCTTTGTTTGGAGTGTTTGTTTGAAGTGTTGAGTACCTTTTCACTCTATGACTGTGTAAGCTTACAGCTTCACAATAACATTTTAAAGTCAAAACATTACCGAGGCTTTTGCTTTAGCTGTCTCACTCCAGGAGATCCACCTCTGCATCGGCTTCCCTAGATCACCACACGGCCATGTTCACTGAGTCACCCTCCCTCCTCCTGCCCTAACTGCTGACCTTGCAGTCTGCTGGCTTCTCTCCTCCTCTGCACCCTCAATACCTGCTTCCTGCAGCCCTGTCTGAACACTCCACGCCCAGCTCTCTCCCTGGCTCTTGCACGAGGGTTTAGCATGCCCCAGTCATCTTGTTTCTCTGACGACAGCATAGGAGGCAGCAATGACCTTCCCAAAATACAAGCCTATGTCTCCTCACTGTCCCAAGACTAATGGATACAAAACAGGATTCCCACTCCACCAAGCAGCCCCTCTTTGGCTTTCTGTGGGAATATTCTCCCTTTGTTCTTACAGGTCATTCTCTCTCTTGTTCCACCCCACTTTGTGCCTGGATGCTTCCTTTAGGACATACAATTGCACCCAATAAATGCTCACTTAATGCATGAGCACACAAATACTCACAGAAACAAATGGAGTGTCCTTAAAAGGGTCACAGCAAGTGGTACAAAACTGCGGAGACAACTGTAGGACAGGGACACACACCCCATACACAAACTCACACATACACATACCACACACACCACATACACACACCATACACAAACTCACACATACACACACCACACACACTCCACACACACACATACCACACATACACACACACCACACACACATACATACACATACCACACACACACACCACACATACACACACAGACCACACACACATACATACACACCACACACATACACACATACCCTGATGCACACACCACAAATACATATACACCAACACATACCACATATACATATATATATACACACACCAAACACACATACACATGCCACACACACACACACACACACCCTATGCACACACCACAACACACACACATATACATACCACACATATACACACACATACATACATTCATACATACACATATACACACATACACACCACACACACACATACACACACCTCCTCCCTGCCCCTTCCCCAAGGGAAGGACCACCATTTGCTGAGGATTCAGAAAACCACTTTGCTACAGAGAAAATTTCAATTACACGATGGAGATTAAAGTCTCAGCACTTGGGAATAATCACAAAGATGGTTCTCATTATATAGGTTCCAGAAGAAAAGGGGGAGAGAAAAACAAAGACAGGCAGGAAACCCCACGGAAAAGCCTTTCAAAGGCTAATCTAATTATTACCTTTATTTCCATCCCAGGAAAACTATTTCAGAGCCCCAGACTCCAAGTCTAAGTCCCAAAGACCAATGGAGCTGAGTAATGTGGTTAAAACTCAGGAATCCTGAGGCTGGAGAGCTCAGCAGCTAAGAGCACTGGATGCTTTTTCAGAGAGGGGGCTTGATTTCCAGCACCCATCTGGGGTGGTTCATAACCACCTGAAACTTCGTGTCCAGGGACCATGACCCTATTCTCTGGCCTCCTTGGACGCTTGTGTTATGCACACACATGCACAAATAAAATTTTTTTTAACTACAAGAATTTCAAAAGTGTGGGTTGAGAAGCAATTGCAAAGAGACTCTGCTTTAGAGCCACCATTGAAGGGAAAGCTGCTAGTCACACTCATGTTTCCTCCCAGTGAGGCCTCTGTGATGGACAGGCAATGTGTGGTTTTAGTCCCTGTGGTTCTTACTGCTCATCCGGAGTGCCATGGCCAAGGCTGTCTTCCGACCCTTTCCATCATCTGTGACGGGCTTCTGAAAGGCTGAGCATCGTTTTGTTCTGTCGCCCGGGATGCTTTTGCTTTTCCTCAGATGAAATAGTTCCCTGTGATTCTCCTCTGGGGGAGCCCCTCTCCTCCTCCTCTTTGAGCATCATGATTCCTTGAGTGTAATCCCTTCCCTCATTTAGTGACAGTTGTGTTTTCTGGGGAGCGGCGGTTGGACGGCATGTGATTCCCCTTCAGGAAGTATTTTAAGCCTCTCTCTATCTCCGTGGCTTTAAGGATGAAGGACATTGAAAGTCACCTGGAAGCCCTTGAAGGAAGGAGTTTCCTGGAGATGGGGCCAACAAAAGCAGGGAGATGGGAAAATTGGGTCCAGGCTTGAGTCTAGGTTTCGCATCTGAAAAAATGCTAATTCTTGAGCTCCTAAGTTATATAAAACCTATGCTTTGGTTTCATTTCTATCTCTGTGATAAAATACCTCAATAGAAACAACTCTAAGGGAGAGAAGTGTAGATTATTCAGTGTAGAATTCCAGGTTACATACAGTCCATCTCTGTGGGGACGTCAAGATGGAAACTTGAAGCAGCTGGTCACATATCACACAGCCACGAACAGCAAGAGTGAACGAAAGCCTATTAGTGCTGAATTCACTCTCTAATCACACAGCCCAAGATTTTCTGCCTCTGGACTCGTGCTGCCCACAGAGGCCTGGATCATGTGATCTCAATGAACCCACTCAAGGTAATAATCTACCGATGTGCACCTAATAGATAATCCCTCACCCAGGCTCTCTTCCCAGGTGAGTGCGCATGGTGTCACGTCAGCAAGCATAACCAACCATTTCCCAGCTTGATGGTGACTCAAGCCTTTAATAGGAGAACTCCAAGGGCAGAGGAAGGCAGATTTCTGTGAGTTCAAGGCCAACGTGGTCTACATATCGAGTTTCAGGTCAGCCAGAGTTATATATTGAGTCTTTGTCTCATAAAACAATAGGACAGAACTAGCTATCACAACCCACTTAAAAACAAACTGGGCAGCTGGGCATCGGTAAAGTGCCTACTGTCCAAGTATGAATACCTCAGTTTGATCTCCAGCACCAACTCATGTGAGAAGCTAGGCAGCATAATGGTCACCTATGATCCCAATGATGGGGAGGCAGAAACAGGAGAATCCAAGGGCCTTGTTGGCCAGTGAGCCTTGTCCAGTCAATGAACTCCAAGTTCAGCGAGAGATCTCGTCTCCAAAGCTAAGGTGGAAAACAATAGAGGAACACACTCAGTGTCAACTTCTGGCCTTCACACCCACAGGACCATGCACTCACACATGTACTCACACATACACACACACATATACACATGCACAAACATAAACATGCACATACACATGTGCACACACACACAAACAAACATATCCATGCTCACACATGCACACACATGAACACGAGTATGTACATGCCACATGCACACATAGGCACATTCATGAATACATATACACAGAGGCACACACATGTACACAGGCATGCATACACCACCCACACACCATAAGCACACACAAATAGGCACACAAATGCATACACACATGCACACACACAAATACATATACACATGTGCACACACATGTGTCTATAGATACACACACATGAACACATAAACACAATTAGCAATAAAAACGACACTCTTGGATTTATAAGCCTCTCAGTTTCAACCAAAATAATTCATGTGCACAATAGACTCTTAATTGATGCTGGACTTTCCTGTTTTTACCTGGTGACCTCTTACAAAGGTCTGAAGGGTTCTCTTGATTAGAACGAATGGAGAAACCCCATCTTTGACGTGATGGAAATGCTTTAACTCTGTCAGTCAAATGTCTATGTGAGAGAACAAGCGCATGCTTCTTATTTCCATGTCCTGGCCACACCTGACGTGGGGACACTTCCCTCTGACTTCATGAAGAACAAAGGGTGGGATTCCCGAAGCTTGTGTTGACTTAAAGTTAGAACACAGCTGTTTACTCAGAAAGAACGTTTGTCAACTGCATTTGCAACCAAACGGGTAGTTTAACTGTGTACCTGGTAAAAGACTTAAGACTCCCTTGTAAACAGGGTAAGAGCTGGAGAGCTGGCCCAGCGGTTACAAGCCCGGACTGCTCTTGCAGAGCACCTGGGTGAATTCCCAGCACCCACACCAACAGGCTCACAACTGTCCACAACTCCGACCGCTCAGGCCTCTGTGGGTATTTGTGTGCATATGGTGTGTATAAACTTAGGTATCCACATAAAAATTAATGAATGAAAGGAAGACTAAATAAATGCTGTAAAAAAACAACCCAGTAACTTCTCAGAATTTAAACTCAGTGGTTCAGACACACCGATGGAAACTGAGAATAGGGAAATTTCCATATAAAGTGTATAAATGCCATACTTTGCTTCACCAATCAGTGTCCTGTTCTACAGCTATACCTAGATATATTTTCTTGAGAAAAGATCTCACTATGTACCCTCTGCTGGCCTGGAACTCACAAAGATCCACTTGCCTCTGCCTCTTAAATGTTGGGATTAAAGGTATATACCATGTTTTGCATCTAAATAGGTTTTTTAAAAAAATCAATCGAGAGATATTCAAATTGATTGCCTGTCAGTTTTATAAATGAAGTTAATAAACCACCATGTGTTTGAATAAATCTTACCAATAAAATCCAGGGATGCTGAGGAAGTGGCTCAGTTGGGGAGGTGGCTGCCAGGCAAGCAGAGAGAGCTAGGTTAAATCACCAGCCTATTTATAAAAAGCCAAAATAATAGTATGAGCTTATAACCTCAGTTCTGGGGAGCTGGAGACAGGAGCACCCCTGAGGTTCAGTAGCCAGCCTGCCTAAAGGAATTGCTGAGCTTTAGGGTCAGCAAGGGGTCTCATCTCAGGGGTAGATATCCACACACACCTGCACACACAGGTTTTTATACAAAGCATACATATATACCAACATACCAAGAATAAAGTCCAAGGAAGGTAGCAACTGTCACTACAGTTCTTGAGCTCAGTTACCAGATTGCTTGTCCAAAAGGTCACGACATTTCAACATTGCATGAGGTCTAGCCCCTGAGGATGAGTGGTCACATTTATTTTTACATACCTTCTGTGTGAGGAATGGTCCTACTGTGCTGGTTGGGGGAGGAATAGTCCTACTATGCTGCTGGGTTTCCTTTTATTTGCTAATGAATTAGGTGGCATTTTTTCTTACAAGTGAACTATCAGTTTTATTGTTTTATCTTCATTGCTGTAAGAATCATCTGTCCTTAGTGGCAATCCTTGAACCCTTTTCAAGGTTCCGGACATCAGCAAGATGCCCCTGTCCTACTGCCAGGGTCCCTAGGGAGCCTGCATCCAAGTGAAGGGGAGGCTGGGCACATGGGCCTGGGGCCATCTGTAGATCAAGAGGGAGCCGGATGCTGCCCCAATCTGCTGAGCTCCAGCATTGAACAGAAGAGCCAAGCCAGTCCTGGTCAGGCAGGGAGGTCCTGAGAAGAGGTGAGACTCTGGCCATTAGTTCAGAACTGGCCTGTTTTCCCACCAGCCTCATTTTGTTTGTCCAGAGGCCAGCTGAGTCCCTGGGCAGAAGAGATACTCCCACTGTGTACACCAATCCACAGACTCAGAGTGACAGGATTGTGGATAGGAAGACAGAACAATTGCAGCCATTTTCCAAACTGCCAAGCATACAATGTTCTTCAGATCAATGTATTCTAAATCAATAGAAATGCTCTCAAAGCTTTTTGGAAATGAATATGTAGTTTATAGTTAATTCTGATTCAAAATGAAGTAACTTTGGCCTGGGAACACAGATTGGAGTACCCTTAATGACATGACTCGTGGAAAAATCACCTGAGGTTCTGTGGTCACAGAACAAAGGAAAATGATAAAACTTGATGATGTCACTGGGGACAGGTAGGTGACCTTCCTCAAAGCAGAGCCGTCTCTTCTGCAGATCTCAAACTCTCTTACACTATCTTTAGCTTTAGGATTGGTGATGGTTAGAGGTCTGTGAAGCTTAGCCAGGCATTCTGAGAAGTTAGGTCAGATACGAAGGTCAGGGTAATTGGAAAGCCATTAAAGGGCTTAAGATGGCTCGAGCTAATTTTGTCTCTGGACACAGAAGAGTCAGTCCTTCCTCAATCACATCTCAGATGGTCAAGGTCACACAGCCGATTAGAGATGCAGCTTCTTCAGAGAGCTCCATACTGTGGACTCTGACTTCACTCCCGACCCCAGATCCACGCCATGGCCCTTCAGGGATGTCTGTGGACTCAGCTTTCTGGAAGCTCTCCGTGTTTGATCCTCAGGCCATTTCTGTTGTTTCAGAGACATGTTGCTTTAGTAACATCGGCTCTGGACCAGGACCAAATGAATGATCTGGGACTCAGGGCCGGGCTGACCTTCTGCCTTGCTTAATGACTGAACATCTATTTCAGAAATCTGAATGCACGATGACCTTCCTCAGAGAGTTTTATCTGTATTGAGATTTAAATTACATATATTTTCTAAGAAGACAGTAAATTTCTCCAAGTTTCATCTTCTAAAGGCTTCCAGGCTTTCTTTTATTGTGAAAAATAATTTCCCAAGTTCCAGCCGCCTACCTCCCTAGCACCTAATAATGCTCAAAAAATCTAACCCATAATATGCTTGCCCTGAGAGTCCTGGGTGGAAGCCAAGCTTATAAATGTTCTGTCTGGCGGTTGGAGCAAAGGCAGGTTGTTTCTGTTTGGGAGAATCGCAAGGGATCTGGGCTCCTGTTTCTTAGCTAATCTTAAATTTCAGATGCCGAAGTCTAGAATTCTACCTGGCTTGCTTGGTTTTCCTGGGTCTCAAGTATTTGCAAACTACAAACTTGAGATTGGTAAGATAGGCTGCAGAGATAGGACATTTCTAGTTTATAAGTAAAAGGAAATTAATTTTTAGCCCAATATAAAAGCAAAAGAAGGAGAAAGAGGTGAAAGAGAAGTGAATGAAGTCTTCAGAGGCCCACACCCCTGTTAGAGGTTTTCTGCATGAGATATGTTTTGTGTACACCCATTTCTTACTCAAAGTACATCCACACACTTACACACACATCAGAATGTCTTGATCCCATTGGACAGGACATCTTCAATGAAGATATAAGGTGGCTCAGTGGTCGGAGACACCTCAGTCTGATGACCTGAGTGCAGTCCCTGGGGCCCATGTGAAGACAGAGCGAACTGACTCCACAAAGTTGTTTGTGAACGCCACAGAAGCGGTGGGACAGTCACTACACAAATCGAAACAAGCAAGACATCGCTCTAGCAGAGACTGCTGTGGACTTTGAAAGACCACTCGAGATTTCTGCTGCTGTGTGGACGTGTGGCAGTGTTGCTGTGCAGCCCATTCTCTGCACAGTTACTACAGCCAATTAAGTAAAACCATCATACACGGGAAGTCGCAAGTGAAATGACACATCATCAGAAACACTCCAAACAGCCACTGTAAGATGTCCTTTAAAAAAAAAATTTAAAAATAAAAACCCTTCTTTTCAACAAGGGCAGCCATGTCTGTGTGTTCAAACCATGCGGTCCCCAATGGTCTTGCTCCCATGATGCTCTCTTCCATCTCTCTTTAGAAAAGACTTCCTTAGAGCAATCCTGGACCCAGACACCCTACCCCCGCCACTCAGATGAAACCTTCTACAGAAGCCGGTGGGCTTCGGAGCTTGAGCTGAACCCTTAGGACACACAGAACATTCCAGAGTCCTGGGCACTTACACAGAGTCCTTCCTCCCAGCCCCCACACATTCTCTTCCCTGGGCTGAGCTCCCTCCAGGCCTCTGCTCCTTCTAATGTGTTTGCTTTTATTGAGAGTACTCTTTCTCCTTTTCTTGTCTGAGGTGTTTTCACACATCCTCTCCACACACATTTCTGCCTGCGGCATTTGCACACGTCTCTCCAGCAGCACACAGTGTGCACATCTGATGCTCAGACTTTTCTAGGGATTGTGTCCACACTGCCAAGCTCCGGGCTGGTGTTCCCCTGCCACAGCCACAAACCCTTTCTGTCCTGGTGAAGTTTCAGTGCTAAGCCATAAAGATCTGCTGATGCACAATCTCTGGAACCAGGCAGGACCTTGGAAAAGCCAGTGAAAGGGACAGGCAGAGCCGGTGGACAGTGTCAGATCAGAGAAAATGTTTCCTGTGATTTCTGCTACTCCATCTGTTCTGTTTCTGCTCCTCATTCTTCTCTTCCCTCCTCTCATTTCTCTCTCCTCTTCCTTTCTGGTACTGGGGGAGGAACCCAGGTCCCCTTCGAGAGCTAGGCACCCACTCTGCTAATGCATTCTGCCCCAAACCTTTTAAACTCCCAGTGTAATAAAGTCACAAGGGAAATGAGTGGAGGGGCTGCTGAAAAGATCAGTTTGTTCCTTTCACTTCCTCCCTTTCTCTTGTAAGGGTTTCATTATGTATCCCTGGCCCGCCTGGACTTAATTATATAGATCAGGCTCATCTTGAGCTTACAGCAATCCCCCTGCCTCAGATCCCAAAGTGCAGAAATTACAGGACAGAGCCACCACAGTCTCTCTTCCTTGGATTTGCCAGCAAGAGAATGACGTCGCCCTCCAGGCTGGACCGTGGCTGCTCTTATGTGAAAATGATAACCATTGCAGATCAGCGAACAAGCTCCTGGGTGGCTCCTGAAGGAAGAAGAACTAAAACCCAAACCTTAAATGAAAAGTTATAAAGAAAAGATCCCGCCCGAATCTTAAGTATTATTTACGATGGTGTCAGTGGTAAAACCAAGGATACTGATTACAATTAAGAACAGAAAATTGTTAGAGAAAGAGCAACAAAAGTCTCTAGATAGCGAGACCCACCAGACTGTGAAATTATGAACTAGGCTTTCAACCAAGTGATGGAAACACTCCCTGGGACACTCCTTGTGAGGACAGTGGGCGAGAAAGGACTTTGCAGGAGGAAGTTCTGCACTGGTGAGAGGAACCAGTGGGCAGGGGACCAGCTTTGGGCCCAGGAGGCTACCCGGGAAGGAGGGCGGCTCGGAGGCTAGGGATGGGAAAGGCTCAGGGGCACCAAGGGGAGTAGGGGAGCAGCTGCCAAGCTAAGTTGACAGAAGGAACTTGGAGCAGAGGAATCACACACAGAGATAGCTGGAGGTGAGCAGGAAAGACCACCAGAGCAGTTGATGTCTGTGGCAACCTCCCTAGAGGGGATGGACTTTAGTGTTGGTGCAGTGGGGGGAAAGGATGGAGTGTGATTCCTGAGCACCAGGGGCCATCACTAACCACCCCTTTCCCCAGTCTCCAGAGTGCTGAAGTGAGGCAGGGAGAATTTCCTTCCCTACATCAGTCTCGGTGGAGAATGGATATCCAACATTTGTTGGAGGAAGGAAAGAAGGATGGGAAAACACCTTCATGGTTATGTTAGCTGGGAGAGGGAGGAGGAGGAAGGAAGGGTGAGGGGTTGCGAGAGGAAGGGTGGGTAAGGAAGAGAGGAAGAGGAGAGGCAAGCAACAAAAAGAGGAGGGGGAGGGAAAGAAAGGAGAGGCACTGTAGATCCAATGCAGTTTCCAGGGCACACGGCGGGAGCCCACTCTCTTCATGTAATACAGCCTATTCCTGACACCTTCCAATGCTCATCAAACTACAAACCAAGTCATAGCCCCCTTAAGTCAGATCAGAACCTACCTAAGTCAAATCAGAGACTCTAAGTAAAAATCTGAGCCCTCTAAGTCAAATCAGAGCCCCCTAAGTCAAATCGAAGCCCTCTAAATAAAAATCAGAGTCTCCTAAGTCAAATCAGAGCCCTCCTAAGTCAAATCAGAGCTCCCTAAGTAAAATCAGACCCCCCCAAGTCAAATTAGGGCCCCCCTAAGTCAAATCAGACCCCCAAGTCAAATCAGAACCCTCTAAATAAAAATCAGAGTCTCCTAAGTCAAATCAGAGACCCCCCTAAGTCAAATCAGAGCCCTCCTAAATCAAATCAGAGCTCCCTAAGTCAAATCAGACCCCCCAAGTCAAATCAGGGCCCCCTAAGTCAAATCAGACCCCCCAAATCAAATTAGAGCCCCCTAAGTCAAATCAGACTCCCCTAAGTTGGCTGCTTTCTCCAAATCCAGAAGTTGCCCCACAAGCCTTTAGCATGTAGTTTCTTGAGGGGCATTTTAGATGCCAGCCATGACAATAATCCACACATAACCGTGAGGACACATTACAAAAGATCACCAAGAATTACGAGGGACCTGGATGTCTAAATAAGGGCTTTGATTCTGGCCATGCAGGTGCTCACTCTCATAAACACAACTGTCACAGGACACAACACTATGTGCCCATGTGTGCCTGTGTGTGTGCACATGCGTGCGCCTATGTGTTCAGGCATGTGGAGGCCAAAGGTTGATGCCAGGCGTCTTCCTCAATAGCTCTTCACCTTATTCTCTGACACGGGGTCTCTCACTGAACCTGGTGCCCGCTAGTCACTGAGCCCCAGGCATTACTCCACCTTCCCCCACCCCAGCACTGGGGTTATAGGTACAGCCCACCTCATCTAACCTGACATGTGTGTGGAGGATCTGAACTCAGGTCTTCATACTCAAACTTTATGGCTCTTTATGAGGCCATCTCCCCAACCCATAAACACTCATTTTAAGTCAGATATACTTTGGAAGTATTTCTTGTGCTCTATTTGGTTATTTTCAAATGTTGGCTGAGATGTGCTAGCTTGGTCACATGGGCCTGGTAATGCCAATGGGCTAAACCTACCGTGTGAAAAGCATTGGTTTGGAGGCTCTGATCAGATTACTGTCTAGTCACAGGCAAGGGAGTCAACATTTCTTAAAGTGAGGAATTTGTGACAGCCTGATTGCTCTGACCCTGGAGATGAGGTTTGGTCCGAGCTACCAAGGGGGAGGCAGATGTCTGCGCTTGCTGAGGCACTGAGTCTTAGGGTTGAACCCTGACCCCATAAGGCCTTGTTTTCCCCCTCGTTCATCCCCACTCCACACCTCTGCAACACACAGTGCTCTTGTTGTCAAAGTTCCCTCTGGTCCGGATCTCTCAGATAAAGGTGTGTTTGTCACCTGCTCGGGCCTCTTACTCTTCCCACTGGCAGACACTGAAAGCCATTTCACTGTCTATGAGTCCCAGCAAGCCACGAATCTGATCCTTTCTTCCCATCTTAACAAGCTTACGATGGACTTCTGCTGTTCTTTCTCAGTGCACTGTCAAAGGCCATCTTCCTCCATGGTGCTCGGAAGGACTGTGCTGTGTCTTTTTCTTTGCTTGCCCTCGGTGGACAGAGCTAATGCTCACAGGGATTCTTCTCCCCCCTCCACTGGTAGTTTAAAACCCACCTCTGTTCACACCTCATTTGTCTGACGGCTCCCCAACCCCCATCAGGGCCAGGAGCCTGGCTGGCACTTGCAGACCCTGGCAAGTTCCTTTCTAATCCTGGCCTCCTCTCTGAGTTTTAAAAACTTGTTTGCAGTGGACTTTAATTAAGGGATCCTGGAGACATAAGTACTTTCATAATCCATTGGTTGTTTTATTTTTCTCTTTGTGTGCACACCTGTTGGTGTGCGCATGGTGGGGGCAGTGATCCATCTGAGTGCCATTCCTTCGAGATCATCCACCTTGCTTTGTGAGGCAGGGTCTGTCAGTGGACCCCGAGGCTCACAGCAAAGTCTGGGCTAGAGAGCCGCAGGGATCTCCCTGCCTCTGCTTCTTCCTAGTAGGATTCCCAGGGTATGACACTACGCTGGGCTGTGGGTTTGGGGATCCTAACGTCTGTTCAGCAAGCAGTTTACTCACTGTCATCCTATGCCCAGAGAGTGCTGCATCCTGGTGGCGGGGGCATGCACAGAAATACAAGGACAAAAGTCCAGAGGGACATATCTGGTTGTAGTTCCAGGCTGACAGTTTCCTGCTTTGAGTTTCTTAGTCACTCTGATCCTCAGTTTCCCCAGTAACCCTAGCACTAACTCACCAGATTAGCAGTTCTGCCCTTGGCAAGTAACAGGAGGCACTGTACCTTGAGTAACCAGCAAGGTGGCCAGGGTGGGTATGGGGGCTGGGGGGAATCTAAAATGGCTGACGTGTATTCTAATTACTTGAGCAGCATTAAGCTGAAAACATGTATGTGCAAGGTGAGCCTCTCTGTATCACCGAGATTCTCATGTGAGCTGACAGTCAGCAGGGCTCCGGAGACGCTCATCCACACTCTGTAGACGTTCAAGAGTTGCTGGGTCAAAGCTTTGTTAACACCCACTGCAGGCCAACAGCAGCTTCAGAGGTCATTGGGGAGGAGAGTGGTGTCAGCCTTGTCTGTCTTCCCAGCAGCAGCTCCTCTCTCTGGCCAGAGCCCTTGTCTGAGGCTGAGAGGTGCTCTAGAGAAACACGGCTTTACACACTTCTCATGTAACAGCTAAGCATCTGTGATGGTTTGTGTATGATCGGCCCAGAGAGTGGCACTATTAGGAGGTGTGGCCTTTTTGGAGTATGTGTGTCACTGTGGGCATGGGCTTTAAGACTCTCATCCTAGCTGCCCAGAAATCTCCTGTTTGCTTTGGAACAAGAGGTGGAATTCTCAGCTCCTCCTGCTCTATGTCTGCCTGTACGCTGCTGCCATGCTCCTGAACCTCTGAACTGTAAGCCAGCCCCAATTCAATGTTGTCCTTATAAGAATTGCCTTGGTCATGGTGTCTGTTCACAGCAGTCAAACCCTAACTAAGACAACATCCAAACTGACCTTTAAAAAACTGACTTTCATTTTATCTTATTTTTTTCATATCTTAATTGTGTTACATAGTGCACATGTAATATTTTTATAATACAGCCTCCACCTTCTGCTACTGGATCACCTTATGTCATCAAATCAACACCAGGGTTCTTGTTTGTGTCTCTGTTTCTTTCCTATCAGACCCTGTCCCAGGAGGACACCAGGAGCTTATCAGGATGTGGATAGATTGCAGCTCCTGAGGGTGGAGAAGCCTGGAAGGAAAGATCCCTTCCCTAAAACATGAAAGAGTTAGATAATCACACCACAGGATCCTGTCTTGCCTGATCTACCAGAGAGTTGGAGCCACAGAACTACAGATTTCCTGAAACACTGGGGAACTGGAAAGTGCCCCACCTGAGTCCGACTTATCTGTAAGCAAGGCACCGTAGTTGCCGTGGAGGTGTCTAAAGTTGGGAGTATGGGAGAGGGGAAACCTGCACAGCCCAAGACCATCCTGACTGACTCCCAACACTGTTGAATAGTAACTGCAGTGCATTAGCAGAAACCATAGCCGGTGTCCTAAGCACAGCTCAGCACTGACTAACTTAGGCAGCCCCCCCCCCCCCCCAGAAAGAGCCAGCAATAGAAGTCATGAGCTCGATCCCAGGCACAAATACAGCCTACTTCAGCTTCTGGGTGCAAATGATGTCTGAAGTTCAAAGAAAAGTTGTAAGACACACACATATAAATACACACACACATGCCACATACATACATATGCATACATACAAACACATTCCTACACATATAGACATATGACATACACAAACTACATATGCATACCATATAATATATAACATACAATCATACATGCATATACCACATATACACTGCACATACACAAACACCACATACATACATATACATACACATAAACACATTTATACTCATATAGACATGCCACATATGCATACCACACATAACATAAAACCACATATGCATACACACACATCACGTACATAC
Organism: Micromys minutus; assembly: GCF_963924665.1. NCBI lineage: Eukaryota > Metazoa > Chordata > Mammalia > Rodentia > Muridae > Micromys > Micromys minutus. Next base: position 47,439,066 of record NC_137959.1, read on the forward strand.
ATGTGCATACATATAAACACATTTATACACATATAGACATGCCACATATGCATACCACATATAACATACAACCACACATGCATACATACCACACATACACTACACACACACACACACATACACACACACACACACACACACCGCAGGAGAACAACCTTTTTATCAAGAGGTCAGTCAATCAACAGTGCGTGGAGAAATGAGCTGTGAAAACAATCACATGGAGTTATACACCAGCAATTGATTCCAAACAAGGCTACAGCATGACTAAGGACCCCCATAGTTCAGGGGATCAATACCAGCTACAAGAAGACACAGTGAAAATTACAGGAGGAAATGACAGCAGCAGAGATGAAGAATGTCTTCAATGGGCTCGTCAATAAAACTGGCCCAGAGGAGGAAATTATCTGATTACTTAGAGGAAAGCCAATAGAAACAATGCCACACAACAGACATAATTGCTCAGATAATAAAAGTATCTGGCCGCTGTAGAACACGGTGCCGAGCATCCCGAATCTCAAAGGAGAGAGGAGAAAAGGTGTATTCAAGGAGATGGTGGCTGATTTTTCCCTAAGGAGATAAAAGATATAAAATATAAACTGGAAACCCTTCCAGAGCGCCTGGAGAGACAGCCGGGCAGCCAGGGGCACCAGAGCGTCTCAGCATCTGCACCAGGTGGCTCAAGCCACCTGTACCTCCAGCTTCACGGAGTCCAGCGCCCTCTTCTGGCTTCTGTAGGCAACTGCACTCATGTGCAGTACACCATGCCTATATACACATAATTAAAAATAAAATGAAGTCTTTCAAAAACACAGCTATAGAAAAGCAAGCACTATAAATAAACCACAGAGAAGCCCCTGTATTCACACTTGTGTGTGTTCTCTCTTTGTCTCCCCCCAGCCCCACAGACCTGGGTGGGTCATATACAAATTGCTGAAAATCAAACACAATTCTTGAAGAAGGTCCAAGAAAGTGAGAACATATCACACACACCAAGAGAGGAAAAACAAAGTACATGTCTTGTGGGATCTTTTTCCTTTTTACACACCAGACGGTGATGGAGTGGGGCTTGGGAAGATCTGAGAGGAAAACATGTCAGTACGGAAATATGTGCTGGGAAGAGCAGCACAGAAGCATCGAGGCCTTTTCAGGAAAACGCTGGAAGAAATCGTTAGCAGCACACCTGCTCTCTAAGAACTCCGAGAGGTACTTCATTAAGGGAGGAGAGGGAGCCAGGCAGGAACTGAGATCTGCACAGAGAAATAGACTGGTGATGTGATAGATAGAAACAAAAGTGTGAAAATTATCTCCTCCCACTGTGATGGCCCCCAAAGATAGCTGACTTCCTGAAATAGAACTCGTGGAGGTGGCAGTGACGGTGGCCTGTGTGTGTGTGTGTGTGTGTGTGTGTCCATGCATGCCCCTCCACACTACTGTTCATGTCTGCACAGGTACCTGGGGAGACCAGGAGGGGGAATGAGAGCCCCTGGAGCTGAAGTTCCTATGGAGTCATGCAGTGTGGGTGCTGGGAACTGAACTCCTTCAGTGTTAAGAGCAGCCAAGGCTCTTAGCTCTCCTGCCCCAGCCGTGTCTCTAGAAAACTGCCCACTCAACTTCTGTGCCCCTTTCCCACTGGGTTGATTATTCCTGATGCTGCTAAGTTGTAAAATCTTTATCAAACCTTTTCCTTCATCTCATGGGCGGCCATTTCACTTCCCAGACACGATCTTGATTTTGGTAACACCTATTAAGTGTCTTTCTTTCATATATTTTGATATCTGTCCTGGTTAGTTATTCTGTCAGCCTGACACCACCTAGGGTCATCTGGGAAGGGGAACCTCAGTTAAGAAATGAGCTCCATAAGATTGGCTTGTAAGCAAGTCTGTGGGGGCACCTTCTGATTGTTGGTTGGTGTGGGTGATGCTGCCGTAGGCAAGAGCTCCTGCGTTATATAAGCAAGCAAGCTGAGCAAAGCATAAGGAACAAGCCAGTGAGCAGCATCCCTCTACGGTCTATTCTTAGGTCCTTCCTCTCAGTCCAGCCCTGCTTGAGTTCTTTGTATGAACTCTCTCAGTGATGGATGTGATCAGGATGTGTTGTGAGTCTTTAGTTCCCACGCTGTTCTGGGCCACTGTCTTAACATAGCAATCAAAAGCTAACCAGAGCCGTGTAGAACAATGCTGCCCCCACCAGTGACACAAAGACTTGGAGACGTGTTCATTTATCCCGGTGTGCATGTGTGTGCCGTCATGCACTTATGTGCACCACATGCATGCAGGTACTGCATGTGGAGATCAGAAGTGGGTACTCAATCCCCTGGGACTAGAGTTCCAGTGAAAGACCCCCGCTTAGCAGCAATAATGCCATTTCTGCAAGGCTGCACACACACGGGGCGGGCCAGGTCAGGGACCCAGGTGGCCAAACAAGTCGGTGGGCGGCCAGCTTGCAACAGACAGAGAACAGAAAGCACCAAATAAGCCCAAGGCAGCTGCTCTCAGAAGAGCTCAAAGCAGCCATTCTCAAAAAAAGCCGCAGCCCCGGAACCGTGTCCTTGGAGCCATGTCCTTGGGCTCACTCCCTGGCCACATTTAAATTAACCAATTAGAACCCTGTAACTGTGCTTCTGCTTCTGTACCTTGCTTCTGCCCCCCCAGCCCTATAAAAAGGGGACTGCCCCTTTGTCCGGTGCGCAAGTCCTCCGAGAGACTGTGTGCCCGCAGGTACCTGTGTACTTTGATCAAATAAACCCTCATGCTGATTGCAGCCAGTGGTCTCGGCTGATTCTTGGGTCCTGGAGTCTCCTCAGATAAAGGTCCTCTAGACGAGGGTCTTTCACCAGGTTGTTGTGAGCCACCCAGTGTGGGTGCTGGGAACCAAATCCAGGTTTTCTGCAGGAATAGTAAGTATGCATAACTCCCATGTCTCCAGCTTCAGCACTGAGCTTTATCCCCGTGTGCTCCCCCCAGCAGCCTATGGTCAGAAGTAAGTTAGACAGAGAGATAGCTTCTTGAGTGATTAGCCTGCTGACTTACACACACACACACACACACACACACACACACACACACACACACACACCCTTAAGGGGCGGCAGGTCAAGATAGTAATTCTATCAAAGTCCACTTTGGTGAGCCATCAAGCTTACCGGGGTTACTTACAGGAGGCACAGGGTCATCTCAGTGCAGTTGCACCACCAAAGCCACCCAATACAGATGGTCATCCATGAAAGCTGAACCCCGAACTCTGAGCTCTCTGTGATTGTCTATCCAGCTCAAGGGGTCCAATATCTCCTCTCAGCAACTCCGCTGGTCAGATCCTCCTCCCCTGAAGCTGTTTACTGATCCATAGCCCATTCCCTTCCCTCTCCTTCCTGGGAGAAATGTTTCAGTTCGGAGGAAATTTTGATACAATGTACATCAATCTGGAGTAGGCAGGTCACCCAAAGTAAAACCAGACAGACACAGATGAAGGGGAGGTACCAGGCTCCACCCTACTTTCAGTTTTGGAGTCTTAACTGGGTGTTTGTGCTCAGGGCAAACTCTGCCTACAGCCACTAGTCTGTCTCCAGGTCTGGCTTTCCTGAACTTCGTGGCAAAGTCTTGTGTTTGTACTCACAACTTGTAGGTTTCAAGTGCTGGCTTTGGTTGTGCCTGGGATGCTTCTGGCCCCATGGGTGGCTTGGGAAGTCTTATAATTCTATGATGTTCTTTGTTCCTAACTCTATTTAGAGCTTTGATTCCTCCTCCTCTTCCTCCTCCCCTTCCTGCTCTCCTTCACAGGTGAATAAAAGTCATTTTTCCAAACAGGGAAATGCCATTCCCCACTCCCAGAAGTCTAGAATAAAATTAACAGCCTGAATAATATTTGTTCAAGAGAAACAACTAACTCAAAACAGTGAGCAGGCTGGAGAGATGGCTGAGGTTAAGATGCTTCTTGCTCTAGCAGAGGACCTGGGTTGGTTCCCAGCACCACAAATCGGTTCACAGCTGTCCAGCTTCAGGGATTTCAATGCCTCATCCTGGCTTTCTTGGCACTAGGCACACATGCGGTGCACAAATGTACCTGTAGACAAATACAAGCACATAAAATAAAAATAATATTAAAAATCAGATTTGTAGTAAGGCGTTTGCCCTTCTCTCAGGACCCTCTCCAGAGCTTCCTCGAACACACATTAGAAGCCAGCAGTGGAGAGGCCAGTGGTGGGGACAGTGGTTTTTACTGGTACTTACATAAGATGCTAATACAACAGTTTCTTCTGAACTTGGGAGGCTGCATGACTTGGGGAGCTGCAGCAGAGGCTTCTCCCTATTCCCACAGAGCTCAGTGCTGGGTTTGGCGCATGTCGATTGCAGGGTAAACATCTGACTTATTCTGTGTCCGTGTAGTCGGATAGCCCCGCCCCCACTGCCTGCCCAGCAGTGTACACATCAGCCAGCAGGGATGATTCCTGCAAACGATGTGGACTCTGCCTGAATTGCAGTCTATGTCTTTGTCATGAAGAGCTATCAATTCTGTGAGGAAGTTTCTTAGGCTCTGTAGTCAGGAAATGTGATTTTAAGAATTGTTGACTTTCTCGTCGATATGGATTTAGCTCACTTTCCTAGATCTCTGAACTATACTATACATTTACATCTGTAATCAATTTAACAATGAGATGGAAACCTTTAAAAGGCCCCAAATATATTCTAAATAAAAAGACCTAAAGACAGCAATGAAGGAAAACTATTCCTTTAAAAAAAAGAAAGAAAGAAAGAAAGAAAGAAAGAAAGAAAGAAAGAAAGCTGACTGTTAGAATTCTTTAGTGATTCTGAAACTTTTCGCTCTCTTATTTAGCATAGAGTCTGCTCCGGACCTCATGTGGAATGCCAGGGCTACATCAATGATAAAGGTAAGCATGGGTGTCTTTTTTCTTGGGAAGAACCTAAGACCAGAAGGGCAGAGAAAGAGGTCACCCGGGTTGCCTCCCTCAGCCATCCTACATAAGCAGACGCACAGACAGAACTCAGGGCTTGTCTCAGGGAGCGTACGAACTGAAAGAAGTACAACCAAGATGTAAAACCATGGAGAAAGGGTCGTTGCGGCCGGCAGATGAGCGCACGGGAGCCGTTCCCTAAGCAAGGCTGTCCCTGAGCTGAATAGTGTCCGGGAATAGTGAGTACTTACACTACTCAGAGAGAAAAGCACTCCAGGGATGGGCACGCTCCAGAGCATGCAGAATGTACTCTGAACATTCCTGAGCATGCTCAGTTCAGGGTCGAATTCAAGAAGGAAACACAGCCAACAGGAAGCTTCTGGGTATGTTTCCGTTTATAAGACAGAGATGGCCGTCGGGAATACTGAGCATGCTCAGTGTGGCTCGTAAAGATGGCCGTTAGCAAGATTTGTAGACACTTTGATTCTTCCCCGCAAAAACGTTTTAGAAACAGCCAAAGGAAAGGTACATCCATATATGAGGCTCTTTCCCCCTCCCTCCCCTCCCCTCTGCTCCCCTCCCCTGTCTCGAGGCTCACCTCGTTGCTTGCACACTCAAGCCACGCTGACAGACTGCAGAAGCAGTCTGCAGTGACCCAAAAGGCTCCCTAGCTCTTATGAGAGGCTGACATTTTCAAATAATTTTTCTGTGCCCGGCCCTTGTCCTTTTGGTCACTTGGTGACTGTCTCTGTCCAAGAACCCTGGTACAGACCCTCTTACACCTTCTGTGGTCTCTTCACCTCCCCCCGGTTTTCCAGGCGTTTTGTTCACACTCATCCTTTTAAAAGAAAAACCTAAGGATACTTTTTATTTTATTATTTTATTTCATTTGCGTTAGGTAACTTATTCCCTTAATGTTGGCTGTGGGGTGACATGCAATGATGAACATTTTTTATAATTTATTTATTTATATATGTGTGTGCGCGCGTGTGTGTGCCCGTGTGTGTGCACATCTGAAGATAACTTGTAGAAGGAGTCCCAGGGATTGATTTCAGATCACAAAGCTCAGGATCCCCTGCCATTCTTGGCCCTTCATAATAACACAGTCTTGTCTCTGAAAGCTGTGGGCTTCTGCTAAAGTGAAGATAGATGGCCCCGAAGAAGCTGTTGTCTTGAGTCGTTTCTATATGGAAGCGAGTGGGTTTATGCAAGCATTTTCTATTTTAAAAGCTAATTGTTTGAGGGCATGAACTTGTGTGCAAGTGTGTATGCATGTGTGAGTGCGGGAATGCAGGCATGTTATTACGGCTATGTACCTGTGAAGGCCAGAGGATAGATAGCGTGGCCGTCTTCTGTCGTTGAGGCAGGATCTTTTCACTGAACCTGCGGCTCACAGTTTTGTTTTGCTTGGCGAGCTTGCAAAGACCCAGGACCGCCTGTCTCTGCCTCATCATCAGTGCTGTGGTCACAGGAGTACATGGTCCTGCCTGGCTTTTCTGTGAGTTTGGGGAATCCAAACTCAGGTCCTCACACTTTACCCAGAGAGCCATTTCCCCAGCTTCTATTCAAACCTTTGCTGGGAATGATGCTGAGTGGGCGAAAGAACAATCACATCACCGGGTGATTGAAACCACTGAGGAGTCTGGGGAAAGGTTGAGCGTAACCTCCATCGTGGGGAGGCATAGAGAGGGATTCAGGCTGAACCAAGCCGTGTTGGTACTCAGTTCCTTTGACGGACTCTCCGAATTTAGGATGTACAGCTAATGTCAGCAGAATTAGAAGTGGTCAAAAGCCATTTCAGCGATCTGAAAGGGCGTGGGGCGTTCCGCTCTGTGTCCTGTGCCTCTGATGTATTTCTGTCCTTCAAGCCCATTCCTCCTCCAAGCTCAAGGAAGAGAATTCTCACCTCAGAGGATGCTGAGCTCTGTGGGCCCAGACTGTGCGCTCAAAACTAAAAGAAAGCACGGAAGGGGTTTTAGAGTGATCAAAGAAGCCCTGCACCTTGGAGGCGTGGCCACTCGGTGAGCGTGGCCATGGGCGTGGCCATGGGCGTGGCCATGGGCGTGGCGTGCATTCAATCACTTCACAGGCACCTCACTCACTTACAGTGTGTCTCCTCTTCTTATATATCCACCTAGAAGTTTCTGTACGAATAGCCCTGCTCTTCTTGAAAGCAGATTCGAATCATTTATCATTCTTTCCATTTTTGTCGGGTTGTTGGAGTCATTGTTTTCAATGTTAACTGATTAGTTTTAATGACTGATTTTACAGTCCTATTAAACAATAAGGTTTTTAGTGTGAAAGAAAAGTCTTCAACGACCCAGCATTTAAACAAATAGCATTTGCGTGAAATCAGCTCCAACGGCATCCAACGTAAAATATGTGGACATAACAATTAGAGGCCATCTGTTAGGCTGGCATCTTGCTGTAAAGGAATGAAATTTCAATTAAGCTTTAATATGGAGTAGTGTAAGTGACAGACCCCATATGAAAGCCCACAGCCAGTGAACTGCGAAGTGGAGGAAGGGCTGTTGCAGGGTTAATGACTTGGATAGAGTTCCCTGATGGCTGGCTTCATAAATGGCATGCCTGTCCTCCAGCCCCTGGGCATGGGTTCTGTTTGTGAGAATGGGGGATGGAAGCTTTGAAAATGATGCCCATATGGGAGGTAAGTGGGAATGATTGTGTGGCACAGTCCAGAGTCATGTGGTTAATGTGTGATTTCCCACTTTAGCTAAAGACAGAATTGAATCGTGCAGAAGCTAAAAGGTTGGCCTGGGCTTGGCTCATGAGTGTGGAGACATGAGCCTGATTCCCCAGATCCACATAAAAGGCTTCGTGCAGCATTGACTCTGTACTCTGAACAGTGGTTAGATGGAAGGTGGATGTGGGCAGATTCCCAGAAGCTCCTGGGTCAGCTAGCCTGGCCAACAGGGCATAGCTCCAGGCCAGTAAGAGATCTTGTCTGGAAACAAACAAGCAAAAAGGTAGAACTCACCTCTGACCTTTGTGTGGGTTCTTGTGGGTATGCACATATGCAGCACACACACACACACACACACACACACACACATGCACACACACACATGCAAGCCCATATACAAATGCAATGCACACATGCATACATACAAACACACACATGTATGTGCACACACACACAAACTCACAAATATACATACACACACTCACACAAATACACATGCACACAGGCACTTACACACATTAAAGCACATACACAAATGCACAACTCACACACAGGCACTAACACAAATGTACACACAAATGCAGTGTACACAGGCATACACACAAATTCACACATATGCATGCTTACACACAAATGTACCCACATGCACACACACATGTGCACACACACACACAAGAAAAGGCTTGGAAACAGAACAATGAAAATCCTACTTCAGCATTCTCTAAGAGCTGTTTGATTGGCTAGAAGCTGCAAGACCCTGGCTCCTGGACCAATCCGCAGACTGATGTCATGGCTCGGCAATGGTTCAGCTATGGTTTTGAGTGGACTCAGAAGACAGAGTGTCTAACATCACTAAGTCCCAGGACAAAAGCCTGGACTACTCGTGGAAGAACATATGGGCATAAAGTTCCATCAGCAACTGTCTCAGGACTCACTGGACAAGGCCTTCGTCTTCTGGCCGGTCACTGTCATATCTATTATTGCTGGCCTAGGAAAAAGGAGAAAACACCCAAATGCTAACCTCTCAAGCAGTAACCTGGGGAGTTGTTAAAATGAGGCTTCTCTTCCCCATAAAGCATATTAAAGACCATCCAAAGCTGCATCTCTTTCATGCAGTTATTGTAAAATAAATAAATAAATAAACAAACAAATAAATAAATAAATAAAACATGTCATTAAATAGAGGTCTCATACATCACAAAGTGCCTGTCTTAGGGTGAAGAGACACCATGACCAAGGCAACTCTTATAAAGGGGCTGGCTTACGGGTTCAGAGGTTCAGTCTGTTATCATCATGGTGGGAAAGGTGGCATCGTGCAGACATGGTGCTCAAAGAGCCAAGTGTTAGCAATCAGGTATGTGGCATGCAGGAATCTAAGCTTTCCCTGATGTGTCCAATTAGAAAGGCTTAATCTTGACTGCTGTTGACTCTGTGTACCTCACTGTGAATCCATTTCCTCGAAATGCTGGAGCCCCAGGACTATGGGAAAGGGAAAGAGCGAGAAGGCACTGTGAGCTAGCGTTCACTTTTCCTGTCATAATCTCGTTTTGCTAAGATGTCTCTTCCTCCTCCCCCCTCCTTTCTTCTGCCCTCCCTTCCCTCTTTGCTGTTCCCTTTCCTTCCTTCTACCCTTTCTTCCCTCCCCTTCCCTCTTCCTTCCTTCCTTTCCTCTCAGCTCCTTCCCCGTCTTCTACTCACCCATCTTCCCATTCATCTTTCCACCAGCTCAATGCCCCCACCCTTTCAGGCCTCTCTGCCTTTTGCAAACAGCTCTAAAACATTTGGCCACAAAAGGCAGCCCCCTGCAGTAGTCCAGTGCTCAGCAATGCATGGCCTCAGAAAAGGAAGGGTGACTGGCTCGTTCAACATGCCCCATGTAGGAATTTTCCTTGAAGCCATTTTGAAGGTAAATGTTTAAAAACCACACACACACACACACACACACACACACACACTCATGAGAGTTGCTACACATTATTAAAGAATAATACGATCCCACAGACGGCTGTGAGTGGAGCTTTGAAAGCTTCATCTCAACATGTAACTGGCTGTGGTTAGGAGCAGAGTGACTATACAATTAATCATTTTAGCAGAGTTCTGAATGTGCAAGTTCAGTCTCAAATGCAGGGCACACACACAGATTGTTTGGTTCATACAAAAAAAATTGAACAATTGTACCCCAGTTACAATAGGAATTACTGAACAATCCTAAAGGATTGTAATTTTCTAATTTTCTGCCTTTGTTCTGTTGGGAAGGATTTGAGGATGTTTGCCAATAGTGTGGGAAATCGTTCATGGCGGTGCTGGGCAAGGCAGGCGATTACGTACAGTCTGCATGCTGCAGCTTCTGAATGCCACAGCTGTGGTGGGAAGGGTCGGCAGGCTTCCTAACACCTGGACTCAGCCGCACTGCAGATCCTCAGGCCTTAGGACTTAGCAAGGCTGGTTCCAAACTCCACCTCAGGCTCCATCTCTGTTGGAGGGTGTTCATAGTTCCTAGTACCCAGAGACCACTAATGACAGACAAGTAGCCTCTTGAAAGATGGGAAAGAAACCTGGGTGCTTGCCCCAATCTCTCCAGGCAGTTCAGAAAGAGTTGAGGGGGCTGGAGCGATGGCACAGCCCATTCAGAACACATGGTGCTCTTGCTGAACACTCAGGTTTCCAGTACCCACTTGGTGGCTCATGACTGTCACTTCAGAAAATTTGTCATACTCTTCTGGCCTCCTTGGGCACCTAACTCACACGTTAGACATATATATAGGTAGGCAGAACTCTTAAATGTATACAATAAAAATAGAATTCTTTCCTAAAAAGAAAGAGTTGGGGAAAGCTGTGCAGAGAGATACAGAGCAGCAGTTGGTGTCCTGTGATCAAATGCTGTCAGACATCATGTAGTGGGAAATGTTAAAAAGATGATAAACTTTTATCTCCCATAGGGCCACATGCTGTGGGGTATCTGTGTCTTAGCGGCTCCACACCGCCTCTAAGTACTCACAGACACCGGCTTCTTTTGACCCAGGCATGGACCACTTCACCTTCCCTGGCTGCTTCTGTCCCTGGTGGTCCATGACTGCCCCACCTGCTTTCACACACTGTCCTCCACTGCCCGGTAAAAACATGACTCCACAATTAATAACTTATCAAATAAATTTATATGTGAAATTCTCAATCCACAATCCCTCTACAAATAAGCTTACAACCAGTTGACAAAGATATAAGCTGCCCACCTAGATAAGATAAATTGATCCATGGAAACCCTTAGAAATAATCATAACAACTTTATCCATGTAGAGATGCGCCAAGAGAAACATCCACGACTGCTTCCATGTTACCTCCTTCTCCATCTCCTCTTTCTCCACCTCCTCTCTCCTTACCAGTCTGTCCCTGCCCACTCTCTACTGTTCAGTCATGTACCACCTTAACGTCAACCTACAACATCAGGGTCCAGAAGTGATGGCTGCCTGAGAGAGGCCCAGAAGGCTGCAGACAAGGCCCAGGATCACTCAGAATACCTCAAGTCATGGTGGGCCGTAGCTCACTCAGGATTCGTGGTTTTCTAGCTCTGAAGAATTGCAATTGATGGATGATCTTCAAAGACCCATGCTTCTTTGTAGAGGTGGTTATAAGCAGGCCAGCCTGTTCGGTGGTTAGAAGGTGTGAAGCTGCAACCCAGTAAGAAGTAAGCTTCAAACCCCAAATGTGAGTGGCTGGATGTATTACAGGGTCCCTAAGTACACAGAGAAGGTGGAGAGCTGCTGACAGAAGGGGACCGGTGATGGGAGAAAGTGGCTTCTGAGTTATCTCCCCAGCCCCTCCTCAACTTTAAAACTGAAGTACCAAAAGTGTAAATTCTGTCAGCTCAGAAACATCCCCATCAGCTTAGCATGTGTCCATGACTGTCTACGCTGGGTTCACAGCTTAGCATAAGTTCATCACTGTTTAAGCTGGGTTCATGGCTTAGTGTGTGTGATGGCCAAGGAAGTTAGTTACACTATGAGAAGGTGTGGCCTTGTTGGAGTGAGTGTGGCCTTGTTGGAGTGGGTGTAGCCTTGTTGAAGTAAGTGTCATTTTCGGCATGGGCTTTAAGGCCCGCCTCTTAGCTACCTGGAAGCCCATCTTCTAGTGGTCATTGGATGAAGATGTAGAACTCTCAGCTCCTTCTGCACCATGCCTGCCTAGACAATGTCATATTCCCACCTTGATGATAATGGACTGAACCTCTGAACCTGTAAGCCAGCCCCAATTAAATGTTGTCTTTATAATAGTTGCCCTGGTCATGGTGTCTGTTCACAGCAGTAAAACCCTAACTAAAACTGTATATACTGTGCTCACAGCTTAGTGTGTGTCCATCACTGTCTACACTGGATTCAAGGGTCATTCTATTGCTGAGCTATCTGCTGCCCAGGTACATTCACTTCTTTCTCTGCTGAGAAGTTACTCAAGAGATGTTCAATCCCCTGGATATCTATAGTGCCTTAAAACTGCAGGAAGGAGTCCAGAAGGCCAAGCTCTTTTACAGGTTAAACAGACAAATATCGACCCTACAGGAATATGTCCATACTCTGATATTTCATTCATCACATAAGTAGACACTTAACTATTTGGGCTCTGAAGTCCACCCTGAAGTGAGAGAAAGATTATGAATCCAACTGTCTTAATTACCAGCAGCTGACCTTGGGTCTGGTGCACAGGCTGTCTCCATGTTATTGGGATGTTTCACTTGCCTGGCCATCCTGTAAACAGTTGTTTCTAGTGTCAGACATCTGGGTACTTTTGGAAGACATGGCTGCTGAAGTGTGCCTGTACTGGCTAGTTTTGTGTATCAATTTGACAGAAGCTAGAGTCTTCAGGAAGTGGCTGGTAACATGGCATCCACAGGCAGGAAGTGGCTGGTCACATGGCATCCACAGGCAGGAAGTGGCTGGTCACATGGCATCCACAGGCAGGAAGTGGCTGGTCACATGGCATCCACAGGCAGGAAGTGGCTGGTCACATGGCATCCACAGGCAGGAAGTGGCTGGTCACATGGCATCCACAGGCAGGAAGTGGCTGGTCACATGGCATCCACAGGCAGGAAGCATCTGGTCACGTGGCATCCACAGTCAGGAAGCAGAGAGAGATGAAGGCTGGTGTTCAGCTCGCTGTCTCCTGTTTATCATATCCAGTCACCAGCCGGAGGGATGGTATTGTCCATATTTAGGAAGGGTCTTCCCACTTTAGTAACCTAATCTAGAAACTCCCTCACAGACATCCACAGACATTTCCATCGTGACTCTAGATCCTGTCAAGATGACAGCTAATGTTAACCATCTCAGCACACAGTGCTCTAGAACACTGCACTCTACACTTTCTTCATAGGTAGCCCGGGAAGATCTGCTGCTGATTTGTGTATGTTTGTGCATAAGAGCAAAGGTGAGTGCACACATACATGCTCACACACATGTACACATACATGCTCACACAAGCACACATGCTCACATGTGTCCCTGTCCAGTGCTAATCCTCTTTATTCGCTCCTGAGTTCCGCTTCCTGTGTGTTTGTCTCCTCAGTGTTCCCAGGTGAATTTCCCCTGCCTCTCACTATTTCCCACAATCCTGTCTTTTCCTGCCAGTGTCCCACCTCCTATGTCCTGCCTCAGCTCATTGGCCACAGGCTGTTTATTGACAGGTGGTGTTTGTAAGAGAGTCTCTCTACATTTTTAGTGGTGTCTTTTGATTCTTGCAGGGTCTCTTGTATCCCCGGCTGCTATTGAGTTCCCTAGGAAGCCAAGGTGGCCTCGATCATCTGATCCTCCTGCTCCCACCTTCCTAATTGCTGGGATTCTATGTAGGCACCACCATACTTGGTTTAACACTACCCAGAATCAAGCCCAGGCTTCAGGTATGTTCCCGAGCCTCCCACACACACCAAAGTCTACTATAGAAACCACACCTACCTAGAGACAGTATGAACAGTAGATTTATGCTTATATTTTTATTTTTAAGATTTATTTTGGCTTTTAATCATGTTGATGCATGTGTGTGTGTGTGTGTGTGTGTGTGTGCACATGTGAGTGTTGCTGCTCATGGAGGTTAGAAGAGGGTGTTAGATCCCTTAGATCTAACCCACCGCAGGTGCTTGGAACTGAACCTGGGTCTTCTGATAAAATAACAGGAGAGCCATCTTTCTTGTTCCTCTATCTATATTTTATAATGAAATATACTTATTATTGTAACTATTTAGATAGATTATATATATATCAAACACTATTATGTTACAGTTTTGTATACATTATCTATTTTTCTTAGTGCAAATGTTATTAAATATTATTTGTATTATATGTAGACACCTACACATTTTTTCACAGAACACCTGTCTAAATATTAAGACATGTTCTTTTAATGCCTGTAATTTTATGCAGATTTTATTTTATATTTTCTTTTCGGTAGTTTAAAACTTTTCAGTCAAAAACAGGCCTTACTGGCAAGATGGCTAAGTGGCCATACACAAATGTAAGGACTGGAGTTCAGGCCCCAGGATGCCTGTCAACACTGAGCAGGCAAGGCTATCTGCCAGTAATCCCATCAATGGGAAGGCAGAGGCAGGGCCCCTGAAACACATCGGCTAGTTGGACTAGCTGAACTATTAAGTCCTGGGCTTAAGTAAGAGACTCTAACTCGATACACAAGGTAGAGAGAAATGAAAGAAGACATTTGATATTAACTTCTGGCCTCCACATGTATGAACACAAATCTACCCCCGTGCATATGACTATATGCACATATATACCACACACACATTCAAAAGGGGGTGATTATGTCTAGACCAATGAAACACCATAAAGGGCCTTTCTGTGAAAGTTGTAGTGATATAAAGGAAGGCTGGGGCCTTCCCACAGACACACAGCACTGAGATCTTACACGCAGTGTCTCTGTTCCCCTGAAGAAGGCCAAGTCACACAGGATGAGGAGGGGTACACCAGAGTCAGAGCAGCAGTTTGCACCCCCACTGTGATCCAGGAGCCACAGTGGTGGGCAGGAGTGCAGTGTAGGAGACACAGCCAGTGCAGAGACCCAGCTGACACAGCACTAGCCTTGCAACCACAGGAACCCACATTAGGCTGCTTCCTACTCTATTCCTGGTGGCACCCAGGTCATCTCCTGCAAACTGCTGCAGCTCCACCCAGTAGGGCTATCTGAGAGTACTTGAAGGATCTGGTTAGGTGGGGATGCCTCCCACATTCTCCCACGATGACAAGGGCACCCTTTCTTCCCTTCCCTGGCCATAGAAGGGATTTAAGATCTGAGGGAGCAGCCATGCCCTAGGACTTCAGGTGTGTGCACACTTCTCCCTGGAAAGAGCAGGGAGAACTGGAGGCAGTGTGAGGGGGTATCTCAGTCTGCTCACGGCTGCCTCGGGGACTCTGAAAGCCAGCAGGTGTCTGCAGAGGACCTAACATGTTAAGAGGCCAATATCATGATTTAGAGATAGGAGAAGATGGGAAATTGCATCTGTTGTGTGGCTTATTCCCACGGTGTACATATGTGCACATAGGTAACCCACAGGCTAAATGTGACCCCAAGAAACTCTTGTTTTTTCTCCTGTGAAGCTCGACCTCAGTGTGTGTGTGTGTGTGTGTGTGTGTGTGGTCAATTGTATATAGTACCTTAAAGCATATTTCATACCTTTCTAAATCACAGCTTATCTCAACGTCTCAGAAAACCTGGCCAGCTGAGGCTGCCTCCTGCATCAGCAAAAGCAGGCATAAGGTATGAGCAGCCTTCCCAATAGGCCTGGAGGTCTCCAGGACTGAAAGCCATTTGTTATCATCTCCCCACACTGAGCCCAGTGTTTCTCTGTCACCGCACATGCATGTGTGTCACAGTGAAGATAAGGGACGAGTCCCCTTGTTGAAGCAATGACTCATTGCGGGTGTTTAACCTGTAAGCACGGGATGAGGAAAGGAGGTTGGCACAGTGACCCTAGCAGTGTGCACACCCTCCCCCACTCTCCCTAGCATTTGGGTTTCTATATTGTTAATGTTGGGGACATCTTGAAAAGAGCTTAGAAGACGTACAAGCTGCTGATGCAGAATCTGCGAAAGTCCAGAGCAAAGGGCCTGCGGGGCAGGACCTGGAATTTCCTGGCTGAGAAAATTTCTGGACTAAGAGAAAGGAAGTTTCTGGAAAGGGGAAGGAGGCAGGTTAGCCAGCTTTCTTGGTTTCCCTGGATCTGAGGGGCTTTGGGTGCTGTGGTTTAAAATAGTGGATTTGTGGCTGGCAGGTGGCTCACTGGGTAAAGGTTCTTGATGCCATGTTGTGAGGGCATGAGATCCACCCTAGAACCTGCAAGGTGGAAGGAGAGAAGGGGCACCTGCAAGTTGTCCTCTGATCTACACACACACACACACACACACACACACACCACATGTTTTAAAAATTGATGTGTTCGGCTATCAAACTGACGGACGTGTGGACTTGGGGTGACTGGATTAAGAAACTCCCTGAACTAAGGGTACTAAGGAGGTTGGTTCAGCTTTGTATGTGTGGTTGTTTTCAGGTGTATCTAACTGAGCACGAAAGGCTGTCGTATATGTGGGTGCTACTCTTCCAGGAACTAGCTTCCCTGACTGTATAGAGAGGAGAGGAGAATGTGAGCTGAGTACCATTTCATCTCTGTACCTGTCAGCTGATACAATGTGACAGCTGATACAATGTGACAGCTGATACAATGTGACCAGCAGACTCAAGCTCTGCCTGCCATCCCCTCCATCAGCATGGGCCAGATCCTCTTAGACAGTGAACCCATTGAAACCCCTGTCCTTAGCTGCATTTAGATTTTATCATAGCAGTGAGAAAAGTAACAAATACGCACACCCAAGATCAGATCATTTAGTGCAACCCAGAAGTCCCTGGTCCCTTGGGTCGGTCAGTTACACTAGCAGGAAGCTACTACAGGTGGTAAGGGATTCATCACCACAAGCAGCCTCGTTCCAGCTTTGCCCACAGAGAGCCTCAGGGGCTGTGTCTCCTCCTTAAGCCTAAGGACTCAAGGGTTCCTGTGCTCACTGACGGTATGTGTGGGAAGCAACCTGCTACTGTTTCTGTGTTCCCTGGAACACACCTGCCATGGCCTTAGGCTTGGGGTTCCCTTGAGAATCTAGCAAATTACTGATCAATTACATCTTCTCCTACCTGGTAAACTCACTGGTAAACTTGCAAGGGCCACTGAAATAAAGTTGCTTAGCCAAAACTGTGGTTGTTTGAATTACCAGTCACTACTTGAACATCACCCAAGGTCATACTGGTGAGGACATTAGTGGTGGAACTTGCCAGAGGGGGATTTTCCACACAGTTTTCAGGGTCATTTCAGCCTCCAAGCCCCTGTCCTCCCTGTCCTTCTCACTTGGACACAGCTCAGATCTCACCCTATGCTGATTCCTTTCCAGCCTGGCTGGTCCACCTCCTCTCACTCATGGTCCCTGCATCCTGATTGGCTGAGCACCACAGCTCATGTGACCTGGGGAGTCTGGGCTGAGTGTGATTGTAACTTGCACAAGGAAAATTTTCACAGAATTTCAGGGAAGCTTGGTTTAGAGTCAGCGCAGTCAATCTAAGACCTTACACATGCTTCATCCACTCACAGCACAGGCCGGACCTCCTTCCTCAGCCTTCCCTCTTTCTCACCCAGTGCATTTGCAGGTCCTCCAGATGATCAGAGCCAATGTATAATATCTATTAGGAATAACTCAGGAGGGGCTGGGTTGTCCAACAATGGCCATTTGCATTCTGGACCAGGAGAAAACTTGGAGATGTTTGGTCCATGAAGCTGGATGCAGCCCCAAGACGGCAATGAAGGTTTGGAGTACACCTTGAGAAGGCAGAAGAGGCTGGTGTTCTGTGTCACTGGAGGATGGTGACAGGGGTCCCAGTAGTAAACATGCTCTTATGAAGAAGGGAAGGCAGGGTTGGGCCATATCATATTGTACCCACTTTGCAGGCAACTATTCCATTCCACGGCTCGTCTCTGGATAGCACCATCACGGAGGTATATCTCCTAAGAGATTCCAAATCAAGCTAATGACAAAAATGGGCCATGATACTACTGTACTGGTCCTGGGAACTCACTGCTATAAACCATTAAAAAAAAAAAAAAAAAAAAAAAAAAGATCTCAAGACACCACTGTGTGCAACTGTCACTCAGAGGAGAGCCTCCGAGGAGATAGTCCGTGCTATCAGCTTCTGTTTAGTGAATAGATGGACCGAACCGGGAGGGACTCAGCCACAGGGGAGATGTTAATTGCCCTTCCACAGGGGTTCTGATGCGCCGGAAGCAGGACCTTTGTGTGCATTATAAAGTGGTTTAAATGA
The DNA here is from genome assembly GCF_963924665.1 of Micromys minutus. Taxonomy (NCBI): domain Eukaryota; kingdom Metazoa; phylum Chordata; class Mammalia; order Rodentia; family Muridae; genus Micromys; species Micromys minutus. The sequence goes on from NC_137959.1 coordinate 47,457,032, forward strand.
ACGCACTAACAAGACCTGGAGCACCACAGTGTGACAGCACACACCCGTGTGGTCGCACGGTGTCAGACTGTCCTTCCACTCTCCTTTAGCCTTGCTAGTGTCTCACAGTGGACTCTGGCTCTTCCAGTGTCATTCCCTGGCTCTGTCCTTGGCAGCTGCTGCTGACACACTGCTTCTCCTCTTGTCCATGGAGGCAACAGGTGCTTAGAGCCGGAAAATGGCAACTTACAGAGAAGCTTCCTGTCCTCCCCCAATGGTTTACATACCTGTTCTCAGTTCCCACCCAATGTCTAACGTAGACAAGTCTCCCTCCAATGGACTTCCAACACCACATGATGTTGCTTTTTCCCCAAAGCAGAAAGGCCAACTGATCACCACCAATGGGACCCTTCAAAGCTGTGAGCCCAAATACTATTTTTTTGTTGTTGTTACAAACTACCTCGGGTGGTTTGTTATAGCAGCAGAAACATAACGGGGCAGTGTCTCAGTGGGTTCCTCATATGCTTACTATATTCTTTTGATTTTTGAACAAAGCATCTCAAAAATAGGCCCATATGTGTGCATGTGTGTGTACATGTTTGTGTACATGTATGCCCTCATGCATATGTTTGTATGTGCATGCATGTGTGTGTGTGTGTGTGTGTGCATGTGTACCTGTGGAAGTATGCATGTGTCTGTCATTCTATTTTATTATTTTACTTTGGTGTATTCAGACAGCTCTTCCTGTTCATGTTAACCCAGACTAAAGCTCACCATGTACGTTCAGGCCGTTCTCAGTCTTACAGTCCGCCTGCACCCGTCTCCTGAGTGCATGAAGGTGCATGCCACCACACTTGGGATAATGTGCAAAATTCTTTAATTATAAACATCATCAAATTTTTAACTTAAAATTCTTGTGGCTATTCACGAGTAGGTTATAGAGACAGAAAGTGAAAACGTACTAAGTAACTCAATGGTTCCTTTCCATGGAGAAGTCACATGGCTCAAATGGTCACACATGTCCAGGGTATGTGGAAATCATCCTTCGGTGTCACCTCCGGCTGAAGCAGATGGCTGCTGGGAGCTCCTGGTGCGCAGAGAGAAACTCTTGTAAATTTAGAAATTCAGATTACAGAAAGAAACCAAAGGCACTGAATTTCAGAAAGCCAAGAAGATGTTTTGTGTGTGCTCTTATGTAGGTTAATAGGATTCAACTTGCATACATACAGAGTGCAGAGGGAAGGGAGTGGGGGGGAAGCAGGTGGTAGAAGGTGACCTGTTGCCTCTCCGCAGAGAGACAGTCTTGTGATGTCTGGGAGCCCTTCTGAGTTGGGCACCTAACTCTAACCCTGAGGTGGGCACGGCTGGCTTCCAGAGGAGAAACTCAGGCCAGCACGAAACCTTGAGAACCAGAACAGCTCACCGCAATGCAGAGTCAGCAAGTTACAATGTGGACACTCCGCTCAGCTTGAATTCCCAAATGAATTGAGTACTTTGCAGTCAAATCACCAGTGATGGTGAACACCGTCAGCTCAACAGGCTCTCTCAGGAAACAGGTCTCTGTCAGGGCATGACTGAAAGGGAATTTCTAGAACCTAACTGTGGGGTCAGCACCCCATGGATTGAGGTCCTGGTCTCAACACAAAGAAGAAAATGAACCGAATGCTAGGATTCATCTCTCTCTGCTTCATGGCTGCAGACACCGTGGGACCAGCTGCCTCATATGCTTCTGCTGCCATATTGTTTCTACCAGGATACCCTTGAACCATGAGCCAAAACAAACTTTCTCTCTCTTAAGTTGGGTCTCGTCAGGCATTTGTCACTGGCCCAGCACCCTTCTGAGGCTGTAGTAAGCAGGTGAGACTGTGGCCTCCGCTTGTCACTGCCAGCAGGTGTTAATCCCCATTAAACACATCCCGACTCATTTTGTTTCCCAAGAGAATCAATCCCGCCTTGTGTCCTCCTCCTGGACAGGAGCATCCTGAAGGTCCATTTGAGTCCAGCAGTTCCAGAGCCACTATGACTCATGCAGACCATTAGCAAATCAGGTTGTCACCGACACAGGCAAGGAGGTCATGTGGTTTCATTCAGCACATTGTCAGTACGGAGTCCTGAATGCGGAGTGGAGCAGAGCCAGAATCCCTCAGACCTGTAAGAGATGCCATCTTTCCCTGATATTCTCCACTGAGGTGGACGAAGCCAAGTTTGTGGATGGTCAGGTGACACAAAGCATTACGTCTAGTCCCAGCTGTCCTGATATGTGTGCTAGTAACGACTCTGGTACTGAAGGCCCACCAGTGAAGTGGAAACTTAAGGCTCTTAGGAAAGTCTGTTGGATGGTGTTTTGCTGGGGCAAACACTTGAAGGAACATGTCGATGAAGCGGACATGGGAGAAAGGATGTTCTGCAAAATCAAGCACGTGAAAGGACACGTGATGGAGGATTACTTTGCTAATGACACGCCGTGCGTTGCTCCGCCTTACACAGCATAGTTGAGCTGCATTTGTTGGGACTCCATAGAGAGAGATACACCAAAAACCTTTTGGTGCTGTGCTGCAGCTTCTTGCCACTGGGACTGATTGGCAGAGTGATGTCAGCCGAGACAGACTCACGTGCTGAGGCAAGATCCACGGAGGACGCAGGATGTTTGGAGGGTATAAGTAGGACTTGACGGACAGTGATGGAGGCTGAGCTCGGCTTGCTTATAGAGCTCACTGTGCAACGCTTGTGGGACTCCCGTCTTTGCTGATCTTTGCTTCCCTGAGGGAGGCACAGCTGAGAACTTTGCCTGGTGTTCCTGTTGGCCCTGGTCCCTCCTGCTGAGGCTGAGGCCTGGCTGTCCCTGCTAGGTCCTGCCATCACTGCTGATTCCTGTTTGCTGTCCCGACTCTACCAAACTGGACCACTGGCTTATCCATGACGTGTTTGCGAGTGGATCGAGCTGCCGCTGCTGACCTGTGAACTGAACTGCCGATTTCCAGACAACACAGACAGGAGTTGCTCCAAAGAACCTTTCTAAACAAGTCCACTGCCCCCACTTCCCCCCTATCCTTTCTTTCCCACTACCTCTGGTGGGTGGTGGGCTAAAATAGAGGTTAAAGCATTTAAAAGCCATCATTAAAAATAAGGTTTGAAAAAAATCAAAGTCACACACCAGTCTCTTCCTCATTTCTTTTGCTCAAGCATCCCCCATTCCATTCTTGGCTCCCGCCCTAGGAGTAGCAGCCTAGACATGCACTTGTGGGTTCTGGACTGCATAGAAATTTTGGGAAAGTCTGGATTCCATGACTAGGGTAGTCGCAGCCTCCAGTAGCCGGAGAGAGACAGGAGAGAGGGTAGACATTCTATCTGCAACTGAGTTTAGTATTAGGAAAAGTCTGTGATGGTAGATTATTTTATCTGAAAAATCCTACCTTCTATGAGGAGACTTTTTAGACACATTGTTACAGGCTTGCAGCTGAAAGAGGAAGTGCTAGCAAAGATTCAAACATCTGTCAAAGAGCCTCACACAGCATTCACAGGGAGGCTGGACGTAGGTTGAGTTTATTAGTTAGGATGTGCAGCGTCTCATGAAAGAAGTGTAGTTCCAATTAGTTAATAATGTCCAAAGGGGAACAAGAGAAAAATCAGATCCAGGAGGGTCTCCTTTATTTCCAGACTAATCATCCTGCCTTTCTCTGCATAGATTCTGGGGACACAAAATTTCTAGCACCAGATTTGGTGGGAGGTAGAGAGCGGGTGTTTCTGCATGTGGTGAGAGGCCGGCACTTTGCCATATGTGGATGATACCCCACCTCTACTGCTATATGGTTGCAGAGATACTCAGCCAGTGAGTTCCTAAGTTTACCCCCACTCCTGCTCATCAGAGCCTGGGGGCTGAGACACTGGTGTCTGTGTTACCGAGTTGTACCTGGTGTCTTATGCACTGAGGCAAAGGCAACCTTGCCAGGACTCACAGCAGCCAAATGTGTGACCATCAGGGTTTGGAATCCAAATTTAAGGGGAGAAAAAAACACAACTTAATTTTGAGCAAACCTGGATGGGAAACATGTCCAAAAGAGAGCCGGGGGAAGAAAAACCCTTCTATGGTAAATGCAGAAACGATTTGGATTTTCCTTTGGTCCTGGTGCTTAGTTTGCCCTTCAGGGCAATGGCAGCACCTGGGAGATAGATCCCCTTCCCCTTGCTGTGTCAGTCCCCAGGACAGCCACCACACAGCTCTCTCATCAGCAAATTAGATGGCTTTTAGTAAGTGAAGAGCACGTTCCAGCATCATTTAGCGTCTCTATGTTTCCCCCTTTGTGGCCCCTCTAAACAGTTGTATGTTTTACTTGCTTCAAGAGGACAAATCTGCGCCCCTCAGGCCCTTGTCTGCTTTCTCTGTCACTCAAAAGAGGCACTTCCGATGCCTCTACCATTGGGTCTAAACAAGGAATATGATGAGACAACTCTGTTGCAGTAAATATTAAAAAATAATAAGTGGTTTATCTCTTTACCAGTCCTGAGGTGTCACTCCTCAGGCCTGACCCTGATACGGAGCCCCACGCTCCTCTGACGCCCAGTCTGAGCCACCATCACGGCCCGATTTGTCCGCACAACTCCTTCCCTTGGCAGTTTTCTACAGCCTCTTCTCCACCTCTGTCCTGGGGTATTTCTCTACCCCAAAATCCCACAAACACAACTCTACAGCCCGATAGCTTTTCATACAGGTTTATATATCCAACTCTCAATCCACAAACCCTCTACACAACAAGATTACATCAAATAGACAAAGAGACAAACTGCCCTACTATATGAGATATTAGACCTGTAAAATCCTTAACGTTCATAGCTATTCAACATCAATCAATATCACCCGGATATAGCTGGTCCTTGGGAAGATCTATGTCACCACAACCTTCTCCCTCCGTCCTCCGACCTCCTCCGACCTCCTCTGACCTCTCAGCCTTCTCTACCTCCCACACCCCACCCAGCCACTGGCTTTCCTTTATTTTATAAATTAAAATGGGAAGGTTCAGTTGGAGTCATGTGACTAGGCAGCCCAACTTGGGGAAGTGGAATTAACAGTAAAATACAAACAGCTTCAGGACAATTTACACAACTATATCATTAAGAACAGCCCCTTCTGCTGGGTGATGATGATGTGTACCTTTGGGATGCAGAGGAGGTGGGTCTCTAAATTCAGTGCCAACCTGGTCTACAGAGATCCTGCAAAGGTAAAAGAAAGGGGGTGGGCTGGGAGTGGGAGAAAGGAAGAAAACAGAAACCCTTTCTAATTTATTTTATTTGTATGAGGGATTTGACTGCATATATGTATGTGCACCACAGCGTGCCTAGTGCACATGGAGGCTGAGGGCGAGCACAAGACCCACTGAAATTTGAGTTACAAATGGTCATAAACAACCTTAAGCAGCCAGTGCTCTTAATTGCTGAGCCATCTCTCCAGCCCTCATAGCCCCGTTTAAAACTGTGATTCTGAAATGGCTTCAAGTTTGTTGAAGCCAGCCAACAGTGTCATGCAGGTGCCAAGCTTGCTGTTGTAAAATTTATACATTTTGGGGTACCAAGGATTGAGCCTAGAGTATAAAGGCAAAGAAGCTGATATTTATTGGTGATAGTGTATCCTTAACAATATTCTTAGAAGAGAAACCTCAGGTGCAAGGGCTAGAGAAACCCCTGCAGAGGCATGCATGTGTGTTCATGTGAATATTTATGTATATTTGGGTATACGAACACATACGTGTACACATGTGTGGGTTCACGATCAATGTCCCATGGGAACCACTTTTTAGCCATCTGTTTTGAGGAAGGGTCTTTCACTGGGACCTGAAGCTCACTGGGTTGGAGAGAATGGCTGGCCACAGAATCCCCAGAGGTCCCCATGTCTCCGCCTCCTCAGCGCTGGGATGATAGACAGGCAGCATCACACACAGCTTTGTTATGTAGGTCTGGGGATCAAGCTTGACAAGCACTTTACCATCCGATGAGTTTTACAAGTGTAGCATCCTGTGAGATTGGCAGAGCAGCAGCTGCCCCAGGGCCACACACAATTACAGCCACCAAGGACTAGGCTGAAAATTCCGGCACCTGGCTCTGCTCCACATGGAGAAAGTAAATCCCAGCCAGAGGGGATGGGCCCCGTGCACACACTGATGGGAGCTCTGCTAACCCACGGACAGAGACCAAGACAAAGCCCACCATCAGGAAGCCAAAGGGAATCAGGAAACAATCTGGCCCTGTGGAAATTGGGAGCACCTGGGATATGGGACCTGGGTATTTTGTTCCTTTAGTTTCTAAGCTCTTTTTCAATAAGAGCTGAAGAAAAAGTCCAGGCCTGAAGCATCTTACAAACAGAATTCCTCCTTTATAGACACATCTGCATGCTCAACGTGGGGCCGGGGATCATTAGCCAATGTGCCTGTCACAAGGCTCCATGGGTATTTGCTGCCACTCAGAGACCACTGTGATGTGGTTCCTGTTCAGTTCTCCTGTAAAGAGGCTTTTGCTCCAATTAAATAGGACGGCTTAACTTTGAACCGGGGCACAGAGCCCACGGTGCATTTGTTATGGAGAACATCAAAGCGTCAGGAAGCTGTCAGGAGGTCTCCCGAGGTCTCCAAAGGCCTTGGAAGCATTGGGCCATGGCCAGGGCCTAAGCATGCTCATTTCCACATTCAGTGATGTTGGGCTGCATGGCGGGGCCATCCTATCAGCCCATGAGGTGGCTGCTGTTCAAAAGGCCAGTCCTTGCTTTGAAGTTAGCATCTTGAGATTGAGACGGGCTCCTGCTTTGAATGTGGGAAGGCATCAGAAAGAGCCAGACTCTGTATGCCTCCCCAGGTTGCCCTCACTGTACACAAACAAGTGGATTCAGCGTAGGACTTTTCGGTGGGACCTACTGTGTACCCTCCCACACAGTAAATGTAAATAAAACCTTAAGAAATAGTGGTGAGAAGCCACGGGTGAGCGCACACGTGGAAGTCAGAGGACAATTCCTCACGGGCTGTACACCCTGTTTTTTTGAGGTGGGCTTCTCGCTGGCCTGGAATTTGCTGACCAGGCTAGGGTGACTGTCCAGTGAGGCCCAGGACCTCCCTATTTCTGCCTCCCCAGTGTGGGAATTACAAGTGTGTATCACCATACTTGGCTTGTTTCCTGGGTTCTGTGGATCAAACTCAGGTCTCATTCTTTCAGGCAAGGACTGTAGCCCCAGGTTACTGTGATGTGGCCTTTTCTGTTTGTTTGTTTTTTTGGCAGTGGGAGTAGAACCCAGGGCTTTGTGTATAGTAGGTAGGTGATTTATGACTGAGTCATATCCAGGCCTCTAAAGAGTTTGCTATGGAAGGAAAAGGGAGTCTCAGGAGACAGGATGGAAAGTCCACGTCCTTTGTTGGGGAAATGCATTGTTTTCTTTCTCCTTGTCTAGTGAGGCCTCGAAGGAGGCTTTGCTCTCCCAGGAGTCAGGCATCTCTTGCTGCCAGGGCAAGGAGCGCAAGGGTCACTGTCAAATGAACTCCTGCCTAGCATAAGGGGCTCTCATCCCCAGTGAGGTCAAGGGAAGGATTCCTAAGAAGTGAGGTCCGAGGAGAACCTGAGCAAGCAGGAAGGGGGCGGCAGGGTGAACAGGCAGAGCCACCATGTGCAAGCCGCCACGTGGCCCTGAACTGTCACGTGCTGCTTCCAAGCCTGGAGGAAAGCAGAGGCCAGAAAAATGCATCTCCAGGGCTTATGTCCATTGAAAGGGACAGGGAGCTGACAGGGATCCCCACCGAGAGACAAGCTGAGCCCTGGTTATTTGACACTCTAGGGGTACCAACATCTTGCTCAGCAGTTTGAAGAGGTGACTATATCCCCAGGAGTCCCAGGATGGCAAAGTACAGCCTCACTTAGAGGTGGGGAAATGTGAGATGCTTGGAGGTACCCAGGCTTTCCAAGGTCACACGGGAGCTGGGGCAGAAGTTCAGTGATCAGCAAAGTCTGAGACAAGACAGGGAAATGTGAGAAAGGACACGGGGTGGGAGCAGGGCACCCAGACAGAACGGAGCTAATGGACAGCATAAATTCTTTAAGTGATTTCTTAAGCTTGAAATTTTATCAGGAATTTATTGTGCACATTGGGATGCTGAGGGTCAAGGCTTGGGCATTTCACCTTGAATGACCTCTGTATCATCTCATTGAATATGTGCAGACTGCAGTCAAGTCACCAAACATTGTGTCACAAAAAACGAAAGCCCCTGAAATACACAGAGATAGACAAACAAGATTTGGGGATCAAGCCTTCTTGCCCTTGACAGCCAGACAGTGGCTCATCCCCCTCTCAGAGGCGTAATGAGGTCACACCATTCCCAGGACCACGATAGGCAGACAGAATGGCTCAGCTTGTGTCACAGCGATGGGGTATCTCAGAGCTTTTCCTGGGGAGACATAACGAAATGCCAGCTCACCCAGCAAGAGAGGGTACTGGTAGACTCAAGGACTCCATCTATGTCTGGCTTGGCAAACCAGTGAGCTTATTGGGGTGACTCAGAGACAGCCACACCCTTGGCAAGTCTGCTGGGCACACCACCAATGAGTCCTACCTATAACATGGGTGACATTTGGCAATGTGACTCAGTCAGTGTTGGGTCATCTGGGCACCTTTCAGGCAGCTACACGGTAAGGAGTCTCCCTCATCGCAGTCAGTTGCCTGCCTCTTGTCAGGCAGGGGTAGAATCTTGGGGATCCCATGAAGGCTCCGGGCTCCTGATGGTCTAGCCTCCTGCACAGCATCGCAGCTCCTCTGACTCAGGAGCGCCCCCTGCCCTTGCAGTCTGGTCTTTGGGTCCTTTGAAGGAAGTGGATTGCTTGGGAAGCGTGGAAGCAGGAAGCACTTCTAAAAGCTCAGCGTCCCTGTCAGCTGGCAGCACTGACCTCACTCCTCTCAAAATGGGGAACCAAGCTAGAGCAGAGACCCCCTGGACACCTGCGAAAGTGAGCATAGACAGCGCCCCCTGGAGTGCAGGAGGTGAAATAACATCTGGGAGACTGCTCCTGAGTAAGGCACACCAAAAGCACAGAACTCAAGATTGTCCTCTGGCCTTCATATACACGTGCACATACATGTGCACGTACCTGCATACACTTACACTATACACATACACACATACACACAGGGTCACTCAGGCAGTGGAGGCAGGAGCCGTAGAGTTTTCTGCAGCCACCATGGGCTGTGAACCTGACTTCCTGTCTAGTGAGGTATCAGCTAATTTTCTTGCTGCAGTGGTGAAATGCCCGGTCTGTAGCCATTTAAGAGAGAAACGGTTTATTATGGACCATAGTTTAAGTTCATACCATCTGTCACGACCATGCGGTGGCAGGGAGGGAGGGCATGTAGGCAGTGACAGGAGGCCGATAGGCCACGCCGCACCCACAGTTAGGATGTGGAGAGTGGATAGGAAATAGGGCCAGACTATAAAACCTCAAGGCCCACCCTCAGTAACCAACTTCCTCTGGTGAGGAACCACCTCCAAAAGGTCCTAAAACTTTCACCAAACCTACCAACAGCTGGTAGTTAAGTGTTCAGACACTTACATCTGAGTTTGACATGTCACCTTCAAATCTAAGATGGGTTGCTGGGTAGTCTTAGGTCTGTGAGTGTTCGATTCATAAAAATGTCAACAACTGCCTGGCATGTGCAGCCTGCTTTAAGTCTCTCCTTGGCTAATTCACACCAGGATCAACATTTGTTCCCAATATGACCGAGGATTTGAATCCAGAATGTGTAAAGAACTGTCATCCCTCGGCAACCGAAAGCAATCAATAAAAGGGGGAGATGTGCTGAGTAGATGCTTTCCAAAAGACAATATACAAATGGCTAATCAGCACTCGGAGATGTTCAGCCTCATTAGTCACCAGGAGATGCGCATTTCAAATGCAGCAAGATAATCACTTAACAGCTAACATTAAAAACAGAAAGAAACACCCAACAACAGCAAATATTACTGAGGACACAGAAGAGCTAAAACTTTCAGCCTCTTCCAACTGAAGCAGAAAAATTGGTAAACATAGTGCTCTGAGTCAATGAATGGGCAGCCATTCTGTAAGTATTTACCCAAGAGCAACAGAAATGATTATGTGTGGAGATGGGGATACATGCTTAGGGTTCTCTCTCTCTTTCCCTCTTGCCCTCCCTCACTCCCTCTTCCCCTCCTCCCTCTCTCTCAACTGAAGAAAATCCCAGTGCCCATCAGCACATAAGACAACTATGGTGCATCTTATGCACAGAACAGACTATTAGAACTCAGCACCAGAAAGGGACAGACTGAGTCAGAAGTCCTTGGTGTAAACTTGGAGCTGTGCATTTCTGAGCCCATCCCAGGTCAGCCTCCCTTCTTCTTCTTGCTTCTGGGTTTTGTGTCTGGGTTCATCTGGATCCCCTCTGAGGATGTGCTTGAGTACCTTCATAGATGGACACAAAAGTTAAGCCAAATGTATACAGAAGTGCATACTTCATGCTGTCCTAGAATAGCTGAAGCTAGCTTATTTTAGTAAAAACTGGGCCAGGGATTGTTTGGTTGGTGAACAGAAGGGGATTCTGGGAAGGGCACAGGAGGTTCCATGGTGCAGTATCTGTCAGAATTGATTGAATACTGTTGCCACTTTTAAATGTGTGTATTTAGGGGGCTGGAGAGATGCCTCAATGGTTAAGAGCACTACTACTCTTCCGGAGGTCCTGAGTTCAAGTCCCAGCAACCACAAGGTGGCTCACAACCATCTGTAATGAGATCCGATGCCCTCTTCTGGTGTCTGAAGACAGCTACCGTGTATTGATATACATAAAATAAATAACTCTTTAAAACACTATGTGTATCCATGGGGCTGGGAGGAGGCTAGCCAGTCCAGTGCTTGCTGGGAGCAACTGGGGAGATCTGAGCTCTAGTCCCAGAGCCCACAGAACAAAACGACAGACATAGTGCTATGTACCTGCAATCCCAGCTGGGAGAGTGGAACCCTGAGCCTCCCCGATAGACAGCTTAGTCTCATTGGTGACCTCCAGGAGAGGGAAAGGGGGAGGGGGAGAGGGAAAGGAGGAGGGGAAAGGGGAGAAAGAATATCTCAAGGGGAAGTGGGCAGTGCCCTTGAGGATGATACTCATGGTTGTCCTGTGGCCTCCACAAGCATGTCATAGACCATCACACCACACACACACACATTTAATAAACCCCATCTTAGTACTATAGTTTTATGTATTGAATGCATATGCATGGAATACAATCAAGAATGGTCACATTTTCCCTCCATCAGAATAGAAGCATCTGGTTCAAACTGGAAACCGTATAGAGCAGTGGAGGTAGGTTTTAAACCTATGGGTTTAAATGCTCTCCCTAGCTCCCCAGCTCAGGGCACCCTACAAGCCATTATGAGAGCTTCAAAGGAAATGAATGTTGAGGAGGAGGGAAGAAGGTAGCTTCTTGTAAAGGAGATAAGAGAGAAGGATGCCCCCCACCAGCTTAAAACAGACTCTCCATATAATTAAACCTCTGCTGATTTACGAGACCTGGTGGGCAGGCAGAATACTGGAATTCAAAGCCAGCATTTCAGCACGATACACTTTAAACAAAGCAAGAGAAGCCATGATTATAAATTGTTGTTGTTAATTAACAGCTGCAGGCCATGGGGAAGATTAGTAGTCTGTCTGGGAGAAAGGACTCAGCTCTAAAGTTCACAAGGGGCTTGAAGGTAACTGATATCCTCATAAACCTCTGCAGATGGGCAGATACTGTATTCCAGGGGCCATTGGGAGAACTCAAGCCAAGTCAGCCTTACAGTGTGGAGAGGGAAATCTAGGCATGATTGTCTCATTCCAAATGAGCTCCAGGATGGGGCACAGGAGCAGATCCCCAAACATATACACAAAAGGTGTACGTGTGCTTCGGAGACAGAGTCACTGGCCAAAGCCAGCCAGTGGGCATCCCCTTGCTGCAGTTTTTAAGTTGATTTTATTTTGTATGGATTTCTTGCAAACACATATCCCCCACTCCTCCCAGAATGCACCCAAGACTATCCAGGTTTCAAAACAGCCAGGCTGTGGTATTGCTTCGTTGTCTAGTTTACTAGTTTGGAGAGTACCGCTGGTCTCCTGGATACTATCCCAGGCACATGGTGTTCCCTAGCCAGCCAGGCAGAAGAACATTAGGCCAGGAGGTCCAGCCAGATGTAGCTGCCATCATAAATATTGTTGGGCTCTTGGCAGCGAGTCTCAGCATACTGTACTGTTGGTCTGCAGGCCTAATGCTTTGCAAGTGGGAACTGAGGTGGCTTTCTTTCGTGTGTGTCTGTGTGTGTGTGTGTGTGTGTGTGTGTGTGTCCGCGCGCGTGTACACACAACCAGGTAATGCTCGTTTGGAGTTTATATTGTCTATGTTAACCACTAAGCCCCTGGGATCCACAAGACTTCAATCGCCTCCCTGCGCTGGGACTTCATGTACCTACACGCTCAGTTTTTTCATAAGTTCTAGGAACCAAACTCGGGGCGTCTTGCTGGATGAGCATTTTGTGCACCGAGCTATCTTCCCCAACCCTGAGCTGCCTTCCCCGACACGGGTACAAACTGCCCGCAGTGGCCTCCCGGGAGTGGGGTTGCTACGTGATGATTTTTAACTCGGTGGCTGGGCATAGAGGCTGCAGTCAGGTTACCTGAAGGCTGGAAGGGGTGGATAGTGAGGGCTTGTCTGCTGCCCTAGAAGCCTACTCCTGAATCCCCAGGATGTCAGAATCAAGCAGAAGCCCTGCATCTCAATGAGGACGTGTGGACAACGAGGACAATGAAGACAACCAAGAGGAAGGCTGACTAGAAGACCAACCAACAGCACCGACCTCGTGAAAGCAGGATGGACGGGACTGAATCTTCATTTTGACAAGCAGGAGAAGGCGCTGCCTAGGGATTCAACCTGACCAATCCCAGTTATCTTTGCTACAGTTCCACCAATCTGACCAATCACAGCCATCTTTGCTACATTTCCACCAACCTGACCAATCACAGCCATCTTTGCTACATTTCCACCAACCTGACCAATCACAGCCATCTTTGCTACATCTTCACCAACCCTGAGATTCAGGTCATCCTAGCCAGGAGGGGCCCAGGATAAGGAACTGCTGGACTGAAGGGGGCACCTTCTCAGGCATGTCAGGTTGCGTTGGTACGTGCCCTGTGCTGACAATAGGCTTCTCTTTGAATTTTGTCATGAGTCCCTCTCTTGCCTCAGCCTAGCCTGGTCCCAGCAGAGCTGCTCGAGAAGTGTGGAAGTGATAGATGCTTTGTGAGCGACAGGGAAGAGGAGCGACAGGGCAGGGACATGCCGCTGGCGATAAACACTACACCCCAAGTGCATCATGGGACATGCTTATGCTAAAATCCTCCATTGTTTATCTGCATTCTTTTTTCAGCAACCCTGAGCTCCTGACTGCCCTTCATCTGTAGTGTGTGGGACTCTCTATCCTCTTCGTTCATGGAATTCTCACAGGGACTGGTGTCTCCGGCTTCTTACAGTGTAGGAGGAGCAGCAGTGGTTTCTATCCAATTCAATGTTGTCTGCGTGTCACCAAGACTCAGGAAAGGCAGCCCAACCACACAGTCATTGTCAAAGCTGTGGGTCTTCTAAGCAAGGGAGCCACCTCTACACCCTATCCCAAGTCCCACAGAGACGAAGCATTCCCAAGGGTGCCAGGTCTGCACAAGGATGTGTGATCATCACAGAGGCCCCGCCTCAGCCCGTGGGTATCACAGACAGCTGAGCAGCTTTTCATTGGCTTCCTCAGCCCAGTGCTCTTTTAAAGGACGCAAGCAGGTGGCCCACAGGGCTCTACCGTGGCCTCTCGGAGGGGGATTGCTAAGCCAAGCTGTCATGGACGCCACAGCAGTACAGTACATTCGGTTCCAGCAAAGCACTCTCCTTACACGTTGCAATGAAATCAAATGGCGTTATGTGCCAAACAGGCTGCTGGGACACACTTTAAGAGTGTCTCTGTTCTTTGCCGTGACTGAATCCCACAGCCTAGCATGTTTGGTGTGTGTGTGGCAGTGGGCCGGCATATTTTCAAAAGTACTATTCACAGTTTGGAAACCACTCGATATAAAATTATAGCGCTGGGATTTAAATGCTGCCCATCATCCTTCCACCGCCGTTAACATTTCAAATTACCTTTCCCCAATTATTTTCATGCAGGTGTTTTCTCATTTAATTTTATTTTAATGCAATTGTAATTACACGGTGTGTGTAATGTCCCGGGCTATTCCTTTACGTGTGTATGTGTGTGTGTGTGTGTGGTGTTTTCCTCCTCTGATTGCACATGGATCCAGTGATGCTGAGACATTCAGTGTCCTGTGCTGAGGCCAGGCTGACCGGAGGTTCAGTGGATCAACAATTTTAAGAAAATTGTTTCTTTCTGTCTCTGTTCTGGTCAGAATTATGACATCTGGCATAGGAGGAAGGGAAGTCTGCCCTTGGCAAAGACTCAAGGTAGACACATTTCCAAACGCAGGAAGAGGGTGAAGATGCCGATTAGCTGAAATAAAAGCCCAATGTTGATGACACTGTTTTACGGTGTTGTGAAAAGCTGAAGGATGTGCACGGCTGCAGACAGCAGGGCTCAGGAAGTGAGTGGACGCTTTGTGCTCTGTGGGGAAGAGGGGGGGGGGGCAGGAAGAATGTGTCATGGCAGGTAAACTAAACTCTACCTCTTGTTCAACACATCAAGGAAGGGCAGTGGATACGTGCTGGCCCTGACTGGTCCATGGACAGTGTCCCTCGGTGTCAGCCAGCGGCTGGGAGGAACTGCAGGGCACAGGGCAGCAAGCTGTGCAGTGTTCTGGAGGCTCCACAGTGCAGCGGCCAGGAACCTAGAAGGGGACAAAGCACAGTGGCTCAGTTGTGGTACCCCATTGCTGTGGAGAGGGAGCTTGGCCGAGGCGGCATCTATAAAGTGCAGCGTTTAACTAGGGCTAGCATAAGGTTCAGAGATTTAGTCCGTTATCATTCATGGCAGGCAGGCATGGTGCTGAGAGGCGGCTGAGAGTTCTACATCTGGATTGGCAGGCAGCAGGGAGAGAGAGAGCCACTGAGCCTGACTTGGGCATTTGAAGCCCCAAAGTGCCCCCCACCAGGCAATCCCCCACTTCCCCCATCCCCTTACTCCCCCTGCCCCTCACCCTGCCACCTCGAGGCAGGTCCTGGGATGTATAAGAAACCTAGGTAAGCAGGACCCAACAAGCCTCTATCCTCCATATTCCTGTTGTATTTTCTTGGCTCTGAGTTCCCTGTCTGGAGGTAATGCTGTACCAAGGCAAGCTGGTCTGCCTTGGATTTCCTGCCCCAAGTTTCTGTCTTTATTTCCCTTAATAGTGGATTTTGATCTAGAAGCAAAAGCTGAAATACCCTTTCCCAGGATGCTTTAGGTCAGAGTGTTTTTATCACAGCAACAGAAAGGAGTGCAGAGTGCCCTTTCCCTTTGTTTTGGCAGAGATGTGCAAAGTGGGGTGGGGGAAGGGAACTGTTAGCATATTTGGTTAGCCATTTTATTGGGTTCTTACCGCCCTTCCAAGCCCCCAACACTAGGTAGGAGAGAAAGAAGGTCAGAAGGAAAGGGGGGCATAGACCTCTTTAGAGGACTTCTTGCTTATTAGAGACATTAGTTCCTAGAGTGGGGCAAGTCTGATTTTCATCATCAGACTTTTCCAGTAACCCAGCAAACACAGCAGCAGCAGGATCAGCAGCCACCACAGACCTGCTCCTCTCCCATTTATACCCTCTAGAGTCACCAGAATTAAACTGTCTGCAGCTGGCAAAAATCACACCCCTGCTAGTGCATGAGGCAAATCACAATCACCTGCTGTGAAACAGCCTCTTATTTCACACCTAGGATTAAAACAAAAACATATCTATGTAACATAACTTTTCTTCTAAAGAAACCAAAATCCTCACTACCTGGTAATGATGAAGAAATGCTAGATGCAGCATTTTCCAACCTGTGGGTCACAACCTCTTTGGCAAACCTCTATCTCCAAAAACATTTAAATTACAATTCATAAAAGTAGCAAAATTGCAGTTATGAAGTAGTAAAGAAAATAATTTTGTGGCTGAGGGTCACCATGACACAAGGAACTGTTTTATAGGCTCGCAGCATTAGGAAGGCTGAGAGCCTTTGAAGCATTAGGAGTTGAGAGCAAGGACATAATTCAAGATTGGTCTTTTGAGAACAAAGAGAAGCCACTGGAGAGGCCCAGGGACAGAGAAGGCTGTGGTCATCTGGACATGTTGTAAACACTTCTGTGTTATTTCCATACCAAGCCAGAGCCCAGGGAATGGAATGCTAGTCTAGTTCCCCTGCATGAGGGTGCCATGGGGGCCTGCTCAGTGCCTTGTGGGGCTACACAGAACAGGACAGTCCCTTGGCTGCCTGCTCAGATCTTCAAATGCAAGCAAGGTGTTGTGAGGTATTGAGCAGTGGGAGTGAGCCTCTTCTCTTCCCAACAAGTCTTTGCTCTTCCATGGGAAAACACATCAAGGAGCTGGGAGGCAGGGGCTTTAGGAAGGGACACGTTCCTTCTACCCACATCTCTGAAATTGGATCAATATCACACTGGGGTGGCAGAAATCGAGAGTCCAGAATCTCAGGTTTCATCTGCTCATGTAAAACCATTCAGCCAAGACACAGAGCAGGCTCAGAAGTGCCCTGAGGGGGCTGAAGAGAGACTCAGCTGCTGAAGTGCTTGCCTTGTAGGCACAAGAACAGGGATCCAAACTCCAGAACTCAGGGCTTTAGAAAGGGGGTGTGGGGGCGTGGCTTGTAATCCTAGCACGAGGAGGTGGCCACACACAGATTCCTAGAGCTCCCTGGCCAGGCAGGTAATTCCCCCACACAACACAAATAAAGGCATTTTCATTTTGAATGGAAAAGCATTGTATGTTTATATTTTTCTTCAAAATTTGGACCTCAGGTATAAATAGATGTGTTTGTATGTGTGCGTGTGTGTGAAAATTAGACCTCAGATATAAAAAGATATGGGTGTGCATGTTTGTATGTGCATGTGTGTGTGCATGTGCGTGCATGTAAAAATTAGACCTCAGGCATAAAAAGGTGTGTGTGTGTGTGTGTGTGCATATGCATGTGTGTGCATGTGCATTTGTGAGCATGTGAAAATTAGACCTCAGGTATAAAAAGATGTGTGTGTGTGTGTGGTGTGTGTGTGTGTGTGTGTGTGTGTGTTTCTCTCAAGGCAGAATTTATTTCAGATGTACATCAGATTCTATCATAATATCTGGGGAAAATGGAGGGGGAAGGAAGAAAGTGAAGGGAGGTAAGAAGAAGAGGGACAGAGGGGGAGAGTAGGGGAGGGATAAAGGGAGGCAAACAGGCAGAGGGAGGGACCATCTCAGCCAGACACCCACACACTCACTCCCTGTACCCTCAGACTCCCATGCAGCAGACACAGGTTTAGGCTACAGCAAGCACTGGTATTTACAAACCGCTGTGAGCCAGGGGTGGGGCTGGGGAGGGCTGACTCCAACTGCAACTAGACACTCGGTTCTTCTTTACACAGGGAAGCCATAGGGAAGCTGGCTCCAGGCCCCTTCTCTCTGCCCTATTCACTGTCCCATGATTCTCTAGGAAACTCTGACTTCCCATTTTCTGGGAGGCTGGAGGGAGTCCCCTTGGTTTTTGCTGGATTACCAGAGATTGAGGGGCCAAAAAGTCTTGGCCAAATGGAGATAATTGTGTCTTCCAGACCCTGAGGTTCAGAGAAGAACTAGCCTGTGTGCTGTCAGTAGGAGGGGCTCCAGGGGAGGCAGGAAGGACCAGATGGAATTACCTCTCCTTCATGACTGAGTCTCAGCTCTGGCCACTGTAACAAGGAGCTGGTTCCTTGTTACAACATGCAACAGCAGCCATTCCTTCCTCCACAATCCCAAAGAACACAGGTTCAAAGGTCAGGCTGATCCACTGCAGACCTGTTCACTCTGGATGGTTTTTGCATTAGGTGGGGATTTCCGTGAGAGGCTGGAGATGGGAAGTCGGTCAGCCGGCGCCAGTGGGCAGCATCCTAGCAGACTTTCCAGACCTCCTGATATCATTCACGAGGGCCCCATTCTCCCTAACTCGTCACATCCTTTGGTTGCATGTCTTGGCACCATCACGCATTGTGTGTGGTGGGGTGTTCTCACATCCTTTGGGGACAGGGCGTGTTCATCCCATAGCACCCTGATTCGATGGAGTAACAAAAGCTAGGTTGTGTTGCTCACACAAGGATTGGGGTTCAATCCCCCAGAACCTACATTAGAAGGCCAGATGCCATGGTGTGTACTCATAGTCCCAAGACTGGGGAAGCAGACACAGGAAGATTCCATACTTGGTAAGACAGGCCAGTGAGAGACTGTCTCAAAAGCAAGGCAGATGGTTCCCAAGGAACACCAGAAGTTGTCCTGTGGCTTTTATAGACATACTTACTCATATGCATGAACACACACACACACACACACACACAGAGAGAGAGAGAGAGAGAGAGAGAGAGAGAGACAGCGACAGAGACAGAGACAGACAGAGAGAGACAGAGGGGGGAGGCAAGATAACCAAGAAAGAAATCTTATGGTACTCACTTGAGGTAACCCTTTGATGCTAATTTACTGCATATAAAGCGTTTACACTATGTTGTTATTGGTGGAAACTGTACAAAGTGGGTGTTCATTCAAAGAATTATCACACGGTGAACAACATATAATACAACTCTCATCTCAATTTTTTTTTAATGGATAAAGAACCTCCGTCTAGCCGTTTTTTGCTGGTGAATGCCTATAATCCCAATACCAAGGAAGGTGAGGCAGGAGAAGCTTGAGCTAGCCTGGGCTACAGAAAGATCCTGCCTTAAAAGAGAGAATGAGAGGGAGAGGGAGAGTCCCTGAGGCAGAGCATTTCTGTGTAGACATTTTGTTTGTTTGTTTCCTCTGATATTCTCTATGTCTGAATCTGTCTCCGAGCTACCGAAAACAACCCAGGCCCCAGCAAGCCTTACAATTCCAGACCGATTGCCAGTGATGGGAAAGGCTAGAAGTTAATATTTAAAATGAATGTTTTGGATTCAAGAAGCTCTTAGGACTCTATCCATGTTTTCTGTGTTAGGTTCTCCTAGGGGTTTACTTTGCGTATGCATTAGCCATTCTCTGGCTCCGTGCAGGTGCAAGATAGGAAGGCAGGTTACCCATTGGGATAATAAGTAATGCACCATTAGAGTGAGACAGGGTTACGAACAGTGCCCGGATGACAGTGGCAGGTGTGGTTTGCCAGTCTTTCCAGGCGATTTCTCTGTAAACAGCAGGAAACCGAGCTGTTAGACTGGCATATACTGGTCCTGCTGAAGGAAGTCCAAAAGCAAGTGTTTGTGTGTGTGTGTGTGTGTACTCGCGTGCGTGAGTGTAATTAACGTAACGATTGCTGGAAATGGCTTTCTCATCCAGAATGGAGGGCGACTGAGCACCAGACCAACAGCACTCAGGCTTGACTAAGACGTTCTGGTACACGGCACACTAGGCCACTGACACTCCCTTAGCTGGTGGAATCAGTCTGAGGACTAACTGAGGTGAGGATCCACTTACTCTCCCTGGGGAGAGCCTGAGGTGGCTGTGGGTTGGCAGACAGGTGTGGGGGTATGAAGCAGAGGTGGGGGTCTTTGGGGCACGGCTGAGGATAGGAAGTCTCCTGTGTCCATGGGCAGCAACCTGGGCGCGCTGGAAAACCCCTGCAAACAGGTTGCGGTTCTCAGGACCAACGCCAGGTCTATAGGAGGCCATCGTTTTTTTTTTGGGGGGGGGGGGGGCAAGCTGCTGTGCGAGCCGCTAACAGTCCAGACCAGGACAGAATGGAATCAGTCACCAACACTAAGGGTGACCATTAAGTTGAGCGTTGGAAAAACTGCTTTGGGCTAGTTTTCCCTAAGCAGGGGCATCCCAGTCAGCTGAATGAACTCAGCGTGGAAGTTCTATTTCACCCATGAAAGGAGAGAACTCTGCGAAGAGGACTCACCCCTACCCCCCACCCCACCCCCGTTTTGTTTCTGTTTCTGCTTTCCCCAACCCGTTCTGCATTTCAGGTTGGCTCGCTGTAGGCTCCTTCTACATCCAGGTTGCAATAAAAAGCTAGACCAGACCTTTAAACTGGACTCTTGCTACCCTGTCTCGGATATTCATCTCTGGAGTTGGAGGCCTGGATAAACTGAGGTTAACTCTTCCCCAGCTGACTGCTCCACAACCAAGTGAACACGGTACACGGAGTTCAAATCCCACCAAGGGCTGCTCCTACAAGGAGGGTTTCTATTGCTACACAGGAGCAAACTTGCCGCCTGGGGTGAGGGTCTCCGGAACAGAACTCAGATACTTAAGTAGCAATGGCAAGCTATCTGGCATTCCCACGCATGCATCCGTGCAGACGCCTCACGTGAGTCTGGCACGCAGGACTGTTAACAGACCTTGCAGCCAGCCATGGCCATATAGCACCAGGAGCAGGGAAGAATGCGCGTGCGCCTTGTGTATGGGGGGGGGGGGGTGGAAACGCATGCGCGACAACGGGACAACGGGGCGGTGCGTTCCCGGCCGGCAGGGGCGTGACCTTCAGCGTAAGGGGTGGGGCCTGGCCCGCCTGTCTGACCGGGACCGCCCCGCACCGCGACCCCCAGGCACATGGCGCCGCACGTGTTCCTAACCGGGCCTCCAGGTGACCTGGGGCCTGCGGGACTTGGCGGGGAGGTAGCGCGCCCTGTACCTCTGCCGGGTGTCCGGTCTGGCTTGGTGTATCGCAGCCCGGCGGGAAGGAAGGGCAGGAGGACTCGGAGCGCCGGTTTTAGGTCTCCAAAGACCAGTTGTCACCCGGGTCTCTGAGACCCAGGTGTACCCTGTAGAATTTGGAGTCAGTGGAGCAGGCAGAGTCTTTGGGGAGGAGCAAAGGACCTTAGGAGGCGCGCCAGCCTTGCATAGCATGCCCTGCATTTGAAATCCGGGTGCATTGGGTCCCCAGCTGTCTGCTGTGGGGTTCACCTGGAGCCATCGTCCATACCTATGTTCACGAGAGGTTTAGTGAGACTGGACTCACATGCTTCCCCCACCTCCCCTGAGGAGAGCAGGGAGTGCTGTCAGTTCCGGATTTGCACCACCACACCCCTGCCTCCAGTCTCCCGAGTTAGTAATGCTCCGCCCCTTGCGCTGCAGGCCCCACTCCAGTGTCTCTGCCTGATGTGCTTGCTTATGACTAACTGTCCCAAATGGTTTGGCTTTCTAAGCCTCTCCAGCAAGGTAGCGAGACTTATGAAAGAAAGCACCGTTTGTCAGCTCCCCTGCCTCTTAGCCTCTTCCCAAATATTGACCAGCATCTGTAAATCATCTTAGAGGAGACCCGTTACTCAGGCCAAGCAGCCTCTGCTCGAGCTGAAGAGGCACGAGGGGTCTGACCCACGTGCTTCCTTTTAATGCTTTGCTCAGCTGTTTTTAACATGACCGGTCCCTGGGAAGAGATAGCCTCTGGGATCTAGAGCTGTTTGGGCTGCTGTGTGTTGTCTTTTTTGTGTTTTTTTTTTTTAATACAAATATACAGAATTTGAAAATTACATTTATTTATGCATGTGAGTGTACGTGCAGGTGTGGAGGTCAGAGGACAACTTTGGGGAGTTGGGTCTCTCCACCAGGTGGGTCTCAGGCTTGAAGGCAAACTCCTTTACCACATTGAGCCATCTTGCTGGTCCATAAATATACTCCCCTCCCCTTATAATAAAAGTGCTGCCTGCTTAGTATAGGAGCAGAAATGAAGTGTTAACACAGTGGCAGACCAAGGAAGGCTCGATGCCCCAGTGTGGAGGAATGCTAGGGCGGTGAGGTGCAGTGGGTGGGTGGGTGAGCACCCTCAGAGAAGCAGGTAAGGGGGGATGGGATAGGGGGTTTGTAGAGAGGAAACCGGGAAAGGGGGTAATATTTAAAATGTAAATAAATAAAATATCCAAAATTTTTTAAAGTGACAGAACTTTGGTTGGGGGAGGGGAGGGAGTATGGGGAGGAGGGCAGCGTTTGGGATGTAAATAAAAAACAGATGGGGGATGAGGGGCTAACCATGGGGAACTCCACCTGCTCTGTGGGGCCTTTGCTCCGTATTATTCTAGACCACGTCTTCTGTGGGCACAAACATACCTTTGCTTTAAATCCTTCACAATTAAACTGCAACCCTCTGGCCCACCACCACTGGTCCAACTTTGCAGCCAGGCTTCCTGCCCTAAAGGCTTAACAGTCTTCCTGCACAGTACCATCTGCCTGATCAGACCCCTGAGTGGCTGGAGGGACTCTTTAGATTTAAACCAGAACAGCATACATGTAAATCTCAGAGGAGAGGAAGTCCCAGACCGCGTCAGAAAAAAACTTCATGCCGCCTTATTACCCCTGTGCTTGCCTCTGCTGGGGATAAAAATTCCTCAGACCCAGAGCAGTCCGGCGGGCAGTGCCATTCGCTGCCTGTCCTGTTCCCAGCTATTGCTTTTTGCCATCTGGATGGGCTTGGCAAAATGAAACTTCCTGACCCATCTTCTTTGTCTCTTTCAGGAGTTGGCAAAACAACCTTGATCCAGAAAGCCATCGAAGTCCTGCAGTCCTCCGGAATGCCCGTAGATGGATTTTACACACAAGAAGTCAGGCAGGGAGGGAAGAGGATAGGATTCGATGTCGTCACCCTGTCTGGTGCCCAGGGGCCTCTGTCCAGAGTTGGGTACTGGTGTTTTACTTTTGCGGGGTTTTGTCTCTAGCCTGGCCTCTGCCCTTCTTAGGAGGGAGCATTTCTTCTCTGTGTGAGTGTACGTGCGTGTGGTCCATGTGTCTGTGCAGAAGCCAAACGGGGCATCTGATGTCTTTCTCTGTCGATCTCTCCCCTCATTCCCTGAGAGAGGGAGTCTCACAGAACCTGGAATTGGCATGGGGGCCAGCCCCAGCCCCAGAAGTGTCCTGGGCAAGCCTCTGTCTCTAGGCTATATCTCCAGCCCTTAGGCTTAATCTTAGTTTTGATACAAGGTCTTGCCATGTAGCCCCGGCTGGCCCGGAACTCACAGAGATCCACCTGCCTTTGCCTCCCAGTGCTGGGATTAAAGGTGTGCGCCACCTTGCCCAGCAACCCCTTGCTTACTTTTTATTTTGAGAAAGTCTAAGTATCCCAAGCAGGCTTTGAACTCAGTTATGGCCGAAACGGCCTTGAAACTTTTTGTTCTCTTGTCTTCTCTCGCCTCAGCCTCCTGATGAGTTAGAATGATAAAAGACTTGCCACACTGGGTTCAGCTCTTGTGCTGTGGTGTGTGGGCTCATTGGAGGTGCAGGGACCGTTCACTGTTACAGTGCAAGACTGAATTTGGCCAGAGTAGTGCTGACATTCGGAGAGGGGCTAGTTTCAGGAGAGAAACCCCAGAGGGTCCAACCTGATACAGTACCACCTTTTGTATGGGGATTGTTAAGGGTGTGTGCAGAGAGTCTGTGGGTCAGTAGAACAGCCCAACCCCAGAAATTGGGGAATCCTCCGGTAAACAGTGTCTTCTTTCAGGTCACAGCCTCTGCCTGGAAAGCCGGACTGTCGAGTAGGGCAGTATGTGGTGGACCTGGCTGCTTTTGAGCAGTTGGCACTACCAGTCCTAAGAAATGTGAGTACATGTTTTCTGTCTGGAGAGCCTCTTGAGACTCACTGGCCAGTTGAACACAGTGGCTTTCCCTGTGGTCAGGTTGTGTTTTGTGGTTTATAAAGTCTTCCGGCCACTGAGCCTTGTTAAGGACAGGCAGTCCGATTTGCTGTCGCTCTGAGCTGTCCCGTGTCCGGAGCATGTGTAAGTGCTTCCCATGCAGAAGGCTCTAACGCGGGTTTGTACACCTGTGTTCTGGTGCACTGAAGAACCAGAGTCTGCTCACTGCTCCGTGTACACAGCCGACTGTCATGTGGTATGTACCGCGTCACTGGAGCTGGTCACTGCTCACTAAGGACAGCCTCCCCCTTCAGAGGCCTGGCAGTCCTGTGGTCTGTGCTGATGTAGAGCTGAGATCCCACCCCCAGCTCTCCTCTGCCTCCCCCCCCCCAGTTCCTCTTGGCATTTCCCCCCATTTCTGGGCTGAGTTGTGGAGGCTGCTCTGTTACCACGAGCTGGGAAATGGCAGAGAATGTTTATTTCCCCAGGGACCCATGCCCCCCTCTCATGTCCACAGCAGTGAGAAGTGTCTAATGACATTCTGAGTGGAGAGTCTGGCTTTGGGCATTGGATCCATATAAAGAATTGATTTTTGCTCAGGCAAACAGGATCCTGGGAAGAGGCGAGCCGCCCATGCCTGGTGTCTGGCTGCAGGCTTACGTAAGAGCCCGTGTGCGCTTGCTGATCAGGTCAACAACTCGCCTCTTGTTTATAATGGAAAAAGGAAATAGAAACTGCTCATAGTTTTACAGTCACCCTGTTTCTGTAATGATTATAACCATGAACTCTGGCCGTCAAAATGGACCTGGGTGGAGCAATTGCGTTGGTCTGTGGCTGATGTTCTGGGCTCTATAGGCATTGCTTTATATCTCCTGGGAAGAGCCATGCTGTGTCCTGCTCCCTCCAAGCAGTGACAGCTCCCCGGAGAGGGGTCTGAAGGTGAGGCTGGGTGAGAGGTTGGGGGCTGCCCAGGCCTCCTGGGGCCACGTTTCATCTGTGTGGGTGATACTTTGTCAGGCTGCACTTCTGCTGCTGCTGAGCACTACACGCATGTTCAGTAGAAATGTCCTCTGGCTTGCATTAAGGGATGATAGAAGTATTAATGTATTACGTGATTGTTTCAGAGTCCGTGTTTTGTGTTTCTATGTAACTAGACCTTGCTTTGATTTTTCTAAATTTTATTTTATATGCCTGAGTGTTTTGCCTGCCTGTGTGTCTGTTTACCAAGTGTGTGCAGAGCCTTCAGAGGCTAAAAGAGGACATTTAGTCCCCTGCAACTAGGGCTATAGACAGTTGTGAACCACCTTGTCCTGGGAAACACAGGCCCTCTGCAAGAGCAGCTGTGTGCTTGGCTGTTGAGCTTCCTCTCCAGGCCTAGCCAGATGTTTCTCAAAGCAAATGACCTTTTAATTTATCGATTCTCTTTTCTGTTCCTCATATATTGATTCTTCCCTTCCCTCTTCCTTCCTTCCTTCCTTCCTTCCTTCCTTTCTTTCTTCTTTTTGTTAGCACAGAAAAGCTCTGTCCTATTATTATGTACAAATTAATGCAGCATTTTACCTATATGTTTGTTCTAATCTGAGCTTGTTAAAATGTGTTTTTAATACATCTGGAGTTGTTTTGAATACATAGCGTGCAGTTACTCTCTTAATTAGTTTCTTCGAGATACTTGGCCAGTTTACTAAAAGC
The DNA here is from genome assembly GCF_963924665.1 of Micromys minutus. Taxonomy (NCBI): domain Eukaryota; kingdom Metazoa; phylum Chordata; class Mammalia; order Rodentia; family Muridae; genus Micromys; species Micromys minutus. The sequence continues at coordinate 47,482,419 of NC_137959.1, forward strand.
ATTTGCTAAAAGCCCGTGTCTAATTAGTTTATTCTTCTTCGTAAATTGTGCTTTAAAGCTTGTGTGTGTGAGTGTGTGTGTGTGTGTGTGTGTGTGTGTGCGAAGTGTTCATGTGCGAGCACAGGTCCACACATACACGGAAATGTGCATAGGCATTGGAAGAGTGTATCTCGTGGAGTTGGAGTTTTGGGTTGTTGTGAGCTCCCTAAGGTGAATTCTGGGATCCAGACTGGGTTCTCTTCAAGAGCAATCAGTGCTCTTAACCCTGATCCATCTCTCCAGCCCTGCATTTTCATTCTGTAAGACTTCTCATCCATTCGAATTTGTCCCTTCCTCCACACCGAGCTCTGACTGTGATGGCCTGCCTGGCTTCCTTGCTAAGGAACTCAGACTCTCCATCTTGCTTCTCAGATGGGGAAACTGGGGCACTGAACAAAAAGGGAGGGCACAACTCATAAGCAATGGAACCAAAGCGAACTGTAGAGTTATGACCTATTGTCCATCAAAACCATCTCAAGACATGGTCAGAATTTCACCAAACTCGATTTGTTTTCTTACGTTTGCCCGATGAGGTAGTTTGTCGGAGTCTCTGTTTGACTAGGGTTCTTCATGGTCTTCTGAAGGTCAGGACTGACAGGCAGGGCTGCCATCTCTGTAATGGTTCTTTTGACACTGTGACACCGAGTGTGTCCTAGAACGTCTATGTGACGCTTCATTTATTGTTTAGTGTGAGTGGAGGTGAAGTCGGATCAGACCCCGAGGGTGGCTCAGTTGTCATCCCGTGGCTCCTGTTTTGAAGTGTTTGGGATCTGCTTTAAATCCTGCTTCAGATCTTCCAACTTCTACTCAGATGGGAAAAGACTTCTGTCAGGGGATGGTGTCTATGTGTAACATACACAGGAAGTTCTACTTGTCAGGGGATGTGTGTGTGTGTGTGTGTGTGTGTGTGTGTATGTATGTGAGTGTGTACATGTCTGTCTGGGTATATAGCATACAATGAAGTTCCTCTTGTCAGGGGATGTGTGTGTATGTGTGTGTATGCGTGTGTGTGTATGTGAGTAAGTGTGTATATGTCTGTCTAAGTGTATAGCATACAATGAAGTTCCACTTGTCAGGTGATGTGTGTGTGTGTGTGTGTGTGTGTGTGTATGTGTGTATGTGTGTATGTGAGTAAGTGTGTACATGTCTGTCTCAGTATATAACATACAATGAAGTTCCTCTTGTCAGGGGATGTGTGTGTGTGTGGTATGTGTGCACATGAGTGTGTGTGTATATGTCTGGTATACACTATACAGGAAGTTCCACTTGATCTTCAGGCCACACAGTTATGGAAGCCATGGAAGGATCCAAATGACCTGATTCCAGTCGGGTGCCTTTCTAGGTGTTGGTAGCCTCCCAGCATTGCTGAGGACCACGACATTCCCTTCTTGCTTCCACATTTTGGCAGTCTGCCTCACCACACCCGTGCCACAGGGTTGGCCATGGAAACCAAAAGCTATCTGGTGCGAATACAAACATGTTAACAGTCTTTCAAAGGCTGTTGGCGAAGACATTCCCTCAGGAGACTCCATAGCAAAAGGAACCGGAAGCTCGGCCCCAGGTTGGCTCTTTGGTCCTCCACCCTCCACAGCACCTGCTGCTGACGTCTTCATGGTGTCCCTTTGGCACGGCTGCGCCGTGAGCAGGGAAGCACTCCCTGTGACTGTGGCCTTCTTGCCAGACTTTCCCCAACATTCTTTTTCTAACTTCATCTCGTCTTCTGAGGATGAAAATAATCCCCTCAGAATCCTGGGATAGCAAGCAGCTTGACCCTTCCCTCACCACAGTGACAATGGTTAGCACGCAGTGCCCCTGGCGGGAGCTGGTTGCAAGAGAGCTGGGATACACTAGGTAAGGGTATGGTGCAGAACTTGGAAGTGCCATCCTGCCCCCATTGCCTTCTGGGGCCATGGTGCCACTCAGATGCCAGACCAGACACATAGTGACTGCCATGCGGCCAAGAGACACCCACAGCTCTCAGTTGCACAGGGAGGTCCTGGGAAGGAGAGCAGCCTGGTGCTGCCATTGTCACTCTGCCTGGTGCTGTAGGCTGAGGCTGGGGAGCTCAGAATCTGGGTTAGGTCCGCAGGGCGAGCCCTCCTCCATTGACCCCTGTTGGTTCCTTCTGGGTTAGCTTGAGTGTGCATGTGGAAACAGCAGCTGGCTCGTAATGGTGTTTCTTTTTAAAGCTCTTCTCAATACCCTGTTGAGCTGTTTAGAGAAGCAAGCTGTGTGTTGCCTGTGCTCCGTGCCCTGACCTTCAGCCCCTCTCTCTAAGACATGTGAATCCCTTCCATTTTTATTAAAAACTTACTTTTACGAGTTTGCAGTCCAGGACAGAATGAGGACATTAGAAAGGTTTGGGGTTTACAGTGAGCAGCAAGCGCTGCATGTTACAAGGGACTGTGCACATACGTGTGTATTTCCATGTAGGGTGCATGCATTACTACAGTCAGGTAAACACACACATTGGGAAGTACCTCTCCTTGTCGGATTTGATGGCTTTCAGAGTTGTCAGTCAGCGGTCCAAACAATGCTGACGTATGGAAGGTGTCTCTGGGGTGGGTGTGCCTCAAGCTCCACAGCCCAGCACACTCCAAGGATCATGCTGTCTCTGTCTCCTGTGAGATGGGGCACAGGCATGCACACAGCTTGTTACATGCCAGCGAGGAGTTGAACTTGGGCCCTCATGATTGCTGTAGCACTTCTTCCCCTGTCCCAGTGTACACACACTCACACACATACACACACACACACACTCACACACATACACACACACACACACATACACATACTCACACACATACACACACACACACACTCACACATATACACACACATACACACACTCACACACATACACACACTCACACACATACACACACACATACTCATACACACATACATACACTCACATACACTCACACATACACACACACACATACACATTTACACATTCACACACATACATACTCACACAAACATCCAGCTTCACATACTCCCCCTCACACACACACATACACACACATACACACTCACACACATATACACACTGACACACACACATACTCATACACACATACATACACTCACACATACATACACACACGCACACATATATACATCATGCTCACACACATTCATACTAATATATATACACATACATTCACACACATATTCATACATACATACACTCACATACACACATATATGTACACACGCTCACACTTACACGTACACACATACACCCATATACACATCATGCTCACACACATACACACAAATCACACATACACACATACACTCATATATACACACAATCACAAATCAAATACACATACACTCTCATACACATATACACACTCATACATAAAATACACATACTCACACATACATACATACTCCACACACACATACACATACTCACACATAAATCACTTACACATGCACACACTCACCCACATACACTTGCATATGCACACAAGTACACTCAGAAATTATACATACATACACTCTCATACACATACAAATATACACACATACATACTCGCATACTCTCATATACACACACACTTTAATTTTGGCATACGTAGTATATACACATTTATGTTCATCTGCGTAAATGCACATATAAGACGTAAGACTGTTCCTGAGCAGCAGCAGTTCCTTCTTAGTGACTTAGGATTCTTATTTGGCAGCTTCATGCGTGTGCACTGCACTTTGGTCACTCTTACCCTCTGTTACATGCCTTGCCCCTCCCACACCCAAATTCTTTCTGTAAGGTCTGTCATTGCTTGGTCAACAAGTGAGTTACACTATTTGGCCCGACCCTGCTTTTAGCCAGACTCCCTTCCGTCTGCTTTCATGACTTTTGTCCACTTTTAGACTGGATTGGAAGTCATGGCGCCTGCCAGCAGCCATCGCCTCCTTCGCAGGAGAGTTAGGGCTACAACCAGCGGAGCCGTGAGAGGGGCCCCCAACATGGCTGCCCTGTTTCCTTTAGACCTACACACTCTTTAGCTTCCACTTGTTCCCAACCTTGATTCCCTCACTGTGTAGGTAGGAAGCCTGGTTGCCACTGGACCATTCTAGAAGAAAACACACTTTGAGAGGAACTCAGGGGCAGGAGATGCAGTCCCAGGAGACTCTTCCCTGAGCCTTGCAGACCGTGTCTTACGCGTGTGGAAGTTTGCTCTGCTCTGTGAGGCACAACCCAGTTGCCTGCCACAGAGTCACCAGGGCGGGATGGGGGGGGGCAAGATCACATGGTTTTGCTGCCCCAGCAACTGTTCTTCCTGTCCACAGGCAGGTCCCAGCGGTGGCCCCAGCCACAGAGTGTGTATCATTGATGAGATTGGGAAGATGGAGCTGTTCAGCCAGCCTTTCATCCAAGCGGTCCGCCAGACACTATCCACGCCAGGCATTATCGTCCTTGGCACTATCCCAGTCCCCAAAGGGAAGCCGCTGGCCCTGGTGGAGGAGATCAGGAAAAGGCATGACGTGAAGGTGTTCACTGTGAGTAAGCCCCCGCTCTTCCCCCTGCCCCCCACCTTCTGTGCACAGTGGAATAGTCGGGGAGTGAGGGGAGGTTGGGGTACTGACTGGGAATGCAAGAGCCTTGGGGTCACACACCCAGTGGCAGAGCTCCTGCCCCAACCTCGCTTGAAAGATGTGAGCATACGGTAAAATTAGTTGCTCAAGTCTGAGTCTCAAATTCAGAGGCTGTGACAATAACAAAGTAAATCTGGTTTGAATAGACATTTCTCCAAAGAGCACGTAGGAGCCGCCGGTAAGTACAGGGAAGGCACCCATGGGCATGGTTACCATGAGGCGTGACACCATGCCCACGAGGAGTCCTCCCATGATACGGTTACAGGACAGAGATGGGAAGGGCTGGTGTAGCCTGGGCAAACCTCAGCCTCCCCACCCTGTTGGTAGGAGGGAACATGGGCTGTTCCTGGGGTGTAGCCTGGGCAAATCTCAGCCTCCCCACCCTGTTGGTAGGAGGGAACATGTTCCTGGAATCCACTCTGTGGTTTCTCCAGGGGCTGTCGGTTAGTCCCTGTGCCTGCACGTCCACCGTGCAACACACACACACAAACATGTTCTGAAGCACAGTGAATGCTGTCTCAAGTGCATGGAGCCTCCAGGCACGCTGACCCCTGCCTCCCTTGGTCTGAGGCTCTGTTTCCTCTCTGAACACCACATACCACCAGAGCAGATTCTGTCCAGGTTCTTAGCCCCACCCAGCCTGCAATCCCTTTTCAGGACTCCTCCACACTGGCCTTTACCAACCTTCTCTATGTCCCTCTCCATCGTGGTTTGTGAGCTCAGAACATCAGAGTCCTTAACCGCAGCACACACAGGGGCTAAGACTGTGCTGGACCCTTGTCTGCTCTGGTTCTCCTTCATCTCTCAGGGGAGCAGAGAACTGAGGTCAGCCTACAGCACCCAGATTCTCCAGGGTGATGGAAAGACAGGTAGATGTTGTTGTCTCGGGAGTAACATGGAGTTGTGGGCAGCTCTCCCAGGCCCTGCTTTCCCGGGCCCTGCTTTTCCCACAGGACTCGGTGATCCTGAAGAGCTGGATTCTGTCTCCCTTTCCTGCTCTCTAGGAGACATGGATCGAAGGACTGGAGGCCAGGAAGTGCTCCCTAAGCTTGCTGGAGGCCAGGAAGTGCTCCCTAAGCTTGCTGGAGGCCAGGAAGTGCTCCCTAAGCTTGCTGGAGGCCAGGAAGTGCTCCCTAAGCTTGCTGGAGGCCAGGAAGTGCTCCCTAAGCTTGCTGGAGGCCAGGAAGTGCTCCCTAAGCTTGCTGGAGGCCAGGAAGTGCTCCCTAAGCTTGCTGTTTTGCCTTTTCCCACAGGTCACCAGGGAGAACAGAAATAGCCTCTTGCCAGATATTGTGGCCTTCGTGCAAAGCAGCAGGACCTAAGGCAGCAGCTGCGGGCATCCAGCCTCTGCTCATGCTGGGCCCAGAGCAGTCCCCAGTCCACTGTGCCCATGTATGCTCCAGACTTGTGTTTTCTCTTACAGTTGTGCATGCGATTTGAGTAAATTCTAAAACACTTCTGCCAAACATTAGGTGGAATTTGCTCCCATCAGGGTTTATAATGTGTTTGAGGCCGAGGAAAGATGGGAGTTCACGTCTTCCTTGACTTGGAATGCTGTAGATATTAAACACCTCTCCAGGTGCAGCTCCAGACTGGTGCAGCTGAAAGCAGTAACAACTGGTTCTCCGCAGTTATTTCCAAGGTGTGGGGGGATCAGTTCTCCTCTCCTTCTTTTGTTTATTCCTGTTTATTGACTAATAAAAATGGAAAGAAATCTGGTGGTTCAGACACAGGAGTCCTTGTGTGGGAGGGACAGTTTTCACAAGCTGGTGTGAGCCACAGGCCAGGCATGATCTAAAGCTCCTGTTCGTGCTGACCTTGCCTGCGCACGGTTTTCAACCACTCTGAGCCCAGGTGCCCTTCCAAGGAAGAAAGAGGGCATGGCCGCCATCAGAGAAGGCCCTGGAAGCCGGTTTGAACTGCGGTCTCCACTGCCTGCTGCAGGCTCCTGTGTGAGAAGTGAGCTCACGGGCAGGTGGCTCAGCCCGCACCCGGTTCTGCAGCCCAAGCAAAGAGTCGACGGGCACCGCGGGGTCCATGAAGCCCAGGGGCTGCCCTCCTGTGGCTGGTAGTGCGGGACTCAGAGTATTTGGACCTGTTAGCAACAGCATTAACGATAACAAGGGACCTATGGCCTGTGCTGGTGGGGCTGCCTGTGAGCTGGGCACTAGAACCCAGTGCATAATGCACAAGGGTCACCTACGACCATCAGAAAACGCTGATAAATACCTCACTATTCACAACAGCAGCAAAATTACAGTTATAAAATGGCAATGAAATTGTTCTGCTCTGTTCTGTGGTTTGGGTGTCTCCACAGCATGAGGAACTGTGTTAAAGGGTCGGAACCACTGCCCTAGAAGGACAGCTGCAGGAATGACTTCTAGATGAGGAACAGGGTCTCAGAAAGGCCTGTCTGCTGGGAGTGTAGCTGCCTCCCTCCACCTCTGTGCCTCAGGCAGGCTGTTCAAGGAGGCCAAGGGCAGAGTTCATGCCTGCCGGCAGGCTGGCTATAACCCATCAATGGGTACCATGGCAGGTGAGACAGTGTAGGCTGGAGCTGCTAGCCTGAAGGCAGCTGGTCACCTAGGATCTGAATGTCCCCAGCTACAAGTTGCTACACAGCCTGACCCTGACAGGGAGCCCTACTCGGGAAGCACTACTCCCTACTCGGGGAGCACTACTCCGTACTCGGGGAGCACTACTCCGTACTCGGGGAGCACTGCTCAGCCCTTTGAGTATAGAATGAAGGAGGCAGAGAGGAGAAATGGGTGTGGCTACCACAGTGCTCCTGCTAGGCCCAGGGAGACCCCATGATGGCATCTTGGTCCCTCCAGTTGTGTGCACCTGCAGTCAAAGCACTTGTGAGTAAGGTGCACAAAGATGGTGAGTTCCAGGCCAACCCAGGTTATATAGGTTCAGAAAACGGCTTTTAAATATCACAGCCACGGCAGGCGGGAGACTCGAACCTAAGTCTGAACGGCTTTGGAACCTCTGCTTACTGTACGCACGTGCATCTTTATCTAGGCTCCCTGCCATCTTGAGAATTGCATGCCTTACGACTCGCCCTCACGCTGACCGGTAACTACCGATAGCGCATCCTTCGGTGACTACCACTCTCGCAGATGAGCGGGGTTAGCAAGCAGGTCCACGGATTGCAGATGTGAATCCTAGGATTGTGAGGGACAAGGGTGAACAGCATTGAGGTCTCTGATGCAGATGTATGTGGGTCCTGACCTGAGGAGTTCACGTGGAAATCGAAGATGGTGGAGAACCAATGAAAGACCGACGGAGCCTTTGCTGCCTCTCTCTTAGCAGGATAGACCGCCAGCTGCTTCCCACCCAGTGGGAATCGTTTCCTTCTTTTCTCTGAATGAAGGTAAGCTGGTGTGTGCAGGCCACATGGCTGTTAAGTAGATGATAAAGACTCTTGGGTGCTCGCAAGGAGAGGCTTCTAGAAAAACTACAAAGCTGTCTGCTCAGGTGGTCCTCCTCCCTCAGATCATGGAAGTCCTGGGAACAGTGAGGTGGAGACTGGGGTTCATGGAGGATGGGGTTGACCCATATGTGTGCCATTTGCACACACTGTAGCACGGGCACTTGGGACAGAAGTGCACTGATGGAGCTGGCCGTATAAACAGACTGTGCCCCAATGCCGTCATTATAGACGGGCGTTCTGTCTGACCGCACAGCCGGGTGCTGCATCTGTATATCTCTAAAAGACAGGCTTTCGGTCGCTGTTAACTACGTTGAGACAGATGCCAACAGAACACTGAGCCACCACGGCAGAGTGTCACACAGACCCGTCTCCTGTACTTCCACCAGAGTAATGCTCTTTGACACACGGCAACAAGTTGTACATACAAGTCTTATGATTGCAACCAGAGATGTACAGGTGCCGCCCCTCAGGGTTCAGGGAACCCTGCAGAAGAGGAGGAAGAAAGGACGTGAGAGCCGAGGGCATGAGGGTACCGAGGAGATGAGGGCCCTGAACCAACGCCATCAAAGCTGTGGACTCACCAGACAGCAAGCACAGAGCCCGCACAGGCCTGTGTGGTCATCTGTGAATAGCCCTGTGACTGTCAGTTTACTGCTCTTATGGTGTGTGAACGGGTGTGTGTTGGATTCTTGTGTCTTCTCTTGGGCTCTTTTTCTTCTCTTTGTTTTGCCCAGTTCTGATGTGTTACTGTTTGTTTTATATTTTATATTACATTGCATTATATTATCTCCTAAAAGCAGTTTTCTAATGAGAGACACAACGGATCTGGATGGGATGGGATGTAGGGAGAAACTGGGAGAAGAAAGAGGGGAAACCATAGTGAAGACATATGTGAGAGAAAACTCTATTTTCAATAAAAGAGGGGGGTGGACCTGAGCTTGACTCAGTGGACACAGACAGCCTTCCATGCAGGAAGCCTCGGGTTCCATCCCCAGAACACATGAGCTAGCGCTGGTGCATACCTGCGTGTCCTCAGGAGGTGGAGGCCGCAGAATCAGAAGCTTAAGGTCATCCCGTGGCTACCTGGCAAGTTCGAGGCTCACCTGGGCTACATGGGACCCTACCCCCATCCCCCAAAAGTTATACAATAAACACATCCTTAGTATCGATGAATAGCTTCACTGGCCTGAGTGACTCTAGTGTGTCTTTCCTGGTGGAGCTGGTGTGCATGCCCACGTCACAGCATATATGTCCGGCGGCTGTGTCCCTCCATGGGCAGGACACTGCACTGGATGCAGTTCATGAGCCTGTCTAGGTGGGTAGGCCTGGTGCTCACCTATGACAGAAACTCTTTCCTGACCAGCTGGGCTCCGGCCCCTTAGAGAGCTCCCCTTTTATGGGCAGCAACCAGCTGTGCTGCCCAGTGGTCACTAATAAGACACAGTTTTTCTCTCTTTGACTTCAAGTAGGGGGTGCGGCCCCCAGCTCAGAGCTAGCCCCTTAGTCCTGAGTGTTGAGGAGCTGCCCTGGGGAGTTTGAGGAAGAGGCCAGGCCGAGATTGATTTGGTCCACCTGAGAATTGTGGTAGGCCATGCCAGCTTCTCTGATGCACAGATGCACGGAACCCAGACATTTTGTTTCTAGAGAATGTAGAGAGATGCCCTATACCTGCTCTAGGATGGCAAGAGGCTCTATCCCAAAGACCAAGTCATGCAGCACCTAAGGTATGGCGTCTGAAATTGTCCTCAGGCTTCTACATGCACATGAACACACACACACACACACACACACACACACACACACACACATACACTCACACATGCACATATGCATGCACGCATGTATGCATGCACCAAAAAAAAAAAAAAAACACATGCAAGCATGCACACATGCACACCCCTTCCTGGTGCTGTGGGAACTGCGGTGTCTCCCCTTTGCAGCTCCCATTTTCCAGTCTTAGATGCTCCGGAGACTAACTGTGCCTAAGCTGAGCACTGCTTGCCTTCTCCCGCGGCCATTCCAGAAGGTGGTGAAGCAGATCAGAGGTAGCATCCCCACACCTCCTCTCCCGTCCGCAAAGGTTGTGCCCCTGCCCTGTGGAAGTATCTGAGATGGGATGTGCACCCCATCCCCCCACATGGGAGTCGTTCTCAGGGCAAGGGAGATGTGGTTAGGGAAGACAGTAGGCAGCGGTAACTGTAAACATTTTAATCCCTAAAACAAAGGAGTGTGCAAATGTGCTCATGTACGGTAAGTAGAGCCGGGTCAGCGTGGAAGACAGAGTATGCATTCCTGGGAAGCACGCGGGAGTCCTGGGTGGCCCAGAACTTGGAAGAGGAGTGCATCCTCTCTAATCTCTCATCCTGGACCCATGCACCACTGTTGTTGGTGACTTGCACTTACATCTGTGCAAAGGTGATAAAGGAGACTCGAAGGCCTCTCTGACTTAGGGGCTGTGGCTCCTGTGCTCTCAGATGGTGAGAGTAGCGTGTAAAATGCCAGTGACGTAGCATGCAGCTGTTCTAATTTAACCAGTGCAGGAAGGAGCTAGTCACGGGCCCTGCGCACTCTAGTTGTTTTGAGATGTAACATGGCTTTCATGAGAAATGTCCGACGTTTGAGTGGAGCCTGAGGGAGGAGATAATGTGTTCTCCTCAGCCCCCACGGTGTGCGAGTGTTTTCAAAACCTGAGATAACGTTTTTTTTTCCTAGAACAGCTCTCCCTTTCCCTCGGGAAGAACTATGTGGCTTTGGAACGGGGAAGAGTAGCCATCTTTCCATCAGACACGTGCTCCACTATTGCTCCTCGGAGGTACTCTGCTGGGAAGCCGTGTCATCCAGACCCATGTCCTCCTGGCTTGCTCTCCGGCACAGCACCCCCAGGCTCTCCTCCACAGCCTCTGCTGAGCGTCGGTCGTGAAGCTGCCCCTGCTCTGGGCTGTCGGTGGGTTCACATGGCTCTGAGAAGTGCTTCAAAAACAGAGAGAACAGAGATGGCTCTTACTCTGCTCACTGCCTGGGTCTCCGGAGCCACCCCGCCCACCACTCAGACATAGGAACTGAGGTGGCCGCACGCTTTGAGGGTGGGCTCTCAAACCGGGTCAGAGGGCAGTACAGACAGGTCGCCTCAGAGGTTAGGCTGTGCCACCAAGCTGCATGCGTGTGAGGGCTTTGCTCAGGAGACACGCCCCAAATCCAAAGGTGGCTCGAGGGCGTGGCCTGTGTATGCCTGCCCGAGTAAGGAAGCTGCCATTGCAGCTTCATCTCCGCAGTGACACAGAAGCCTTGGATCCCAGATGCTCGGAGTCCTAAGGACCTGTCATCCTTGCTAGAGATGGGAGGACTGCCCGAGCCCTGGAATATTGTTTTAGTAGGTGGAACAAGAAAGGAAAGAGAGATTCAGCGACATTTTATTTAGGCAGTTAAACTCTCGGAAGCTCCTGGAGTCAAGAGTACCTTCCCTCTGGCCAGGAACCACGGCTCTGCCTGAGCTTTGCCTTACCAATTGTTTGTTTTTTCTCTTTCCTAACATAGCACGTAAGAGAACTTGTGAGTGGCAATCCCATTCACTGCCACGGACCAATCTCAGCCGGTCAGCTAATGTTGGTTAGCATTGCTTCTGGGCTCGTAGCATCTTACTTAATTGAACCTTGTAAAACTCCTGGGATGAAACCCTTGAAAGTGGCTAGCCATCTTTAAAATCGTGAGTTCGTGACAGTTTAACTCCAGTGTCTACCCCTGTCTTTTCTTCTCCCTCAGGTCACAGTGGCCTTGGGAAGAAAGGAATTCTGCTTCCATAGGATGGGTGAGCTCCCATTTGTGGGTTTCTGGCTTATGGAAAGAATTATGTTGAGATACACCAGGTCACCCTCATAACTCCCACAGGGCTTTCGACCCAAAGGCTGGATATTCTTTCATCTGCTATACAGCAACCTGCCCTGGAAGGAGGCTAGGGGATCTGACTGGTGGGTGGAGCAGCCCTTACCCGAGCAGCGTGACCCATGGCCCTGGCAGAGGAACCCATCACAATGTTGACACTGCTGGATGACTGGGTGTCGCTGGTGTTGCCTCCTTCTGCAGCAGAGAGTCCGGATATGACAAGCGCACTGGAGAAGCTCCTTTTGCCGAAGAGGAAGCTGAGTGTGGAGCTGGTGGAAGAGCCCAGGCTAGACCGAATGAGCGCCTCAGCCCGCTCTCGGACGCTCAGGTGGCCCGTGGTGGTGACGGGAGGTGGCTGGCAGTGCAGAGATGCAGCTGAGGCGTGCAAGGAGAGCCGGCTGCCTGAGGGCCTCTGGGCTAGCTCATGCACAGATGTGGATGTGTGAAGGAAGGCCTGGCGGCTTTCCAGGATGGGGCCCGAAGAGCTCAGAGTAGCTGGCCTCTGGCTTATTGCGGAGTGTGCCTGGACAGATTGGCTTCTGCCCTTCCTTCTGCCTATAAGAGAAAGCAGAGCACGTGGCCAAGCTCAAGACACGAACTTTCTGAAAACATTTCCTGTGCGAACCATCGGAACGCTTTTAGACGTAGAATTTCATTTCAGGGACCGCAGGAGCCAGTAGGGATGTTACTAGGTGTTATTCTGTCGCCTGAGATGTATTGTTTAATGACTGTTCAATGAAATATTTTTCCTAATTGTGTGTGTGTGTGTGTGTGTGTGTAGGTGTATTTGTGTGCAGTGCCCTTGGAGACCAGAAGTGGTGCCCTGGGGCAGCTGTGAACTGACATGGGAATAGAACTCTGGTCTTTTGTAAGAGCAGTAAGTCCTCTGAACCACCGTGAAATCTTTCTGATGCGGTCTATGACCACTGTCTGTCCAGGAAGCTGATACCAAACGAGAGAGGCTGAGAAAGGTAAGAGCCCTGGGGTTCTGTAGCACAGTGGGTTAACTGGTTAGAAGACTTTGACGGTGCCTCACATCGAAATGACAGCTGTGGAAGGGGTTACACATGACAGTTACCCAGGTTTGATCATTTCTCAAGGTGGACACACATCAGAGTGTCATTCTGCGTCGGGTAAACATGGCCGATCAGGAAATAAAACTTCTTAAAATCTTAAAAACAGAGCATTATTGCCTCGGGTGGCCAGTTATACCCATATCTGTGTGGTGCTGTGGACGTCTGCACGGCATGTACCCCAGAAGCCCAGGTCCATCCAGAGACAGCCAGCAGGTGTGGGCGCTGACCATTCAGCCTTTGGTCACAGTGATGGTGCGCTCCTTTCTAAAGGGCATTCACTGGTGACCTGCCTGGGCTTCCTCTGGGCTATGAAAAATGGGAGTCTCAACTTGAGGTGACATGTGGGGTCCCAAGGACTGATGCTGTCCTCTCTGGGCTGAGTGGACACAGGGGAATGGCCTTGGCCCTCAAGGTCCCTGAGGAGCCAGTTGGGTGTGACTTCTTCTAAAGGGCTGAACATTATAAGCAAGGAGTCTGGAAAGGCCAAACATCTGTGGTTCCGAAGCTGATCTCTGTCTAAAAGCCTCCACAAGCCAGTGTTCTTCACCGGCACTGGGCAAGGCCTTCTGCTGACCCAGAGAACAACCAGAAATATGCCTACAGAGTATGTAGAGAGCTGTACATAGTCCATGCAAGACAAAGGGCCTGCACCGGTCCTGAAGCTTCAGCTACTCTGTGTGTGTGGTATACACATGCACTCACACGTGTGTCTCTGTGTATGGAGGCCAGAGCTGATGCTAGGTGTTCAGGGTGACTGGCCATGAGCCTTGGGGATTCTCATGTGCATATTCACATAGTGCCTATGTGTGGAGGCCATAGGTGTCATCCTCTATTGCTCTCTGTTCGGAGTGTCTGGCCATTAAGCTCCAGGGAGCCTCCTCTCCACCCGCCTCACAGTGTTGGGATTAAAGACTGCGGTTGCTCCAGGCTTTTACCCGGGTGCTGAGGATCTGACCTCGGATCCAGGCTCAGCCAACATGCATCGTCCAGACTGAGCCGTCTCCCCAGTTACGCATCACATGCTTTTTCAGCTTTTTTGTTGATCTCCCCCCATCTTAATTTTGCAAATAAACAACACCGAGCATCAGGAAAGCTGCATTAAAACCACTGCACTTCGCAGACTCATTATCTTACAATTAACTTATGTTTCCAGCGACTGCATTATCACATCATGAGCATTTCTAGGGGAAAACCTTCAGATCGGAATGGGATGCAGTGTAAATTATACTCCTTGGTTCATTGCAATCGCTTTGTCTTTGATTATTAGCTGGAAGGTTATGGTGAGAGTCCTTAGTGATATAAAATAACAACCCTTCTCTCTGGTGCGGGACTCAGACTAGTGCTGGCTTTCTATCCATTCGTGGTAAGTAGGTCACTTTCGAGACCATCTCTCTCACAACGTTTACCGTTGAGCAGGATGAGGTGACTCTGGCTTGTGAGAGACTGTGTGAGGTTGACACATGGAAATCTTGGCACTGGGCACGAGTGTGAAGTGCCCAGCACTTTGGTGTGGAGGCCTAGGCTTCAGACAAGGGATCAGAACAGAAACAAAAGATAGGAACCAGGGCAAGGAGCAAAGACGGGGGTGGGGTGGGGTGGGGGGTAAGCCCATCTCAGCGAGTGGTACATAGGAGGCGAGTCCTGGCAGTCAGCAGAGTGGTAAAGGTCCTGCTGGAACTGTGCACTGAGTACTGCTAAGCGACTGCTTCCCTTCTTCCTCACCCTGTGTGGCAGCATGCCTCTCTGTCACGCGATAGCTAGCAACAATAATATGAAGAACTGGCTCCCCCAGCCTCCTGAGTGACATCCAGTTTGTGGTACTCTTTGGGAGGCTGAACCTAGAAGAAGGGAGTCAGGGGGAGCTGGGCAGACCAGCCCTTAAAGTTACCGCCTAGCTTCCCCCTGAGCAGTCTATACTCTATGCCTGCAGACTGAGCCTGCGCATTCCCGCCACAATGAACACTCTGTCCCCTGAGTTAGTCAAGTGGGTTTCTCTGTGACGAGCACGACCTTGTATGTTTCTGGATGGAAGAGAATCACAGCCGGTAGCTCTTCCTTTGAACAGGGAAGGAACATGTCTCCTCTCTCCCTTTCTCGTTCTCCAAGTCGGCAGGGCACAGGCTCAGTGCCCCTTCCCTCATCTTGCTAAGACAGGGAGGGATCTTGGCTATCTACCATGTTCCTGCCCCCATTCCTGCCCACAGTGGGGAAGGGGCTGCTTCAGGACGAATGAGTTGTAGTTCTACCCACCAGAGGGAAGGTCACTGTCAAGTGACAGCCAGAGGCTGTGGCAGGCAGGGATATAGCCAGTGGTAAAAGTGGAAGGCTGGGGGTGTGTGGGTGCCCTGGGGCTCAGCCATGTCCGGGCTAGGACAGGCTAGCAGCTGAAGGAGGAGACATTGGATAGAAGCAGAGGCTCATGGTCTATATTTCCTCGGCTGCTTACTAGCTGGGTACCACGGGGGCAGTAACTTGCCTTCTCTGTGCCCCATATCTCCATCTGGGAAGGGAAGACAGAGCACCCCTAAGGGCCTAGAGTCATGGAGAGTGTAAAGGATTCTGGTTAAGTACAGCCCACATGTGGTGTCCTAAGATTAGCACTGTGCCAACAGCCTCTGCAGCAAGGTGCAGGGGTTACATGGAATGCAGAGCAAAGAAGGCACCACAAGCTGGGCTGGGGCTGGGCGATCCTCAGCCCAGGACTGATTAGATTCAAGGGCTAGGAGCCCAGGCTCTGGGAACGTGCTACTTCAGAGCTGGGCTGGACTCAGCAGAATAGTTTTAAGAAGAAATAATTGATAATAATACAATATTTAAAAATCACTGCCTGCTTTAGCTTTTCAAATATGTTGTACCAACACAAGGCCCTCCGAGTCTGAAGGTTAGTGGGAGGGACCTCTCTGCCATAGCCTGGGTCTTGAACCAAGTATGGCATCTGGACTCTCCAGCTTCAGCTGCTAAGGGTACTTCTCAGCCCTGAAAAGGCAAAGGCATTCCTTCACCAAGAAGGGCCTGCCAGGGCATCTGACACACTCTGACCCTCGCCAGCCTCACTGTGGCCAGATGTGTTAGCAGCAAGAACAAGAAAGTGAGATGCTCACTGGCTTTCTTGGAAAACCACCTGTGTGTCCTTGAAACATGCTTGTCCTGTCAAATCAAAGGTTATGGAAACAATGTGGACCACCCTGCCCTGGCATCTGGGGACAGTGGGCACTGTGCTGGGCTCAGGGAGGCAGCAGCTAGCAGCTGGTGGGACTGTGTTGGCTCCTCAGTAGCTGACTGTAGCAGCTTCCGCTTTTCCTCTCGACTCACTGCTCAATTTGCTGTGTGTCGACCACCACCTACCAGCCTTTCTGTTATCTACTGTCCATCTTCTTCTCTATAGTCCCCAGTTCTCACCTTCCCTCATGCATGTACCTGCTACCTACCACCTCTCTCATATCTCTCTCTCTCTCACACACACACACACACTCATACACACACACACACTCACACATACACACACACTCTCACACACACACTCACACACACACACTTTTCTTAGCTATCTAATCTATACTGATCATCTATTGATATATGTCATTTAGAGCACCTATATCTAATACTTATCTTCCTACCTCTCAGGTCAACTATCTTCATGTAACTATCAACTATCTGTATATCTTCTGTCTGTCTGTCTATCTATCTATCTATCTGTATATATTCTGCTATCTTCATCTGTCTCTCAGTCTATGTCTGTCTATCATCCATCTGTATATCTTTTGTTTATCCTTATCTCTTATCTGTCTTTTTATCTATCTCCCTATATCTATCATTTATCTGTATATGTCCAGCTATCTTCATTTATCTGTCTGTCTGTTTATCTATATATCTACCTACCTACCTACCTACCTACCTACCTATCTATCTATCTATCTATCTATCTATCTATCTATCTATCATCTACCTGTATATCTCCTATCTATCAATCTATCAATATCTATCTGTATATCTCTTATCAATCAAGTACATTCCGTGACGTCAGCCCTGTGGTCCTGGGCACTCACCTGCCCTCTGAGCCTCTCCTCTGGGTGAGGCCCATTGCTGGGTGCCTCCTTTCCTGGGTTGATCTGTGCTGCTGTCCCGGCTCTCACCACTAGGGGCATTACCGCCACCCACTGGTGGCGCAGCTCCATCTCCATCTTCAATGTTGCCACCACTCCTCTGGCCCACACTGCAGTCCTTTCTCATTCTGTGGGAGGGATGGAAGCTTCAGGGTCTCGCCAACACATCTCTCATACAGTTGCGCACCACGCAGTGACAATAGTTGAGACGGCGTGGCTTCATGGGATTGTGTTCCTTGTGCTATGTAGCTCTGGTGTTTTGTAGGCTGGATCCCCATTGGAAGTGCCACCCAACTGTACTGCTGATCCCCAACCCTAGCCATGAGGGAAGTGAGTGGACAGGCATTCTTTCCAGGTAGACAGCACCCCTGGACTGCAAGGGGTAGGGGTTCAGTGTATAATCAACAAATAGGCATGCAGGATGAAGAAGCTCCAGTCTGAACCTGTCTGAACCTTCCTTCCATAGGAACCCATCAGGAGCGTAGGCACACTCAAGCAAAGCTTAGGATGCCGCCAGCAAACGGAGGCTCGTCATTGCAATGGGAAGAAGAGGGCACTGAAGGACCTGCTGGAAGGTTCGGGGTTGGCTCTCTCTGGCAGCCAGACACTTTAAAACACCCACGAGAGCTGGGAGACGACTCAGACAAGCACTTGCAGGGCAGTGTAGGCCTGAGGACAGGATATGGCCTGAAAAGCCCCTGTGAAGAAGCCGGGTGTGGTGTGCACTTGTAATCTCAATGCTGGGTGAGAGGAGACAGGCAGATCCCTGAAGCTCACTGGAAAGCCAGTCTAGCCTAACTGGTGAGTTGTGGGTCAGTGACAGGCATTGTCTTAAAAAACCAGAAAGAAAGGACTATATAGCTTTGTCCTTTCGATGCCGCATGTGTAGGTGTGCCTCAACATCCCCCCCACACACACATTGCATGCACATGCAGGAACATACATGAACACACTTATGCATGTTCATGCACAAGGCATACATATACTCATGCACACACATGCACACACATGCACACATACATGCACACACACATACATGTACACACATGCGCATGTGTATATGCGCACACATACACACATATGCACGAATATATACACACATACAATCATGAATGTTACCCAAAAAATGATACCCAAGGTTGTCCTCTGGCCACCACACTCAACTGCCCAAAGACACACACAGGCACATACATGAACACACACACACAAATATTAAAAAAAACCCATAAAAGTACCCACACTATCTCAGACCAGGTTGAGGGAAAGTGACTTTGTGTGTCTGACACTCCCCGTTGATCCACCCCATGTGGGTGACCTGTCAGGGGTCACCTGGGCACAGCAGGTGCCCTCATATAAGACAACAGTGACCAACAGTGACCACCATCATGTCGCTGAGATCAGCTCCACACACTCTTCCCCAGTGCCCAGGCAGAGGCCTCTGGGAAGTCCTACCTCAGCCACCGCGTCTGGAACCACATCCTCACACGGTTCAGTGTGACAGGTCCGCCCCAGACACTCTGCAGCTGCTTGTGGGTGCCCAGGTAGGACGTGGTCAGCGGGGAGACATACATGGGGTATCCCAGTGGCTGGTCACAGGATGAGTTAATGAGGTTGCGCAGGACCTGCTTGTTGTTCTGGATGCTTCCGCGCTCTGGGTTGCGGTTGCGCAGGAATATGAGCTCCTGCTGCTGCCCCGCCCAGAGTCCGCGAACACACTCCTTGTTCACCTGTAAGCAGGGGTTAGGGTTGGGAGAAGTGCAGGGCCCCTGGCTATCAGTCTGGGGTTTAACCCGTGGAGAATGGATGTGGTTCTAGGACAGGGAGTCTGGGGGTGTCATACGTGGTCTAAGGCCGTTGTCTCAGTTCTGAAAATGACATCATGCTCATGGGGGGAGCTTAGGGAAAAAATAACAAGGACATTCGATTTTTCTCTTGGTCCCATTCATAGGAGCTTCATGAGGAAAAGGGCTCTTATACTCAGAAGAAATCACTAGAAAGTTCTGGAATTCTGAAGTAGATATGCTTAACTTGCAGACAATAGACCACATGTCCTACATCACAACTTAATCACAACTTACTTAAGACGTAAGAGACTAAAACAAAACAAAACTCTGCTGAGAATTTGCTTTTCTATGGAGGGAGACCACTCCAGGAGGGAACCAAGGCTTCCAGGCTGCTTCCCTGCCCCGCCTCTCTCTGCTGGCTATCAAGTCTCTGACCTAGGGACCGGTTTTGTCAACTGCAGCCTCTGTCTCCTTGTTCTGTGGTGGACAGGGACTGGGGTGTGAGTCTGACCTTGATGACCTTGAAGCTCAGGAAGCCCCTGTGAAGCATGATGATCTTGTACTCCTCCGCTCCCTCGTCCACCACGCGCCTCAGTGTCAGCAGCTCCTCCTTGTTGGACAGCACCGCTCCTCTCCACGCTGGGTCGCCCTCATGGCAGATCACCACCTTCTTCTCGAAGGACTGGATGGCCTCAAAGAGAACTGCAGGGTCTTCATACTCATCGGGGCATGTGAACTGGTCCTGGTGGGGAGAGCCCAGGTGGGCTCAGTGAGGCCAGAGCTGCTGGTTCTGGGCAAGGGCAGAGGGGGGACTTGCGGTGGCCTCCTCATTCCCCCCACGACCCCACCATGTTACTGAATCCTAAGCCGGGAATTCAGGGCATCGTTGCCCCTCATCAGCCTAGGAAAGAGCTGCATTGCTCAGGCCTCTGACTTAGGCCAGGCCCCCTCTTCCCAGTGAACCTCCACCTCCTCCTACAAGAGAATGGCCATTAGCTAATGTTACATTTAGACCACCCCAGTATTTTCAAAGCTAAATCTTGAATAATTCCCGGGGCTCTCCAGAAAAGAGGTACCATGCTTTGAGACAGTATCATATTCTGTAGCTGAGGCTGACCTAGAATAATTCACCATCTTAATTATTATTTGACTATGTATGTAATACACTCCAGAAAGAGATGAAGGCTGTGTTATTGACTTTATCCCTGTGTGTGTGTGTGTGTGTGTGTGTGTGTGTGTGTGTAATTGTGTGTACAGGCCAGAGGGCAATCTTCGGTCTCTTCCTTTGCTGGCTGTCCACATTTTGTTGTTTTGAAATGGGGTCTTTTATTGATCTTAGAGGTCAGCAGTTTGGCTAAGCTGGCAGCTCAGTGACATGCACCTCTTGTTTTGGCGTCCACACCTAGGTTTTCTAGCTGGGTTCTATGCTTCATGATTGCACAGAAATCCCATCACTGACTGAAATATCTGACTAAGGCATCCCCCAGCCTCATCATTTATTTCTCTCCTCGCTGCAACCCAACAGTGGACACAAACAATCTAAAGGAAGCCGTTCTCTGTGTCAGCTTATGGTTTAAGAGGATTCATGCCTCACTCCTTGGCTGAGTCAAGCCTAGGCTAGTGAGGAGGCAGAGCATCCCTGGGAAAAGGATGGGGGAGGAGATTGCTCACCTTATGGAGAGGGCAGGGAGTAGTGTGACAGGGTAGACTCTTTTTCCAGTTTGAGATGAATCCTTTTTACAGAAGTGGCTCTTTACCTGGTGTAGTTTCAGGGACATCCGGATGGCTGGAACAACGACTTTGTGCAGTAGGTCCATGTCAGCGAACACCCACTCATCTCGAGCCGTGACTCGGAAGTCACCTTTGAAGAGGGCGTGCAGGCCATAGAGGAATGAGTCCAGGCTGTAAGACACAGTCACACTGCTGTGGGCTGACTCTGTGTAGCTCACGACCTCTTCACTCCCACCAGCACCTACATTTCCTGGCTTAGGGGCTGAGGAGATGGCTCGATTGATACCCACAAGCACAAGGTCCTTCTGCACAAACATGAGGTCCTGAGTTCCCAGAACCTACATTAAAAAGCCATACGTGTGGTGTGTGCTTGTGATCCCAGGGCTGAGGAGGCAGAGGTAGAATGCTCCCGGTTCCAGACATTCAGTGTAGCTTAATCAATGAATTCTAGACCAATGGAAGAGTCAATCTCAAGTAAGATGGATGTTACAAGTTTAGAAAGAAATGTACGGACACTTACACACACATACACAATCTTCCTATATTTTAGACTGACCCAGTATGAAAAGAAGAAAGGGAACCTTTGTACTTTTCCCTGAACCTCTGGTGCCTAGCTCTACAGCTAGGTATGAAGTATGCCTTAGTGTACCACCATCTCCCATCACCTTAGTAAGACATGATCTGCATGTGAAACCGAGTCCCAGAATGGCACGGCAGCGGGCTCCCCCTCCCCTCCCCAGCCACACTGACTCTCCCACATATACTAGGAGGACTTCTCTTCTTGAGATTTCATGGCTGTGTTAACCATCATAGAAATCGGATCCTACCAGAAAGAATGAAAAATAATCAAATGTCACCCAAGCATGGACTTGGGTTCTTAGAACATAACTGTTCCCATTGTCCCATTTTGTTCATGACTAGGAGAGAGAGAGAGGGTGGTGAGGGTCAAGGTTAGCATTTTCACCAGGTT
This sequence comes from Micromys minutus, assembly GCF_963924665.1. Classification (NCBI taxonomy): domain Eukaryota; kingdom Metazoa; phylum Chordata; class Mammalia; order Rodentia; family Muridae; genus Micromys; species Micromys minutus. Next base: position 47,504,048 of record NC_137959.1, read on the forward strand.
TTCAAAACGGCCATCTGCTCACAGAGCTGAATGAAGAACAGCATATCACACAGGGGAAGTCACTCAGGGCCTGGGGCCTTTTTCTGAGTGAACAAAAGGAAGGGGCTCAGGAAATCTATATGTCCTGTATTTGGGGGTCAGGAAGGGTGGTCTTCCTCTCTTCCACTTTAATTTCTATACTACTCCTTCTCATGAGATGCAAGGGCGTGGCAAAGAGGCCACTGCAGCACAGGAAGGCTGGTTCCTTGGGCTGAGGCTGCCATCAACGAGTGACACCTGCCATTTGCTCCCAGGGAAACATCAGGGATGCTTCTGTTGTCGGAAAGGCACTAAGCATAAAAGTGGGAGATGAGGTGCCAAGTCATGGGCAGGGTGAATGCAGGCAGGGATTGGGGGATTCCACATTATACACTCGGTGTAGGAGGAAAAAGTCCTTTTAGATGTGGGAACGAGGAGACAGTGCAAAGGAAGGCTTGAGGATTCACCCAGAGATCCCCAGCCAACACCAGCAGACACAGCTGCAGGCCATTGTTCCCTCCCATGCCACCCACAGTTCCATCTAAGGCCTCAACAGTCTATATCTACTTCAGTTATCAAATCTCTTTCCCGAAGCAATGTCACACTGTGGTGCTTATGGCTGTTTCGTGAAAGTGGCTCTCCACATGAACCAGAGTCCAAGCGCAAATCCCTTCAGCCTAGGAAACCACCCCTTGACCCCACACATTGCAGAGTTCTAATGGGAGGTGTTTCATAACGCTCCTTTTTCCCTGGAGGGAAAGCGAGCAGGCTAAAGCAAAGCAGGGTAGGGCAAGGAAGGTGGAAAGCTCTAGAACGACCTAAGTGAATTTAGATTTGGAGCCGTGTGCTTTTAAGGGTCTACTGAGAAACCCGTGTGATTGTGCACAGTTAGAATCTCTGAGCTGGGAGATAGAGATAGTTGTCCTGTGTTTCACTGGGCAGCCAAGCCCGTCTAACACAGGGAGAGGCCCAAGCCACTGAAAAGAAGTTGTTTCTAAAGCAAAGGCAGATGGTGCCTGAAGAATGGCAGCCAAGGTTGTACCCTGGTTTCTACATAGGTTGGCACACACACATGTGCGCCTGAATCCACACACTCCTTGGCTGGACTGAGTAGACACACGCTCACCCAGCTGGGTCTGGGCGGTCGCTGCCGTGAGATAGTGGTACACAGCACAGTCAGGTTTTCTCTCCGGGAGACTAAGTCCCACTTGCCGACCATCAAGGAGGTAGGCAGGACAGGCTATGTCACCATGGAGAAGCAGCAAACAGATGGCGCCTGTGTCCAGGAAGGGACAGAAGGAAGGAACTAGAACTGGCTCTGACTCCTCCCCTTCCTGTTACTTACTACTTTACTCCCTTCTGGCTCTGACTCCTCCCCTTCCTGTTACTACTTTACTCCCTTCTAGCTCTGACTCCTCCCCTTCCTGTTACTACTTTACTCCCTTCTGGCTCTGACTCCTCCCCTTCCTGTTACTACTTTACTCCCTTCTGGCTCTGACTCCTCCCCTTCCTGTTACTACTTTACTCCCTTTTGGCTCTGACTCCTCCCCTTCCTGTTACTACTTTACTCCCTTCTGGCTCTGACTCCTCCCCTTCCTGTTACTACTTTACTCCCTTCTGGCTCTGACTCCTCCCCTTCCTGTTACTACTTCGCTCTCTTCATGTCTGACCAGTCCTACCATGCTGCTCACATTAAAACCAGGAGGCAAAATAAATCCTTCCTTCTTTGAACACGGTCTTACAGGCATTCTGATCACAGTGACAGGAACAAGAACTGTATCACTTGTGGTCTCTCCATGACAGCTGTCAGTCACTGGGATTGGGCCCATGGGGGAGTCCATGTCTGGGGATAATTTTGATGTCACAACTGATGCAGGGACACTTGGTAGAATCTCGAGTGTAAAAGCAACTCATAACAGCCGCCCAAGGAACTGCTAAAGGCCCAGTGTTGAGAGCCCTCAGGCCTACTGGGAATGAGAACAGTGCTGGAGTTAGGTTCATTGAGTGCCAAAGATAGCCGCCTGGGGTCATCAACTGGGTTTAGTCCCTTAGGCTCTGGGGAAGCAACTTTACCACAGGGATAGTTTCTGCAGGCCTCATCAGGGTATGCCCAGCCCAGATGGAGCAGTCCTGCATTCTGAGTGAGCTGCCATCTTCCACACGGCTACATCTGGGCTTCTGCAAAAGCATCACAGCAAGCGAGGAGCATGTACAATGAGGTGAGTCGCCACTGCCTTCTGTCAGCCACAGAGGATGCCCAGCACGCAGGATCTCAACCTGTGTCAGCAAACCAGGATGGAGCAAGAAACCTGCCACAGGACCACGGTGAGCTCTGTTCCTGTGTGCCTCCCTCCCTTGGTGACATCCACAGACAAGGCATTGACTTTACCCTCACACCAGTTCCCCGAACACAATGGTCCAGATGCCTGGTGCCACCTCTGCTCGTGGGCTGCGTTGGCTGGTAGTGTCTTACCCTTACACCCCCAATAAACCACACAAGATACAATCAGAATGTTGTGTGGTAGAAAGGGGACTGAAAGGCTATGGAGGTGGGTGTGACCGGGGAGAATCAGAACCCAGAGTGCGGCAGCACACTAATGCAGCTCAGGGACAAGCAACAGCTACACCAGGAGACATAGCTGTCTTCAAGGTACACAGCTGGAGCCTCCTTTCCAAACGCCCAGCTCCAGGTCAGCCAGAGAGCCCTGCTCCTTCGGGTTTCAGGGGAGCCTCTGTGGTAAAAGTGTGAGACACAGCTTACCGCAAGTCATCCTGTGGTTTCTTCCCTTTGGGTTAGCATGCAGTATCCCCACCCCACACCAACACTACATGTGTTCCTGTTAGAGCCCAGTTCTACCATTCCCTTCCCATTGTGGTGGATTTGAAACCACGATCCAAAGGATCCTTGCTTCTTTTAACGGGTGCTCACGGTTACAACAAACCAACCAACCCCCAAACCAAAACCAAAACCTAACACAATTCCTGACCAGCCTGACCCTGCTTTCACTGGTGCCCATCCATGGTGGCACTTACCCGTTGGGATCTAGGGTGTGATAGAGCCTATTGGGTTCTAAAATTAAAATATTTCCAACAGGGAGCCTGGCTTGCTGCTAGACTGTGAGTAATACCCAGAATGCCGTTTGTCTCAGCTTGTTCCTTTGGGGCTGGTGCCTCTCCAGGAAGGAACAGACTAGATCCAGAAGCCCCACCTCCCAGATCCTCCAGTCTCTGCCTCCCAGCACTGGATCTCAAGTGTGCACAATGCCATATCCAGGTCTTTTGAGGGGGTGAAGGGATTTGAACTCGGGTTCTCAGGCTTGCTCAGGGAGCACTTTACCCCAAGCCTTCTCCCCAGACCTCACTTTCCATTGTGAGGTGGAGAGCTCCTGACAGGTTGGGGACAATTCCCAGTGAAGTGTGTTAGCATTAATATTTTTCCTGTAGGGCCAATGGCTGACGTGGAGAGATGCATGTGTGTCCTAGTGACCTGGACACTGAGTTAGAATGGTGGCAACTACTCCCATGGGAAATGACCCATTTGGGCAGGAGAGGACATGGTGCCACTCCAAAGGGCACAACATCTCTGAGCTCAGACCATACCGGTACTGGAGCCACCACAGAGTCAATACCCAGGAAGCTTCTAGCACCACGGCCTGGCACAGAACACGGAAGCACAGATGCTACGTGAGGAGGGAGTGATAGACACTCAGGACTAGCTGAGAAGCTCCAGAGCTCACTCCTTCTCTCCTGCCTCCCCCTTTACCGCCCTCCCACCCAGTACGGGGAATCCAGCCTAGTTCTCATACGTGCCAGACAAATACCCAACCATGAACTCTACCTGCAGCCCCAACTTCCTCCTGTCTGTTAAACTCAAACGCTACCTCCTGTGCCATGATTCCGATTTCAGCTGACAAACTGCTTTAATTCCCTGAGTCGGGAGCTTGCACGCCCTCTCAGGTCCCTCCCATTCCCAGTGCTGAGTACTAAAGATAAGGTTACACATTAACCATGGATGCCCAGTGTCTGGGGGGATGGATGTCACTAGTGAGATCATCTTAGCTGGAAAAGTGGGGACAGCGGGGCCAAGCTTGCCTGTGACAGACCTCCTCTGGGGACAGAGGGAAAAGGGTCATCGTAATGGTATGAATGTTTCACAAGCATCAACTTTGCCAGGCACTGGGCAAAAATCCATAGGTTTTTTTGCAACGGTTTGTTAGAAGCATAACTCAGGCTGACCTTGAACTCATTAAGTGGCAGAGGATGACCTTGAACCTCTGATCTCCCTGCCTCTACTTCCAAAGCACAGGAATTACAGGTGTGTGTTGCCATGCATGGCCTAAGGTGGTGCTGGGGTTTGAACCCAGGGCTTCAGGCATACTAGGCAAGCCTTTCTACCTACCTTCTCTTCTTTCAACCTGGAAGGTCTGAGACCTGGAATCCCTGAGTCCAAACTGCCCACATTAATGTTTCCAAATGGAACAGTCTGAAGTTAACAACGACAGGACACATTTTGTGGCCATCCCACCTGATCTACAGAGTAAGGGTGCATCCAAAAGGCTTACAAGGAGGGCCAGGTTTGGAATATTGAAAATGACTGACGGAAGATGTCAGACATAAACCCCAGGCACCCGCACAAGCCTAAGACATCCTACGCTGTCTCCCAGGAGTACCTCATGGCCATGTTATGTGCTGCTGTTCCCAGAGCTCGTCTTCCCAGGATGCACAGGGCAAAGGAAAGTGTCACTAGAGCTGAGTCTTCATCACTGTCGACATGGTCCAAGGTCTTGGAGAGCTGAAAGAACGGGGGCGGGAAGGCAGCTGTCAGCCTGGCTCTCACATCTGAGACGGAAGCAGGCTTCCGTGGAGACAGTGTAGCCAACCAGTGGCTCTGCAGTAGCTTCAGAGTGGGGGACCCTCCTGTGCTGCCCACAGCAGATTCTCTTATGGCTGGACACACGGGGAAAACACCGAGTCAGGAAGTTCTCTTGTTGATTTCATGATATTCCCAGCAAGAAGCAGTTAAGGATAAAAGGAGTTTTCTGGCCCCACAGAAGAGATGCACCCCATCATGATGGGGAAGACATGGCAGCAGGAGAGAGCAGGTGACTGGTCACACGTGTGCACAGTCAGGAGGCAGAACTTGAGCAGTGTGCAGGTCTGGGCTGTGAGGCATCAAAGCCTATGGGGTGGTTTGAATAAGAATGCCACCCACAGGCATGTGTATTTGAATGGTCAGTCACACGGGAGTGGCAGTTTTGAGAAAGGACTGGGAGGTGTGGCCTTGTGGCAGTGGATATGACCTTATTGGAGGAAGTGTCTTTGAGGGTGACTTGGAGGTTATAAAACCCATGCCAGGCCCAGTTTCTCTCTTGCCTATGGGTCAGGATGTAGAAGTCTCGCTACTTCTCCAGCACCATGTCTGCCTGTGTACTGCCACACTCCCCACCAAACTGTAAGCAAGTCCCCAATTAGACGATTTTTTAAAAATAAGAGTTGCTTTGGTCTTGGTGTCTCTTCATAGCAATAGAGCAGTGACTAAGAGATCCTGCCTCCACTGATCCACTGATCCACTCAGTCTAATGAGCCCCCCCCCCCCCCGTTTTGAGATTCTACAACCTTCCTAGCTGTAGATCCACTGGACGACCAAGTGTTCACACATAGGAACCTGTAGGGGAGACATCTCACATTCAAACTACAACAGGTGCTTTCAGGAACAAGGTGGTAAAGTTAGATCTGATGAGTTTCATACTATGACATGGTTAGGTCACAGAGACAGTCACCCTGCCCTCTAAGGTATACCCACCACTACCATCTCCTGACATGGAGGAAGACTCGCAGAAAGCCAGATCAAGGAGGGGCTTTCTTTTCTCCCTCAGCTAAGGGCCCTTTGAACACACCATAAATTCAAAATCTATAATTAGTTAGCAGTCAAAGTCAGGCCCAAGGTCAGCAAGCCCAGCCACCTAGGAGGCTAAGGCAGGAGACTGCCAGTTCATGGTCTGCTTGAGCTGCAGAATGTATTAGAGGCCATGTTGGACAACGTAGCAAGAGACTGTCACAAAACAGGAAGTAGAAAAGGGAGCAGGGTGGGCATATGAGTCAGCCAGTGATAGATCACCGGCTTATAGTATAAGGTCCCAGGTTCACTGCCTAGTATCACGGGGGTGATATATAAATAAGTAAGTAAATATATAAATACACACACACACACACATATATATATACATACATACATAATATAGAATATTCTACAGACTATATAATATATAATGTATCATACAGAATATTACACACATATACATCTCTACGTGTGCATATAAATTTTTTCTTCTGCTTACAAAGGGGACACATCAAAGACTCCTTTCTCTTTAACTAGCACATCCCTAGGCTGACACTGGCTCCCTGACTCTGAGAAGTCATGCACATGTATACACACCCATAGGCATGTTCTTCCCCTGAGATGAGGTGTTTCACTAAACCCGAAACTCACTGGCTTGGTGCTGGGTCCCTGCTCCATCTCACTAGAACCAGGGTTACTGACATGCATTACTGACCCCCAACACCAAAATGCAATTTTAAATGAGGAAGTTTCTAGTATGCTACACTATGGCCTTAAGCTGTCATGACCCTGAGCATAGTTTAAAGCAGACAGATATCTTCAAAGCTCTGTCATTGGGCACAAACATAGTATCGCCTCATCAGGTACTAAACCTTTATTTGCTTCAGTACTAAACATTTATTCGGAACACGATTTTCCTATCAGCTGTTTTCTTACTGTCGACCTTGGAATGCAGGAGGGGAGAAGAGGTTAAAGACCCTCAGCCCCAGTTCCCCTTCCTACCTCCTGCCTTTTCCCTGCACAGTACTGAATCCATTCCAGGAACACATTACAGTAGCTCGCCCGGGTGATCCCCTGAAGACACGGGACATAGTCGTCATCGATGTTGATGTTAAACATCGCAAGGTCACGCTCGATGTGATGCCACTTGGCAAAGGGCTGTAGGGACTTCAGCAGGGATTCATTCTTGACCCATGAGACGAGTTTCGGGGAAGTGACCATGTAGTATATTATGCTCTGCAGAAAGCAAGCAAGATTGTGAGATTTTGTAGCCAGTCCACAGCCAGAAAGACTTTATTTTTTGATTTACTATGTCTCGGTATGAAGGGGCAAGAAAGATGTCTCAGAGGCTAAGCAAAGTCATCATTGTTTCCATGAACAACATCTTTGGCTACGAGGGGTCTGGGGCCTCTAATGGGTCTCTTTTTTTGGCTCTTGGGACAGGGTAAAGGGCATGAGGTCCTTGTGCTCACAGATCATCACTAGGGAAGCCAGGAATGTTAAACACGCAGGGCTGTCTCTTCAAAAGAAGAGATGTATAACCTGTTTTCTGTCCAGACGCCTGGGAATGGAGGCAGCTGATAACATGGTGACCTCTGTGATATCTGCAGGGCCAGGCCACACCAGAGTCCTGGACTCTTATCTCAGATTCTTTCTCCAAAGACCTTATCTTGAACATTGTTTTTCAGTCAACAGAACCCATTTTTGCAAGTCATCGGTACTTTGAAAAGAGATTCAATATATGATCATATTAACCTTGATTGTATCCATTGGGTTGGGTTCCATATTCTCAGGTAACTTTTCTTCCCAAGTCAAGCTGTGTGTAAACATGGCTAAATAAACCACCCGGGGCCAGGCTCTGGAAGTTTTAACCAACACTGGCTACTGAGCCTTCTTGCCTCATGTGGAACAACACTGCTGGTCCTAGGAATTGCAGAGACCCCACACAGGACAGCATTGAATTGTGAAGCTCTCAGTAGGCCTGTCACCATCTATAAACCCCCACCCCCAGCATAGCTCCATCACAAGGACTTCCCCTGTCCTCTTCTGTCCTGCCTGTCTCTGCTTCTTAGAACATACCTCAGACCAAGCCAGCACTTGGTACCTTGGGCCAGAACTACATTTTTCTCTACTGGGCATCCAGGTGGCATATTCTTCTCTTCCTCTTTCCCCTTCTTCCCCCTCTTCCCTCCTTTCTCATATTTTAAACCATTGTGCTCCCTAATCTTTGGATTGAGTATTTGTTAACAGGGTCTCTTGTAGCATAGTCTGAAACTCTCGGTGAAGCCACAGATGACCTTGACCTCCTGATCCTCCTCCTTCCCCGCCTTGAGTGTTGAGCCTACTGATGTGTACCACAACACCTGGTTTTATGCAGTGCCGGAGACTGAATCCAGGGTGCTGTGCATGCTGGGCGATCACTCTGCTGACTGAGCTAAATCTCCAACCTACAGTCCCGGTTCTATGTTGGATCATTTGTCCAGCATCTGAGGCTGTGTAACTCCAACCTGGAGCCTGCCTATGCTTCCTGGATATTTAATTTGCCCATCATGACAAGGACCCCCTGCTGTGGTTGAAAGGTGCCCAGGCTGAGGCTAAACCAAAGCCCTGCTGGGTTTTTCAATAAAGATGAGGTCCCCAAGCCTGGCTGCATCTCTCACCGGGAAGATGGAGAGAAACCTCTGCATGACAGTTTGTGTGGATCAGGAGCCCTGTCTCTCATCCCTGCTTCCCCGAGCTCCACCCACAGCTCTGGGAAACACATCCCACCTTGACGTAGTAGCGGATGAGCACCCTGCGGAGGTCAAACACCTGCAGCATGGTGGCTGCGTTGTTGTCAATGATGCTGTAGCCCTCCAGGATGTACTGTGTGCGTGTGATCTCCCAGGTGAGCCAGCGTAGGTGAAAGGCAGCGTTGCAGGACAACAGGTGTGGCAGGTGGCCGGGTTTGCAGCAGCAGCAGCCTCTGTCATCCTCATCACCCTCCATGATGGCCTCCACCTCCCTCTGCTGGCAGTAGGTTCCTGGCCAAGGACACAATAGACTTTAGATCACACAGAGGTCAGAAGGCATCAGATGGTCTGGAACTGGAGTCATAGGCAGTTAAGAACTGCCATGTGTATTGAGAATTAAACCCAGGTTCCTCTGGAAGAGCAGCTAGTGCTCTTAGCCAGTGAGCCATCTGTCTGGCCCCATGAAGTGTCTCTTTAAGGTGCTAGAATAAGGTATCTGTTCTTAGTTTAAAGCAGGCCTACTACTCAGCCATGATTCTCATAACCATCAACTCTTCAGATGTGTGCTTATGTGCAAGCATGTGCACATATCCCACCTTCCTCTGTGTGTGTGTGTGTGTGTGTGTGTGTGTGTGTGTATCTGTGTAGGTAAGTAGATAGGCAGGCAGGCAAAATGTTAACCTTGAGGCCATTCCTCAGAGCTTTCTGCCTTGTTTTGTGGCACAGGCCTGGAGCTCACCAAGTGGGCTTCGCTGGCTCTGCCTTCAGTGTGTGCACTGAACTTTTTACCTGCTCCCAGTCATCCCAACTTTCCCTTATTCTCTGTGTTTTTGTTTTGGGAACGTCTGTTCATGGTGGCCACATTTGGAGAACCCCCTCAGTCTTTAGTGAGACAACCTGAGGTTAGAGACACCTGCCCTGGAGCACCTTTCTAGACAAGTAATGCTCTGAAACACATCATTGAAAGGCAATACTGTAAGCCCTGGAAGAAAATCAAGGCAGGCCAGCTGGGTCAAGGACAAAGTATACTGGGGTGGGAATGGCATTCTGCTTAGGTTAACCCTTGCCATGAGCACAAAGACTGCACCCCAACTTTTCAGCCAACACAGAAAGAAATAGAAGGAATTCATAGCCTTCCATTCCTGTTGGCTTTAACTCTGCCCTCAGTTAAAGGCTGTGCTATGTGGTCTCAAACTCAGGATGACTGTTAGAGAGAGATGAGAGCCAACTACACTTACCACAGTGGGCTAACCTAGTAGCTATTACTAGGCACCCCTCCCCCACCACTCCTCGTGGGTCCATTTTAACGTAACGATTACAGTCTGAGGCTCTGCCTTTGCTTTACTTCATTTGTATTGGGGCTTTTTACATTTAATTTTTTTGAGGGGACCTCGAGTGTCACAGTGTGCATATTGGATTCAGAAAACACCTGGCTGGAGTCAGCTCTTTCCCTTTGCCATTGTGGGTCCCTGGAATCGAACCCAGGCAGATCTGAAGCAGAGCTTCTGTGTGCTAGGATATCCTGATGGCCTGCCTCTGGTTTGGCTCTAACAATGACAGAGCTTCTGTTACCCTAAGGTTTGTTTCTGCATCTCATGCAGACAAGCAGTTCAAGGCATGCCTGCCTGCCGTAGTGTTAGCATTTGGAAGTTCTAAGCTGTCTCACTGAGAACCCACCTTCTTTCCCAATTCTAAGTCTCTTCTCAACCCTAGAGACCCAAGGTTTGAACACTGGATGGCCTGGAATTGTAGATGATAGCCAAGTAGACAGAAGACTTTGAAGTAGACAGAGGTGGTAAGGGGACAGTCCCCAGAGCAGCCAGGTGCCTGCTGGGCAGGGTTACCATGGATACCATGATTACCAAGAGATGCGACTTTGAGGCTGTGAGAACCTCACTCTTCTCAGTCTGAGAAGGTGATTCACAGAGCGTGCCCCTAACCTTAGGCCACCCCAACCCCACCCCACACTGAGATCAGGGCATGCTGTAGACTGTGGACCAGGTATGCTTCCAAGGGGCTTCAGACAGTAACTGGAGTGGAATCAGCTCCTGTAAATGGAGGCCATGTCTTCTTCAACAGTTTCATAAGGACTCGGAAGGAAACAGAGATTTTATGCTGCTGATATGGGGTACCCTAGTTATCCCTTTGCAGACAGATTTAGGGTTGAGAAGGATCTTAGCCTGGTGGGGATCATGTACTAAAAATCAACAAGACCAGAGCACCCTGCACATAGGATCCAAAGACCGAGCAGACAGCCTAGAAATCTACAGGAACCCATTTAGCAAAACCTTGGCTGGTATCACGGAGTGCACAAACCCGTGTCTGGAATCCAGATGGCATTGAAGCTTCAGCCCAGACCCCACATACACAACCACTTTAGCAAAATGACATTATGCTTAGCGGTCTGACCTGTGCTTCCTAAACCTTTCTTCACTCAAAAGGCAACGGGGGCCTGAGGATGTGGCTCAGTGGGCAGAGTGCTCGCCTAGCACACACAAGGTCCTGGGCTTCAGCCCTGGTACTACATAACATAAAACCAGATGTGTTGGAACATGCTTGTAATCCGGTGGTTGGGAGGTGAAGGTAGTTTTGCCAAGAGTTCAAGTCCTTCCTCAGCTGGTGAATTTGGAGCCAATCTGAGCTGCATCAGACCCTGGGTTCAAACAAAGCAACAACCAAAAAAAAAAAAAAAAAAAAAAAACCAAAACCAAACAAACAAACAAATCCACAGCAACCAAAAAGTAGATAAAAAGACACGGGCTAGTATTGATTTGAATGGGGTTATAAAAAGTGTTTGTTAATTATACCTGATAAAATCTAGGTGGCTTCTTGGTGCCCATGAGATGACTCAGTGGGTAAAGGTTTTGGCTACCAATCCTAATAACCTTAGTTGATACCAGAGCCCACATGGTTGTGCCCAGTCATCTTGACAATGTCAGCAGTGTCTGGGTGCGATCTCTGGTCTCTCCCAGAATAGCCAAAGCCTGGGCCCTCCCTGGCTCGGTAGATCCCACCCCAGGCTCCACACTGTCTGGCTTTCATAATCAGTTTCTGCTCACGTCCTAGCCCCGCTCCTGAGCGACACTGGCTCAACCATCTCTAGGCAAAGACCTCGAGAGCCTTGAGGAACGATGGCCCAGCCTGCAGGGGGAGGGGGACACACAAAAGTACGCTAAATATGTCAGAGTGATTTATAGCTCAGAGTGATTTATAACCATTTGCTTTCTGAACATAACAGATTTTTTAGTAACTTTTTTTTTCTAATTCTGTAGAGTCTGCAGATATCTGCTTAGTGTTTACGGCCCCAAGAACAAGCTTCTCCCAGTGTGGCGGTGTGGCAGTGTGGCGGTGTGGCACTGGACAAACTAGATTTTAAACGTGCTGTGATGGCTTTAAATGCACACTGTTGTTTTTCAAGGTGAAACTTTGTTTCTGGACAACATCCATTTAAGCGGCTGTTACCAGCTTAGAAAGGTGACATTTGGGTGTCTCATGGAATATAGGACCAACGTGGTCATGCAGGCAAGAGAGGGGAGAGCTCATTGTTCTAAATATACACCGCAGATCCCCAAAGAGTTCTTTAGGATAGAAACAGAAAACTCGGTAAGATCAAGCAGATTCAGAAACACCTATCTGCAATTCTCATAATTGAGAACGGTAGGCATTTAAATCTACTCCTGACCGGGTCCTGTCCTGGAACAGGTGACCATGACACCCCACTGAGAGGACCAGGGACAATCAGTCATGTAGGGACAATGCCTGAAGTTCTTCCACATGCAGATGAGGTATCCCTAACATCTAAGACCACACCAATAGGAAGTATCTGCCTCTGGATCCCAACCCATCCCCAAGTGTTTTAAGGTCCTATCCAACAAAGTGCACGAGTTATTTCACAGATCCTCTGAGTCTTATGAAGCTGTAACCCTCGGGAGAAGTTTTCTCCCCCAAAGCTTTCATCGCAGGACCTTGATGGGGCCCAACCAGCTGGGTGTACAAGCCTGACTGCAGCCACGTCCTGTTTGGTGGCCCTGACCTTGGCCCTTAGCTACCTGCCTGCCACTGACCCTGGGGCAGTGGAGGCCGAGCGGCCTTGCTCCAGCTTCCCCTCAGAGAGCTGTAACACTTTGTTCTGGACATGCCTGAGTCCTGAGAGACCTTTCCCTCCCAGCCATGCACAGGATTCCCCGCCCGCTGCACCCTGTACACAGACAGGGAGGTCTGGTCTCTTAGCATGGAAAAACTACTGTCTTCAATGTTACCTACTCACCAGTGAGAAGCAGGTCTCCCTGACAGCTGGGGAGATGGCTCAGTGGGAGCTGCGGGAGTGTGAGAACCTGAGGTCTGACCCCCAGCACCCACATAAGAGGCAGGATGTGGAGGTGTGTGACTCACTTTTCATAATCGAAAAGTTCGGCTGCAGAGACAGGACAATCCCTAAAGCTTGTTGGCTGGCCAGGCCAGTCCATCGCCAAGCTCCAAGTTCAGTGAGAGACCGAACAACAACGAAAACAATAATAATGTGCTGAACCACTGAAGAAAACACCCAACATCAACCTCTAACCTCTACACATGTGTGCAAACATACACACATGTCATACACATGCAAAGCACACACAAATGTCACTCACACATATGCAAACATACACATGAATGTCACACCCATGTGCAAAAATACACATGATGTCATACACACAAATGTACACACACCTAACACAAATACACTTAAAAGCTTCTGTGCACACCAGGCAACCTGATGCACGGACAGAAATGCAGAAATCTGTCACCATCGCTGGCAGGACACCCCCTTACACTCACTCCACCTACAGGCTGGAAGAGCAGCTGAAGCAGCTGGCCTCTGAGGAGGAGGCCTTCCGGGTTCAGGGGTCATTCAAAACTGCCTCCTCCTCACAGGGCTTTCATGAGTACAGGGCGATGAGGTGGCAGAGACTCTGCTAGTGCCGTGGGACACGCCCTGTCTACCTAGACCTGCCTAACACACTTGCAGACCTTACGCTCCTCTACTTAGAGGAAACTGTGTTCGAGCATCCACTGGAGACAGCATTCTGTTTTATACATGAGGTCTGGAACCCAGGGAGTTAGACGGCCCCTCAAGCTCTTCAGACATAAAACATAAAGCCAGGACAAAGAGAATTCTAGAGAGTTTTAATATTAGCGTGTATGTGGGGTGTATGTGGATCTCCAGTTAAGATAAAGCTTTCAGTTGGATCTGCCTTGGGTGAGCCCAGGTTATATGGCGATTTTCACACGTCCCCGTGGGCCGGTGATTGAGGGGTCAGCCAAACCTCGAGGAGGAGCGTAAATCTTGCTTTTAGTTGTTTTCTAGCTACATCCCTACTGTACCTTCAATGTCCCTTCTGAGAGGCCCACAAAGATGCTGAGCTGATAAAATGGCCTGCGTGGTGGGACCACATTAAAATCTGGAGGGATATTGAGAAAATGAGATTTAAAATTTTAACGATAGATTTTTAAAATGTTTAGACATTCCTTACTCCAGTCTTTCCTTATTTAACCTCCCCCACCTCTCCCTTCCCCTTCTCTCCTCTCTCCATTCTCATCCCTCCTCCCCTCTCTCCTTCTTCTCTTCTGTCCTCCCCTCCCTCCTCCCCTTCATCTTCCCCTCCCTCCTTCTCTTCTCTCCCTCCTCCCCCTCCTTCCTTTTTTTTTCCTCCCTCTCCTCTTCTTCCATCATCCCTTCCCTGCCTCTCTTTCTCCCCTCCCTTTGTAATTTCTATTTCCTTCCCTCCCTCACTTCTTTTCTTCTTCTGTCCACCCCTCTTCCCTTTATATTCATAGTAACAGCCCTAGATATGTTTATCCAAACTTGCCTCCCTCTCAATAGCAGCCCAGAGTACCCCATCTCCAGTGGCTACTTCATCTCCTCTAGTTCATGAACCCCAGTGACCACAGTTCACTGGTGCTCCTGGGATCCTGCTCCTTGGTGCTGTCCTGGGATCCTGTTCCTTGGTGCTGTCCTGGGATCCTGCTCCTTGGTGCTGTCCTGTGATCCTGCTCCTTGGTGCTGTCCTGGGGTCCTGCTCCTTGGTGCTGTCCTGGGATCCTGCTCCTTGGTGCTGTCCTGGGATCCTGCCCCCTCTTTCCCCATTTGTTTGCTTTGCTTCTTTCTTAGCCTGGCCAAGCACTGTAACTGTGACACACACCCTTGAACATGTAAGGCTTCCTGTCCTCGGCTTCCTTCTCGACACGCCCTTGGTTACCCCAATCCTGCCTTCCATGCTCTACAATCACAAAGCTTAGGGAAGCCACGCCAAAGTCTTCACGCATCCCTTTAAAGTCGTCACTGGTAGACTCGGTGAGATTTTGTGCGTCCCGACATTGACAGGGATTCCCCACTCAGCCAAATCATCTAGTGTCAAGTCCCAGGACAGAGGTGACACCAGTGACAGGCACCACAGCAGGGAGTTGTGCCCAGTGTAGCATAGGACAGACTCCAGCTCCCTTGCAGGTACGCCCTGAGGTGGCCCCCATTGTGTCTTTAAGGACGAGCTGCCAGAGCTGCAGAGGAGACCCTGGGGAGAACCCCAGGCTCTGGAAAGCCAAGTCACTTGGGAGGTCCGGGGAAGAATGTGATGTAAAAGGAGACGGAATTTTCCACTTAGGAAGGGAGTGTGGAGCTCTCAGAAGGCTGAGTGAGAAACCGAAGGGACAAGACCCCAATTAACTAGTGTCTGAGAACCAAGTCAATACCTTGGTACAGAAGTGAAGCAAGTACCCTGCAGGCAGTGTCCAGATGCAGAGCCACATGGTTGCCCACTGCACCCTGAGCTGCTGTGAGCTCAGGGCCCTTCTTCATCTCCCTTGGGAAGGAGGATGATGCCTCTCCTGGGGGTAGCTGTCCCCTGCAGGGTGCTCTGTCTTGAGCCCTGAGTTTCTCAGGCATCTTGTAAAGGAGCAATCAGCCAGGGCACTGGCTCTCCTTCAGAGCTATCTGAACTCTGTCTACTGGCTCTTATCTGACATCAGGCAGCCTCTGGCCAATAGCTGCCCCGGTGGCTCTCTCATGTGCACTGTTTCCTCGGCTTGCAGTTTCAGCTGATGTTAACATGTGAACCCTTGAATAATTACCTCACTGGAGAGGTGGGCACACTTGCCATCAGAGGTACGGTGACACCTCATGCATGCTCACCCTCTTCTCACAGAAACGGCTAAGCCATCTGACCTGCCCAGGTCACCTGAAGGTTCCCAGAAGGATGGGGAAATCCAACCAGAGCTCTTGCTGTCTAGGCTCTCACTTCTATGGGGACCATAGACATGGAGGGAAATGGCCTGTTCCGCGCGCTCTGTGTATGCAAGTGCTCACAGAAGATGGGAAAGGTCATCAGGCAACCCCTGGAGCTGGTGCTGAGAACTGAAATCAATTTTTGGGAACAGTGCCAAGTGCTCTAACCACTGAGAATTTCTCCAGCTCAGTGTTGAACTCATCCTAAACCACAAGACACCTGCCCCATGCTGCTCCGAAAACCTTCACTCCTGGATACATTTTCCCAGTAAACCCTTCTCTTATGGTAACCTGGATTGATTTCTGTAACTTGACACTTGGATCTCCTGGAGACTGGGGTTTGGGAGGGGGAAGACAAAGACTCTTCCCCATGACCCCACTAGCTGGCTTCCCTCTCTGGCAGAGTTCATTCTTTCTAACAAACTATAGCCCAGTGGTAGAGCACTTGCCTTGCCTGGCATGCATGCAGTTCTGAGTTTGAACCCTGGTATGGGAGAGAAGGGGGGAAGGAGGCAGGGAAGGAAGGAGGGAGAGGAAGAGAGAGTTGGGGAGGAGGAGGAAGAGGGAGAATCAATTGTGAATGTGCAAACAGCTCCCATTCCTTCTACAGGCCACCTCAGTAGATTTCCAGAGGAGGGGAGGGAGGGGCCATCTATGGGCGCTCTCTTTGACTGCCTCAGGCAGTGCCAAAGAAGATTAAATTTGACCAAAATAAAACTTCCAGGAAACGGAATTCAGAAGAAAATTAGAATAAGGAAGAAGAAATCCATAACAACCCCCAAAGAGAAAGCCAGCACTCTGGGAATGCTGAAATGTGTAGGACAAAGAGAAACAAATCCAACATGCGGCAAAGAGAAACGAACCCAACAACAGTCCTTTGGGGTCAACTGGGTTCTTCCTCAGAACTTCAATTTTGTTAGGCTATGGGTTTTTGAAGCCTCTGTGTATAAAACTATGATCTAAGTAGGTCAAAGAAAATCTACTGTAGGAGAAGGTGTGGGATCCAGGCAAGTTAGCCTCCTTTTTCCTCGAAAGACATTGCTACTGCCTGATATTACAGGCATGTGGCATTCCCACTGTGGCTGACTGGAAAAAAGAAAGCAACCAACCAAAGCAAACTCCCAGGAGCTTACTTATGAAGCCCCAACCTTGGTCATGTAGGAACCTCCTCCTTCTCCCTTCTCCTGTTTTTGACAGGGATTTTCTGTGTAGCCCTTCCTGGAACTCACTCTGTAGACCAGGCAGACCTCGAACCTAGAGACACGACTGGCTCTGCTTCTTGAGTGCTGGGATTAAAAGCATGTACCACTGCCGCCCAGCAAGAGCCCCCTGTGAGGTTCCAGAAGTCCAGCATGCTGTGGTGGCATTGGTTCCCAGTACACCGTGCCTCTCTGTCACCATAACACAGGGAAACATGGCCTGGTTAATTTTTCTACCACTTCACTCTGAGCTGTCATTGCACTAATTACTTTTCTTGCTGCTGTGGTAAAATAACTTGGCTAACTCGACTTAAGAGAGGAGAGGCTACTGGGCTCTTGGTTTGAGAGGATACAGTCGACCGGGGCGGAGAGGAAGGCACATCAGTGG
The DNA here is from genome assembly GCF_963924665.1 of Micromys minutus. Lineage (NCBI taxonomy): Eukaryota > Metazoa > Chordata > Mammalia > Rodentia > Muridae > Micromys > Micromys minutus. Next base: position 47,521,482 of record NC_137959.1, read on the forward strand.
GGATGGCTCTTGACCACAGTGGTGAGGATGCTCCCCTCTAGGTGGATCAGAGAGCAGAGGGTAGATCAGAAGGTGCCATTGTTTCTCTAGCTGACTGGGATGTGCTTTTGTCAGAATACCTGGTCAAGAGTAGAGATGGGGACTGGAGAGATGGCTCAGTGGTTAGGAGCACTGACTGCTCTTCCAGAGGTCCTGAGTTCAATTCCCCACAACCACATGATAGCTCGCAACCATCTGTAATGGGATCTGATGCCCTCTTCTGGTGTGTCTGAAGACAGCTATACTGTACTTACATATAATAAATTAATTAATAAAAAAAAAAGAGTAGAGATAGTCTTAACTCCCATGCAGCCAAACAGTCCCCAAGGCTTTTGCTCATGGCTTTTTTTTTTCTTAAAAGACTAGCTCTATTTTTATTTGTGTGTATGTGTGCGTAAGGATGCACATGAGGGTTCAGGTGTCCACAGAGGCTAAGTAGCATCAGGTCTTCTGGCACTTGAGTCTCATAAACTGGGTATTGGAAATTGAGTAGAGGTCCTCAAAAAGAGTAGTGACTTTTAGTGACTGAGCCATCTCTTCACCCCTGAAGGAGGCTTCTAAGCAGCGCTCTCTGCAAGACGCTTAACCCAACTCCCTGAATCCCAGCAGGGCTGCAAAGAAAGCCCTACCTCGGAACTCCAGTCCTCGAAGCTGAAAGGTGACGAGACCATTCCCGATTTCAATCAGATGGACAAAGGCATTGAGGTCGTCTGAGGCCAAAATGAAGCAGTCCCCGGAACTGTAGTTGCCCCAGCGGCCAAGCACCAGGTCTCCGCAGAGCGACTCCTGCAGGGTCCGAGTCAGGTGCTCGTAGAAGATGGAGTTAAGGTTGTTGTCATCACTCCCTGAGGGTGACAGATGCGAAGATGCAAATGCTCATCTTATGCTCAGACCCTGCAGTGGTGCCCTGCCCTTTGGGTAAGCTCCGTCTTTACGGACACAGAAGCACCTGTTTTGGAGGGTTATACTGAGACCTCCTATGCCTTCCCTCTAGACCATGCTGTAAGCTTTAGACAGATACATTGCTGTCTAAATGCAAATTACTTACACAATCCTGTGTTGGACTCAACACGCTGACCTTGGGGCTGGGAGTGCCTAATGGGTAAGAGTGAGGACCCAAGTTTGTCCTCCAGGACCCATGTTTTTAAAAAGACAATCCCAGCACCAGGAAAACAGAGGGCGGTGATCTCAGGGGCTCTCTGGTTAGATGAACTAGCTCATTGAGCTAGTTCCTGTCCAGTGAAAGACCCTTACTCACAAAACAAAGTCAGATTACTTCTGAGGAATAACACTTGCCTACACACAAACACACACACACACACACACACACACACACACACACACATACACACATGTACTCACAAACACATGCATATGCACACACACACCTTTGAACTCCAGGCCTACACATTTCTTCTCTACTTATCGGGTCCTGTCTCAAATTCTCCCCAGCTTCCTTGCATACAGAGAATGTGGGGGCTGTCCCACTGTGCACAGTCATCAGTAAAACCATCGCAAAGCAAAACCAACTTTACATTCCTCTTCAGTAAAACCTGGATCTGGGCCTGCCATTCCCACAGTGGCTGTCCGTTTGTGTCTCTCTGGCTTCTACATCCCAGCCAGGTTAAGATTCTGTTAATGGCTACTCATTGGTTAACACTCAATACTCAGTCAGATGGGTGTCGAGAGCCAGGGAAAAGGAAGGGTGCTGGAAAGAAATGGAACCCAGATGCTCCACTTCCTGGTGGAAGCCAGGGCTGTGTGTGGAGGGGTGGACTGAGGTGTGTGCTGCATTTCCATGGCTTCTTCCCGGGCTCTGACTGTGGCTCTCCCCCTCTGGCTGCCTCAAGATGAGGGCTACACGCTTTTCAAAGAAAGACTGGACAAGCTGGGAATCCCTTCTTATATGTGGTAAAGAAGAACTGGAAAGGCCAAAGAGAAACCCCAGGACCTTGACTGCAGGAGCAGGAAACTCCTGAAAAGCCACCCTGACATGGAGCCTCCCTGAAGAAAGATCTAGGAGTAAAACTCAAGGCTTCTTGTGTGCCATTTATCAGAGAGGAGACAGGCCCTATGAGGTCATCCACTAAGGCTGCAGCCTCACTCCACACCCATGGGAAACAGCTGGAGGCTGGCCTCAGTATGGAGAAGATGCCCGTGGGCATTACATGGAGAGGACGACTAGGCTGTTGCTAAGAGGCCCGTGGGGGCGGTTATCAGACCCCTGACCCAGTGCTGGAGTTGGTTGGAAGCGGAAGTGATAACCCGAGACATCGATAAGCTGCTTATGATTGGCAGAGGAAATTGCTGATAAGGTACCGGCCTGCGGGCCTGCTTCACAGTCACCGTCTGAGATGCACTGGCAGGCCCTGACGAAGCTGATGAGAGGCTACCTTCGGTTCCCTGCACTTTCAGCGAGAACCCTGAATGAGAATTAGCCTGTCTTACTGTGTACAATTTTTATACACAGACATAATAAGTAAATGTAGAAATTTGGCTCAGGACGTATTCTCAGTACACACTGCCCATGCGTCTGTATAATTTGTGAAAATGAGACATTTATGGTTAGGGGGTGCAGGATGCGTTCCTGAGGCTGCCCGTGTGCCTAGGATTCTGTGTCGCTGAGTCCGACAGCTGCATCTCAGTGGCTGTCCCGCTTCTTCTCCTTCCCCTACACCCTGACAGAAAGTCTCACAATAAGCTTGGCTGTCCAGTGCTTCCCCACTTTAAACTGATTCTACGCTAAGTGTGTTTCCCGGATTTTGTGTCTGATCTTTACAGGGGCTGATGACCTGCCATCTGATGCTGACACTGGGTGGTGCTGGTGGCTTCATGTCAGCCCTGTGATCACAGCTCCCAGGAGGGAGCAAGTGACATTCCAGGGTGGGTTGTGCTACAAACAGGGTTGGGAGGCAAGCTAGAGGCACGGTATTCATCTTCAGCTATGACACCTTCAGGCCACACGGAGCTTTCCGAGCATCTTCGTGGATAACCGGCATGGACCCAGGACGATATTTTTTCCAGAGACAAGGATTCAGCCTATACAGATGTCCCCCTTAAATAAAACTACACTTTAAATGGACATTCTGGTAAGAGGAAGAAAGAGACGAAATGGCTAAAAACGAGATCAACTGTAGAAAAGACAAAAAGCCAAAGGGTTTCTACCAGGTGACTCCATGGCTTCATGTGACCAGAGTTTCTGGTGAGGTCTTTATGCTCAGTCCTACAGTGGTTTGTTAATATAAAGGTCAATGCAGGACCACGTGTGTGTTTGTTTGTTTTAAAGACAGGGCCCCACTATGGCACCTGGCTTGGTCTGGAGTTTTCGGCCCTCAGGCACCTGTATCCCGATTGCTGGGGTTTACAGGCTTGTGTAACCACTCTGAGCTCAAAGGATATCTTCGTTAGAGAGCACCTCTAAGGTTTAAAGTCAGTTTGATGTCTACTATACACAATAGTATACAGTTGTCAATATACAATTTAAAGTGTGTTCGTGGGGTAGCTGGAAATGGTCACTAACCAATGCAGCATAATTCTAAAGTGACCCCTGGGGGTATTTAATGGGCCAACTTGCCCAATTCTGCCCTGTAGTTATGAGACTCTGCCATGTCAGAGCAGGCCACACTTAGCACCTTCTCTGGTGTCTACCTAACATCTACCTAACAAAAGAAACACACAAGTTTAAAGAGCTCATGAAAAGCACTTACCTGGGTCTCTCTCCATTTGAACAGCCAGCCTTGTGTTGGAATTGTCCACACGCCGGGTACTAGAAGGGACCACAGAGAGGTCAAAGGTCATGGTTAGATCACTGCCCTTAGGGAGCTGGTATACAGAACGAATGTGCGATGGGTGTGCAGGTTGCTTACAGGGGAGGAGGGCCACCCTCACCTTGCCAACAGTGTAGAGAGAGAAAAGTTGGTCACATCCACACAGCGCTAAGTTCTCTGGGTTAGGGACAATGTCCTTGTCTTTTAAAACATTGTGAGCATAAAGTTAAAGCCAGTGTTTGGAGTCATGGGTGTTAGCAGTGTCCAAGGCACAGCACAATGGCTCTCAGCCTTCCAGAGGCTGCCCTTCAATACAGTTACTCATGTTGTCACAACCCCCAACCACAGAATTATTTTGTCATTGCTTCCTAACTGCAATTTGGCTACTGTTACAAGTTGTAAGTATCTGCAACACACAAGTTGGGAACCACACATGTATGCACACATGCACGTGTGTGTGTGTGTGTGTGTGTGTGTGTGTGTGTGTGTGTATTGGTGCAGAAGATAGCCTAGGTTGTTGGTCCCTGGGGCACCTGTCACCTTTTGTTTGAGATGGGAGCTCTCCTTGGCCTGCAGCTTTACCACACTGACTAGGCTACCCTGCTCATTAGCGTTTAAGAGTCTGCCTGTCTCTGTTCCCATGTTGCTGTTGGGATGCAATGCTCACACTGTTGGTGTTTTTATTTGGGTCCTGGAGACTGAACTCAGATCCTTATGCCCCCAGGGCAAGTGCTTTACTTGCTGAGCCATCTTCCAAGCCTGTCCAGTTGCCCCTGATGCTACACACCTGACTTAGATTTAAGTGTAATCCTTAACATACTCAGGATAATTTAGCCAACAATGAGCGTTTGTCAGGAATGTCACCAAGAATGCTGAGCTCTTGGCTGACCCTGCCTCCTGGGGATTAGAACTAATAACAAGAATACCAGGGTGGGATTACGTTTTTAATCAATGAAATGAATTGTCTTTAGGAAAAAAATCAACAGCATCATTTGCTTCCTTGTCTGCCTCCAACATTTGTCAACCATCTCGGTAGGGTCCGGTGTGGACGTGGTGAAAGACTCCGCAGGACTACAGAGAACTCTTTGGCTGCTGCCCAGAAGGCCATGGATCCTGGTATACTGCTCCATCCTGTTTCAGGCTCCCTCCCAAACAACCTCACTGCATCTTTCAAACCAGCAGAGCCCAGGGCAACAGAAAATCAAGCAAACAACAGAATCCTTCGTAATGAAGGTTGGAATCCCATGTCTGCATACTCGGTCCCTAAACGGAATTTTAATTTCACCTTAAGACCTAGGACAAATGGAATTTCCAGCTGCAAAATAAACAATTTTTAAAGCGGGACTGAGCCAAAGGAAAGTCAATTATCCAGCTCCTTGGGGATTTCTGGCACTTTCTAAAGCTCTGTCCACTTGCAATGTAATCTTTTCAAAGGGTGGTGGCCATTTGGAACCGCTAAGTCCTCATGAGCAACAGTCACCTGGTACCAGACCTAGGGCACTTGCCGTCTCTCAGAAGGCAAGCGTCTGGTGCTCTGGGCAATCTGAGCTCTCCTCCAGTGAGGTCCTCCTAGAGACTTGGTGCTGACAACTCAGAGGTGCTAATTAGCTCTGTAATTGGATTTTTGCCCCATCTGTCCCACTGCCCGACATCCCCACGGACCCTGCTGCTTCCGTTTTACACTTGCCCATCTCAGGGATGCAACCGATCGGTTCGGATGTGCCCATTGGTGAGGCTTTCCCAAAAGTTGCCTGACAAAGTCACTGCAGCCTGTGAGTCTAGACCTCTAATAGGTCTCTCCAGAGAGGCTAACCTGTAAGGAGGTATCTCTCCCTATGTCATCATGGAGTGGCAGGAGTGGAGCTGGCTTCCTCCCTAAGTTGATCGATCACGTGCGTTCCCTGCCACATGGGTTCAGAAGACCGACTGCTCATGGGAGACACTGCTCTATACCCCGACTTTTAAATGCCCTTGGCTGGTATAGGGTGGCCATCGTTTATCCCCACGGGTGGGAATGGATGGTCCTTCTACTCCCCAGCAGGGCCACAGTCTCAAAGGATCTCAAAGTCCACGTCTGGTTTTCAATTACTCTCCTGTCTTTGTCTCAAGGTGCATTTTGAAAAGCTTCCTTCTGCGTGTCGTGTTTGGTATTTCTTGTTTACTAAACTTTATGGGGTACAGAGAGGAGAGCTGCCTCCTCTGTCTTGTCCCCAGTTTTCCGTTTTGTGGAAGAGCAAATGAACACACCAGGGAGCCTGTGAGCCCCAGTTCCCACCGCTGACATGAGCTGGGGACAGAGGGGACCCTGATGTTCCTGCACAGGGGCTTCCAGGGAAGTTTTGGGTTTTGTTGTTGTTGTTGCTTTTGTACTTTTATTGGTATTTAACTTTCAGTCAGATGTCTACAACCCGTAAATTTTCCATAAGCTCATAAACACGCAGAGAATAAGTTGTGATATGTACTATCTAAAAGGACAATATTTTGTAACTCAGTTACACAGAGAAAGAGTTAGACCTTTTTTAAAAAAAAATGTTTTGACAATATTAGAAGGAAATTTGCTTCAAATGTGATGTTTCAGATTCTAGAATGGGCTGTGTCTACTCCCAGCTCCAGGAACAGAAGGTCAAAGGTCAACACAAAGTTGGCACATCCCTTTTTCCCAGCTGTCCCTCATCCTATTGGCTTTCCCCCTAGAGTGGTTCCCCGACCACGGTGGGGTGGGGGTGGGGAGCAGAATCTGTGTCTGTTCTTAAAAACTGCAGCAAGGAAGACTTTGGAGATGCTCCTCAAAAGAGGACTCCTAACATCTTTAATTTTTCTACCGAAATAATTTCACTTAAATTTTTTATGACATTTATCAGGTTTTCTGTATGTGGAAGAGAACTCACAAGAGTCAGCCCTCTCACCCCACCATGCTTGACTAGGGATCAAACGCAGGTTGGACTTGGTGGCAAGCATCTTCACCCACCAAACCATCTCCCTGGGTCCCCAAAAAATCCTCCTTAAAATCTGCAAATGGTTTTCTTTTCCCCAAACCTCAGAGCCAAGTTTTCTCACCAAGGCCTCCCTGGCTGCAGCAAACTGTGCCCTGATGATACAGAAACCTGAAACACGCAGCAGTGACTTTCAAACACATTCTGCTGCGACGCTCACCACGCAGGACCTGCTGCGCTCCGCTGTCTCTGTGCCGTTGGACAATATCCCCTGAATCTCACATTCTGATGATTCTCTTACTGGCCATTTCTCATTTCAAAACCACGAAGGGAAGCTAGAGAGATGCTCGGAGGGTAAGAGCGCGAGCTCCCGCAGATGAGCTGGGTTCAGTTCCCAGCACCTGGGTCAGGTGGCTCATGCTGTGTGTAATCCCACACTCCAGGGGATCCTTCTGGCCTCAGCGTGAGGAGAGGTGAGGCCCCCCAACAGTGCTCACATGCACTGACCCACACACAGATGCACACACACAGATACATGGGCACACACACACCATTAAGAACATAGAAACCAAATCACCAAAAATCATGAAGGAGGATCTGTGAGATGTCTCGAGAGAGGGGCCAGGGTGTTAATAGATTGTTTCCAAAGTGACAAGACAAAATCGGGTATGACAACTAAGTCCACATAAGAGGAACCACCACATGCAAAGGCAAGTCATCCTGGAGCCCACCTGTCCTTCCCACAGTGCACTCTGCTTCCAGCAGAAAGAATGACACTGCCCAGCAGTATACCCTGCAGTGTCTTCTGAGTCTCAGTGACACCTGCCTCCCCTGGTGGGGACTCTGATTAATACTGCCAAGAGGTCTAGGCCTGAGGGAGTCCTAACTGACCAGGTACATGGGACATGTCCAATAAGCCTCTTGTCCTGTGTCTATATTTACAACATGCAACAAGAGGGTTTGGGACGATGTAGCTTTAAAGGCTGTGCATCTCAGGATGGGTCATAGCTCAGTTGGTAAAATGTCAGCCTTGAAATCCTAAGGACCCGAGTTTACTCCCCAGAAGGTACGTTTCAGAAAACCCATGCCTGGTGATGCACATCGGAATCCCAGCAGCAGAGAGGCAAAGGTAAGGGCATCTCTGGGGGTTTCTGGTCAGTCCGGCGAGCCCTACTTAGTGAGTTCCATGCCAACGAGAGTCCCCGTTTCAAGGAACCAAGATGTTTGTCTCCTGCAGAACAAACCCTGAGGTTGTCCTTGAGGTAGGCTTTTCTTTTGTTGGCACAGAGCAGCTTCATATCCAAGACGACAACACTGTAAAAGCAGTGGTCTCCTCTCTCCGGCTGCCCTGCCTCGGAACAGACCTCCCCTGCAGCTGTCCCAGCCTTGCACCCCTCTCAGCCATCCATCACCTGGAGTCCCCTCCCCTGAGGCCCAGTGACCTGGTGACCTTGAAGAGTCAGCAGCTCCAGACAGCTGGAGAGCAGGTGGGCACATGTGGCTCTGTGTGCAACCCTGCACACGGCAAGCTTCACGGCTCTGCGCTTTTCCAGGACTTTGCCACTCAGCAAAATGGAACTGATTCCAAGGAAACCACGCACCGTAGCGTGAAGAACAGTACGCAGCCACACAGGAAACTCGATGTGCTGCCTCCCCTCAAAGGCCCCCTCCTTCTGAAACATCGACACAGTTGCTCTTGGCCTAGCCTGGAGTGTCAGGCCTGCTCCTGAGGGCTGTGTGAGAGCTTCCTCATAGGTCAGCAGAATGGCGGGGACAGGTCAAGCTAACCACTTTGCTCAACCAGACTTAGGCCCGGGATTCTACACCCCCCCCCCCAAAAAAAAAAGAAAAAAAAAAAAAAAGAATCCAGGGCCTGGAGAGAGATGTTCGAACACTTCACCAGACCAGAGGAACCATTTTCCTCTAGTCTAGTTCAGCGAGCCACTGTGTCAAATTCAGATTATTGAAGAGACAGGCATGGGTGACCCAAAGGCCACTACATCACCAAAAATCCCACCGACGTAAGTGATGGCTCAGAATAGCGGGGCCCCTGGACGCAGTGCGCAGGCAGCTCCTCTGAAGAGCGTCTCCTAGCGACTGCCTTTCCTTTACACCTTTGCACCTCCTGAGCCGTGTATGTCTCGTGACTGCTCAGATACACGAGCCTGTCGTGGGCACTCCAGTCAATCCACAACAGCCGGTTCGTGTCTTGTGACAGCAGAGCCCGTCTCGGGGCTGAGCTTGCACCCAGTGCTGACAGAGCAGGGGGAGGGGGAGAAGAGGGGACGCCCTGATACAGAAGGAAGGGTGTACTTCAGCTCACAGAGGTGACAGTCTGCGTGGCAGGGAGGTGAGGTGGCAGGAGCGTGAGGCCGCCAGTCATCCACGGTGAGCAGGATGAGACAAACGCCCGCCCTCAGCTCGCTTTCTCCAGCAGCCCACCAGATGCTCACACTTACAGCGGACAGACATCCCCACTTCTATTAACTCCACATGCTCCATGCCAGACACGCCCAGAGTGTGTGATTCTGGATCTCATCGTGTTGACTGTAAAGTGTAATGGCCATGACTCCCTCTACCATGTCACAGTTCTGACACACCCTCTCTCTGACTAGGACCTGTGCACTCCAGACTTCACCTCCTTCTTCATATTGTACTGGACGTGCTGTCCACAGTCTCATTCTCTGCCTCTTCCCTGCTGTGGCCAGTATGATCAGTGTGACTAGTGTGATCAGTGTGACCAGTGTGACCAGTGTGATCACTGTGACCAGTGTGAGCAGTGTGACCAGTGTGAGCAGTGTGAGCAGTGTGAGCAGTGTAATCACTGTGACCAGTGTGATCAGTGTGACCAGTGTGAGCAGTGTGACCAGTGTGATCACTGTGACCAGTGTGATCAGTGTGACCAGTATGATCACTGTGACCAGTGTGAGCAGTGTGAGCAGTGTGATCACTATGACCAGTGTGAGCAGTGTGACCAGTGTGATCACTGTGATCAGTGTGATCACTGTGACCAGTGTGAGCAGTGTGATCAGTGTGACTAGTGTGAGCAGTGTGAGCACTTTGACCAGCATGACCACCAGTACAACCAGTGTGATCAGTGTGACCAGTGTGACCAGAAGATGCAGACACTGTAGATTTTCCCCAAATGTCATCACATTAAGCTGAGGTTTGTTGAGTTTAAAGTTCTCTTTGTCCCTCACTCTGTTTAGACTTTGTCCCGTTCGATCCGGCATCTCTCAGGGCTCATTTATGTCACCTCCTTTATGCTCCTGTGGAAGCTAAGCCATGGCAGTCTTTAAATATGTCTCTTCTGCCAGCAGCACCTGTATGCCGTCTCAGGCAGTTCTCCTGTTGTCACAAAGCCTCCTTGGCCCAGCTACTCACAAAGACCCGGGATTTGTTGTTCATGGCACTGGAGCCTGCATGTCTGAGACAAAGGTTCTGGAAGAGGCCTCTTCTGGACCACAGATGGCCAAGATCCTGTGACCTTACGGTAGGAAGGGACTGGAGAGAAAGAGGGCCCAAGTCTACTCATCAGGGCTCACCTAATGATCTCCCAAAAGTCCTGCCGCCTCCCTCGGTAGTCTGAAGTGAGAGGGCGTGACAGGAATACGGAGATGGGGAGGGGAGAGAGGCAAATGGAACCCTCGGAGCACCACATGTGCTTTCACTCCACTCAGGCCCCACAGGTCTGAGCATAGCACGGAGCTCTGGGTCCTTCCCAGATGGCGAAGGTGCTTTGCAGCCTCCCCGATGACTGCACAGAAGGGTGGGGATAGAAATCTCCCCAAACACCAGTTTAAGGAAAACTGTGTCAGAATTCCTAGCGTGACTCCCTTTGAGTCCCTCAGACAGCCAGTGTTTCTGAAGGTCTTCGGAACCACATCCCTGCTCTCCTGCCTGTGTCTTGCAAGTGGAGCTGCTGAGCCTGAGAAGAGGATGCAGGGAAGAACCGGACATTCCTCTTGGGAACAGGGACAAATGGACTTACAAGATGACAACACACCTGGACTTTGAACTCTGACCCCTCTCCACGCTCTCCCACCGACCTGAGATGGGCACTGTTTCTCATGCTTACAGTCATTGCAGGCTTGACAGCTCAGCATCAGGACCGTCGAGATGAGCTGGGGTGAAGTTACCCAGCGACAGCCTATCCAAGGGTCCCAGTGAAGCTCAGAGGCTACATCTGCTCCAAGTTCTGCTGCTATAAGCAATGTTCAGGATGCTTCTGATCTCCCCTGAAGTGAGGCCCCCTGAGAGAGCAGGCCCATACTTTCCTCTTCCAGATATGTTCCTTTTGTGACTAAGGCTGTCTGGGATGAATACTTTAACCAAATATCACTGAGAGGTGTGCATGTGCATGTATGTGTGTGCATGCATGAGTGTACATGTGCTCTCTGTGTTCTCTGTGTGTGCTGGGTATATCACACACACAGAGAAAGTGTGTGTGTGTGTGTGTGTGTGTGTGTGTGTGTGTGTGTGATGTTGAAAGGCTTTAACAGAAAGTACTCAGGGACCAGAAGAAGGGCAGCTTCCAGGATTTCCTTGGTGTGTTCTGTCAAATGGAGGAAACAAGACCATACAGAGCAGCTGTTAAAGCTGAACCGACTGTTAGACATGAGAAGGGGGTCGGCAAACTTGGAGACTTTGGTCCCCGCCCTTACTGCCATCCTGGCCCTGCTTCGCCACAACTGTTATTTCCAGCACCAGACCTAGGGCTGGCCCACCAGAGTCCAGCAGGCCATCACAGCCATGGGACACCCACCTCACCACGCAGCTTCATGATCTGCACCTCAGCAACAATGGCAACCAGGTAGGAAGAGTGCTATTGTCCAAGAGCCCCGTGAGCAGGCTCACAGAAACTCCGGAGAGCGGACTGTTGGCTGGAGTGTGCAGGACCCTCCCTGCATCCCCTTCGAGGGACACAGATGCACTCCAGTACCAGCCCCAAATCTCCTGCCTTGTACTTAAGAAGAGAGCCAGGCATGAGCCAGAGAGTCTAGGAGTCTGGGGCAGGAGGATCATGTTAGAACCCAGGCTGGGCTAAGACAGGATTTCCAAAACTGAACAGAGGAGAAAGAAAACCAGGAAGGAAGGAAAGAAGGAAGGAAGGAAGGATGGACGGACGGAAGGAAAAAAGGAAGGACGGAAGGAAGAAAGGACGGAAGGAAGGAAGGAAGGAAGAGATGGAGAGATGGAGGGATAAAGAGGAAAAGGTAAAGTTTTCTCCAGTTAGGGTCCCCTGAACCTAATCTTGTGGGAAATGTGCTCAGTCAGGTAAATACCTCAGTCAGGTAAATATCTCAGCCGTGGTGGCAAAGGGATTCCTTGCAAAGCAGACATACTAGCCTGCCAAGGATCACGGTAGCTTGTATGCACATGGGGCTTAATGTGTGCTGAGATGCTGACTCATTTTTTCCTTTCTCATTGTCACCTGCTCTTACTGACAAGGAAGGAGAGATCTGAGTCTGCCAAAGATGAAGGGCTTTAATCCATGTACCCCACTGCCGACCCCAGGGCACATGCCTATTCTCAACAAATTTCTTCACAGCAGAAACTGAAAGCCATGGTCTACTACCTTCAGGCCAACCTCAGCCACGAAAGGCACAAAACAAGATACCAGAGTTCTACCAAGTGTAGGCATGGCACGGATGAACAAGGCCTTTGCCCGTGATGGTGGCCTGGTTCACAGTTCTCTCCTGCAGGCAGTCCTCAAAGCCCCCTTGACAATTCACTAAGTGGTCTTTGAAACCACGCAGCAAGGGCTAGGGATGTAGATCTTAGAGGCCTTGCCTGGTACACATGAGACCCTGGCTCTGATTCTAAGCACTGTGTTAAGAGGTTGCGTAAGCACAGCACCAGAGAGGGAGAACAGGAGGGTGACCAGAAATCCAGTGCCTTCCGGAGCTATCTGAGGATCGTGAGGCATACACTGAACCCAGTTGCAGAAAGAAAACCAATTACCAGCAAGCCACTGGGCCCGTATTTGTTTCTGCCCCCAACGAAGAGTGACAAGCTCTTCACTGAACTTAACCATGTTCGGAGCTTTTGCTTCTGTCCGTATTATCGAAAAATAACAACAAAACACCCCATCCTATCACTACATCCACAGAGAATCCGGTGCCTGGTTCTAGTCGTTAAGGGAAAGGTGAACCTGGAAGCCATGGTCTCTTACCTAGCATGTTCTACAGGTTCCGTGGCGCTCCTGTCTGGGCAGACACTTGGCCGAGGCACCACGTAGCTGAGATTCTGATGCTCACACAGGGATATGACAGAGAAGGAAGTAGAGAACCTCCCTAGAGGCAATCCCAGCACATCAAAGCACATTGGCCATGACCTGCCCATCTCATCTCTTAGGCCAGCAGCTAAGAACCAGCTGTACCACTCTTTTTAGCTCTCCAGCTGCATCATTAACACTTTCACACTTCGTACTGTACCCTGAGACCACCGGCTCACCACAGGGGCAGTGGATCTCCGACTCAGTGCACCAGCAGCAGATCACAGATTCCTATCATGAACTGAGGAGTCACAGGAGCCTGGGTCAGACCCTTTGTACAGAGGATGCAAATAGTCCAAAATGATCCCGGGGGATCGAGTGCTGGGACACACGGAAATATGGCTACTTAGCAGCCCTGCTTTAGCTCTTACTTGTAGCTTCTCTCCCAGAACTTCACCGGCCTGACGTAAGATGTGATGAATATGACGCTCCCAAGGAACGGACTCAGGGGTGTGGAGAAGATTGAGGTGGCAAATGTCTGGAAAAAAAGCATGGCGGAGTCTGAGAGGTTGGGTTAAGGTGGAATACACGCTGTCATAAAACACCATTCAGTGGGTCGCGTGTCCCACATCTGTAATCCCAGCACCAGGAAGGTGGAACGGAAGTTAACATTCATCCTTAGCTACAGCAAGAATTCAAAGCCAACCTAGGCTACAAGGAGGCTATCAATATAGACATCAATACTGACCTCTGAGTGAGTGTGTGCACGCATGCACACACACACATACACACAGACAGACAGACACACACACCTGCACACACACTAAATAAAAAAAATGTTGGGAACTGTAGGGAGGCATGGTGGAAGGTGGGGGAAGGGAATAAGTGAAGAGCCTTTGTGGGACAATGGATGAAGGAACTCAGCTGAACCGTCACTAATCGCACCAATGCAGGCCCTGGACAAGATCGTAGTGCAGAGGTCAACTGCAGAGGTCAACCCCTTCTGTTCCTCCCAACAGAACGTGCAAAAGGTGAGCCTACAAGGCAGGTGACCCATGAAAAGCACAGTGAAGATGAAATCCTCAACACCAATAATTAAATACTTTACGAAAATCATTAGGAGCTTAAAGAGATGTGGGGGTGGAAAGCGGCCTCCCCAGCATGCACGCTTAGACTGTAGTCTAATTGTGAGGGCCTGATAGATGGGCACAGAGTCCACACCTGCTTAAAGGGTGAGCTTCTCTCCCGAGAGGCTGGAAACTCACAAGCCGATGGAGGTGGCGCGAGAGGAAACATGCTGGAACTAGAGAGAGCAATTTACCCGCCAGTGCCCTGCTGGCTGCAGAGCTAATCCAATTCCAAAACAGAGCAAATTAGTCTGTTCTCGATGTGGGATGGATCCCACGTTTCTTAACAGGGTGATGAGAAAATTAACGCTTGGCAATTAGGTGGAATCCAGGCTGACATTTACGGATCTGGCAGCTTTATCCGGACCGTTATGTAGACCCAGCTTCCCCACCCTCCATCTCATGGGGACTCCAGGTCCTGAGAGTCCTGACCTTCATCAACAAGGCTGAAGAGGTCTGTGGACTTGAAGAGGCTTCAGAGGTGATGGGCGCATGGGGGCAGTTGGAAGGTCTTGTCTTAGCAGAAGGGAGTAAGTGATGTCACTAAAGTTTTAGAGAAAAGATGGATGGAATATTCCAAAAATGGTTGTCAAATATCATATACAATATGGATCTTGAATGTCTTCATTTCTTGTGCGTGTGTGTGTTTGTACTTGGCTGCACATGCATGTGAAGGCCTTGAGTATCTCTCCTCAGATGCTGACAATCTGTTTCGGAAGACATGGTCTCCCATTGTCTGGACCTCCCATTGTCTGAAGCTCCCATTGACCAGGAGGGAGCTCACCAAGAATGCTGCTAGGCCAACTGGCTAACGAGTTCCAGAAATCTACCTGTCTCTACCTCCCCATCACTGGGATCACAAATGCCTACCAACACATCCAGCCTGTTTCCATGACTCCTGGAGGCCAACTCTGATTCTTGTGCCGGTAGGGCCAACACGCCAGCCACTGAATTATTTCTTAAGCCCTAGTGTGTCCATGCCATAAGGAAGATGTCTACACACTGAAGCACTTGGTTTTCCCCCATGCAGCATACCTGCTTCTTCGTTTGTCTGGGATTCAGTGAGTAGACCACACAGGTTCTGGTATGAACAGGGTAAATGTACAGGACACGCAACCGTTTAGCTATGAGCCCTGAGGGATAACTGGGGTCCACATGCTTATTGTTGAGCACAGATACCAACAGGAAGTGCTGGGGACCGGGATCCCCACTTTAAAGTATCGCCATGGTTCCTTGACTATGCATTTGCTATTCTTTGATAATTTTAATGTAAGAAACATGCTTGGAAGTCCCGACGAGAAACCTTAGACACACATCAGAATAGGAAGTCACCTCGGTTTTCCCACCCGCTCTAGCTTTATATAAAGGACTCTTTAGGCAAACAAAATGCCTACCAGCTGAAGAATGGTGTAAGCATGTTTTTTTTTTCTCTTAGCCTATCCTCCCAAATAACCTTGAAATGGTTTATAAGTATCAACACAGGTCTAAAAGCAGGCATATGCTGTGCTGGGGGAAAGTAATCATCAAATTTCACCCCCGCAGTTGTGACTCCTGCAAGTGACAATGATAACCTGCCTGTGAGATGTGCCCATTGTTAGGCTAGTGGCACAGGGTTGGAGGACTAACCAACAACTTTAAAGATTGGATTTAAGGCTCACTCCATGAGATTGAGTCCATACCTCAAACTATCACTGAAGCCAAGAGCCTGAGACTAAGGACACGATTGCTCCTATGGGACGCCCACTATCATCCTGGCAAGTGAATGCAGCAATAAAACTATTCCTAGTGACATACTGCTATAACCACAGACCGAACCATGTGTGGAGAGAGACCTTGGAGTGCACAGCTCTGAGCAGATGCCTCTGTCACACCCCTGTCACCTCTCAAGCCTCAGGAATATATGTGGAAGAGGAGGAGGAAAGATTGTAAGAACCAGAAGTGATTGAGGACTTGAAAAAATGTTTTAGGGCTGGAGAGATGGCTGAGCTGTTGAGATCACCGACTGCTCTTCCAGAGGTCCTGAGTTCAATTCCCAGCAACCACATGGTGGCTCACAGCCATCTGTAATGGAAACTGGCACCTTCTTCTGGTGTGTCTGACGACAGCAACAGTGTGCTCATAATTTTAAAAATGTTTTAATAAATTTTGAAAAATGTAAAGACTCAAGAATACATTATTAATTAGTGATTATCACAAGTACATCTATCTGTCCTGCAAGGAATTTTAGTGAACTGTCTGAAATCTTCATGGGAGTAGAGCTTCCAGCCTCCCTCACACCAATAAACAGCGCCCAAAGTACATTGTCAGAGTTTAGTCCGAGGAGGTCCTTCACCAGAGACCATCAACACAGCCATCGTTTCGTGTCCATCTGTACTGCTTGGTCTCTTTCTTTTTTTTTTTCTGTTTTTCTCTTTTGAGGATTTAATGGCAGGGCTGGGGCAGGAAAAGTCTAGCTGCTGTTCCTTTAGTAAGGAGGATGCCCTTGAGTGGGATGAGGTTGACCATGGAGTATGGAATTGGTTAGGGGGCACCTAGGGTCCCTCACATATTGCTAGGCAGCATGAGGTCTCTCCAGCTGGTGAGAAGGAATGTCAAATAGCACTGAGGCTCGTGTGGACAAGGACAGGTCCTCTCGCATGGGTGCCCTGACCACTTCCTTCACGTTTTGAGGAGCTTGCCCATAGCCTCAGGGGAGTGTGGTTTGGTCATTGTCCCTCTGAGGCCCAAGGCTCCTCCCCATTGTTCCTAACTCCTGACTTAGGGAGTCTAGGGACAGACTGATAAGCATTCTTCCTGCAGGGGCTGGAGGGGAGGAGGTCTTGCGGAAAGATGGGTGGTTCAGATAGGGCCAGTGGTTGTCCTGAAAGCATTATGAGTTTTGAATGCCTGGTATTTGAGGAATGTAGCTGGGCTCAGTGATGGTGGCAGTGGCAGCAGCATAGGACAAGATGGTGGCCCAAGCCCAGGGACTAGAATGTGTAGCTAATGCCTATGGTCCCAAAGTCCTTCCAATATGGGGTCAATAGTCTTAATATAGGGTTAGATGGTGAGAAGGGCAGATGCAGAAAGGGTGGCCAGAAGGGGCAGAGTGCAGATGGTGTACATTTCAAGGGCTCAGAGCTTGTGAGGGTTCACCCACTTGTAGGTACCCTCATACTGGAAGCTCACTCCCGTCATCAGCTCATCTGCCTCTGTGGGGCCGAGGCTGCCATTGACACAGGGGACGGGCTGGGGCTTCTCCATATCAATCGTGTGCGGCAGTGGTGTGAAGATACGCCAGGCTTCCCTGAGTTCGTCACTATTGACAAAGTGAATCTGGCTCCCACAGAAGACATCCAGGATGAGGCGTTCATAGGCATCAGGGAGCTTCACGTTCTTGTATCTACTGCCATAGGTTAGGTCCAGCTCGGACTCCTCAGGGTTGAAGAACATGCCAGGCTTCTTGGTCATCATCTTGGTGTATACCGCCTCATCAGGCTGCACACGGATAACCAGCTCGTTACACTTGCACTGCTGGTGGAAGATGTCACCGGCCACATCACGGAACTGGAGTATCACCTCAGCTTTGCGCCCATTCAGGGCTTTGCCGCAGCGCAGAATGAAGGGTACTCCATCCCACAGCCCATTCTCCAGAGGACAGCTGCTGCAGAGGTGGCAGTGGTGGACCCATGGGGCACTGTGGAGTCATCTAAGTACCCATTGGTAGCTTCTCCCTCTCCATTAGGGTTCCCCACATACTGACCAAAGACCACGTTGTCGGTTTTCACTTCTGAGATGCGTTTCAAAAGTTTGACCTTTTCGTCACAGACATCCTCTGAATCTGTGGAGGCAGGCTTTTCCATGGCCACCAGACACAACATCTGCAGGAGGTGGTTCTTCATGACATCCCTGATGATCCCAAATTCATCAAAATAGCCCCCACGACCTTCAGTACCAAAGGGCTCTTTAAATGTGAGGATCACACAAGCAATGTTGTCTGGATTCCAAATGGGGATGAAGATTGGCCAATCTCAGCACCATGAGGTTCTGGACCATCTCTTTGCCCAGGTAGTGGTCAATGCGGGTAGATCTGGTCCTCACGAAACAGGGAGGAGATGTGGTTGGACAGTTGATTGGAGCTCTGCAGGTCTCTCCCGAAGGGCTTCTCCATTATGATGCGGTTCCAGCCTGTCTGACTCATGCAAGTCTCTTGAATGTTCTTGGTGACTGCTTCGTAGACTGTGGGGGGCAAGGCCAGGTAGAAGAGATGGTTGACCTGCATCCCCTGCTGCAGGGCGTTCATGTGGCTCGTTGAAGTGCTTGTAGGAGGTTGGATCATCATTACTGGCCAGCTACAAAGGAGTTACGGGCAAAGAACTCCTCCAGCCTGGGTCTTTCTTCTGGAGTGGCTTTAAAGAAGGGCTCACTCTGTGGATGTCATGCACTGTAAGTCGTGAGCGGGTACAGCCCACGATGAAGGTGTCTTTGGGTAAAAGGCCATCCTGGAACAGCCACCAGATGGTGGGATAGATCTTCTTGGCCATGATGATAAATATGTGTGTATCAGCTTGGTGGAAGGCATCACCCTGGCGCAACTCTTCCCTCAGGATCCTACACACCTGGGTCAATCTCAGGACCACCTGCTCTGCCATGTTTTCTGGGTTTAGTTGCCATTGCCAAAAATGGTCACAGGTCTGGAGTGTAAAGCCCGTTTGTATCGGTTGTTTTAACTGTCATCCTGACAGAACCGAGAACCACCCAGGAAGAGAGTCTTGGAGGAACTGTTCAGATCATGTGCTATGTGCATGTCTTTGAGGGATCATCTTGATTGTTTACTGAAGTGGGAAGACCCACCCAATGTGTGTGACACTACTTCATGGGCAGGACTGTGTGAAGAAAGCTGATTACACACTGGAGAGTGTCTTCTCACCGGCCTTAATGGAGAGTGTGATGGATTGAGTTTCTGCCTCGATTGCCCCTCCCTAATGATGCCCATAACCCAGAATGTGAACCAAATAACCCTTCCCTTGCCTAAGTTGCTTTCAGCAGAGTGGTTGTCATGGCAACACAAACAAAACCACAACACTGTCTCAGGCTCCACCCAGGAGTTTGATGACCCCAGGAATCCACTCATCTTACTGGGGCTCTGACGCCAGTTGCTCTGAGCTTCCTGATCAGAAACACAGGAGTCTGGTTTTATAGCCTTACTGGACTGGACGTGTGTAGGTCCTACCTATCTGGAACTTGTAGGCAATCCTCCTGCCTATTGCTTCCCGCACCACCATGACTGGCGTTGACTTCTGTATGTCTCTCTACATTTGTGTATAAGATTTAGTTATCTGTGTCAATGTGATCATTAGAAATGGCATCTCCAATTTGCTTTGAGCTGGATTAAACTGAACTAAAGCTAATAATCACTGTGGAAACACATTAAAAATGTATAGAAACTAGGTCTGTTTAGCAACCACAAAATAAAAACAGTAATTTATTTTTTAGTCTCCAAACGTATTTTGGGGTAATTTTCCTTGTATCTAATTCTAGATTTCTTAATATTAATGAAGGTAGATATTAAAACTATATGATATTACAATATAATAAATAAAATATTGAATTAACTAACCCTATCCATCACATTTAAGGGCAAATGGATGTGTACAAGTGCACTTAACTTCACTCAATTATTTAATCAGTTATCTTCCATGTAAGAGTTCAACCCTCTGACTGCATACCTGGCGTTAGGAACCGGAAGACTGTAAAGATGTAAAATTTGGGTCAGCTGGCTAGACATTCTGAATTCTGCTCCTGGGACCCACATGTTGGAAGAGGAGAAACCTTTCTCCACAAATTGCCCTCTGACTTTCACATCTGCACCACAGCAATGCCTCTCACTAAATTATATATATAATATATATGCATATTATATTATGCACACACACACACACACACACACACACACACACACACACACACACACACACAAAGTAAAAATAACCACTGTGCATGCATTGAGCAGCAGGCAGCGTCCAGAACGACACAATGTCTTTTAAGGTTAAGTGGCCTGAAGGGGCAGGGAGTGCCTGTCCTACACATGTTAAAATGCAATCGAACAGAGACAGTGCTGTTACTGCCAGGTCAGTGAGAGCGCCTGTCTGTAAGATGCAGCCTCAGCTTGGCAGGTGAGGGCGAGCAGAAAGGATACGAGGAATGGCGAAGAGCTGCGCAAACACGTGGAAGGAAGATCCCCAGGCCATCTGCCAAGGGGCCACGTAGGCCAGGACAAACTGCAGCTTGTGAAGCAGGTCCTCAAGCTGAAAGAAAAGAGAGGTGGGTGAGAGAAGACAGAGCCAGCCCGGTAGCCACCTCAAGGTCACTCAAAGGATACTGTCTATGGGGCAGAGGCCACAAGATCACCGCTTCATCTGTGTCATGGTGTCTTCTGTCCTGTAGGCAGTGGGAGACAGTGTCTGATGACACTTCACAGAGGCCACAGGTCATAGAGACATGACTGGTTCATCTCAGCAGGTCCACGTGTGGACAGCATGTCTGCCTTTCTTACAGCAGTACTCACAGCTGTTCTTCACAGGGGAACCTCGTAGCAGATCTGTTCATATCCCGTGATGTTTCTCAGGACACTGTGTGTGTGTACGTGTGTGCATGCAAGTACACATGTGTGCACACATGGGAAGAACAGAGGTCCACTTCTTGTTTCACTGGCACAATACACTTTATTTATTTACTAGATGTGTGTGTGTGTGTGTGTGTGTGTGTGTTCACATCCCTGTGGTGGGGGTGTGTTTGTATGTGTGTGCATGGGGAGGCCAGAGGTGAACCTCAGATGTTATTCCTCCAGTGGTGGTCTCCTTGTTTACCTGCTATTTGTTTGTTTATTTTGCATGTACATGTGGTGGTGTGCATGTATGTATACCTGTTTGAGTGTAAAGCTGCATGCGTGTCCAGGTGGGCATGCATGTGGGGTTCACTGAGCCAACTTGTTTTCTGGGACAAGGTTGCTCAGTGGCTGGAGCCACCGATTCTTCTGGCCTGAAACCCCAGGAGTCCTCCAGTCTAGCTCTGGAATGGGTTCCACGCACGCGCTTCCAGTCAGCTTCGCGCACCGCCTCTGTGCGGAAGCCGTGATTGTGAGAAGTGCTTTATCATCTCCTTAGCTTGCTGCTCGTGTTGTTATTTCAACCGTGAAGCTGCCTGGACTTGGGGAAAGCACATCGCTCCACCTATGGAACGGCAGGTTAGAAAGTGCTTACGGATGCTGAGTTGGGCAGGGAGAACCACACCAGCTGCACAGGCCTGACAGTCAAGAGGACCTTGCTCTAGCAAGCCCTGTCAGGGCAAGGTCCCATCTTACTGTAATTATTTAAAAGTGTGTGTGTGTGTGTGTGTGTGTGTGTGTGTGTGTGTGTGTGCTCTATGGAGGGGTGCATGCATGCCCTGCTGCACATGTGGAGATCAGAAGACAGCAACTCTGTAAGTCAGTTCTCTCCTTTGCTCTTACACGGGTTGCAGAGATTGAACTTGGGTGGTCAGGCAAACAACCATTGCCTTTACCCACCGAGACACCTCGACAGCCCAATATGCCATCTCCTAAGTTCGCAGGAAGCCCAGTCTCCCTGCCCTACATTGTCCAGACACTATGTTGGTAACTTAGTATAATGACTATTAAGAATTCACCTCTTGACTCGTGTCTACGTCAAACTGCAAGTAAGAGCAAGACTTGCTTAAGTGATTCATACCCCGTTCCCCTCAAAAGCCGGGTAACGGAAAGTTTCTTCCATTTTTCCCAGGGTGGCTGCATCCTGGGAGGCTCTTCCGACACCTTCTCATGAAGCTGGTAAGTAGGTCAGGCCCAGCCATGCAGTCAGAAGAGCTGCTCCAGGGAGGGCACATCTGCATGCACGGGGCTCTTGCGGGTCCAGCACAGCGGCATTGTGATTAAATGAATCTATTAGAATTATTTTTTGCTTAGCACAGCGGTTTGTATTTACGCATAAGCAAAACTAGTAATCAGACATCAAAGGCGTCCAAGCCCAGCATTTTCCTGCTCTAATTGTGCCCGGGGCTCCAGCTCTTCTTATTCTTCCCCCATCTCTCCTGGTGTTTCCTTTCCCTCATGAATATCATGAAGGGTGTGATGCCTGCTTAATACACAGTGCCAAACAGAAGCCTTGGGTGGGGCTAACCTGGACTGTTTGCTGCCTGTGGAGAAGCCAGGATTCCTCGATGTCAGCTCTTTCTATCTCCTTCCCTGCCTTTCCATAGATCCTGAGAAAGAGATTGCGTGTGGAGGAAGGACTTAAAGCCCAAACTACATGGGTTTAAGACTATGGGCTGGAATGTCCTAGACAAATATTCACTCTTGAATTCCAAGTATGCACACCATGCCCAACTTTTCTATCTTGTTTTGGGGTTCCAGCTCAGACCCTACTGCTTGCAAAGCAAACACTCTAGCTACAGAAGCACCTCCCCCAGGCCCTTAGAGGCCAATGTGACCACATTCTCCACCCCTGGTCTCCTGCCAAAGAAGCACAACTCTGACCCTCCTCTGCTGCTGCTGTTAACCACGGTCTCAGTGTCACTTGAAACAACAGCCCCCCCCCCCCAATGTGGCTTCTCCAAACAGGCCACCAGTGGTTTCCAAGTCTCGTTCTGTCCTTTCCTGTCCTCCTCCTCCACCACTCTTCTGCCACGCTGGTTCAAGGCCCTATCACGAGCCATATGGGCGAATTCCGGAAAGAGACATTGAGGTGTTTGTTCCTGTGATCCTTGCACTCCAGAGGATGAAGGTCAAAGCCACAGAGCTCAAAGGACAGCCAGAGCTGCATGGGACAGCTTTGTTTCAAGACATCACACACACTCACACTCACTCACAACCTATAGTCACAAACATGTGACTGCTGCCCAGCTACACCTGTTTCCCAATGTTTAGCCATCACAGGAATCAAGTAGCACCCCTGCTCAGACCTCAGGGTCCCCATTATGTGCTTTTCCTGTTCTTGCCTCTAGATGCTTAGAACACACCTCTCCTCCCCAAGCCTTCCCACCTCCCAGACACTAGGAGGCCTGCAACACACGTTCTACCTTCAACTTCTGCACCTGTCAAAGCTTCTGTGGATTTCACGGGCCTGACACCCTCCCTCCTCCCTGAAGCTCTAGGCCAGAGCCTTCCCTTCCAGTCCTGAAGGCTGCCTAGCACCATTTCTAGAAGCTTCAGTCAGAAGATGTCTTACTGGGGAAGTTCCTGTCTTAGACTTAGCTGCCAGCACCACAAAATACAGACTCAGCTTGAAAGCCTGAACCTGAACCTACTTCCTTCACATGCCGATATGAGACCATGCAACTACTCACTTTATTCTCCTGCCTCTGTTTCCTCTTATAAAGCTGTAAAGATGGATGGGGTGTTGGGAGCGGTTCCTGGTCCATGCACAGTGCCAGGGCTATGCTGACACTCACACTGTTGGCCATTGAGAACCCTGGGACAGAGCTTGGTGCCCAGAGAAGCTTCATTCCTTCTTGTGTGTGATGTATGTGTGTACATGTTTATGTGTGTGCACATTTGTACACACGCAGTTCAGTGTCATGTGACCTCTTCAAAATGCTGGATGTCTTATCTTTTGAACTAGGGTTTCTCACTGAACCCCGTGTTTGCAGCTGGTCGGTGAGCCTTCCCACTACCTGCACAGACCTCAACTGTGGTGCATGTCCTCACGCTGGGGTTTCCATGTAGGCTCTGGGAAGCTGAACCCAGCCCTCTTTCCAGGCCAATAACTGCTTTTTGAACAAAGTGTTTTGAATAAATTCCTTTGTAAAAGGCTGAACTCTATTTTGAAAAAGGCATTTTATTTTAAATATGAGTATCTACCCATACCCATGAAGTACAAGGAAATACCCTTTAGAGAGGCTGCAGAAACCCTGAACATGAACTGCCGGGCTGCACACTGAGGCTCGGCAGCAATTATTCAATCACCACGGACAGCCTCGCCATTAATTTTAATTTCCTGAGTGGCAAAAGCATGTTCGCTGAACTAATGGCCTGTGGAATTTCATGTTTAATGTGTTAGGGGATGGCAGGGTTCTCTCAGGTCATGCAAACACACCCTCTTGCAAACGGCACTAAGACAGAGTGATTCCTATGGATGTCCCAGGACCAGCGGGATGCTGTGCAAGAACTGTGTCATCTTTGGTCTGCTTACGATCAAATATTCCTAGCCACCAAGTGTCCTCCTCACACAACTCACTGTGAGTCAGACAGACAGATATACATGGACCAGGCAGACCCCAAAGCACTGCAAGGGTTTTTGTTTGTTTGTTCTGTCTTTCAACTCTCATGAAGAGTTTGATGTAGTCAAGAATGACCTTAAACTTTTCATCCTCCTGCCTCCGTCTGCTTAGTGCTAGGATTACAGCCTTAAAGCCACATGTCACCATACTTGACTAAACTGGCTCTGGGCTTTGTGCAAGTTGGCTAAGCATACTACTGACTGAGACACAGTCTCCTTCCTATATCACATAAGAGGTGTTTGTGTGTGTGTGTGTGTGTGTGTGTGTATGAAGCATAAACCCATGTGGTCAAAGGCCAGAGGTGAAAGTCAGGAGTCTTTCCTCAAGTGTCCCCACCATTATATTTTGAAACATGGTCTCTCACAAAGCTAAGAGCTCACCAGCTCAGCTTAAGCTGATTGGCCAATGAGACCCACCCATCAATGCTCTCCCACAGCTGAGAGAGTATTGTAATGCCAATACATCAGGAATCAGTGAGTAATTTCTGAAAGCATTGCTGCCTGCAAACCCAGCACTGGAAGTTTCTAGAAAGCACCTAGGACATACATTAAGAGAACACAGTACTGCTTTTAAGAACCATCACGTAGATGAGCATAAGATACACACACACACACATACACACACACACACACACACACACACACACCTGCAGACAAGGAGTCAACTTGGGAAGGTGTAGGCCAGGCTTCCCTCTTGTCCTTCACAGGATGCCTGTTTCTCTGTGCCTCCCTTCCCTTCTTCAGCTACCATCCTAGCCTAGAGCTGATTGTTCAAATGATTGTCCTAAGCCCTCCTTCAATTGGGGAAAATAGGAAAGTCCTACTTTGGGTCTTTCTGAAACCATTGGTATTTTAACCCATCGTTCATAAGTACAATGTCATATGACATATGTACAATGTCATACAAAGTGAACGTGGTGGTACACACCCACAATACCAACACTCAGGAGGGGGATACAGGGAGGTCACAAGCACAAGGCTGTTAGGGTCAGTTCTTGTCAACTTGATACAAACTTACACATACAGAGGAAAGGGGTGTCTTGATGGGCTGTCTTTCTCAGACTGGCCTGTAGCCATGTAAAATGACTTAGAGCTTTGGAAAGACACTGAGTGCTCAGTTGTCTGGTTTTGGGAACTTGGAAGATACTGCTTAGGGAAGCGCAGACAATTAAGGTCTGGCTTGTGAAGTGTCAGAAGGATTTGAGAGTCTCTCAACAACCAGCACCAAATATAATACTTTGAATAAAACTCTGTGTTTTCTGGTCATCTGAGGCTGAAGAATCAGCCACAGTTAAAGAGACCAGGAGAAATGAGGTGAAACCTTTCCTTCCTTAGGGTAAATCGATGTTGTTTAGCTGGGTATAAAGAATCAGCTGTGGTGAATAAGTATCCAGGTATTATTGAGGTTAAAATCTGGGAACTGCTCAGCGTCAGCATACAGAAGCTGTGGTCTACAAAAGGTCAGGAAAGACTCTCATGCTAGTATCCAGACTTGGCAAGTAGAGTCTTATGCTATTGGTTTTAAAGACAGGGGAAGACAAGATCAGTAGTTAAGGCTTGGCACTGTGGGACGCCATTACTGAACAGATGACCTCAGTTACAGTGAAGGCCCCAGAATTAGGGGGGCTAATGGAAAAAGGCTTGGCACCTCCATGAGGATGAGGGTCACTAGGTCCTCCCTGCAGGGTCTAAAATACACTTCTCAGTGGCATGTGGACTTGCCAAGTGTCGGCTTACAAAGTAGGAAAGGATCTGGTGAGGGATATGGACCCTGCAGGGCTGTAGCTGTCTGTGAGTGACACATGATATATTTCCTGTGTGTCCCCCGTGTGTCTGTAAATGACTCAGGTAAGTTCTTTGGTCCACCAAGCTGGGTTTCAGTGGGATCCTGACTTTGGTTTGTCTGTATCTTCTTTCCTTATTGGTGAGAAGGTTTTTTTTGTTGTTGTTGTTACTAAATTTCCCCAGGAAAAGTCAGGCAACATGGGACACACCCTGTCCATCACTGAGGGTGAAGAAAAACAAGCCAGGGACTTGCCTTGGTGGAGACAATGGACACCATGAAGAAATCCAGGAGGAAACTCTCAGAAATGTCTTTGTAGTCAAAATGGAAAAAGATGACCGTGAAGCCCAAGTTGGCAAACTGGTGAACTGGGTTACGGAATGATGTCCTCAGTAGCTTCATGCCTGCGGTGATCATCAGAAAGATGTCCCAGCTGTGGAAAACAAGGGGTCGGGTCAATCATGGTCCCCTGAGGTCAGACTATGCAAATGCCATGTGTAGGCCCAGAAGGCCAATGCGGAGGTCCCGCACTGTCCACATCTGCTGACAGGGAGCGGGGCATCAGAGAACAGGGTGACCATCTGAGGATTCATGGGAAAAGCTTCCGTGGAGACTTGGTCTGAACTGACTCCTTGACACATCTTCTTTGCCGCTGAAGATATAAAATGTGTGTCCTGGTTAGGTTTAGCTGTCAACCTGACCCAGCCTAGAGTCATCAATCAGAGAAGAGTCTCAATTGAAGTATTGCCTAGATCAGGTTGGCCTGGGGGCATGTCTATAGAGGAGTGTCTTCATTGCTAATTGAGTTGGGGAGGAAGCCTGCCAAGAGCAGCACCAGGCAGGTAGTCCTTGGCTGTGTAAGGAACCTAGCTAAGCGTGGACGAGAGCCAGCAAGCAGCATTCCTCCAGTGCTTTCTGCTTCGAGCTCTGTAGGAAATCATCTAAGAATAGAGTCATGTGAGGGGGATCCCGAGTGCTTGTGAGAAAATGTGTTTTTGTTAGGTAGGAGTGGGTTTACTTCAGCTGCTGTTACTAATGTGGCCGTATGGAATAACATGTTTGCCATGTGCAGCGTGTCCTTGTGATCGTATTATGCTTTATTCAGGCGGCTCTTCTTAACCTTAGGAATTATAAACTGTCTGATGCTTCAGATGAGGTTGTCTCTTGCATGAGATTTTAATCCGCCTCATCTTTAGGTTCCACTCTGGGAGGGCAACTAGAGCAGTGAGTAAAGCCTTTGTTTCGATTCCTGACTCAGCAACGGACCTGCAAGTGTAAGCCTAATAAATCCTCTCCTCTTCTAAGCTGCCTCTGGTCTGAACGTTTAATCACAGAGATGGAAAGGAGATTAGGGTCCATTGAAGACTGTGGCTGGCAGTCCGGTTCTCTGCAGTCACAGAATGCCTTCGGGGTGTATCTGAGGTCATGGGTGCCAGTGACAACATCCTACAGAAAACTCTAGACAGTTACAAAACAGACAGTGTGTTGTCTGAGCAAGGGTCTGCTCGTGTGCACCTCATCATGACAAGGGGCCATCCGAAACAAGAACACAAAAAGAGCCAACGTTACGCTCCAAGCACAGAGAGAGATGCAGACTTTATAAAGCCGCTTCATCTCCTTGTTTGCTGCTCTAGCGACCTTCTGACCTTTAAGGTCAACCCCCTAACTTGTCTCTCTCACGGTATGGGTTGAGTAGCTGATCAAGGCAGACTGGTGAGACTCCTCAGGGCAGTGACTCCTCAGGGCAGATCTGCATATTACCGAGCAGATTTCCATTTGTAAATTCAGAACTAATTTTCATCCATGAAGCCAATGATTTAGTCTTACATGACTTAGGCTTTGATGGTGGAAGCTCTCCGGTGCCCCACCGTTTTTATGAGGCACCTCTCCATAAATGCAGGAAATGGTAGTGTTTTCCCCCCTCCTCCGATGCATGCATGATCTTGGCTAAATGGAAGTGATCTGGAGCAATTTGTGAAGCTGGAGGCACAGCGGTGAAGACCCCAGGATTTCCACTTCACGCTGAGCTCCTGTTGCCTGAGAAACCATCATCAGCCTTCTGCAGGGAGATGTTAGGACCCCTGATGTTTATCTGTGGCACCACTGTGCAGATCAAACTTCATTTACATCCCTCTCAATGAACACTTACTGCCTACTCTGAGTGGATTGGAGCGCAAACACCACCCCAGCTCCTCTCAGTCTTCCCGGCCGTGACAGCGGCTTCTGCAGCCTGCTCAGAGAAACCCCAATCGGTTCTGAAAACTGGTGAGAATGAAGTGTCGTCCACTTACTGAGTGCCGAGTCTCCTGTAGTTGCTTATGGAGAAGGCGTCAAGAGTGAGGGCGTTCAGAACTATGGCTGGGTACAAGAGATACTTTTCAAAGCACTGAAGCCACACGTAGAGCCTCTCAAACCACATTAAATGAGCAATATCTGAAAGAAATACGAAACCCACTCTGAGTAGAGGCTCTGACAGGCAAGTAGCAAGTTCTTTTCCCTTGCAGCAGACTGCAGTGTCCCAGGTCTCCCTGCTGGCTGCTCTCAGCTCGGAGTCTGCCCAGTCCATAGAGGACAGCACACAGGTCAGCTCCCCTGTTTTCAAGACAACCGACTTCCTCGGATATGATTTATGGTCGGTGAGGCACAGTCATAGCTCATCCCGTCACCCCTCAGCCTCTGTTTGTTCTCACAATAGTTACTTTCCTGGTCACGAAGTCCTTTCTCTCTACTGTAAATTCTCTTCAAGTAAGATGTATAAATGCCAAGTTAAAATATTATATATTTATCGGATAAAGATAATAATCTTTATCTGGGGGTGGTGAAGAATAACAAAGGAAAACAAAAGATATGTCAGTCTCCACTAAAACAGGGAAAATCAAGTTCATAAAGGATTAAGGAACATTCCTCCTTCCTCCTCTTCCCTCCCTCCTCCTCTTCCCTCCCTATCCCCTCCTTTCCCCTCTTCTGCCCTCCCTTCCCTCCTCTGCCCTCCCCTCTTTCCTATTCCCTCCTCTCCCCTCCCGTCCTCCCACCTCCCCTCCTCCCCCTTCCATTTCTTTTCTTCTCCTTTCCTGTTTTAATCTCCTGAAAGATCAGCGGTCTGTTTCTTTCCTTATAATTTTCCCCCCTGATTTCTTCATTTATAAGAAACTGACAGTGTCAGATTGAGGCTATCTTATCAAAAACCATTCATCCTGCTTCCAAAAACACACTGCAGAGTTCTATCAACATTTGTCACCAAGTCAGAGAAACATGACAACCTTAAAGGGAGAGACATCCAAGCTATGTCACCACAGTGCGTCACAGGAAACCGAGGAACGCCAAGGCTGGAGAGAGCCGGGAACCATCTGGCCCGGGAAGGGTGTGCATGGCAGATTTTCAAAAACGTGTCATATTTGCTTTTAGGAAATGGCATTTTCCACTGTGTGGCAACAAAAGTGATTTGAGGCAGGGAGAGGGGGAGGTGGGAGTCTTCCCACTGAGGCGACAGGATCTTGCTGCAGACCACGATAAGAAAAGCAGGTGCACATGGCCTTCAGTTCGGTGAGTGGCCTGCTCACTGAAGCAGAAAGCAAGAAATGTCAACGAGAACCTAGCCAGAGATGGCTCCGAACTCAACACCAGAGCCTTGCCAAATATATAAAAGTAGAATGACTTATTCAGTGAGCCCCAACCATCTGAGGGGTGTGTGTGTTCACACGTATGTGTGCCTGTCCATGTCTGTGTGGCTCTGTCTACCTGTGTTCATGTCTGTGTCTTTATCTGTTCGTTTTTGTGTCTACTTGTCTGTGTGTGTCTCTGTTGTTATATATGTTGGCATGTGTTGTGTCTGTGTCTGCACGTGTGGCCGTGTTTCTATGTTATCCATGTTTGTCTATGTATCTATGCTTGTGTCTGTGTGTAAGTGTGAAACAGCCCCCACTGCTGCTCTAAGTCATGTGTCTGTGATGTTAGAGTTTCAAGGAGACTCGGGGTTAGTGTTTATTATGGTTTGGATGTGAAATGTTCCCTCAGGCTCACGTGTCTGCACACTTGGTCCCCTTCTGGTGGTGCTGTTCTGGGAGGTCGTAGAACCTTGAAGGAGTTGCCCACTTCTGGGCTTGACCACAGCCCCTTCTTGAGCTGCAGTGATATAGTGACTCTGACGGTGTCCTGCACCCCGTGTCCAAGCTGCTCCACTCTGCTGCCCACCACGAACCACAATCCTCTGCTTCCTCTTGACATTGTTTGTGCTAGGTGTTTGGTCACAGGGAGGAGAAAAGCAACCACCAGGCAGCCGTGCTACTGCCTGACTTCGTAAGAAGGGGCTTTATAAAGCCCAGCCCCTAAAATACCAGGCCACGCAGAGTGGCTGATGCCTGGACCTTACAACAAACAGGCAGATGCTGTGTGGTGATGGCTGTGAGGGAATTCCATGTCTCACTTATACAGGAAAGAATTAACCTGAAGAATCAAATCTAAAATCAGTAGACGGCATCTGAGACCTATAGCTGAGGTTGTCCAGCTACCTCACTTTAACCCGCCAGCCACCTTACACTTCTATCAGAACAGTGCCTTCATTTACAACTTTCTTTGTTCTTACTATAACATCCTCAAGAAAATTTACCACATTTGTGTATGCATTTGGGGTAACCCAAGTCTTGGGGCCACGGTTGCTCATGTTTGGCTTTAGAATAAGATCTCTTCTCTTTAAGGTAAGAGTTGGTAGTTTACTTTTTGTTGTTGTTGCTACTGTTGTTGGAGACAGAGCCTTCATATGTAGCCTTAGCTGGTCCAGATCTCACTGTGTAGATCAGAGTAACCTTGACCTTACAGAGATCAGTCTCCCCAAGTCTCCTGAGCACTGGGATTAAAGGCCCAAGTCACCAAGGTTTGCTGGCTGACAACCGTGTTTGTGCAAAATGCTTGCTTTTATAGAACCCTAGGCATACACACAAACATAGAGTGAGGCAGGAGGGAGGGAGAGAAAGGGAAGGAAGGAGCGGGAAGAGGGACACAGGGAAGGGGGTAGAGAAGAGAGAAGAGGGAGAGGGAGGTAAACATTGTTATGAAGCAGCAGAGTTGAAGTAGGTCTGAGATCTCCCAGCTCCCAAGCTGTGAGGTCAGGGTCTGTTTACTTATGTCCTGATGGAAAATTAATTTCATTTTAATTCCTGCCCGTCTCAGAATCCTGCCAACCTCAGTAATGTATTCTAATGAGATGCTTTGAGCTCTGGACCCACGGATCGCACCATGAATGTTTATGTTGGGGGTAGGCAGGGGTACATCAAAGCTGACCAACAATAAGGAAGGATGATTAAACAAAAACCCAAGTCCAGAATTCTGAAATCTCAACTTGATCCTTTCTTCTGAGGTAACCAGAGAAAGCCAATAAAAAGCTAAGCTAGCAAATGAAACAACATGATAAACGTGTGTATTCTCTGTCCCCACATTGTCTCTGCAGTCACACACACACACACACACACACACACACACACCACAGTTAAAAATAAAGGCTGTGTGACCATATTTTATAACTGCCTCTTTGGAACATCCTCGATATGCAAAGAGACCATAAAAACAACATTACCGAGAATTGTTCTTTCTCTTTCCCTCGGAATATGAGGCCCCGTGAGCAACAGAATGCAAAATAATGGTGCCATTTACAAGTTTATGGCTGCCCGCCGAAGTTCGGGGCTTTAAATTTTCTTAAAGGGTTTTCAGGTTGTGTTTTCGTTAGGTGCTTGTGGAACGACAGTGGTCTTCCCAAGGATTAAATTAATCAGGAATCCTCGGGATACTGACAAGCTTTGTAAACCAATCTTCTATTCTGACCGGTATCCAGTGGAGGCTGGAAGGCTTGAGCTTGAGGCTTGGGGCACTGAGGGAGATCCCCCTGAGTGGAATTAATGTCAGGAGTTAGCACCCCCACACGAACCATCTGTTATCTACAGGTACCTCTGTTCTCTTTGTCCTTCTGGGCCGGAACTCAGCCCGTAAAGTCCTTCGGGGCAACACACACATGCCACCCCTACATTCTTTATATTCTTTGCCCCTCTCACGATGGAGGACAGCCACAGCTGGCACTCTGTCCTTCCTCTGTGATGGCTGCCCAGTGATGGGGAGGGCACACGGACAGTTCGTCAACTAGTTAGCCACATGACTAAGGAGACAACCTGGCAGGTCAAAGTGGGGGTGGGGGTGTCCCTTAAGGGAAACCGCCCGCCTAGTGGGTCAGGATGGAAACCTGGCTGGAACATACCGTTCCTCTGCCCTGAGATGCTATCCTCTCTACTTTGGAAGTGCACTCCAGACTGTCTTTGGCACATGCTGGGTACTTTATGTTTTTGATGGAGCAGGTTTGACACTATGGCAAACTTTCAAACACATAAAAGGCAGAAGAGCAATAGGAGGAACTGACATGTTTAAGTACATGGTATACACACATACACATATACATACATACACATAAATACCATATATATGTATGTGTGTACACATATACACACATACATATATATGCATACATGTATATACATATATACAGACATAGACACAGACACACACACACACACACACACACACACACACACACACACACACACACACGAATGCATAGGAATGCAGAAAAAAATCTGATCCCTGAGAGCACAACTTGCAGGCAGCTGTGAGCAATTGACACAGGTCCTCTGCAAGAGCAGTGTGCACTCCAACCTACTAGGCGCTCTCCAGCCCTAGGTTCACAGCTTTTGAAAAATGAGAAATATCTTTCTTTCCTTGGATCACGATTAGAAATCATAATTAGAAATCATTAGCCTCCCCCTCCCCCAGCCAGTATTGTTATGGGAGGTACAGTGCCGGCTGGTTTTTATGCCAACTTGAAACAAGCTAGAGAACCTTAGTTTAGAGATTGCCTCCATGAGACCTGGCTGTAGGCACACCTGTAGGGCGTTTTCTCAATTAGCGATGGATGGGGGAAGGGCCCAGTCTATTGTGGGTGTTCTACTGCTTTACAGGCTGAGCAAGGAAGCAGGCTGAGCAAGCCACTAGGAGCAAGCCAGTAAGCAGCACCCCTCCATGGACTCTGGTCAGCTCCTCCCTCCAGGTTCCTGCCCTGCTTGAGTTCCTGCCCTCATTGCTTTTGATAATGAACTGCTAAGTGAGACTCAGAGTGAAATGAACCCTTTCCTTCCCAAGGTGCCTTTGGCCGTGCTATTTCTTCACAGCAATATAAACCCTAAGACAACAGCCACATATTTCTTTTTCCTCCCTCCCTCCCTTCATTTTGACAACACTTCACATCTTTACTGCATCAAAAACTAATTTGATACAAAGTTGTCCTTTTAAGATTTCGGTTCACACCCTAGTGCTAACAAAATTGTGTTCTTATTATTTGCCTCTGTGTGGGGCCAGTGCAGCTCCTTCAGGAGGTGGGGCCTAGCTCGAAGAAAAGGACCACCAGCCTAGGATGGGCCTTTGGGGGTGCCACCACACCCCAGTTCCAGTTTTGCCATCTTTGTCCTGGTCTTCCATAATGTGAACAGCCTCATTCTCCAGCTAGTGTGAACTGAACTGTTCTGGTAGACCATCCCTGCTGAAAACCCCCAGAACTCCGAGCCCCTGAAACCTTTGCTCCCCAAGTTTACTTTCCCCAGGCCTTCTCTCCTCAGGGTGCCAATGACTGGTTCCCATAGCTTTCCTCCTCACTACAATGACTTCTCACTGCTGTCACCCCTGCCGCTCAGCTCTGTGGCACCTGACTTGGGAAGATAAGGGTCTCAGACAACCAGAGAGGCCAGCCAGGCTAGGGGAGTGAGATGCCTGTTCATAAGACGACAGATAAGCAAATCAGAACCCGAGGCACAGAACAAACAAGCACTGTAGCATTGTTTAGAAGAACGACGGAAATCAACAGGCTATCCAAGAGGAAGTGAGTTTTCTTGGAAAGGAGGAATCAGAGATGGGAGGGGCTGGGCTGACAGGAAGCTGCTGCTTTTCCTGACAGTTTGTTCTATTTGATTTCCACACTCTCAGTCACTCTGACAGACGTGAAAGATGCATGAGAGATTGTGGCATCCCTCCGAGTCATGTCTGTCCTATGGAGAAACCAGCCAGCCTGCAATGGAGACCAGCCTCGCCACAGTGCAAGGTAGACAGATCTCACAGAAAACTCCAAGTCTGGGACTTGTTACTGAATCACTAATAGTACATTAAAAAAATTGCTATTTAAATGAGATTCTAAATTGATGTGTTTTATAATTTACATAATATAATTTACATAATATAATCCTCACTCATTTTATTCTAATGCATGGAAAAATTAAAGTGTAAATGTTTCCCCGCCAGCATGCTTCTCAGTGAGTTCCTTCACCTGCCCCCTATCCCCAGAGGTTTCCCTGCACACACAAGCCCACAGGGACCCTCCCGTCCTTCAGTGACTTTACAGAGCAACGGGCAATTTGTCTGTTCATTCAACCAACATTTACTGAATATCACCCATGTACCAAATTCACCTCCGTTACATAATCCCCAAGTATTGTCTAGTTCATTTGAATATCCGTCCACAATGACTAAAATTCATTGTCGACTTGAATTGCAGGGGACACAAGCCTCTGGGCATAGCTGTGAGGGACCACTGAGATTAGGTTGAGGTGAGAAACCCTCTTTAATTATGGATAACACCCTTCCATGGCCTGGGGCCTGGGCTGAAGGAGCCTGAGAAAGAAAACATAACATTAGCACGGGTTCGTCTCTGCTTTCTGACCTTGGATGCCACGTGAGCAGCTGTCTCTGGCCCACCAGGTCAGACCTTCCCTGATGAGATGAACTGCTCGTTCAAACAGCGAGCCCAAACAAACCCTCCCTCCCAAGGGTCTTTGGTTGGGTATTTTTGCTGCAGGAAGAAGGAAGATGACGTCCACCCTTTGCCTGCAGGTGCAAACCACTGCTTCAGTTGTCAACTCTACACTTCTGAGGGACCCTCAGGATTGGCCTGTGGGTAAGTCTGAGGGGACACTCTCTTGATGGATGACTGATGTGGGAAGCTAGGCAGCCCATGGTGGGCAGTGCCATCCTAGGCAGGTGTCCTGGTACTCTAAGAAAGCAGGGTGAGCAAACCAGTAAGCAGCACTCCCCTACGGCCTCTGCTTCAGTTGCTGACCCAGTTCCACTTTGTGAAGGAGTGGGACCTGAAATCCATGAGGTGAAATAAACCCTTTCCTTTCTGACTTGCTTTTTGTCCTGGTGTTTACCATGGCAGCAGAGAGCAAAGCAGGACAGGACTTTTCTCCACAAGCCATCTGTGAAATGGGCCAATGTCAAGGCGCCGCTCCGGTTTATCCCACTTAGGTCTTGGTAAAATGGCAATATTTTGAGCTGACGTAGCACACTGTGGAACTGTCGAGAATGTTATAAAAGCACACCAGCCTGGTCGGACTCTCCTTCAGGAACTGGAGCCTGGGTTGCCGAGCGTTCATTTCTCCTCTGAAGGCAAAGGTTTCAGACACGGTTCTCGCCCATTACCCATTCTCCATCTTGTACCCTTTGCAGTCCACGGAGTTTCTGGTCCCAGCCAGAGCCATCCCCTGCCTGCCACAGGCTCCCCATGATGGGCAGTGCCGCCCCAACCTTACCACCTCTGCCTGACCTCCCCTTTGTCACCTTACACTGCGAAGTCGGTGAATCCAGAGCCTCCTGGAGACCTTTGTTGCCCCCTCCCAGTGGTGTACAACAGAACACTCGGTGTAGCCAAGAGTTCACAGTGAGCTGACAGTGTGCACCAGCAGCTCTAGGCAAAATTGCCTGGGAATTCACTTTAAACGTCTGGAAATAGGAGCAGGTCACCTGCTCTTCCGTCCGCTTGTGCACAGAGCAGGGCACAGCAAGGGACTCACAGAGTTGCACCCAGTTTACAGTTTTAAATTTTGTCCCTATTTAGAAGCAAAGGCCATGTTGCCTAGGCAGGCCATCCTCAAACTTTTATGTATCTAAGAATGACCTTGAACTTCTGATCTTCCTGTATCTACTTCCTAAATGTTGGGATTTCAGGGATCTGCTGCATCTGCCCAGGTGGACACAGCTGCTGTCTACACAAAGCTAGTTCATGGAAACTCAAGAACCCAGAGCCTGGTAGTTAATGTTTGAGTAATGTGATGGTTTGCATATGCTTGGCCCAGGGAGTGGCACTATTAGAAGGTATGGCCTTGTTGGAGGAAGTGTGTCACTCTGGGGGTAGGCTTCGAGACCTTCCTCCTAGCTGCCTGAAGATGCTCAGTCTGTTCCTGACTTCCTCTGGTGATGAAGTGTAAGCTGAATAAACCCTTTCCTCCCCAACTTGCTTCTTGGTCACGATGTTTTGTGCAGGAATAGAAACCCTGACTAAGACAAGTTGGTACCAGCATAGTGGGGTATTCCTGTGACAACCTGACCATGTTTTGTGGAGTACTGTGGAAGGACTTTGGAACTTTGAGCTAGAAGAGCCACTGAGATGTTAAGAGCTCTGTGGGATGTTCTGTAGGAGCTTGGAAGATAATGTTGAGAACAGTGCAGAAGATGGAGGCCTGGCTTTTGAAATTTCAGAGGGAAAATTTAAAGACTCTTGTCAGGGCTGTTGCTGTTTTGATTGTGAAGATTCTGTGGCTTTGGTTAGCTGGGGCTGAAGAATCAGCTGTGATTAACAAGATACCAGAGTTACTAAAGCAAAACCTTTGCATTACTGGGACTATTGATGCTGGTCAGCTGGAGCTAAGAAATTAGCGGTGATTAAGAAGAGACCAGCATCACTGAGGTGAAATCTTCTGGGAAGTGTTTTCTGAGAGCACAAAGAAGCTGTGTTCCAGAGGTAGCCAATGTTGTACCTTGTGCCATGGCTGGACTTGGTAATGTGTAAGAGTCACCCAGGTGGTACTGGTTTTGAAGGAATGAAGGGGTCATGAAGAGCAGCTGAAACTTGGCACTGTGAGAGGCCATGGAACGCCATTGGTGAAGGTGGAGCCTCAGTTGCAAGTAGTGCCCCAGGACAGAAGATGCCAGTGCCATGAGATGACCCCCAAGAACAGCAGCAGTGGAGAACAGGCAGCTGGAGCCTAGAAGACAAGGTGTGTGCTACAAAGGGCAGAGCTGGAGAAGTGACCCAAGCCCTTGGAAGACCCCAGAAGTTTGTAAGTAAATTACCGGACATTGGATAGAGATTGCTTTTGCTTTTTTGTGGGTCCCAGTCTCTATTTAAGAACAAAGTGATGAGTGATGGACAGGCTCCCTATCAACAGATGTCATCTCCCGCCCCGCCCCCACTGTGCTTTCAATCCCTCCTCAGTAAAAGGATTTAATCCAAAAGCTCCAGGTTCCCTTGGTCTACCTCCCTTCCTTGCCTTGGCTCACCTCATCCCCAGGGCGGCCTGGTGCCTCAGTTTGAATGCATGGGAGAGCCCAGAGCAGTGACAGGAACAGAGGGAAAAGCCTCGCCCTCAGGAAAAGGGACAGTGTGATGAAATGGAGACTCCCATAGCCTGGGGCACCAAAATACCTCCCCTCCCCCTCGTGAAAGGCGTCCCCCGAAGCCTCATACTCTTCTCGTTGGGATATTCAATGCTTGATCTTTTGCCCTTCTGGCGCCGGTTACAGAACCACACTCGATCCACATCCTTCTCCAGCCCACGCTGCTTGGCGATGGCGGTGATCTGATGGAGGGAGGGCTTCGGGCACTGCAGAAACACGTTCTCCAGGTTCCACCGCTCACGGCTCTCAATGCTAGTCTGCTTCCTCTTTCGGACTTGCACCAGGGTCTCCCATTTGCATATCTCCTGAAGGTTCCCATTGTTGTCAGCTTCCTCCACCCACTTCTCCAGCAGGGGTGCAGCTTACACATGTTCTTGAGACTGAGCTGCCGGAGCCTCAAAGTGGCAGATGGTTGTCTGGCTGAACACCTTTCCAAAGAGAACTCCCAGGGTGTGCCCCACGTCGGCCCGAGTGTACCCCAAAGTGATCCTCTTTTGCTTCAGCAGCTTGGCAAACTGTTCTAACTCCTTCTGCAGGGCTTTCATGTCCTGGGACTCCTCTGGACTTGGTTCCACTTTCTCCAACTTCACGGCACTGGGGTGGACAGTACAGGACCCAGAGGAGGCTCCCTCTGAGTTGCTCTCCACTCACACTCCTGCCTGACCCTCAGACTGCAAAGTCTCCACGCCAACTTGGGGGACAAGGCCTAGTCCAACCTGAGGTCCACAGTATGCCATCCCTCCACAGAACGCATATGCTGGGGGACACGGGGAGAGCCCCAATACCTCTGAGCCTGGTCCGATTCCAGGCCCACCTGGAGGCCCTTAGAAGTTTAGCCAGGTTCGAGGGTCCACCCAGCCCAGTTCCATCCCTGCTGACCCATCACCCCCACCTGGTGGGGGTGACAAACTGACAACTGAAGCCAGGTGTCCAGCCATAAGGAAGGTGGGCACCCCGAGCCGGGGGCCTGGTCTTGATTTTGCTTTTGATTGTGACTGTGCCCTGATATTTTTCCCTCTTGGAAGGAAGAAAGTGGAGCCCACAGTTAAGAGACTTTGACTTGTAAAAAGTTTGATTTTTAAGAGACTGGATATTTTAAAGGAATTGAAATTTTAATATGTAAGAATTTGTAAAGACTGTAGGACTCTTAAGGTTATTTAGATCTTGGGAATAAATAAGAAAGTAAGGGTTGAGGTTTAATAGTGTTGTGCTGTGTTTGTGTGTCAAGTTGGCAAGGAGTCAATTATACTGGCTGGTTTTGTGTCAACTTGACACAGCTGGAGTTATCACAGAGAAAGGAGCCTCAGTTGGGGAAATGCCTCCATGAGATCCAGCTGTAAGGCATTTTCTCAACTAGTGATCAAGGTGGGATGGCTGCCATTGTGGGTAGAGCCATCCCTGGGCTGGTAGACCTGGGTTCTATAAGAAAGCAGGCTGAGCAAGCCAGGGGAAGCAAGCCAGTAA
This sequence comes from Micromys minutus, assembly GCF_963924665.1. Classification (NCBI taxonomy): domain Eukaryota; kingdom Metazoa; phylum Chordata; class Mammalia; order Rodentia; family Muridae; genus Micromys; species Micromys minutus. Next base: position 47,560,558 of record NC_137959.1, read on the forward strand.
GTAACATCCCTCCATGGCCTCTGCATTAGCTCCTGCTTCCTGACCTGCTTGAGTTCCAGTCCTGACTTCCTTTGGTGATGAACAGCCATGTGGAAGTGTAAGCTGAATTAACCCTTTCCTCCCCAACTTGCTTCTTGGTCATGATGTTTTGTGCAGGAATAGAAACCCCGACTAAGACAAGTAAGAAGTGGTTCTGTCCTTAGTGCCCAGCCACTATAATCCAGAACTGTAACCTTCAAGCATGAGCAATGGATGCTAAGTTCCCTAGGAAATAAGAAACAGTGACTAGTCTAACAGGACTTTGTAGCTAATTTCAGACTCCTCCCAAACCTGAGCAGCCTAGTTTGTGAGACATCCAGACTCCGTTTTTTTTTTTTTTTTTTTTAACTATGGGGCAAACACGCAGTGAACCCTGCTTCCTTTGAAGCGTGTGGCACTGCCACACTGACCACACTCAGGAGCTGTGCCTGCATGCCACGGGAAATGTCCCCAGCGCATTGCTCTCCCTTCTGAGACTGGGACACTGACCTCTTGCTTCCCGTTGCTGGTACTCCTTGCTCTTGAGCACAGGGTGTGAGATCCACATCCAGGGGTGGTGCTTCCGGAGCTGAGGGAGCAGGTGGTGTGTGATGAGCCCCACAGTGCCAGCCAGGGCAAAGAGCACAATGCTGAGAAAAGGCTACAGAGGAGGGAGAGGTCAAAGGTCAGCACAGTAATGCAAGCATCCACCATCACGCATTTCCTCCCATATATTTTTTTGCATGTGCATGTCATGTATGTGCATGTGTACATACACGTGTATACATGAGAGGGTCAGGGGATGATCTTGAATGTGATTCCTCAGGATCCATTTGTCATCCCTGTTTGCTGAGACAGTCTTCTCACTGGCCTGAAATTCACTAAGTAGTCCAGGCTGGCCAGAAGGCTTGTAAGGCAACCAGGGTACTGACTGAGCCTGCCCCCTACCCTCTTCCCTCTCATAGGAAGACCTATGTGCTGAAAGCTGCTAAGAACAAGGTAGGAAAGTGGCCCCTGGAAGAGACAGGGAGAATTATGCCCTGTATCACACCATAAGACTTTTTTTTTTTTTTTTCCGGAACTAGAGAACAGCATACTCAGCTGATAGAACAGCCCAGGGAAGATGTGGCCTTGGAGTACCATGTTTGTGACTAGGCAGCAATATTCAGTAAGAACTGTAAGGCAGGGTCCCATGTAGCCTTTGCCTAGCTTGTTCTCAGAAAATCCAAATGGTCTTTATGTCACTGTGGCTCAGGCCAGATCCAGTGACTTCTCTCTCTACTGATGGAGGGCTAGTCACTGTTCCCAGCCTGTCACACTGACAACTGCTGGTGATTACAAAGTATTCCACCACTCTTAGAGATGAAATGACTCCCCCAGGGAAAGGAGATGGCACATGGGGAGGCGGCCTGAGTCTCCTCACAGACATAGCCCTCAGTGTGTGTGTTTCTTGACCTGGCTCCTCTACCTCTCTGTGTCTTCATTCCAGGCCTGGCTTCCATCAATGGAACGGCAAGGGGAAGCAGAGCCTTGGGGCCACCTACCCGTAATGACAGGAAGACGGTGCTGGCACTGACTGCAAAGGAGAGGACAGCAGCTGCCGAGCAGATGACGAGGTCTGATCTCAGGACATCCTTCTAAAAGAGAAGATTGGCTGAGGTCAGCCCTGTGCGGCTTCCTCATGGTGCTTGCCAAGCGAGTCAGTCGCAGGATGCACACGGCTCACTGAAACACCCCAGAGGCACAGTCTGCTGGCTTAGTCACTGGCTCCCACTGTGGATGTCTCAGGGAAAGGAAGGTAGGCATGGTCCTTGTGGATTAACATGTACTACCATGAGGAGAACACACATGTCTATATATAAGAGGCCTAAGGTTCCTTCCCACAAACTCAGATGGGATACAGAGTCCCCACAGACCTCCCAAAGCCCTGAAACTCGGAGTCTCACAAAGCAGGGCTGATGCTAACAGCCTCTGTGAGGTCCCGGGTGACCTTGGGTGTCAACATACAACCTAGAGACACCAGACAGAAGCCTCAAACACTTTTACACTTTGGCCCATTTCCACTCAACCATCAGATCCATAAACAGACAAACAACTATTGCTTTCCAGCAACTTCAGTAACACAGCATGGGAATGTAAAATTAGTGTCACCCTGCCTGGATTTCTTTCATTGATTCTAAAATGTAAACAGTGTGTGCTGTCAAGCCACACTGTTATGCCACACTAGCTCGACGCCTGTGTTAACATTCTGGACAGATGGTAGGAACAATAAAGAGAATACAGACACCGACTGTGTGTGGTGGGTGCAACCATGGGTGTGGAGTGGTTAAACCCATGTGGAGTGGGTAGTTCAGGAAGATTATAATCTCCACACCGTCTTGTGTCACACACCCGATGTATCTGTTCTGAACTTCCTCTTGGAAGTTGATGAATACTGTGAACACAGGAGGAATTAAGAAGTGATAAAGTACTACCTGATTCTCCATCTGCTGCTGTGACCAAAAGCAAAAGCAGCCTGGTGTAGGGTGACTTGCCCTCACACCATTGAAGGAAGTTAAGAAGGAACTGAAGCCATCAGTGATGTTAAGCAGAAACCATGGAGAAACATTGTTGCTGGCTCACACACAAGCTTAGCCAGCTTTCTTGTACAGCTCCAGCCCACTTGCCTAGGGAATGTTGCTGCCCACAGTGGGCTAAGCCTTTCTATGCCAATCAACAAGACAGTCCCCAAAGACAGACTTATAGGTCAATCTGATCTAGGCAAGACCTCAATCTACACTCCCTTCTCAGGTGATTCTGGGGTGTGTCAGATTGATGATTAAAGCTAGCTAGGACAAACAATGATTTGAGAGTTGACTTAAGTTATCTCTAGCAAGGGGAATCTGATTTGGAAGCCTAGAGGAATCTATTTAGGCCCTGTTGTCATTCCTCACACTTGCAAAGCACCAGCCCTCCAGAGGGTAAGTAAGCCATTGCTAGCACTTTCTGGCTGTAAAGATGGTTAACTTTTTCCTATTTATCTCTGGCATGAGTTTTTGTCATTCAAACTCACTAAATAGTTGTCCACAGGGAAGACTAATGCTTTACCAAGTAATAGGATTTAAAACTGTGTCATATTTAATTGATCAGTTTTCCTACTTGAAGGGTAAATAGGCCATCAGTTTGAGTGTGGGGCAGGTAAGTCTGGAGAGCTGCCGTTCTCCTACTGGAGCGAGGGCAAACGCGAATGAAAATTATTTCAATTTAGAAATTTGAATAGCAAGCTGGATGGTATGTTAGAACAATGCTGCAACTGACCGATTACTTAGAGGCAGGCTTTCCTATTCCAGGCTGGATTTGAGCTTGCTCTATAGGTGAGGATGATCTTGAAACCCCCCTCTGCCTTACACAAAGCACCATGTTTACACAGCACCAGGGATGGACTTGGGGTTTGTGTGTGCTAGGCAAGTACTCTACCCACTAAGCCTCAGCCCAGCCTGGCACTGTACCTGGTTCTTCAGATGTGGGTGTGCATCCTACGAAACACAAATCACCACACAAACCTTCTCTACCTACAGATTGCTCTCCACCCATTTCCTTCCCATAGTCTAATCTTTACACAGCACTGTTGAAGTATAACTGATGTATTTAAAATGTGAAGTCTGCTGGGGTTCTAAGATTTATTCACATTTATTCCATGTATAGGAGGGTTCTACCTGCATGTATGTATACCGGTGTCTGTGCAGGCCACAAGACAACCTGGGCCCTCTGAAGCTGGAGTTATGGGAAAGTTGTGAGCTGCCGTGTGGGAGCTGGGATTCAAACCTGGATCCTCTGTTAGAGCAGCCAGTGCTCTTAACCACTGAGCTATCTCTCCGGTTGCAGCACAGTGAGCTTTGACACACACCTACCCCTGGAAGACCATTATCACTGATAATTTAATGATTAAAATGTAAATTAGCATATTTATTGGCTCTGGGGTTTCCTTTCCCGTGTTCGCCCACTCTTTCCCTCTCTTCCCACTGACCTGCTACGTGTTTATAACCTGGCCTCGTTTTCATAACACCATATACAGAAAATCACATAGTAGGTGCTTTTATTTTTCGGTCTGGCTTCCTTTGGTTCAGTCTTAGTCATTTCCCTATTGCTGTGAAGAGACACCATGACCCAGGCAACTCTTACAAAGGGGATGCTGGCTTACAGTTTTAAAGAGCTAGTACGTGATCATCATGTCGGGAAGCAGACACGCATGGCACGGGAGCCAGGGGATTTGTACCCTTATCCACAGGCAGCAGGCAGAGAGGGGTGTGGCCTTCTGAAACCTCAAGAGACACACATCCTGCAGCAATGCCATAATTCCCAATCCTTTCCAAACAGTTCATCCACTGAGGGCCAAGCCTTCAAATACATAAGGCTCTGGGGTATTTTTTATTAAACCACCACATACAGTACAGTTCTTCTGGTATTTGATCCAGGTTATTGTCTACAGGACTCACACCTCTCGGTTGCTGAATAGGGTTCATTTGCATGGCATACTGCCGTGTATTTATTCACATGTGAACATGCATTTGAATGTGTTCCCAGTTTTGACTGTTCTATATAAAACGGCTGTGAATATTCATGATGTATATCTCCAGACACGTGTGTTCTCTTTTCTTGTGTAAATATCTGGGTTATAAGAAATGCTGGGATTTAGCTTAAAAAAAGATCCTAAACTGTTTTATAAAATTATGGTAATCCTGCTGCTTTCTGGGTGTGTGTCCTGGACAGTCCACAGTCTCTGAAGGATGGTTTAGTTTTAACTGTAGGATTGGCCATGCAGACAAGGGCTCTTTACTGCAAATAATTACCTAATTCCCCCCACCCAAATTCCAAATTCTGTGTCTTGTTTTTGCTATACCCTCGTTTATAACTTAAAACAGTAAATCACAAACCACAATTTGCTAATTTATGAAGCAGTAATAAACTCGTTTAGTGTGTGTGTGTGTGTGTGTGTGTGTGTGTGTGTGTGTGTGTGTGTGTGGTTTGAAACCTTCCCTTCCTAAGCAACTGAAATCATAAAGGCTGGTAGGAAAGAAGGCAAGAGCCAGGGGTGTCCAGGCGTTCAGGTTCCTTTCTCCCAGGTCTGGGTTTACAATTCACTGGGGTTGACTTTTAAGGATGGTGGGACACAGTGGTCCGATTTTATTTTGTTATTGTAAATGCTCGATTTTTAAGATTTATTTTTAAATTTTTATGTATGTGCGTCTGTGAATGTGCCGCTTATGTGTCCGTTCCCAGAGGCCAGAAGAGGGTGTTGGGTCCTCTGGAGCAGAAGTCATAGGCAAGCGTGAACCACCAGATGTCACCAGACTTAGGCTCCCCTGTTAGAACAGCAACCTCTGTTTACAGCTGAGGCACCTCTCCTCTGCCAAGGTCACCTCTAACTACGCTCACAAAGCTCTTACAGAGTTCACCCACTTACAAATGTGTTGCAGATCCTCGAAAATCAGGATTTCTACTGCAGCGCAGATTAACAGGGTGGGTCTTTCTGTCATTTTGGGCAGCCAGGACAGCTACGTTTGCCACTCTCATCCGGACATGGTGGACCTCAGTGTCCTGGCTTGTGGCAGGTGGCCTCTCACCAGACACCTTACTCAGCCCCAGGACTGTTTCTTTCCTCTGTATGAGAGTTGAAGACAGAGGCTAAATTCCCCCAGATGCCCTTGAACAAAGAGCTTCCTACTCTGTTTACTCCAGCCCCTTAGTTCCCCAAATCTGTCCTTGTTTTGTTTTTAGTAAGAGCGGAGGCATATTTGGTTTAGTTTGTTTTGCTTTTAATCGGCAAGTCTGTTTGGATAGTTTATCTGCCCCAGTGCAGGGTGGACTTCTTCCTCTCTGCCAACCTACTTTACTGTCTTCCCAAAACTTTCTAATCCCTTTGAGACCCATCCTGGTGTCTAGTGAAGGATTAGCAGTAAAACTCTTTCTCCCTCCCACTGCTGGCGCTGCACATTGGATAAGCAACTCTGAATGTGACACTCCATTTTCACACAGTACCTTCTCATGACTGACAAGTCCTTCCTGCCTTCCTCAGATCTGATAATCCCACCCTCATCTTGGAAGGGTCACTCTCTCTCTCTTTTTTTCTCATGATTCAGTCTTTTTATTTTTTTATAGACTCCTAAATCTCAAAGCAATAATCTCGCTTTTCTCATCTCTCTCTTTCAAGGCTTCCTTAAACTACAAGCTGCTGCTTTTCCAAATAGACTTTACGATCCTTTGCCAAAGCTGTGAATCTGACTCCTTTGGGAACGTTTTGAACTGCATTAAGCATTAAAAAATATTGTGAAAGGCTTGGCAGTTTGTAAACTTCAGTCTTCCCACCATCAGTGGGGGGGGGGGGGGAGGCTTCATTTACGTCCGTACCTTCAGCCCATGGTCCTATCCTTCTTCCCCATGCTGGGGGCTGGCTGGGCTCTGGCTTCACTGTCAGGTTATTTTGGGATGTTGATGTGCCCCTGTGTTCTACATTTTCTCTGCTGGCATCTATGGCTCCCCTGGCAATCTAATTGACTTTAATAAGATTCTCTGTGTGTTCTCTTCATACAGAGCATCTTAGCTACGTTTGTCCTTTCAAGCTTAATTCTGGGATAATCCATGATAATTTCCCCCACCTTAATGGTAAATTCATGCATGTTTTATAAAAAGATACCTTTGTTCTCAGTGTATTAAGCATTTAAAATTTATTGTGACACTGTGTGTCTGAGGGAGGTATGAATGCATGCTTGCACGAGTGTGCGTGTTTATGTGTATATTGTCTGTATGTGTTTGTACATTCCCCCGTGTTTGTATGTGTGTGTGCATGCGTGTACATGTATGCATGTGTGTAGGCAGAAGCTAGATAGCAACCTCAGGAGTCATTCCTCCTCAGCCACACCCATTCTTTATTGTCACAGAGTCACACACTGGCCTGGAGCTTACCAGGCCAGTTAAACTGGCTGTCTAGCAATCCCCAGGGACACCTACCTCCACCTACCTCCATCTCCCCAGAGTGTGCAGCTCACACCCAGAGTCAGGTCCTCGTGTTTGCACCTCACTAACTGAGCCATCTCCCACACTGTGCCGAGGCATTTTTGTCGGGACTTCACGCCCCTCCCTGAGAGAATCGTAAGGAACAATTATAATGCCGCACAGCCTGAAGACTGAGTCAGATCAGGAACCAGAAAAGTCGTGATGCTGTAACACAGTTTACACCTTGTCCTAATTTCACACAAGGTAACAATAGGTTTTGGAAAATACTGTGTTGGTCTGTACTAACTGAATGCCGTGTAAACTTGACCATGGAGAGTAAACATGGGAAGAGCTATGCGCACAAGGCACATGGGGAGGGCTGTGTGCAAAGGGCCTGCAGAAAGAGAACACTGCAGACCCTGAGGACTGGCTTTTAATCCTCATTACTTACAGGGTAAATTCTGAGGGTGGGGTCTGTGTGCACAGCCACTCCCATCTTGCTCCTGCAGAAACCCACAAGCCCCTTGGTGTCTCCTTTTCCCAGCAGTGAGTCTCAACGGAGAGTCTTGGGAAAGGTCGGTGTTCTGCTTAAAACATCTATGCCTGGGACCCAGAGCTGGCCAAAGGAGTCACAACAGGGCGGGGGTGGGGTCTAAGCCAAAACCACTATCTAATGAAGGTTCTTGGAGATTCTCATACAAAGCAAAGTTAGAAGAGAGGCGACAGACAGAGAGAAAACAGAGGGACAGAGAGAAACACAATCAGAGACAGAAGGCAGTTTGTGTTTGTTTGTTTGTTTCTGTTTTTTAACTTGCAGCAAAAGTTGAATAAGCTAGCTGTCATGGTTTGTCATGGTTTGGCCCAAGGAAGTGTGGCCCTTTTGCAGTAGGTGTGTCACTGTGGGTGTGGGCTTTAAGACCCTCATCCTGGCTGCCTGGAAGCCAGTGTTCTGCTAGCAGCCTTCAGATGAAGATGCAGAACTCTCAGCTCCTCCTGCACCATGCCTGCCTGGATGCTGCCATGTTACCACCTTGATGATAATAGACTGAACCTCTGAGCCTGTAAGCCAGCCCCAATTAAATATTGTCCTTATAAAAGTTGCCTTAGTCATGGTGTCTGTTCACAGCAGTAAAACCCTAAGACACTAGCCTATGGATGCAGATCTTATAATCCTACAGAAATATTATGATTAGACAGGCACCCCTCAGAGAGATGAGCACAATGGGGACCCCTTCTATCACCTCACATGTCACAATTTCCAACAGACAGAGCATGAAATGGGGGGTGGGGCTGTGGGTGGTGAGAGCTCAGCAGGAAAAGGCATCTACCCATCTACCAGGCAAACCTAATGACCCAGACTCAATCCCTGGAATCCATGTAAAGGTGGACATCTAAAACCGACTCCACAATGTTGACCTCTGACCTCCACGGGCACATGGTGGCATATGCACCCACTCTTCTCTGCCCAATAATAAATGTATAAATACTTTCTTAAAGGACCAGGAAGAGCACAGGAAGCGACAGGTAACTCCTATCCTCTGACCGCTCTAGGGGAGTGCTATTAGGGTCTGTTGGCAAGTTTATCCTCATGTGTATCACCCTGTGCTTGTTACGTCACTTTTACTGGAATAAACGAGAGAGTCCTGACAGATCTCCAGTCGCCATGACATCAAGGGGGACTTAGGGGACATAGATTAAGAAATCTATGGGGGCTGGAGGATAAGACCTGTCCCCAGACCCTTAGTCCAACATTCAAAAGTAGGCTGCAGACGCTGCGTGGAAGGCTAATGTCTTCCTTCATTTTGAATGCTTAGCTTCACACTCCAGCAGAGCCTTCTCTGTCTTTCGGCGCCTGGGCTACCCCACCTCACACCGAGGAGTCCCTGCCCTGCCCAGGGGGATACTGCCCTGGTTTCCTTTTAGTCACTATGCTCAACACTTGAACCAAAGCCACTTGGGGATAGGGTATCTGCTTACACTTCCCAGTCATTACCACTGAGGGAATTCAAGGCAGAGACTCAAAGCAGAAACCAGCAAGGAGCCCTATCCATTGGCTCACATAGGGGGTGGAGGAAGCTCCGAGCAAATAAACTATTGAGAGAATGTGTATTTTGACACAGGCACAGCCATGTCAATGACTCCGAGGCCAACTGACCCTTAGAAAATTATAAAAGCCATTACCAGTAGGGGTCAGGATCAAGAGGAACAGCAATCCTCAGAAGCCTTGAGTATCAGTGTTTCAGAAGATTGATCCTTGTGGACAGATGCTAGCAGCTGTGGCTTCCTGTATTCCGGGCTTACAGACTGACACTTCTCATCTGCAGAGCTCTCCTGCTGAGACTAGCTTCCCAGCCTGCAACGCTGTAGCTAAATACACTGAGCTTCCGGGTTACAGTGCAGCATGTCTGTGTGTCTGTGTGTCTGTGTGTCTGTGTGTCCTTTCTTGAGTCCCTATTGTCTCTGCCTACGGGACCTAAGCTGAGCAGGTCTTTGTAGGCCACGCTTAGCTCGCTGGCTTTTCCAGGCCAGGCCTACCTGCCCGGTGAAAGGCTCTGGTAGTAGGCTGGACCCTTCGGCCTCGATTGTTAAACAAATGAGCACTTACAGATGAGCCAAAGGGCAAACCTGAGAATTGCAAGTAGCAGACTGAAACTTTTCTTTCAGGTAGTTCTAAAATTTGTCCAGTTGACAGTTGCTGAGACAGACGCCATCACAGAGAACAAGAAAAGCACAAAGAGCCAGAAGTCCAGCCGTGTTAGCTTTAGCGCACAAGCCTGAGCGTGCCATCCTGTGCCATGCTACTCCCTTACACCCTCCTGAAATGGCAATTACCTAAAGTCAACAGGATGTACTGGACACTTGCTCTGTGTTCCCCTCTGTGGACATGGTCCTGGCTACAGGTAATTAGCATCAGGGGACCACCCACCCTACATTTGCCTTTTGCTTGTGTCTGTCCTTCATAAAACAGACAGAAAAACAGGAACTGTGGCTTCGGCCAACTCCACGCTCAGCACTGCAGTATCAACAGGCTGCCATGGCCAGTGGAAGACATTTTACAGAATGTCAATACCAGAGAGACCACGTCTGCTTTCAGGACACTTGAAAGTCCACAGAGCCATCTTTCCTGATGCACAGGAAACAGAAAGGCTGCTCTCTTCCTTTGTATCCTCCATCCATTCCAGCCAGTACAGCCGTTCCTCTCTCCAACTACAGAGGCTAAGAAGTTCAAGGCCCAGCGCATTTAGCAAGGGCTGTGTTGACACCAAACAGGAATCTGAGGACCCAGGAATGTGTGCTCTGATCTCAGTGTGACTGGGATGGCAGAACCGTGCAGAAGATGCCCGGAATGTAGGCCTACTGTGGGTTTCTGCAACAAGATTTGGTACCAGTGATGGAAAGAATTTATAAGTGTGACTCATGATGAGATCCAGACAGACTGCCACCACTGACCAGCTGAGGTCCGTTGGGTACCCTGGTCTGTGGGACGCATCTACCTTGGAGATAATCCAGAGAACGGTCCAGAGATTGGCAGCTCAGGTATCCTGGGAGGTAAGTCTGAACTGGACCCAGGGGCCTCCTCCTGCCTTTCCAGACCCAGATAGCTAGCTGTATCTTGGCAGCTTCATCCCTATACACAAGCAAAGTCCCCTATAACAGGGGGTCTTCCCATGCTGAGGCCTTACCACTGAATCCTTCATCCTCTGAGGGAGAGGGTCTGTAGCTGATTCTTCCAGGTTCTGATGTAAACATTTGGGAAGCAATCTGCACTGAATGAAAGACCTAAGAGTTGAAAAACACACAGGTTGTTTATAAACTACTATGTGTCTCAGGCCACCCGATCCTTAGGTCTCATGCCCCACAAGTAGCAAAGCCAAGCTTGTTGCAACATCAGGACAGACTCAGGATATCATGAGGATGCTTTAATTTTGAATTCATTCAGTTGTTATGTATGTGTGCATGAGGGGTGAGCACACATGAGACTCTAGATGTGTAAGAAGAAATAAAGTAAAACTAAAGCCCCCTTTCAAGGATGTGAGTCTGCTTTCCACAGGGTAAACTTTGCTTCCACACTGACCTCCAGAGTAAGACAACAGTGAAACTCTGCATCCAGTGAGGCCAACATGACTATAGCTTTTCCTATAGTACAGCAAGAGAAGTTTACCCAGGGCTGGGGAACTCAGCTACCTGGGAGCTTCACTGCAAATGCAGAGCTCAAAGGGGGAATCTGGCTGGAAGTTTGCCCTTGAGTTTCAACCACTTCAGCTCAGCCTTGCATATCTCTACCCCTGCAAGCAGCCAGCTTGCTTACAGTTAAGTATCAAAGGGCAGAGAACACCAAATGGCCATATCCACTTCCGCAGGAAGTACACCCATAGTGTGGGAGAGAAAGAACCACGGGAACTGGGGTCCTTCAGAACTCAGGTAAAAATCCTGAGTGTGGTATCACACACTTACAATTCCAGTGCCAGAGAGGTGGAGCCCTTGGTCTCTCTGGCTGGCCTACCCTAACTGACATCCCCAGGCCATTGTGAGACTCATGTCTCAAAAGAAAACCGTGAACCATGCCAGTGGGGTGACCTCTGAGGTTGCCCTCTGACCTTGACACTCACGGACGTGCTGACATGCACACAGAAAATACAGGACAGCTACTCACAGGAGCACGGAAGGATCGCTGCTCTGCCGGCTCAGATGGTAGGAGAGTGCCACCAGGAGACCGCAGAAGGCTGAGAACAGTGCTGGGATGTGCTGTGTGCTCCATGGTTCCTGCAGAAAGACAGCAGGTGGCTTGAGAACTGTGGTGACTCGCCTCCACCACAGAGTGGCCTTCATACCCAATAAAGAGCATCTCTGCACTTACAGCCTTCAGTTACAAGTCACAAAAGGCAAGCACTGAGCAAGGGTCAGAGTTCTCCACTGGACTGAACATGTGGTGGGTGCTGCCGCCAGATGCTAACCTCCAAGCATAACCGTCACTGTGACCCTTTTGTTCTGGTTTTTGAAACAGGGTTTCCTAAAGCACAGGCTGGCCTTGAACTCACTTTGAGCTGGACTTCTGACCCTCCTACCTCTACTCTCTGATTGGTGAATTTCCAGGCAAGCACTTGGCATATGAGGTTGGAACCCTGGGTTTTGTACACACAAAGTAAGCCCTCTAACAAACCAAACTATGTTCTCACAAGTCACTGACAACTCTACTCAGGGAAGCTGTGAATGCCTGAAAGAACTCAGGAGGCCCTCAACAAGAGGGAACTGGGTAGAACTCTTATAGGAGAGAGTTAGGATAATTAGACCCTCACCTAAGATCAGCCACACCTTCCTATGCCATCCCCCTGCCCCAGTTATACAGAATTACATCCCAGCTGCCCAAGATCTCAGAAGATGCTGTGTGAGAACATAGAACACGGAAGGTTCATTGCAGTCTCTATTGAGAAACCATCACCTGTGCCAGGGTGGGAATCATTTATGGTGTTGCTGTATGGTGCTCCCCATGCTCCTGTAAGTACCCCAAATAATTTCTTTGGTTCACACAAACTAGACTGGGGCAGACTCGCCCCTTCCATCTGTGGTTGGTCCCATCTGCAGCAAACAGACATTTGTCTGCATCTCCACAGGAAGTCAGTGCCAATATTAGGCAAGCCTTGTTAGAATCCTACAACCCTGCCTGCCTCATGGGTCTTGTTTACACTGTGTTTCTAGATCTCACTGAGAGGCTGTGTTTGACCACGATCTCAGAAGAGCCCACTGTTAAATGATATGTGGCCATTTATCCACATATTTGATTAGTGTCTGCTTTATCCTCGGCCAGGCACATCAACAACAGGTATCCTGTCTCACACCTGCCATTCCTAATACCTTGTTCAAGGCCCGGGCAATGTGAGACAGGATGAATAACCAATCATTTACCCCACCATTTAATAATTTTGCTTTTAATAAAAGGGACAACTGGTCAACCTCAAATTTCTTAAACCAAACATCTGCCAGCTGACCTCCTTTTTAATCATCTGTCTAATGAGACAACTGCTCAATCTCACATCTATCTTTAAATTGTTTTTTGAAAAAGGCAGACCAATTCAACACACACACACACACACACACACACACACACACACACACACACACAAAGCAGGGCATAAACATTTCCTTTAAGTACACAGAAGCAAAGATCCTCCATGGGAGAATTCCCCACCGTTTTACTCCTGTGCATATAACCAAGGAAACTCCATGCCATGGAGATGCTGTCTTTCATGTTTATCGCCGCTTAGTTCACCAGAGCAAGGAATTGGAGTCAGTTTAGTTTTCTATTAACAGATAAATGGATAAGAGGATTTTGGAGAAATGTGTAATGTAAAATATATAACAAATATCAGCTCTAAACAGAGTATTAGCAAAGTGACCCAGAACACTGTACCACTTCCAAGCAAAAGGATGAGGTGGGCAGACCAAGCTCTACAGAAAGGAGAAGAAGAGATTCCTGGAGGTCGGGAAGCTGAGGAAGCCATGAGAAAATGTAGGCAGATGAGGTATCCTTTCTCCACTCAGACCGCATGCATGTGGGAACACAGGCATACAGACAAGCACACATGACAGGCTGCTAAAGACACTTGCTTCTGATCTCAAGGTTATGTGTACATAAGGTCACACAAATGTGGCATTTTGCCAGAAATGTTTATATATCAGATTATGTCACTGTTTGCTTTGATTTCCCAGATATTGGACTCACACTGGATGTGTATTATCGGCTCCATGTTGTTGTTAGTCAGCCCTTTAGGCATTATCTGGGAGCCCTCACTCCACGTAGGGCTTTTGTGTTCTCAAGGCCTAACCTGAGACATTGCCCAATTCCCCAGGGAAAGCCCAGCCTCCCAGTTCCTGCAGAGAAGAAAAGGCAGGTCTCTTGGGGCTTGCTCCTGGAGCATTCTTCCCTCCACACATGCTTAACTTGGTGTGTGATATGCATGCACAAGTAGACACACATATGTACACATTAATTTCTCAAGAAAGCAAGAACAAGAAGGCTGCTTGGTCACCGACATGAATCGTCCAATTGTCCCTTCATGTGCAGAGAGCCAACATTACTCCCCAGTTTTGCCAGCTTCAAGCAAGATTATTCTAGAGTCATAAGGGGTCTCCGAGCTGAGCTGGTCTCACCCCTCTGGATGCTTATCATATAAGGATGCAGGAAGAACATAAGGAACCGGCACATGGTAAGAAGGCTACTCTCAGTGCTCCCAGCATCCAGCACCTATGATGTCCCTCTGTGTCCTCAGCACCTATGATGCATGTAAAGTGCACTGCATGGTAAGCATGACTTCATCCCTACTCTTGATTGAAGAAGGATGGTGCTGAGGCTTGGGTGGGGGAGGGGTCTGCAACCACAGAGCATCAAGGGAGCCATAGGCTCCAAAAAGCCATAAGTGTCCTATCAGAGATGCGACTTAAAAAGACCAGAGGGAAGCAGGTGAAGACATTTAGCTGTTTTTTGGAGACAAAGAGGGTGACATTTTCAGAAAAAGAAACCAAGTAGCCTGAGGAGGATTTTGAAGCCACCCACCCAACCCTGGGCTCTGTGCAAGGTGTTTGCCAGTGACCTCAGATGGCACATGCTCTGCTCCTACAAAGAGAAAAGGATGCTGGGGTGGGGTGGGGTGGGGTGGGGGGAGCTTTCTAATATCTCCAGAAGATGGGGGATGTACTAAAATACACTTTTATACTTGACCATTATGAAACAGTCTCGAATTTATTTATACAAACCAGGGTAGTGTCTCACACTTAAATCCTAGCTCACAGAGGTGGAAGCAGGAACGTGAATTTGGGGCCAGCCTAGACTACAGCATAAGACCCTGTCCTTAAAAAAAATGAAGAAGAATTTACATTTATTAAACTCAGAGCCAGAAACACTCACAGGCTCAAAAATTCATGCCAGTTTCAGAGAGAGGCCAGGATTTGATATTTGATTCTTTAAGATCTGTTCGTGTGTGTGTGTGTGTGTGTGTGTGTGTGTGTGTGTGTATACACACTAGGTGTATCCAGTGCTGGCCAAGGCCAGAGGGGACATGGAGATAGAATTACAGGTAGGGGACACCCTGTGTGGGTGCTGGAAATGGAATGAGGGTCCTCTGGATGAGAAGCAGGTGTTCTTAACTGCTAAGCCTTCTCTCCCACTCCCAGGACATAAGTCTTAGCTCATCTATCACTCATGGATAATGAAGCATCCGCCACAGAATTGTTTGCTTCAAAACGAACACCGTAATTGCCTTGTGATGTGTCTCATGGGCCCCTAAATTGGTGAGGGTATGGATTGATGAGAGCCGGTTTTATAACGCTCCCCTAGGTTTTGAAATATTTTTATGAGGCAGGAATAAAACCATCTAATAGCCTGACAGTCCTGGCGCGTTTCACGTGTGCTGGGGGGAAGTCTTAGACGAGAGTGCGCGGGGCTTCAGTTTGCACAAAGCACTCTAAACAGGGGTGGTTTCAGCATTGTCTCCTGAGAAATTCGGGGCAGCTCCCAAGATGGAATTTATGGGCAGGCTGGCTAAGAGCCTGCAAATGAATGGAATACAAACTGGTCCAAGTCTCATTGCTGGGCTTTTCAGATCAGATTTAAATGTGCTCTGAAGAAATAAGATTTTCACATCCCATCAAATGGATGTTTCTGAGATCCACACCTCGTGGATTCTGACATAAGTCCTTTTCTGACTTTTCTGAAGCTCATCTAAAGAGAAGCCAATGCAGTGAGACTTCAGAGACACGGATGGGTCCCAGGTCTCACCAGGCCCTTGAACTGTGTCCTGAGCAGCTCCTGATTCCTGGTGCGGCTGCCAGTGCCTGCCACTGTGTTCAAAGCACATCAGACACTCAAGTAGACAGTAGACAAATCAGTGGGTGTATTAACAAATGTGGCAAGACATCCATCCATCACTGAGCCCTAGGAGGGGACACTTATTTCACAGTGTGTTTCATTTGGTGAAAATACCATATGTTTATGAGTCAAAGTGATATTTCACTCTTGGGGATAGATGTGTAAGAAGATTGAGATGGTTGTACAGTAAGGTGGGTGATGCATCTCAAGTATTCAAGCCTACCTAGATGGCAGGCAAATGCATGAACCCACACATACTCACACATTTACATGCTCACACCCACACACTCAATCATACACATACACTGATGCATATTGTCACATACACATTCACACACTTTAACACAGTCACAAACTTACCCACATACTCACCCACATACTCACCCACTCTCACACTTACACACTCACCCACATACCCAGTCACACACACATGCATACACTCTCACACATACACATTCACACACATACTTTCACAACACTCTTAACACATATTCACACACTCACACACACTCTCATACTTACACACTCACCCACACACTTACATAGCTCTTATACACACACATACACACACATACTCACACACTCACCCACATACACCCTCACACATTTACACTCATACACACTCACACATACACATATACTTACACCCTTACCCACACACTCACACTCTCACTTATGCATACACACACTCATACACTTACACATACTCACACACACTTAACACATACTTACATACGCACCCATACTCACATTCTCACTTATGCATATATACATGCTCATACACTCAAACACTCACTTGTGCATACACAGACTCACACATTCAGACAGGCGGTCCCTTAGGTTTGAAAGTTGTCTAGTCTGCAGGATCTGAGCAGCTTCCGCTCTTGGAGTGTGGGCTGCAGGGGCGGAGAAGGAAGATTTTGTAGATGTAGGAGGGTCTCCAGTTGAGTAACTGATTTAAATGGATGTGTAGTTTGAAAGGTTTGTCCTGCGAGGGCCTGGCCTCTTTAGCGAAGCCTTTTAAAAAGGTTGTGGGAGTCTTAAGAGGAAAGAAACACCGCGGCAGCCAGAGTGAGTGGTTTTAAGGAATCTAGTGCCCCCTCAAAGACTCAGGAAGGAGCCACGTGGCCAGTACCTAATGATGTCCTCAAAGCCAGAACATGTCCCACAGGCCAGGCAGAAAAAAAAATGTAAAAAGGGACTGTCATCCTGTAGCTACAGGAAACTAATTCTACTGACACACAGGAAAGACCTCACGCCTCTGCTGAGACATCAAGAAGAGGACCCAAGCTGTGAAACTATGGTGCAGTGCACATGTGCACCGATTCTGGGGCCACTTGTTACTCAGCAACAGCAAACACGGGTGGCAGCTACTGAGCATGTGTAGCCGATGTGAGCATGCGCAGCTGAGGAGCAGCGTAGTTGATGGTTGTGGTGACGACGGCGGAGAGAATAGGGTAAATACGACCAGGGCGTATGGGAGCTCTGTCAGTGTTTGTCTGCGTTTGATCCCCCAAAGCATGTATAAAAGCCCAGTGTTTCCTTGAATGCCTATAAACCCCAGGTCTGAGGAGGCAGAGACAGGTAGATCCCCGGAGCTTACTGGCTGACTCACCGGCCAATCAGAAAGTGCCAAGCCAGTAATGCCTGTCTGGAAGCAGTGAATACTGCCTAAAGAAACACCCCTGCTCCCTTCTTTGCCTGCCAGGCTATAGAAGGGTGGACTACAAGAAATTAGAATTTCCCCAGGGATCTCCTGCCCAGAGAAGGAGGTGTAATGATCAGAGGAAAAGCTTGCCCCTGAAAACAATTTATAACGTGTCAGACAGCCTTACCGGAGAGGCTTGGAGCGGAGACAAGGTGGGAAGGATCCCACCCTGGCTGGATTGCTTAGTTATGGGTAACTCATGCCAGGACTCCCCACAAAGATGGATTTGGGGATCACTGGATTCCTTTGTTCCTCCTTTAACACACTCACGTTGATGATTTGGCTTATTTAATTGGAATATTGAGGATTGGTGGCTGACCCTGGATCGTTAAGGCCCAGGCTCTGAGTTCCTATGTCTAATAGCACCGATATCCTCATGAGGTAGGTTTCACTCATTCATTGTAAATGGGAGAAAAAAAACTGAATTATGTATGAACCCCTGGGCGATTCGCCACAGCATCCCGGGCTTTGACTTCACTTTTGGTGTAGAGCGTTGCTAGAATCATCCCTTCCTATTAGGGGATGGAATCAAACGCAATGAGCAGACACTAGGGAAATCCTGGAAACTGAAGTTCCATGGATGGGCAGGTGTCTTATATGACTGAATTGTTCTTCAATGATTTTCACTTCACAGGGGAGGGAAGACAGGTGAAGTCAGCAGAGACTCTGGACTCTACTGAGGTGCTGCTGGGAAAACACAAGTGTTCCCTCCCCTGCAAATCATTCTGGAACTATGGGTTTATTACAGATCTACAATTAGACTTTAAATCTACAGCTGGGGAGTGCTAGGGAGCGGGAGCAGGAGGGAGAGAAACCCTCCTGCAAGCCATTGTTAATGACGCTTGGGAAGCATTAAATTATAACAATGTTTCAGCCTCTGGGTCCTCTCACCGGCAATATCGTAACAGATAAAAAGAAAAAAGAAACCAGCCATCTCGATTTACCTAGACAAATAAAAATCCTGGCTAATTAACTGCTAAGCCATTTCTCTGGGGAGCAAATATTCCGGTGGCTTCCGCGTGTCACTGTCAAATATGTAAGTCATAGATGGGGTTCTGTTTTATGTGATTTGCAACCATCTTAGATCAGCCAAAGAGAATGTGAGATAAAAGAGGAATCAGGTTTTCTTTCCCTAATTAATATTCCAGAGGGGAAAATATCAACTCATGGTCCCCCCCATAAGGAGGCCTGATACAAAGCCAACGGAACTGAGGGGACACTTAAGAGAGAGGCACCCCACCCTGGAATCTGCTTTGTGGTTCCTGATGGCCGGGTGTCACAAAGCTTCACACAACAGGTAAAACGGGTATTGTCCACAGAGACAAGACTCTTCTTAGAAAAGGCATCTAAAACACAAAGGCTGAAGATGTCACATGAGCCAAGTTGACCCAGGCGCAGAGCATTCATGACTCTGACTTTAACCCTGAGAGCTCTCCCCTTTCATCCATAAACTCAAATAAGACCCTTCATGCCATTCAGGAAAAAAAGATCCTTGAGAAACAAAGAAACCAGCTCATACATCAAAAGACAAATTGCAACTTCACTTCCTTTGTAAACTTTGCTTACTCTTTGCACCTGGTTATAAATTAAGTCCTTTGGGAAAGGCAGCTTCACAAGACTCCAATCACATTAGCCATGGCTGAGGCCCCTGGGATATCTCTCTCTTAAGAAGCCAGAATTTGTCTTAGGAGTACTACAGTTTTCCTATGTCATTCTCCTTTTAATCTCCACCCCATCCCCCACCCCCATGCATACTGTCTCGTCTCTCTGCTTAATAAACTGGGTAACTTCACATCACTCTGACATGCCCTAAAATTCTTTTCTTTCTCATTGTCGAGGACCAGGCATCAGCTGCACGGTGGTCCCTAAGGTGGGACTTTCCCAGGCTTCTAGCAGCTGTGCTGGGCTGCATCTCTGTCTCCATAGGCAACAACAACAATAACAGATCAAGGTAATAAAGCTCACAGTGAGACCTGCGCAGAGAGACATGGCCCTGGCCAGGCTGCTCACAGGCAGTCACGGCTGGTGAGGACCCACTCATCCTTCACTCTGAGGAAGGAAGGATATCCATGTCAGCCGCATAGAGCAGACACCATGCTGTAAAAAAAGCGTCAGAAGGAAACCACACAACCCAGCTCTAGGGTGGGAAGTGTGAGGCCTGCTCTTGGTTATCTACTTGACTACAGCTGGGATGAACTAAAACCCAAGTGGTTGGATTCACATGAGGGTTTTTTTTTCTTTAATTAAAATCATTCGAAGTGGGAAGAGGGCAACTTTTAATCTGGATCTTTTGAGATGGTAAGATCCACCTCTAATCTAGGCTGCACCTTTCGCAGGCAGCCTGTGTAAAAGACGTGGACGAAGGAAGCTTGCTCTCTGGTTGCTCCCTCTTGCTCTTGCTCTCACTGGCCAGTCAGTTCCTTCACCAGCATGAGAGCCGACTCCTCTAGGACTCCAGGGTATACTGAAGACCAGCCGAAACATCAGCCTCATGGACTGAAAATCAACCGGAGTCTTGGACCTTCCATTTGTAGACAGGCCTTGTTGGAGTAGCTGGACCACAGTCTCAGCCTGTAAGCCATTCCAATACATCCTCTGTGTGTGTGTGTGTGTGTGTGTGTGTGTGTGTGTATGTATATAAGTATATGTGTGTGTGTGTATATGTGTGTGTGTGCACATGAATGAAACACAGAGATTCATCCCAACAGTCTGTCCCTCTAGAAAACCCTGATCAATACAGTCAGTGTTTGTGGAAGGAGGGTGTATTTTCCTCTCCTCCCAGGACCCCCCCCCCCGTGAACACACTAACTACGTTAAGTCAGTTCACAGCATTTAACAGGCACCACATCTTAAAGCAGAGTCCACATGGGACCATTTGAAGTCAGCGCTCACTGATGAGAAGAGAGAAATGCAAATTGCTCATGGGTTTTCTTTTTCTTTAAAAAAAAAAACCCAAAAGGTCTTTAAAATGGCAACTAGGGCCATTAATATTCTGTCACTATTTGTCACTCACTCCGTACTATGCAACAGGAGGCAGCTCTTCCTTAGATGAGACAGACCTCCCTGAGTACCTCTGTCCCTCCGTCAGAAGTCTGACTCAACACTGGAAACCTCAGAGCTGACAAGCGTTGCCCAGCATTGAGCTTGCAGAAGAACTTCCTACCCGGTCCCCGGCTCCTGTTTCTGCTCCTGTAGGCATTGAGTCAAGGCCCTTTCTCCTTCACCCACGTCCCCTGCTCCCAAACAAGCCAATGTTTCTATTCTTGACTTTGTTTCTTTTGGATGTTTACTAACTCTCATTGAGAAGGATCTAGACTGTTTCCTCCTGTGCTCTGTTCTTCCCCCAGAGATACAAAATTACTCAGGGCCTTATAAATACACCAACTGACCCGCAGCCACTGTGTGGGTATGCACCACTGGGCCATGTGTGTGCAACAATTACACAGCCACACTGTGTGCATGCACGACTGGGCCGTGTGTGTGCAACTGTCTCATCTCTCTGCTTCGCTTATGGTTGAAAAGGAATGGATTAAAACAACATGCTGATTGGCACGAGCCGTGGTCCCCTCCACGGTGTGTCTGCACACTTACTTTCACAGCACTGAAGCAGAAGGCATGGAGCAGGGCTGCTGCCAGGACACTCCGGCCCACGCTGTACACAGCCGACGTGATCCCGGAAACGGCTGGAACACAAACACCAGCGCAGCTTACTGCATGAGCCCTTCTCAAAGTCAGCAGAGGTGCAAGCAGGGAGAGGGCCGTGGCGGTCAGTATAAATTGCCTGTCTATGGGGTTCATTCAAAGACACAGGCCTCTGCTAGTGTAGGAAAGATTATAACCAGCCCCCCATGAAATAACAGCATCAAGGATCAGACATGTGCTGAGCCCTGATCTAGTTTTAACTCCTCACCATACCCAGGGGACACTGGGGTCTTGTTTGTTTCGGGGGAAGATTTCAAGGCTCATATATACTCCCACAACAACACATACCCAGGACACTACAGGCATGGGTATGAGCTGATCTATTTCCACAATGAAGCACGTGTACACACACACACACACACACACACACACACACACACACACACACACATCTTCTAAAGAATCCTTTGAAGGGCCTCACTCACTTCAAATCAAAGGAAGCCATCCCCTTCCTGGTATCTTTGCTTATTCCTTTACTGATTGGGCCACTCTAAATCTATAAAAACAGACTCATATCCAAGCTAAAGCGGGTTTGGATCTCAAGACAAAGCAAACCTTCCAGTTGGACCCTATTCTCTGTCACTAGGACCACCAGACTTTGTCCAGACTTTAAACCCTTCCCCGGAGAAGTGGGTGCAAAGACTCACCAGAACCTCCAAAGAGCAACATGTCGATTTGTTCCAGAAGGTACGTACAGAAGGTGTTGATCTGTGGGAAGAGCCCAAGGAGGGAGATCGCAGGGAAGCAACACAAAAACACTGGGAATGAACAGAGGAAAGCAGCAATGAGCTAAGGCCGGGGCAATCATGGCCCCCATCGTGGGTGAGGCAATCATGGCCCCATTGTGGCTACAACACCGCCCTCTTTCAGATTCTCTATCCCATCCAGAGACACTGAGTCAACAGGGCTCCTCTCCCCAACTAAGAAAAAAATAGCAAGTGCATTATTCAGGGCTGGTTGCACAGAAGGCTCAGGACCTAAGGAAAAACTGATGGGTGGAGAGGGAGTGAGGGAAGGAGGGAGGGAGGTGTAAAGCCCACATCTCACAACAGAATCAGACCTGGGGAGATGGGGAGAGGAATTAGAAAACAGGGTCAATTCCAGAAAATTATGCAAACAAGAGTGTAAACTGAATTCTGCAAAGGAAAAATGGGAAGTCACACTTGTGTTAAAGATTCACAAACCTAAAACTAGGGCTTTCTGACCATGGAGACATGGGATGTTATAGAGACAGGACCACAGTGCCCTGATCTAGTTTTAACTCCTCACTAAGACTGATTCATTGTGCACCCAACTTCATTTTATCAAATTAAACCTTTAAAACACCTTTATAGCATATCCCTAGCTCCCACCAACTCCAGCATCATGAATGCCATCAGGTAACATCTGAAACCTGTAAGATTTGCCTCACTTTGCTTCAACTTGGCTGCCTGGGGTCCTCACCAACATATACAGTTAAAACAAAACAAAACCAAAAAACAATGCAGGTGGCTCCCGAGGACCCGATTCTTGCTCCATCTTTTGAGCAGAAAGAAGACGCACACAGCTGTTGATTTAAAACCACAACTTCCCTCAGAAGGAACAAGCCAGATAGGGTCACCATGGCCCATGAACACAGACATGTAGGTTGTCTCAGAGGTTTTGTTGTGAAAGCAGTTCCATGAGATTAGTTACAGAACCTAGACTGACCACACTGTGTGTGCATGTGTGTATGTCTATGTGTGGGTGGGGTGTGCATGTATATGTAGTGTATATGTGTATACATGTGGAGGCCAGGGGTTGACCTTAGGTATAATCCTTGCCTTGTTTGTTGACATTGGGTCTCTCATTAACCTAGGGCCAGCCTAGTTGGTAAGGTCCAAGCCAGCTGTGCTCTCTGGAGTCTCTTGCTGCAGGTCCCACCTCAGTGTGCCCTGCCTCTTCTGAGACTGATGCTGAGACCTGTGGTTTCCCCATCCACAGAGGAATCACAAGGCCAGTCTCATGCATGGGCTCTTGCTGAAGTTAACCAGACAGGCAGTAATCGCAACCCAGCCCCAGAGCCCAGGAAGAGAGTGCCAACTGTAGAGGCCATTTTCCTGACTCCTGAAAATGTGAGCAAAGAAGATTCTCACCAAGGAGGGGAAGACTCACACTCAGCACAAGAGCTCTCAAGGATGTTATTCCCGGCAGGGATTAGAGGTGTGGCCTGTAATCACACCTGTTCAGCCAGCTAAGGCAGGAGGACAATTTGGACTATGGAGTGAGTTTGAGGCCAGCCAATGGAAATCACTGAAAGCATATCTCAAAATAAAAACTTAACAGAAGGTTGGGGGACTTGGGTGAGGTGTGAAGCTCTTGACTAGATATTTGAAGCTAGATAATAGTTAGATATTAAGGGTCCGTCCTCACTTGGCATCTATCTATCTATCATCTATCTATCTACTATCATCTATCTATTATCTATCTATCTATCTATCTATCTATCTATCTATCTATCTATCATCTATCTATCTATCTATATCATGTATCTATCTATCTATCTATCTATATCATCTATCTATCTATATCATCTATCTATCTATCTATATCATCTATCTATCTATCTATCTATATCATCTATCTATCTATATCATCTATCTATCTATCTATCTATATCATCTATCTATCTATATCATCTATCTATATCATCTATCTATCTATCTATCTATATCATCTATCTATCTATCTATCTATCTATCTATATCATCTATCTATCTATCTATCTATATCATCTATCTATCTATCTATCTATATCATCTATCTATCTATCTATCTATCTATCTATCTATCTATCTATCTATCTAACTACCTATCTACCTATCTACCTATCATCTACCGATCATCTACCTATCTATCTACCTATCATCTACCTATCATCTATCTATCATCCTGCTGCTCCTATCTCCACCTCAGTCTGCCCTCACATCATTTACCATCTCTTGCTTGTCTTGCCTTTGAACTGTTCCTCCGTCCTCTTCCCGATGACAACACTATGTTCCTTTCCACCGACTTTGTCCTTAATGGGTAGACAAGTGGCCCCTCTTCCACAGACTGGAGCAGCAGATCTAATCTTCTGAAGCTGTCCTCTCTTCCCCTCCTCATTCAAGGGTGGGAATGACAAGCAGAGTTTATATTTGGGGGCAGGCACACCGCAAGCGGAAGTCCTGTGGGGACATTCCCTACATCCGGGCTGCAGCCCGGGGAAGGTCAGCTCCATGTGGCTCTGCCTGGGTCTCTGTGGTGTGCTTTCTCTTGTCCTTTTACTGTATGTTCTGCATTTTCTCGAATTCCCACTAAAAGATGCTAAAGTCCTACACTTGACTCTTGGCCATGGTTGTCTTAGTTGTTAAGGAGCCTTTTCATGCAATGAGATCAAGACCCTTGTGGAGCCTCTCATAGCCCTAAATCAGTATGAAGGATCTCCCTCAAAGAAGACCATTGGGGCTGGGGATGTGGCCCAGCCAGTAGAGTTCTTGTCCAGCATGCAGGAAGCTTGAGGTTCAATCTCCTGTGCCTCATAAAGCATGATGGTGCATGCCTATAACCTCAGCACTCAGGAGGCTGAGGCAAGATTGTGGTCACAAGTTCAAGGCCAACCTGGTTCACTAGTTAGAATCCTTCCACAAACATACAAATAAACAAACCAGAATGTAACAGGGGGAGGGAGGAAAGGCAAGGGGAAATGATGTAATTATATTAGTTTTTAAAGCCATAGTAAGGGCTGGTAAGATGGCTCAGTAGGTAGATGTCCTTGATGCATAGAACTGATCACCTGAGTTTGACCCCTAGAACTCAACTCGTAGGAGGAGAAAACTAACTCCCAATAGTTAATCTCTGAGAAACATGTGCTATGGCATAGGCAAGTACACACACAAACACACACATATACACACCAAACACCATACATACATACACAAACACACACACATAAATGACACACACCATACACATACACAAACACACACATATACACACCATACACATACATACAAATACAAATACATACATACCACACATTATACACATACACACAAATACACACACATAAACGAAACACTCCATACACATACATACAAGCACACACACACACCAAACACACTATACATACACAAGCACCATACACAAACACACAAGCATACACATACACACAAACACCACACATACCATATACACACATACCATATACATACACACATGTATGTACAATCAACACACATTAAATACACACACATATACACACCACACACATACAACAACAACAACACACACATTAAAATTTAAAAGGCCTAACAACAATGACAATGCAAAGTCTGGGCCGGACAGGATGGCAGAGGAAGAGATGCTGTACTGTCCCGGGGGAAGATGCCCAGCTGACACCTTAATCTTGGACTCCAGCTCCCAGGCTGTGAAGCCAGATGCTGCTTTTGTTTTCCTTCTACACCTGGGTTCTGACACGATGTCACCACAGCCCAGGAAGGATTCTGACAGAAAAGTAGCTCAGGAAACCAGCACACACTGCTTCTTTCCTGCTAACTTTACAGTCCTTGCTCCCTTCTAGCTGATCCCTGGGCATGACAGAGAAGACAGTGACATCTCTAAGTCTCCTGATGAAGAGGCTTCACAAGGCAGTGACCTTGAGTCACCTTTGTCTCTCCTACAAAGTCAGAAACCCCTCTAGTCTCGGCCTCTTCTGCTTCCTCCTCTTCGGGTTTACTCTTACAGTTTCAGCCCTATAATTCCCTGTGCGGATCAGTGAGTTGAAACCTTCCCTCCTTACTTGCTATTTTTCTAGATTTTCTTTTATCTGAGCCACAGATATCATCTAGTCAGCCTGCTGGGCTTGTTGTCACCAACTTTACCTGTCACTGTTGAGGAGCAGACAATAAGTATTAGGAAGTTCTAGGGCAAGAAATATATTTCAGGAGGGAGTTAAGTAAGCCACACTCCCCATCTCTCCCATACCGTGGAGGAATCGGTTGAGATGGCTCAGTGGTTAAGAGCACTGACTACTCTTCCAGGGGACCCGGGCTCATTTCCCACCACCCACATGGCAGCTCACAACTGTAACTTTAATATCTGACACCCTCATAGACATACATGCAGGTAAACTCACCAGTGCACATAAAATGAAAATAAAGTAAATGATCAAACAAAGGATGAAGTCCAGTGGTGCATTTGGAGGTGGGGGTCACTGCTAAACAAACACCTCAGGCTTCAAGCAAGCAGAGCCCTCTTCCTTTTCCATCCCTGATAAAATCTCTGGTTTTCCTGCTGAATCAAGTGGGGTACACCAGAAACGTGGAGCGCTGGCTTTTTTGTAGTAGCAAAGTAAGAAGGGAGGGTGTGCAAAACCCAAACATAAAAATTTGTAAATGAAATGTGTCAACATTTGCCTCTCTCAAGTCTTTTGTCCCTCCCCCACCACTCCCTTTGTCCCTATCCCTCCTCCTCTGTCTCCCTTTTACTCTTTTTTTTTTTGGGGGGGAGGGTTGTCTTTTAAAGATAGGATCAAGTAACTCAGACTGACCACCAACTTTCTACATCGCCAACAGCACCTTTGAACTCCTCATGCCCCTGGGTCTTCCTGCCAAGTATTGGGACCACAGGTCTGTGCTGTCACACCCAGCACCTGCAAGTCTCATTCTACGATTATCTGTAAAATGTTCTTAATGAAGCCAGCGCTGAGGGTCAAGGGAGCCGTCTCTGATTTATGAGTGGAAAGCACTCTAAAACCTCACTTACTCATTAACTTGTGGAGTACCTCCTGACTCCACAGTACTCCTCAGCTGCTCCTCCTGGCTAAGGCTTATCTGGTGCCTGTGGTCTCCAGGCACGAGCACAGCATGGGGGTGAGGGGTCCGCTCTGTCCACAGGGAGAAGATGAGCTGGCCAAGGAGACATGAATCAAACACAACAGAGGTACATTATTGTCACATGGGCCAGGTGCTGTGAGGTAAGGCTGGCCAGAAGACGGAAGATGAGACCTAGAAAAATGAGTCTCCAAGGAAATGTGGTTGAGCAATCTAGTCACAGCAGAACACTTCAGAGCCCACAGGAAGAGAGGAACAGAAGTCAAGATACCGGGGGCTCTAGTTAGCCAACTTGTTCCTTTAAGAGATGGAACTAAAGTCACTGGCCCACACAGTGATCTGGGGGGAAACATAACCAAGAGGCACACATGTGGAATGTGGAGGTACAGCAAAGGAAAGGCAGCATTTGGGCAGAGACATCTCTTCATATCCTATTATGTGAGCTGCCTCAGATAACCAGCTCCTCGTGTGACCTTGAGCTATACCCTCCAACCTCCTACTTGACAAAGGAAACCAATTAACCTATTAAATTAAGATTCTAGGGAGTATTCCAAGGTGTGATTATGTGTCCAGTCCTGATAGCTTCCCCAGGGCAGCTGGCAGGACCTCGGGCAGGAGATGTGAGCTGAGGAGAAAGCCTGATGCCTTTCTTAGGTCATGCAATGGACTTCTAACAGTGATGACATGACACACATCAGCAGGAGTGGCCCCTGGGCCTCACAGGAGGGTGCTGACTAATCTCTAAGCAGGGCCTCTTCCCGTTAGGCTTCTGTCTCCTACTTGAAGGTTTTCCAATACACATTCTCCGGACCTTCAGCTTTAAACTGCTGAGTTCTTTCATGGATGTAACAGGGATGAAAGCCTGGGTCTGCACACAAGGTGATCTTACAGGAGGAAGTCTATGTATGTGCATCCAGTGTGTACACATATGTATAGGTCTCTTGTGGATGTATCAGAAATGAAATCTTGGGTTTGCACATGGGGTGAGTGTATGTGTGCATCTGGTGTATCCATGTACGAATTGTGTATGTGTGCATAGTATGTTTATAGTTGTGTATGGGTCTGTATGTTTAAGTATGTAAGTTTTATGTGGTATATCTACATGTATGTATCTGTATGTATGTATGTGTGTATGTGTATATCTGGGAGTCTATGTTTGTGTGTGACTGTGTGCATAAGTATAGTGTGTATCTGTGTAAGTAAAGTCTGCTACAGATAGAGCAGGAGAGAAAGGAAAGAGGCCATGAGGAAGGAGAATGGAGTCTCATTTCTATCCAGGTTTTCACCAGCATGGGACACAGAGAAAGTTCCTCACACATGGGCACCCACCCAGGACTGCTGCAGACTCAGGGACCTGTCAGAGAGGGCCAGGGGAAGGGTGACTGCTGTCTAAAGTCAGGAAGTAGACGTCTCCATGGTAACAAGACTCCCAGAGCAGTCACTTTGCCACAGTCTTCACAAGTTCAAAGGTGGGCCACCTCCTTGATGTCCTCACAAAAATCCTCAGAGCATGTGCCATTGAGTCCCTGGAGCTACGGGCCATGGGCATTTCAGCAAGTGACAGCACCAAGTCCTGTTTGTTCCGACTCTTTTCTGTGTTCACACATTAACTCACTCACAAACTACTGAGTGACAAGATGGGCCACTTTCCGCCCCCCAACCCCTTCCAGCACAATCTTGCTTGCTACGTAAAGTGTGGTGGTTATTGTGGTCACCTTGGTAGGTTCCAGACTCACCTGGAAAAGCCTCCTGGTGTGGCTGAGGAAGTTATTTAGCCTCTGGGCATGTCTGTGAGGGGCTATGTTGATTAGGTGAATCTGGGTGGTAAGAGTCATTCCATGGGGTAGGGTCCCAGACTGTGTAAGGAGGACAGTGGCATGAACTGTACTGTGAACAAGTGCTCTGTGCTGACCTCTGACTGTGACCCCTCTTGTCATGATGCACTGTAGCTTTGGATGCAAGCCCAAATCAATCCCTTGAATTGCTTCAGTCAAGGTACTTATCAACAATCACAACAGAGAGAGAGAGAAAGAGAGAGAGGGGGGGGGGCACGTCTGGACGGCTGGCTCTAGGGTTGAAGACCTCACCTATGCAGTTAGAACGTGGCTCACCTGAATGGAACATCGAATGGCAGGGCTGCTCAGGTTTTAAGCCAAGCCAAGTGTAGCGGCACAAACTGGAAGTGACCAGAGCTGAGACTGGTGCTCAGTCACATGATCACAGTGCCTGGTGATGTGGCGAGGCCTGAGGCTGTTGCCCTATGGCCAGCTCACCTTGACGGGTACCCCTGCCAGCTTTGGGTGCTCCTGGGGTACAACTGCTTAGTTATAAATACCAAAGTCCTTTCACAGAACCCCATTGCTAGGGGCTGGAGAGACGGCCTGGTAGGTGAGGTGCTAGCCTCAAAACCATGAGGATGTGAGTTCAACCCCCACAAGTGTGTACAAGCCAAGAAGGCATGGTGGTAAATGCTTGCGATTCTAGAGTTCTGGAGTGGGGATGGGTTCTGGGGGGATGGGTTCTGGAGTGGGGATGGGTTCTGGGGGGATGAGTTCTGGAGGAATGGCTCTGTTAGTGAGAGACTCTAATCACCAAGGTAGACAGTACCTGAAGAATGACACTGAGGTCAGCCTATGTTCATTTTCCCTCCTTTCCTCCCTCTCTCCCTCCCCACCCCCCCACCTTTGCTATATTGGGTTCAGAGTCTTCTATAGACACAAGCCAAGAGGAAAATGCTTAGCCCTTGACAGCAGTTATCTATCATAGGTGCTGGCTTGCAAAAGACAGAGGGGAGACATCTCTTCCCTTCCCAAGACTCCTCCCCATGACCCCCAAATTCACTCACCCATTAAGTGGTCCCTGACTAATTGCAGGGTCTCCGGGGTGAAGAGCTTCAGGCCATACATGACATGGCTGGGAGGGTGCCTGGCTTTGGCCCCAACATCAAGAAGCAAAACAAGGCCGCACAGCATACAGAAATAGATGGGTCTGCTGTAGGCGATGATCTGGTTGTGACCCTGGAAAACAAATGCAATTTCCACCTTGTAACTCTCGTTCTGACCCGGTGACACCTGAGAACTAACAACACCCGACACCCATCCCCACCCTCAAAATACACAAGAAAAGGGGAGGCAAAAAGTTAGATGCGTAAAACAACGCTTGAGGTTTATTTCTGCCAAGCCAGAATGAAGGTGTCAAGCCCAGGTAAACTTGCCTAAAGGTTTCATTACCACTCAGAGAAAATTTGTCTGAGTCAATGCTTTCCTCGGTGGGGGTGGGGCGACTTCCATTCTCCTTGCTCCTCTCAGGTGCAAGACTTCTCGAAACCTTTGTTATGTGCATCTAACTGGGGTTCCCCAAAACAGGAAATAGCATTACAAATGGGTGTCAGGATGGGGACAGAACAGGTGGCTTGAAACAGTGAGCCATGTTGACTAATCATGGGTGGCTCTTTTCAGCTAGTGGAACCAAAGCCTGGGTGGGCCTCATTCTTCACATCATGGTAGGAGAGACCCGGCACCGTGAAGCTGTCCTCTGACCTCCATACATGCACCGTAGTGTGAGCAAATGTACACACAACACACACATGCACACAGACACACAAGAACACGGGATGCACACGTGTGCAATGATAATCAAACTTTAAATCATTTTTAAATTAGGAGGCAGGGTATTGTGCTACAGGCTTTCCAGAGCAAGAGACAGCAAAACTGCATCTTTGAAATTAATCCACAATTTGTAAGATTTGGGACACCAACAATGGACCAGGAGGGTGTGCTTTGCAATTCACGAGTCACCTTGTGCGCCCCAAGCAGAGGCAGAGTGGCCTCAGACAGGTTTTTTCAGTCACCGCCTCGAATGTGCTATACTTAGACATGGAGTTTAAATTGCCACTGCTTCTAAAATAGAAACAGTCCCAAGACCAACTGACAACAGGACAATACCAGCGTCTGTCACAGACCCTGACTGCCTTTGGTCCCGAGGCCAGGCTGGGTATTGAAAACATTGCTGTACTAGTAGGAAATTTTATTCAGCATCCAAGTAGCTCATGGATTAACAAGCACACGAGAATACGTTCTTTGCATTAAAAAATAATAAGACCAAAGCCAGAATGCTGCCTAACATTCTTACTAAGAAAACAGCGAAATCAATTAGCTGGTTAAATAACTGTGTGTCATATTAATATACAGCACCCGTGTAGGGGAGATGTTTTCTCAAACTGACAGGGTTTACAAAGTGTAATTAAGCAGGTACCACTTGTTCTGGCTCTTTCTCTTATCACAAAGTTAGTGGGTTGGAGGGTCGGCTCATCAGTAAAACGCTTGTTTGCCTTGTGAACATATGTCAGGGTACACCCCAGAACCAGTGTTGGGGGGTGCCTACCATCCCAGTGCTGGGAAAGTGGTGACAGGCAGGTCCCTGAGGCTTGCTGGTGAGCTCCAGGTCTGTGAGAAACTGTACTTCAACTCGCAAACCTCTTACAACCAAAGTTCAGTCTTCAGGTCTATGTGCATTCTCTCATCACACACACACACTCACACACACACACACACACACTCACACACACTCACACACACACACTCACACACACATTCACACACTCACACACACACACACTCACTCACACACACACACACTCACACACTCACACACACACACACACACACACTCACACACAGGTTCATGCATTAAAATCCATGATCTCTGGCCTTGACTGGTGTGAAAAGCCCTCAACCATCTTTTGGGAGATTTATCAGTGTTATGAACGTGTTCTCCATGTTGCTAATGTACAAAACCAAACCCAGGGTTCTACAGTGGGCTAGCCCTGGCTACTGTGGCTATGCCTCCTGTGTTAGGGGGTCCAAGAGCCACACTCAGATTCCTGTCCATTCCCAGCACATAAGCTGCCATCTTCCCTGAACTCCCCAGAATGCCCACTAATGAAATTCTGTCCTCCCCACTGCTGAGTGTGCGTCTGCATCCACAGGCACCCTCCCCTACAATGGTTGATTTTTAACTTTTTGATAAAAAATTTTTTTCCGCCTGCTGCATCAGGTGAAGTCTAATCTTCGTCTCCTAACAACCCATTCAGCTTCCCCAGTGTGGTTACACGCATGCCTTCCACAGCGTGTCCCACAGCCAGGAGCATCCTCAAGGCTACTGTCTGAATGCTGACCTCGCGTGCCTGAGGTTTCCCATCAGCCTCATCGATACTGCAGCAGACCGTTCACAAAGCAGTTCGGAAGATCCGGAAAGATATGAGAAGCCTGCGGGGGAAGCCCGCCACCGACACCCGGGGCTGAGTGACCAGCCACCTGCACACATTGCACACAAGGTAGCTCATGAATTGCAAAGCAGGCTCCTCTCCGGATTCATTCTTGTTGGGTTTTTTTTGGACCTGATGAATTGCACATTGATTAACCAGATGAGGATTCTCGTCTGGCTCTTGTTCTGGAAAATTGCATGGCATGGGAAATGCCTCGGCGCTCCTCCTCCTCTTAGCAGAGCTTCTAGAGACACCAGCTCAAACCAGAGCTGAATAGACCTAGAAATCCCGGTAAGGAAACTGATGACTGAAATGGACACAGGGTAGGTGTCTGACTGTTCACCAGGAAGGGAAGAGACGCCTGTGTTTCATGGTCCCTGTGACGTGCCCGTTCAGGTCCCGGCACGGTAGCTTGGTCTGTTCTTATTAGAATCAGTATGACTCCGGCTCAGCACAGCAGTATGGAGGTTCAGGAAGACACCTCAAATCCACCTGAAGCATAAGGCTCACCTGTCACTCTTCTCCCCATGGCTTTAGCATGTTTTGTATCACATCACAAAGTGCATGCAGGGAAGGAATTGTTTATGTATGTGTGTGTGTATGCATGTCTGTGTGCGCACATGCCTGTATGTGCATGTATGTGCACACATGCTTGTGTGTGTATATATGTGCACACATCCATATCTGTGCATATGTGCACATGTGTGTGCATACAAGTTTGTCTGGGTGTGTGCATATGTGCACATGTGTGTGCATACAAGTTTGTCTGGGTGTGTGCATATGTGCACATGTGTGTGCATACAAGTTTGTCTGGGTGTGTGCATATGTGTAGAAGCCAAACTCTGTGTGTCTTCCTCAACCTTGCCTCCACCTTATTTTCTCCGATAAAGGGCCTCAGTGAACCCGTGGTCCTTCGGCTGTCCATCCATACTGACTGGCCGGTCAGCTGCAGGGATCTTCTGATACTTGTGTTTAACATTTGTATGACCCAGCCGTGTGGCCCTGCCTGGCTTTCACACAGGTTCTAGGGATCCAACTCTAGTCCTTGTGTTTGTGTGGCAGCCACTTTACCCACCGAGCTGCCTTCAGAGTCGCAGGGAGAGGAATGTTTGGATGCGGAACAGCAGCAGCAGCAAGCCAGCCACAGTGAGGCAAGAGGAACCCGGGAGGGCTACGGCCAGCCTTCTGACACACCTACCCGGTTACTGAGGAGAATCCCGACACCACATCTTAATGCCCGGGTCACTATGATGCGTGGTGCTAGGTTAAAAGATCTATCATATGCAAACTGACTACAGGGAACAGAGGAAGCATCTGCCAGCACACAGCCAACCAGTTAGAACACATTCCTAATCATGATGAGCTGGTATAGATTAAAAACTAGTCCTAAACTCTGAATATAATTTTTAAAAGCA
This sequence comes from Micromys minutus, assembly GCF_963924665.1. Classification (NCBI taxonomy): domain Eukaryota; kingdom Metazoa; phylum Chordata; class Mammalia; order Rodentia; family Muridae; genus Micromys; species Micromys minutus. The sequence continues at coordinate 47,594,333 of NC_137959.1, forward strand.
TAATAATGGGAGGACAGTTTTCTCTCATTGGAGAGCTTCTTCGGGGTCAGCAGCCGCGTGACGGAGGGAGGGGCTCGCTATGACAGAGGCCAGAAGGATGACAGAGCACAAAGCGTCAAATCACGTCGCTATGGCTGGAACCAGGGCCAAGAGAATACGTGTGTAAGTAGGGGCTGGTCAAAAGATACTGAGCTACTGACGTGAGGTCTGAGTGAGCCCAGAGTCTCATATAAATCAGAATCCAGGTTATTGGGATAAAGGGTAACAGGGCACCTGAACCCAAGGAGCATTGGCAGACAGGCTTCATAAACAGAGTTTCCATGAAAGGTCACTAAAAAGAAAACCACAGTGGGAAATGAACTTGCTAAGAGTGGCAGATATCCCCAAAGGGCCAGTAAGTCTTGCTGAGGACATGGGGAGAGCGACCCCTGGTGGATGAAAGGTGGTACTGACATTAAGGATAATGGAAAGTTCTCAAGAAAGTCCAAGCTGCAGGAAGCACTTGCCTTGCAAGCAGAGGACCTGAGTCCTGAGTCCGAATCACCAGAACCCACACAAAAGATGGGTATGGAGCAGGAGTGCTCGTAAGCAGAGCACTCTTTCAGAGAGATAAGCAGCAGACAGGATCAGCCACCCTGGCAGATACAGCAGAGGACACACTACAGAGACCCTGCCTCACACGAGGCAGAAGATGAGGACCAACACCTACACGGTCCTGTGACCTCTACATACACACTGTGGCACATGGACCTGTGAAAACATATGTATGCATGAAGGCACAGGCAATTACATGTGAAACACACACACATGCACGCACACACACGCACACACATGCACACACACACACACAAGAACTTTCAGCATTTACCGTTTGCTGCTCTGCCAGAGAACCCGAGTTGGATTTCCAGTGCCCACATCAGGACAAATACTTCGATGGCCTCATTTTCTATGGACTACAACAAAGTCTGACCCACAGACAACATGGCCAGAGTGGTGAGGAGCTAAGGAGCAGAGGAAGGGGCAGGAAGTGCTAGGACAAGGGTGCAGTCAGGCATGTGGGGTTGGTGCGCTTCGTAGATCTATTACAAGGTGACAGTGGCTATCGTCGGCCATTACATCGAATGTTCTTGAAAATGGCTGAAATTTATTATACCTTAGATATCCTCATCAGAAAAAAAGTATGTGATTTACAAAATAACTTGACTTAATCATTACACCATGTACATATCACCAAATTATACTTACCCCAAATACATACGTGTGTGTGTGTGTGTGTGTGTGTGTGTGTGTGTGTGTGTATAATAGGATTTTTAAATATGAAGTTTATGACTACATACTAGGTGCTTAAGGAACATTGCCAGGTGCCAGAAGCAAATTTACATGCACTATTTAGTGATTTACATACAATTCTTACTGACATTAAACAGCTCTATTTGCACACGAGGAAACTGAGGCACATAGAGGGCCACCATTTCACTCAGCATCGGATAGTCAAGTGGGTAAGTGAGAAACAAAGGCAAGGCAGCGACGGTACTATGAACCATCAGATCGACCTACTGTGCCTTTTCTCATAAGAACCCAGAGGACAGAAGTGACCTGTCACACAGGGTCCACCCCATGCCTGAGCCCCCCTCCGCCAATGCCAACGCACCATGCGCTTAGATCCAGCCAGAGCTTAGCGCCATGCACTTGGGTATCCATCCACCGCTTCTACTCCTGTATTCAAGATACAGACACAGATGCAAATCTGACCCTTTGGATAGATGCTGGCATCACCTCGTTTTCAATGCAAGCAGACGAGACAGGAAATTGGCCATACTTAGGCACTTACGTGTATTGGTGAGGCAGGGTCAGGCTGGACGCTCTAAAACACAAACCAGAGGACTTGAGTCACCTTGTGATTGCACTGCTGTGCTAGTGACAACACACACGCATGCACACACACACACACACACACACACACACACACACACGCACGAGCTCTCTCACGAACACACACGAGGATGAGTTCTTGCCTTCAGCAGAGAGTACTGGCAGCTGGCCATGACCAGGCAGAAAAGCAGGACCCACAAGTCTCTGCAGAAGCCACGATTCAGCGTCAGAAAGCCCAGGAGGGAAACCAGAACACTGAGCAGGACTGCTACCATGTTCTCCTTCACATCTTCAGTTCTGTGCGAACACACGAGGAAGCATGGAGTGAGACCCTAATGCCCACGCTGCTAGCAGCACAAGTTTTCCCATGCTCACTGACAGACTGGCACCACGCCGCACAGGGGCTGAGCTGTTTCAGCCCTGCACCAACACAGAGCAGAGGGCCTGTGCTGGGTATCCGTTTGTTCTTGTGCCGTTTAAACAAAGTCCTTGGGTATTTGTTCTTGGAATAACTGAAACCTGACCATGCTGACTTTCTCGGCTACTTGCACGAGGCTTTCGAGGCAACCACTGACTCCAACCAAAGCCTGGAATGACTCAGAAATACACAGGCTCCTGTCAGCACTGACACCTGTAATGGTTTCCAGACTGATCCAGGAACAGGAAGCTTCAGAGGGAGATGTGACTCCCAGACAGTACAGGGAGCCTAGCTGTGTGGCTGCAGCCACACAGTCCTGCAGGCTAGTTTTGTTTCGGAGCCTTCCACATGAGAAGGAAGATGCAGAGGAGACTCCTGCAGACATGAGGTGTTATTAGGATGGGATGGAAGTTACATTCCAAAGAGCATTGCCAAAGAGGGAGCTGAAAAATTGAATCAACCAGTCTAGGTGGGATGGGGGGTCTATATCAGGAAGGACTGCTTTGTTCCTTACAAGTTTTCTATTGTCCCCAATAAAATATAAGCCTTGTGAAGGCAAACACGAGGGCTGTTGAGGTTCCTGTGCTGTGCTGTGGTAGGCAGGTGTGTGTGCACACACACATACACACACACCTACAAAGAGATTGATTCTTTCATAATCAAGGTTAACACAACCTATTTCTTGTTACAGGAAAAAAATAGCATTTTTTTCTAAAGCCTCATCTAGCTGAAGGCAATATCTTGCATCATGAGTCACAGAATCGACGTCCAATCCTTCGAATGCCCCGGGGCCACATGACATTGTGAAGCAGTTACAATGCTGTTCCCTGACTTGGGGGTCCTGAAATTCGCTGCTGTAATTTTGCAGGCCTATCATTTTTCCTCATGTGATCATACCATCTAAGACATGACTGTACCATTACTGTAACAAGTAGTCACTGCGGGACAGGCAGCAGCTTAGTGACCCTGCTACTTCCCCATGGGCTGGCACCGAACTCTGAACAGACCCTGCTGCTCGAGCACTAGAGATCCTATCATCCATTTTAAGATCAGTCCCCTCAGAGTCACAGCCTCTCTGAAAACTGTAATATTCTCCTCTGCACATTCTGACAGGAAAGCCCACAAACAGGAGAGCCCCAGTCTAAGCCCGTCTTCATCACCAGAGCAAACTCCAACTTCCAGGCCTTGTCTGCCGAGGCACAGTATCTCCAGCCACAGAGTGTTTTATTTAGGGAAATAATCAGCGGGGGCAAAAGGGAGGGAAAGGCTGAGAGGGCAGCATCAAATTTGAGCAGCAGATGGAGGAGAGAAGCCGGAGTCACGCAGGGGACAGCTAGCATCACCCCTTGTCATTCTCAACCACCTCCCTCCCAGGGCCACAGTTGGTGGAAGAAGGCTTCTTGCTGATGGAACTGAAAGGATTCCTGCTAAAACAGGGTGGGATATAGACAGATCAAAGCAGACTGTACCCAGGCCAACCTGTGCCTTAGCCCATGATACTCCCTTAACACCTCCCCTGACAACTGTGAAATTCAATGTCTAAGTCACTGGGGTTCACAGTAAAGTGGGGTGTGGGCTGGAAATGTCCTGGGGAACCTTAGCAAGAAGCAAGGCGCACTCCAGGCACATTCAAGGGTGCTCACTGGTGTCCCCCCTTGTCTGCTGGCCACACCACCGCGTGCCCCACAGCTTACCGATCCAGCAGCGCCAACAAAGTGAGTCGGTCGTACCAGACTTTAATCCACTTCCCGGGGAAGATGATAAATTTGTAAAACTGCTCTCGGTTAAACTTCCCTTGGGCTGAAGAACGCGAGGAGTCTTCCAGATCCTGGCTGATATGCTTTACACACCGGGAGCAAAACAGACCAGAGGCAGAAATGGCTGTCACTATGTAGTCACAAGAACATCTCATAGTTTAAAGACACAAGGGATGGGGATGGGTGTGGGGGCTGGAGAGACAGCTCAGCTGTTAAAATCACTGTCTGTTCTTGCAGAGGATGCAGGTTCAGCAGAGGATGCAGGTTCAGTTCTCAGCACTCACATGGAGGTACAACCATCTGTACCTCCAGTTTCGGGGCTCTGACTTTTCCCTGCAGGCTCCCGCATACATGTGGCACACATAAATTTATGCAGGCATTAACACACACACACACTCTCTCTCTCTCTCTCATACACACACACACACACACACACACACACACACAGGCATAAATGTGTGCACATGAACATGAACACATACACACACCACACACACAAAGCACATACACAGGCACTCACCACACACATACACACCACACACATGCACACACAAGCACACACCACACATGCATATGCATACACACCACACACATGAACACACACACAGGCACACACAACTCCCTCCCTCTCTCTCTCTCTCTCTCTCTCTCTCTCTCTCTCTCTCTCTCTCTCTCTCTCTCTCTAAATCTTTTTAATACAAAGCCTGGAAGTAGAGCTCAGTGGTGGAGAAACTGCCTAGCAAGCTTGAAACCCTGTGCTCAGCACTATTACTGAGACATTTATTACTGAAGCAATCCATGAAGCACAGACAGACAGCCAGATTCAGAAACCAGCACTCTGTTTAAAAGAGCCAGTGTAAGGGAAGAATGATTAGCCTCACACCGGTTCCAGGAAGATGTTGTCACTGAAACCCTGACAACTCACCACTGAAAACACTTCTCTTACTAAACAAGGTGCTCCTGGAAAGTAATTATTGTGTGAGACATGCGTCCAAGGAAATATTTTAAATGGCCTAATCTTTAACTTCAATTCCATATAATCCAAGTTTTACTCCAAATGCAGAGGCCTTTGCTGAAGGTCAGTCGGTCACTGACAAACTCTGCCCTAGGAACAGGGCACTGGAGACAGTAGCTCATGAAGTGCTTGCTACACAGGCATGAGACCCAAGTCTGCTCCCCAGAGCATCTGTAAAAAGATGGTCGTGATGTGTGACTGTACCCCAGCACTGGGGAGGTGTGGACGCATGGCTGAGGCTGACATACCAGCCAGGGTAAATTCTTAGTGAGCACCAGGCCACAGAGACCCTGCTTCCAAAAATAAAATGGGGAATGATTAACAAACCACAGTTTGTGTTGACCTCTGGCCTTGGCACACACGTGAGCATGCATGTGCACCAACACTTGTGTGTGTGTGTGCACCTGAATGTATGCCTCTTTGTGTGTCCGTGTGTGTGTGTGTGCACTTGGATGTGTGTCCCTTTGTGTGCTCATGTGTTTGCATATGTGTATGTGAGCCCAAATATGTGTGTGTAAGTGTGTGTGTGTGTGTGTGTGTGTGTGTGTTTGAGTGCATTCTAGTTCTTCAGAGTCTGGTGCATCTAGACAAACTTAAAGAAGGAAGTAGAGGAGGTGACCAACAGAGATGTGAGGAACCGTTGTTTAGAACAGGCGACCAAGCAGAAGGTAGGTATCCACCAGCATCCAACCTTCAGTCAGCTCCCCACCCGGGGTGCTGCACGAAAGGCTGCTTCAGGCTGGGTGTGGGGTGACAGGGGCCTGAAGCTCTGAGCGTTCAGGACCATGAGTCCCCAACTCCAGCCCCCACAGTTTTACATCCCTCAGTCACACTGTGTGGATGCTCCTAATCCCTCAGAGAATCCACCTTGAAGCATTCCCGCACACCCAGCAGAAACACAAATATGCTTTAAACTGGATGAGTGGAGCTTTGACATGTGTCTCAAAGCGCTCTCACAGATCAAAGTCCAAAGCAAGAGAGACATCAAAAAAACAAAAACCACCACCGCCAACAACAAAACACCCTAGAAACACGTCAGCTTGTGCTAGGACCCACATGCTGACAGCACACACACACACACACACACACACACACACACACACACACACACACCCTGGGTGACTTTGGGAAATTTAATCCTCAACTCTAAGGACAGTGATTGATGTTCAGAGAGACTCAGATGCTGCCTCACAGAGCCCTGGGCAAGAGCAGGTTCTACCTTCTTGGTGGCACCAAGATTAACTTGTTAACTCAGCTCAAGAACCACAAAGTTACCCTGAACATAAAGTACTGATGAAAACACAAGGCATAGGGAAGGAAAACCGCCCTGTCCTTTGAACAAACCTCAGGAGCTGCTGGGCAGTGGGTACAGTAGGACTGAGACCCCGAGAGCAACACGTGTCCTGGGCTCTTGTTTGTTATAGTTACTATTGCTGAGATGAACAAGCTCGCACACTTACCGGGAAATGTGTTTGACCCTCAGAGGTCCAGAAAAGATGGTGGCCTCGTTGAGGAGGTGGAGCTGTGTGACACACAGTCCTCAGGGAAGAAGGCAAATAGCATGTTTGACCTGCACATATGTCTGTGTGCATGTCTAGTGGCTGTGGGGCTTGAAGTGGATGGTCGTAAGCTACCATATGGGTCCTGGGGATCAAACACAGGTCATCTGCAAGGGCACACACACACACACACACACACACAGTTATTTTTCATTATATGTGTGCAGGTGTCCAGGGTGGCCAGTAGGGGGCAGCAAATGCTTGGGAGCTGGGGCTTTAGGAGGTCGTGATGACACCCCACGTTGATGCTGTGCACCTAACGGGGTCCTTTGCAAGAGGAGCATGTGTTCTTAACTGCTCAGGCGTCTCTCGAGCCCCTACTTTTAGTGAGCCCCACACTGACTGCACTAATGCACACTGCCACCAGTACTGAATGCAGGCAAGTTTCTGGTGACCGCCGTTCTGTCTGGGGTGAGGTAGCACCTCGGAGTAGCTTTAATTTGCACTTCCCTAAGGACTAGGAATGTTGAATGCTTCTTAAAATATTTATCGGCCATTTGTGTTCTTTTGAGAACTGTCTTCCCTTTCATTTAGCCACAGGGTGTACAATTTCAAGACACATATTATTAAGACTTCACTGAGAAACTTTTCAGTGTCATCTTAAACCAAATATAAAGTTATATGAATAAGTGTACTCTAGAAGACCCAGAATCTTAAACAGAAGGAAGACAAACATGGAAACTAAGAAACTTCATGGGAACTTGAACTTTAGCCATCAGCAACCCTCTCTGCTGAAACTATGCCTTCCAAGAGGCCCGCCTTCTTGGAAGTCAACCCCAAGAATCCCTTCTCCTGAGAAGCCTGCCCTGGCTCCCCGCTCCCTCAGGTCCACGATGCAGTTGCCTCTCATAGGCAGGCCTGGCTCTGTGTCCAGCCTTCCAGATGCCACTGCCAGGGAATCCTTGCTCTGGCTCCCCTGAGTCTCAATAAAGCTTGGCTGGATGTCTGAATGAACATTAAGAAGGAATTTCTTAGTAAAAGAACAGAAGGCTTCATGTTTCCCACTTGATGTCACCCAAATCAACAACAACAAACTTTCCCAAATCAAATATCGAAGAATCTTGGCATGCCTAGTAAATAAACACAAGGTTATCATAATTTTTAAAAAATCAGGTATTTTTGAAACCATGTAGGGTGAGGCAGAAGAGCCAGCTACACTCTTGAGGGGTTTGTGCATCCAAACAACCAAAGATCAATATGAATGGACTTCTAATGCATCTGAGAAAGCAGCTGATCAGCAGGATACAGTAATGTCAGCAGAGGGTTCCTTGCCATCGGCATGGTATTTTCTGTCATTCAGTAGTCAGACCTGTAATGATGTTTTGTGGGAAAGTCAACAGTGAGAGCCAACTCTTGGGGACAGACCTTAAGATCTGCTGCTGGGGCTGGGAAGTGAGTCAGGCAGTAAAATCTTCATCACACAGCAGGAGGGCTTGAGTTTGATCCACAGAACCCACTCAAAAAACAAAACAAAACAAAACCACACCACCCAGGAATGGTACACATGTGTAATCCCACCACTGGGCTTACAGGGATGGGCGGATCCTTGGAGCTTGCTGGTCAGCCAGTCTTACCTACTTGAAGAGTCTTAGACTAACAGAAGACATTGTCTCAAGAGAGGCAGACAGTGATCCGGAGGATGACTCCGAGACTGACCCCCGAGACTGTCCTCCAGACTACAAACATGAGATCATACTTGTATACATACATGTATATATGTGTACCTGCACCCACACATACATTCCCTGACATGAACACATACGTGCATGCCTATGTATGTGCATGCACACACACACACATACATACACACTTATACACACACATACTTACATACACACATGTGCACAAACACACTCAGGGCTTCTACAGCAGCCACGAACAGCTTCACTAGTATACACATACCCGAGGGGTTTCCGATTGTGTCCTCCGAGCCACCATGAGTAAGAGCTGTTGTTGAAGGGCACTGACCGTAGGGTCCCCTGAGGATGGATCTGGACTTCCTGTAGTTGTGGTGCTGGAGGAGCTGAGAAGAATCTCTCTGAGAACAGGGAAAACAAGCCTGTGTGACCAGCTTGCATTAGGACACACCCATTTCTTACACAAAAACCCAAGGAGACAGAAACGTGCAGCATAGAAGGGCACTGTCTGGGTCCGTATATTCTCAGTAAAGAGTTTAACTTTCTGCGTGCCCTCTTGCTGCAGGTTCAAAGCCTACAGCCCTTGGCTCAGACACAGGATACTTGGTGCTCAGCTCTGACTTTCTGTACATTAATGAGACTTGGTGAGCACTATGCTTAGACTGGGAAATTCACGGACCCCAATTGGAAGAAGCGGTAATGAGAACCTGCGTCATGGAGATATTAACTGAGAATTTGGCAAATCATAGAACTGCCTAAGAGACAAGGCTTTGTGTAGGTCTGAGAAGAAGTCTCAAGGCTGGGGTAACGGTGGCAAGCATATCTATCCCCGAACAGTGAGTGACCCTTAAAATCTTGGACTAAAGAATGAAGAGGTGAGTTGATCACAACCTTCTCCTTTTTCTGCTTCCTGACTGTGAGTGTTCCCCAAGCCACACTCTCCTTGCCTCGATGGTGCACCCGCAAACTGCGAGCTAGGGTAAAAATAAACCCTTCTTTGTCGAGTTGCCTTTGCTGGGTGTTTGATCACAGTAATTGGAAAAGGGACTATGGCATTCTTGGATTCCCAACCCCAATACTCTGTCGGCATCACCCCAGACACCCCAAAGCAAGAGAGCACACTTACATAAAAGGAAAAGTGGCCTCTGTTAAACAGCTTAAGTCTTTATCTTAAATCATATGAGGGTTGATGAGACTTAATGCAGCTCTTTGAAGATTTACAGTACTGCCTTTTAGCTTTTAAATTAATGTGTGTGGTGTGCATGTGTATGTGTTGTGCATGTATGTATTTGTGTGTATGCATGTGGTATATATGTGTATGTATGTGTGTGGTGTGTATTTATGTGTGTGTATGGGCGTGTACCTGCTTATGTGTACAAGCACTGTGTGTGTACAGTACTTACTAAGGCCTGAAGAGGATAACCACTTCCCTGTAGCTACAGGCAGTTGTGGACGGCCTGACATGGGTGCCGGGAGCTACACACAGATCCTTGGCAAGAACAGTAAGCGCTCTTACTGGATGAGCCATCTCTTCAGGCCTCAGTCCTTGCTTCAGCTCAGAAAGCAAAAACTAAGCTATACTCCATGTGGCTTCTCAGCAAGGTGCCTAGTGCTTTAGGAAGATACCTATTAGTCTGCTTACCCCATGGTTGTCCTAAGGGAATTCCTACTAACACAGCCCCACTTTATCCAAAATAGCTGAGACTGTATGCTAGCCAGGGTGTATCAGTGATGTGAGATTGTCCTAACAGCCACCATGAAATACAGAACAGAGCAATATAGAGAGAGCTGAGGGACCAGCTAGGTCTTTGAACACAGAGACCACAGAGTTTCTGAATTAACCCACCTTGGACCCAGCATATTAAAGAGCAACTTGCTTTGTGTGAGGTGTGTGTGTGTGAGTGTGTGTGTGTGAGTGTATGCATGTGCATGAGCTCTCATACTTATTTACATGTGTGTGCATTCATGTGGAAGCAGAGGTCACTTTGGGTGTTCTTTGGGTGACATACACCTTCATTATTTTATTAGTGGAGGAATCCCACGTTTGCCTTCTGCATTTTTGAGAGTTCCAGGGAGAGAACTCGAGTCTCCAGCTGCAATACCAGCATTGTAAGCCATCTCGCCGGCCCCTTTCTGTCTTATTTTTTCAGACAAGGTTCACTTTTGACCTGAGACTTGCCAGTCCATCTAGGCTAGCTGGTTGGCCAGCCCCATGGTCTACCTTTCCATTTCCCCTGCACTGTCACCGAGCCCATCTTTTCTACATGGATTTGGGGTCAGGATTCAGACTGTGTGGCCAGCACTTATGAGCTGGACCCCACCCCCAGGAACTCACTTCCTCCAGCAAGGCTCCACTCCCAAAGGTTTCACAGCCTCTCAAGACAGCGCCACCCGCTGGATAGCAAGTGTTCAATACACGAGTCTCCCCAAGCCGAAATGTCTTACTTTCCAAGGTAATTGTGTTTCCTCCTATTCAATCCATTTTGAGTTGAGTCTACAGTAGCCTGCAGCTACTGTGTTAATAGACTACAGGAGGCACCAGAAACAGCGATTCTAGAGACAGGCTTGCTGCTGCTGCTGCCAAGCTGCAGGGCTCTAAGAAGGGCCAACTCCTGGACTCGATTCCCACAACATATTAGTAAGCATGCTTCTAATTGCAAAATAAAATGCCATAAACAGAAATGGATCTAAACCGCTGCTGTACTGCTGACTACCTTGACTTTGAGCACATGGTTTTGCCACCTTGGATCTATACCCGTAAGAGAGAGAGGCGTTTCCTTCCTAAAGGATGTGGGAACTAGAACAGACTAGACAGAATGGGCTGATGGAGCCTCTACACTGGGCACAAGTAAGAGGCTCTGGTCTCTCTGTTGCCTCCTTTTGATGGGGAACTTGGCCAGAGTCTCCCTGTTAGGGAGCAAGATGGCTGCCAGCCTTTCCATAGACAATGCCTTGGCTCTGGCTGCAGTGGTGAAGAAGGCCCAGCATCCATTCATCACTATTTAACATAGACTCAAGCAACAAATCAGCTTTCCTCCCAAAAAACCTCTTCCACTAGCTTTGGCTGGGTCCTTATCACAGGCACACACTGGCTGTGCTGGCTTCTGTGCAGCCTGGAGGGACAAGTCTGTGGTGAGCAAAACTGTACCTCAAATGGAGCCAATCCTCCGAGGCCTATCCTCTTCTAAGCCGTGGTGGCTGCAGCATCAAAAAACCAATGTGCCCTGCTGCGTTAATGAGCGTCACACTCCAAGACTGTTTATTAGGGATGTCCCCACCTCCCCTGAAACATCGGAGGGATGGAGAGAGCCCCCTCTCAGTGATACCTCCAGGTCTCTATCAGCCTGAGGCTGGGTTGGTATCAGGTCAACTAGTTCTATTCCGTGAGAAAGCAGAGAGGCGTGTGGGATGGGGTGGGGTGGGGTTGTTGGTTTAGGGATGACATGACAAGCCAGCCCTGGGAGGGGACAAAGAGACTGAAGCTGAGCTGGGCCCTGGTGGTTCCAAGCTGGAGGAATTCCAGCATTTGAGTGGCTGAGGCAGGAGAATAGTTGGAAGTCTGAGGCTAATCTGGGTCATACAGTCTGAGGCTCTGTTTCAAACAACTGAACTAGTGTCTCTGCTGGGTTGGGTGGGACAGGGCTGGGTCTGCGGTAAACAGAAGGGGGTTAAAGTCTCTGCTCCATGGCCCTGCTCCCCTAACCCATCTGTGGAAGCCGCAAAAAGGTCACAAAAACTGTTTCCCAGTGACAGAGAAAGTATCACCAGTAATCCCTCATCCTCACCAGATTTTAAAACAAGAGTTTTCTACCTCCTGAGACTATATCTCTTCTGCCTGCCCTTCCCAAGGCTCCAGGCCCACTGTGGGATGAATGGGAAGGGCGCAGGGAGGGTTGCCTAGGACAGAAGTTGTTATAGCAGGCTCTCTGGCTGTGGAGGACACTAAAGAACAGCAGGGGTGGGGTTGGAGGGAGGGTTCTAACAGGGAACCCAGACTTTGATGTGGGTCCAGCTCCCCTTTTATAAGGCAGCACAAATGAGAGGCCTCTCAGAGGCTGCAGAGAAAAAGCAAGTGGAGAGAGTGCACCCTCATGTGGCAGCTGGGGCTGTGTGCAGCCACAAGGCCTCAGCTTCTGCTAGGAATTCCATCCCTGGGACTCTGGGCCTGTAGAGAAACAGCACCTCAACACCACATGTCTGAGACCCAGATGAGGACCTCTGCAAGAGGAGGAGAGGTCAGCAAAGACTGAGGAGCCACAGGAAGGCCTGCTCCCATGTCACCTGCCTCTCTGCGTGATCAAAGCCAGCAAGAATTTTCTAGTCTCTAACTCTGATGTAGCCAACACAGTTCTCCTTCAAATTAACAGTGACACAGCTCTTTGCCTGAGGACAAATGTTCCCAGTGAGAGCTAAAGTGTGCTGTCAAAAGTGCAGTTGATGGGGTTCACTGAGGTGACCCATGCCTCCCTGTTCTGAGTGCCTGTAAGTCACTACAGTGGTCCCACCCCTGCCCTTCTCCACCCCTGCCCTTCTGAGCCCAAGTTCTTCACTTTCTTGGAATAAAGCAAAAATCAGGTGATTGTTTCTGGAACGTTCTGTCTACTTCCCTTTTTAGGAAGCCAGGTGCTGCTCCCTTAAGCATCACGGCTATGGTCTGAGGAGACGGCTCATGAATACAGTGTTTGCCACACAAGCAGGAGAACCTAAGTGTGGGCCTCAGAACCCCATACAAAAGTCAGATGTGGTGTTGAAGGAGGCAGAGGAAGGTGGATCCGTGGCTCACACTGGCCAGCAGGCGCAGCCTACTTGGTGAGGCTCAGGTCTCAGTGAGAAGCCCTGTCTCAAAAACAAACAAACAAACAAACAAACAAACAAACAAACAAACCCATCATGGTGGATGGCCCCTGAGGATCGATGTGAGACTTTTGAAGTTTGGGTCTTTCAAAGAAGAACACCAACATACTACTCGGAAAATTTGTAGACAAATGGACATTTTCATCGAACAAAGAATAGAAGTCCTTACTCTCCCTTAGTGATACACAACTGTCAGCCCCGTCACTGGAAACAGAGGCAGGAGGAATCAAAGTGCAAGACCACCCTGGGCTGCATGTCTCAAGAATCAGACAAAGGCTGGAACCAAACAAAAAGTCTCAGTCGATGAAGTGCTCGCCCTGCAAGTTTGAAGACCAGGGTTTTTGATCCCCAGAGCCCACAGTGCGAGGTATGATGTAAGCTTGTAATCTCAGCGCTGAGGAAGCAGAGACAGACGTGTTCCTGGGACTCACCGGCCAGCCTGGCTTGCCAGGAGAGTTCCAGGCCAATGAGAGATTCAGATGATATTTGAAGTTCTTTTCTGGCCTACACACACACACACACACACACACACACACACACACATACACACACACACACAGAGCAGGGTGGAGAGTGGACTTTAGTGGATGTCTGGTGTGCAGTGAGAATCATTTCAGTCCTGAACATTTGTTAGCTTCCCAGGCAACTTCTTCCACTTCCTGGGTCGATGACCTACTTCCAGATCTGTTTGCAGGCTGATCAGCTCACTTTGGGCTCTGAACTAGTGAATCAGACCCGCATTCTGGTCGCGTCCTGGTCGGTTAAACTCGAAGTGGATTTACTGTCAGGCAGCATTTCCCAGCAGCCCCTGCTGCGATCCAGGTCTCTGGGGAGAGCGGAGCACAATCAGATACCCTTCCCAAAGGCGCTGCTTGAAGAACAGTTAGCCTGCGACGCGGGGTATTCTGGGAGCCTCTGTGGTGGGGGCAGGCTGCTGGTCTCAGTGTTTGGGGGCCAGGAAGGAAGATAACTTCCTCTCTCAGCTTCTTCCAGGAATTCCCAAAGAGACATGGAAGCTACATGGCTAACAAGTCCCCATTCCGAGCAGAGCATCTGGGACATAAAACAGTTCCGTGAAGACCGGGCCTCATAATGGCTGAGAGAGTCACCTTCCGGCCAGTAATCGGATCCAGCAGTTTTACAAGCTAGTTGGAGGTGCTCCCAGCCACTGAGGTCACCTTAGAGGGGAAGAGCTGCTTTTCTTCCGGTACCTTCTATGGTGAATAGCTTATGGAGCCCTAACCAGGGCTTCTGATCTGAAAGTCAACATTTGTACTTGCTCTGGGTGGAGAATCCAGAACTTAACGGCCTTAAGGGCTATGGACAGAATATTAAATACACACGCCAAAGCTGCCGTAGGTGCCAAGGCTGCCAGGAGAACAACATGCTCTTAGATGCCCACTTCACAAACAGGTAAAGTGGTACCTGCTAAAAACAGACTTCCTCCTGGTCAGATGCCAGGAAATGCCAGGGGTTGACTGCCAGGAAAAGTAACCATGAACTTTGCTCTTTTTTAAGCAGAAGAAACCTGACACTGTAGAGTGCTCTCCACAGCAGGCACTGACTGAATGTCATACAAGAGTATGCATGCATGCATGTGTACCTATGTATGCAAGTGTGTATATACATGCATGCACATGAGTATACATGTAATGTGTGAATGTGTATGCACATGTGTGTGCATTTAAATGTGTATACATGCATATATGTGTGTGCACATGCATGTGTATATATGTGTGTATGTATATGTGCATGTGTGTACATGTGTATGTGCATTTAAATGTGTATACATGTATGTGTGCATGTGTGTATTTACATGTGTGTCTGTGTGTGTACATGTGTGTTCATATATGTGCATTTGCATGCATATATGTGAAGTGTGTGTATATGTATGTGTGCATGCATGGAAAGAAAAGAGAGTTTTCAGAAGAAACAAAAGCAAAGCTCAAGTTTTTACTCTGGGATAAAATAAGAGGCTTTTGCTTGTTCTGAATTTAGCATAGGAGCATGTCACCCTGCCTCTGGAAAGAGAATTTAGCAGTTCCCAGCCCTGTGTTTTCCTGCAGTTGGAGGCATTATCTGAGAAAGCTGCTGTCCTAGATGACACTCACAAGCTGCCGTCATGGCACATGCTAACTCAGAGCCGAATGGTGGACGCACGCCTTTCCTTTTGAGCATCTGCTCAGGCGCTCCGCATGTCTCTGGCGGGAAGCCCGCTTTGTCTGGTACGCACACTAACACCTGAGACTGGAGAGGTAAACAAAGACTTGGTCCTTCCAGGACTGACAGGGTTTGAGTAGAGCTGGAAGGATGGGGTGGTGGGGAGGAAAGACCTCCAGGCACCAGCGTTTTTGATCAGGCGAGAACTGGTGTTGGGGGGTTCCAGAAGCTGCTACAGGACAAGAAAAACGACGTCCTTCCTTTCAGGCTCCCTGAAAATTCCCAACACACCTGCGAAAAAACTCGGGACTCCAGGAGCCTGAGACCAAAGGAGTTAGATTTTGTTTGTTTTGGTTGAGACCAGGTCTCATGTAGCTCAGGATGTCCTTGGCATTGCTGTGCAGCTGAGGGGAGTCTTGGACTTCAGATCCTCTTGCCTATACGAGCTCCCAAAGGCCAGGATCACAGGATCACACTGTGCTCTGTTTATGTAGTGCTGAAGATTAATGGAGGGCTTCAACTCGGTCTTACCGGTGGAGTCACACCCCCAAGTTCTTAAAACACCATTCATAGTCTCCATGTGGGAAGCCCACAGCATGCCAAATTCTCCACAATAATCTCTGTAATTCTTCAAACACACAGGCAGGTCCAACACACTGCACATAACACATTCACCTCCACATTTGCAGCGACCACAGGAGGCTCACCCATTCAGATGGCCATAGCCCCTAAGTCTGGGGAACCTCAGGCCTACTTCACAGCTGGCCCCGTGCACTTCGGGCATGCTGTCCACCGGTGCAAGCTGGCTCAGCACCAATGGAAGGCACACAGCTAGGAACGAGCTGCTGTTCAACACGTGTTCAATGAGACAGGGAAGACGCACAGGTCATCTACCTGCACCGTAAACAAGAAGCACCTTCATTTCAGTGTGTCCTGGGGCAGACGCTGCTCTGTCCTCTGGAGAACTGAGACCTCACACTGCTGGGCTCAGATTCCTTCATACAGGTCCCCTCCCTGTCTCCACCTACACATCCTCCTGGGCCACGGCCACAATGGTTCTGCCAGGTTTTCTATAATGCCGTATTTCATTTTCACACCCTCTTCAGGGGTTGCCTGTGGCTCCCAGCACTGTCCAGTATCCCAGCCCTGGAGGCAAAGCCCACTCACCTGGCATGAGACACACAGTCGGGGTTCGAGGGTGGATTCTGGGAAGAGCCTTCCTTCTGATTTCCAGACTTTAAGTAACAGGATCTGACTTCCCCTGCAAAATCACGAGATCTGAGCAGAGTATCACCCCATCTGTGAAGCACAGGACCACTTCCACAGTCCTCAGGCTAAAGGCAGTTTGTAGAGTGACTGGGTTTGTTTTGTTCTGTCTGACACTTGAAGCAGAACTTTATTTAGCAAAGGAGAATGACATTGAAAGAAAGTCACTAAGAAAAGTTAGCTGCCTGCTTACCTGGTGATCTCCGCCGTGGTCACTAGTCACCATGGTTGATCTTCTTACCTACCCATTGTTGTTCCATTAGATCCTCAATTCTCCTTTGCCTCCTGCTTTTCTTTAGGCTTTTTCTACTTCTTTTTCTTTCCCTGTGGTGTCCAAGCTAGCCTCCAACTATCAATCCTCCTGCCTCAGCCTTCTGATGTGATTTCAGGCATGGGCTACTATAACTAGCATTTTCTCAGGCAGCCTAGGCTGGCCTCAAACTCCTAATCCTCCTGTCATGGCCCTTAAACACTGGAATTATAGGTGTAATTAAGAGGTTCTGGGATGGGCTGGAGAGATGGCTCAGTGGTTAGAGCACTGACTGCTCTTCCAGAGGTCCTGAGTTCAATTTCCAGCAACCACATGATGGCTCACAACCATCTGTAATGGAATCTGATGCCCTCTTCTGGTGTGTCTGAAGACAGCTACAGTATACTCACATACATAAAATAAATGAATATTTGGGGGGAAAAAGGTTCTGGGACTGTAACCTAGTAAAAAGAGGTTCATTAGGAAGTCAGAGTCTAGGCTGCCTCAGAGAAGGTGGGTAAGTGTGGTCTTGACTGGGTATCAGGCTGCTAAGGAGGAAAAAGAAGGGTTTTCATTCATTTGCAGGGTTACATTAACTCTACTGGAGGGTCTGAAGTACTGAGGTGTGAAAATCAGCTCCTGTCCTAATATAATTTTCTAGTCCCAAGGGAAGCCTTTCCCTGGGGCCCAGGAAATGCAGTTAACTCCCTGATGGAGGCACCCACCAGGTATCCCTCAGCAAACCAAAGCCAAGGCCTAGTCTCAACCTCTGGGACTCATTTTGTTGTCTAGAGTATGTGTGTGAGTGTGTGTGTGTGTGTGTGTGAATGTGTGTGTGTGAGTGTGTGTGTGTGAGTGTGTGTGTGAGTGAGTGTGTACGAGTGTGTGTGAGTGTGTGTGAGTGTGTGTGTGTGTGTGTGTGTTACACACGGTGGGTACATGCTCTAACACTGAACTATATCCCTAGCTGCTTTCTGCTAACAGAAAGGCTATTCTTGGCTCTGCAGACACACAAGATAATAAGCGGGAAATGGTCACAGAAGTCAGGATCCTCCTGTATACTCAGTAACTGACAATGTTCCGGAGCAAACAAAGCCAGCTCGGGTTTTCTCACAGGCTGGTCCTAGAGTCTCCTTTCTGATTTGTATCTATTTGTGTTTATGTTGGTGTGAGTGTATGTACAGCCCAGAAACTAGTAAGAGACCAGGAGAGGAAGAAGAGCCATCGAGGGACTGGAGAAGGGCAATAGAGCGCAGGGAATTCCAGAGAAGACGGGGATGGGAGGGTTCACACAGGATGGAGAGCTGACCAGAACTAAACATGGTCAAACAAGGAAACCTGCTACTTTGAAATGCTCACTGAAAAACAATTTAAGCCAAGACCTATCCCAGGACAACCAGAGCCCATGGCCCTTGTCTTTGGGACTCTACATTTGGTTGGTGATTCCTCATGTAACTACTATAAATCATTTTTATGTGAAGGTACCAGGAAAAGCAACGAGGATCAGGTGTCCAACAATCATCTAATACATATTTACTAGGTGCTGGGCCCGTGCCCTACCGAAGTCTCCTCTTTGGAGGAAAAATGTCATTAGTAGATTATTATAAGACAAGAAATAACTACTGTAACAAGTAAAGGAATGGGTGTATAGAAAGAAGAAAAAAAAAAGGAGCCCATCTAGTGCACACAGAGCCCTGGTGTCCGTCCACAGGACCACATAAGACAAGCATGTCTACACATACACCCAGGAGGGCTGGGGCATCAGAAGTTCAGGGTCATTCTGAGCCATATGGTTTGTTGGAAACTTTCCTAAGCTACACAAAACCTTATGTCAGGAAAATAAGTGAAGAATAAAGTTTTGAAAGAGCAAAAGTCATATGCACCTGGTTAAATCTGAAGTTTGCCCAAACCAATTCTCCTCGGAGATAAGACATAAAGGGTAACATGTTGGAGTCTCAGCGAGCAAAGCACTTGCCCCAGCAGGAAGGAGAGAAACCTGTTAAGCATATGACAAAGCAATCCCAGGACTGTCTGCCTGGTACAGCACTTGACTATGGACCAAGCTGAGCCCCAAGACAGCGAGAGCCATCCCTCTTCTTGTTCTCTAGGAGTTAAGACTCACCGTGCTCATTGATGAAAACGTGCACAGCATCCAGGGACATCTCCTCCTGCACAGACGTTTCTGGTCCACTGATGACCTGCAGGACTGAGCTGTCTTGTTGGGAAGTCACTCGGTAGATGATGTGCCTTTGCCGGCTGCCCTGGAAACTTAACACACGTGAACACTTTAAGGATGTGTAGTGGAGAGTTTTATGTCAACTTAATACAAGCTAAAGTCATCAGAGAGGAGGAAACCTCAACTGAGGAAATGCCTCCAAGAGATATGGCTGCAGGCAAGCCTGTGTGGCTTTAATTAGTGATTGATGGGGAAGGGTTGGCAGTCCTGGGTTCTCTAAGAAAGCAGGCTGGGCAAGCAAGCCATGAGGGGCAAGTCAGAAAGCAGGACCCTGCTGTGGCTTCTGCATCAGCGCCAGCCTCTAGGATCCTGCCCTGACTTCCTATAATGATGAACTATTATTCAGAACGGGGAAGAAAATGAACCCTTTCCTCCCCAAGTTGATTTTTGGTTGGTCATGGTGTTTATCACAACAGTAGTGGCCCAAACTAAGTCAGACAGTGAGGGGCTGGGGAGATGGCTGGGTGGTAGTGTTCAACATGGAAGTGTGAAAACCTGAGTCCAGAACCCTAGGAACCATGTGAACCAAAGCCAAGCAATGGGGGATGCTTTGACAACTCCAGCTCTGGGGAGGAGTCGGGGGGATCCCTGGGCTGTGGTCAGCCTGTGTAGCTAGACCAGTAAACTCCAAGTTCAGAGAGATAAAAAGAGCTGCTGAGAAAATGTTCAACATCTGGCTGGCACACACACACACACACACACACACACACACACACATGCAAACACACACATGTACACGCACACACTAGCTGGACTTCTCTACCTTCCCCAAAGCATTACAAGGAGCACCACAGGAGCCTCTGCATGGAGCTGAGTAACCGAGTTCTTACAGGGCTGAGGTCTTGGCAGGGTGTGTGAACACCGGGCTGGCACTAGCAGGGTCTTGGCTTGGCAAGTCTGGTTTTCCTGGCTTGGGATCACGTCCACTGGGCTTTTCACTCTCCATGGCTTCCTCCTTGGTCCCTGGGGAGGCACGACCTGGAAGATACAGGTTTCCGTGTTAATGATGAGGACAATCCAACCCACCCATCCGAGTGCTCAGGGAACAAACTTAACAGCTCTGGAATGAAAAGAATGAAGGCTCAGGCTTGGGAACTAAATCAATTATCCCAGCACTTGGCAGGCTGAAACAGGGGGACAGTCGTGAGTTCCAGCCTAGCAGGTTCTACAGAGAGAGACTCTGCCTCCAAATAAAGCAAATAACAAAACCCCAAGTGATCTGGGTTGGGGTATGCACACAGGAGGCAGAGGCAGGAGGAGCCCCAGGGGTTTGAGTCTAGCCTGGTCTATATAGTGAGATTCTGTGTCAAATGACAAAGGGAGAGGCAGGAGGGGAGGAAAAGAGAAGAGGGAAGAAGAGGAAGAGAGGAAGGGATGAAAGGAAGTTTTCTATATAGATGTTTCTTTTACTAAGTACGAAAGTCTAAATATATTTGAAACAGACATGTGTGTATGTTTGAGACAAGTTCAGGCATCCACTCTGCCAAGGTATTCAGAGGGTCTGCTGACCTGACTCGGGATACTCACCGATGCCCGCTACCATAGCTGCTGAAATTCCACACACATACATGAAAGGCTCCTAGCACACACATGCTCTGACTGAAGAAGAGAGTGCTGCAGACTGTGTTCCTCACCCACAGATCAGACTGAAGAGAGTACAGCAGACCGTGTTCCTGACCCACAGATCCCATGAAAATCTCACCAGTTCACTCACTCTTTCCATGTTGAACCCCTAGCTAGAGGCAGACTGCTCACCCTGGGAAGGCAGACCCTTGGTGATCACTAACTCAGAGCGACTGGCTTAGTGTCACAGATGGCACAGCACCACCTGCTCTCACCCTTTGCTGGGACTACCTCAGGGTGAAAGAATGTTCAAGAATAGGCAGATACAGATGGAAGGGAAGGGCTTGTTGAAATCTTTAGACAGTGGCCTAGATGAAGGGTCTTGGCTTAGGCCGCTATGCAAAATGAAGAGCTTTCCTGGCTTGTGTGTGGACACAGAGATCAAAAGTGTCACTATCAGGGCTGGAGAGATGGCTCAGCGGTTAAGAGCACTGACAGCTCTCCAGAGGTCCTGAGTTCAATTCCCAGCAACCACATGGTGGCTCACAACCACCTAGAGTGGGATCCAATGCCCTCTTCTGGTGTGTCTGAAGATGGTGACAGTGCACTCACATATATAAAATAACCTTTTAAAAAATTGTTACTATCTTATGTGAAAACTGCCAGCCCTATAGAGTTTCAGCCTACATTGAAAACAGGAACAAAAGGTCTGAACCTATGAGCCCTTTCAAGACACACTGCTGAGGGGAAGATTAGATGGATGAGTTGCTGCTGTGCAAACATGGGGAGCTCAGTTTGACCCCAGAACCCACCAAGGGGAATAAAGCCAAGCATGGCGGCACACATCCGAAACATTGGTGCCGGGAGGTAGAGACAGGCAGGTCCCTGAAGTTTGCTGGTCTGGCCGAATTGGTGAACTCCAGGTTCAATGAGCGATTCTGTCTCAAAACATAAGGTGAAAAGCAATAGAGAAAGACACCTCCTGCCTCCACATTTGCACACACACACACACACACACACACTCCACTCGTGTATGCATACATGCACAGGCACACACAGATGCACTCAAGTACACACAGTCACACACCTACTCACACATTTACACACATGAATCTGCACATATGCACATACACAGTCACACATATATACATCTGCACACATGCACATGTACACACACACATATACACAGGCACACACACATATGCACACATGCACACACACATGCATACAGGCACACACACAGGTGCATACGAACACATACACACGAGATACACGCCATTGAACTGGACTACAATGACTGCAGTGTCTGAGAATGTCAACCTCATGGCCACCACAATGACTCCCAGGATTTTTCCCACTCACTGGAGGAGAGTGCCAACTTCTGAGTTGGCCCTGACACCAAGCAATCCCAGCATGTCAGTGGTCAGTGTCACCGGTACAAGGAAAAGTTTAGATTTCATGTGACCGTCTGTCAGGCTGCTGATACTCACAGTTGTCAAGAAAAGTGTGACACCAGGACAAATGCCATGTCAGGCTCGCCTCAGAAGACACAGAGCGGTACATAAGGCAGCTCCCACACCACACTGCCAGCTCTGGGCACCACATCTGCTCATCTCCAACATCCTAAGACATTCCTCGGGTCAGTATACGGACACCTCTCTGGGCACTCTGAATCCTGACATTTTTTCTTAAACACTGGGTTTTTTATTTTCCTAGACATGACATATGTTTCATAAGATGAGCCAATACTAAAGACTGCCTGTCTTGATTAGGGTTATTATTACTGTGAAGAGACGCCATGACCAGTTTCTTATAAAGGAAAACATTTGATTGGGGCTGGCTTACAGTTCAGAGGTTTAGTCCTTGTCACCATGATGAGAAGCATGGTGCATGCAGGCAGACAGAGCCCTGAAGCTGACAGCATTACATCCGGATCAGCAGACAGCAGGAACAGAGTGCCACTAGGCCTGTTTTGGGGTTCTGAAACCCCAAAGTGACAGGATTCCTCCAACAAGGCCACACCCATTCCAATGAGGCTACACCTCCTAATAGTGCCACTTCCTATGGACCTATGGGGCCATTTTCATTCCAAACACCAAAATCTCCCTCTTAACTATATTTTTACTTTAAAGATTACTCTATAACCCTGTCAAACTAAACAATCTCTCAAATCATCCAAAAATTAGTCACATCTTTAGATACAATGTAGTGACATATTAACAAGATCTTTGCAAACTTAAAGTGTTTCGCTTTCCGTGGTTACTTCTTCAGAATGGAAACACTGTCTCTGGAAGCTCAGAGCTGGAGGTCACTTAGAAGCTTTGTAGGGCTCCTCCCTAAGGTTTCAAGCAAACAGGATTTGGAGGTATTTTTTTCAACTGCTTGTCTGCTGGAGGAAACACTCTTGACTTGTCATACTGCCTGAAACTTATGCAAGAACCCCAAAGATGACGCTTTGGTGAGATGTCACTCAAGGTGGGAGGGCTTTATGATGATGCAGCTGCCTTTCAGTCACCCATACTTCCATAAGTAACAGCAATAAACTCACTGGCTCACTAAACTAGGCTGGGGTGAAAGGTTGCCCTCTCTGAAGCATCCAGACAGCTAACTGTTCACGTCTTCCCGAGGAAAACCACACACCTATGTCATAAAGAAACTGTTCAACTAGTATTTTGTGTATGGTTTGATAGAATTTTCTAAAGCTAGGAGAGTGCTCAAGAGAAAGAAGGATGATCAGTTAATGTACAAAGAGGTCTCATATCAATAGCCAAAGCACCTAGCAACCTTCAGCCTCCTTCCAGGACCAGACTTAGCATGGGAGAATTAGCCTAGTAGAAGTCAGGTCACCCCCAGCCAAGAGTTCAGAAGCCACGCCAAGTTCTGTGACATGAGCAAGACCACATGGACTCCACATGGGCAAGACCTCTCTGTAGGCTCAGATTTCTCACAACCTTTTATAATAAAAGTTCAACCCTCTAGTCCAGCACCCACAAACAGTGGAAAAGGTTATTGGGATATAGGGAAAATGGGCCTGTTTAGACAGTTCTTTATGTTTCCAACCTTTGTTGTTCTCAATCCAGTCCATTCTGCAGACACCACACAGAATCAGCAGCTGGAGTCCAATGCACTCAACAGACACCACACAGGAATCTTCAATCTAGAAGAAATTCCGAGGCTCACCAACCAGCCCCAGTCCTTGGAAGCAGCAAAACGCTGCAGGAAAACCTCACGAAAAGTTCTTGGGCAAGTTTCTCTCTACGAAGCCACCACAAGCAAAGCTCAGCAACACAATGTAAGGCGAACCGATACATGTGTGTCATCAGGGAAGACTAACAAGGTGGAGCAAAGCAAACCAATGCTCAAGTTCCCCCGCCTGTGGGGTTGTATTTACATTCTTTCTTAATCACACGTCCTTTCATATATAGGCTATAGAAAAACATCCTTTCACGTGTATCTGCTTAAGCAAACCATTCCTTCATGTGTCTGTGTGCCCCAGCAAAACATCATTTGACATAATCAACTTTCCAAAGACACCAGAAGTTTCCACTTCACCTCTCAATAACAGAACTTACTGCATCGCTGTCACTGTATTCATAATTCCAAACAAATAAAGTCAAACTCTCACCATAATCAACCATACAAGATAACCTAAGTCCATCTGCTTCAGCCAACAGCTTCCATCCAGGGCAGACCAGAGGCCCCCGTCCCCCATTCACACCAAGTCCTGCATGCACAAACTTATCCCCTTGCCCTGAGGAAACCTTGTTTGTTCTGAGCTGGTGGCTCTGGGAAATTTTATTTACACACAAAAATGACAAACTTGAAACTGGACAAACTTTTTGCTATTATTGTTGCTTTGGTTTGGGATTTTTGTCAGGGTCTTTTTGTCACAAAGCCCAGGCTGGCCCCAATCCTCCTTCCCCAGCCTCCCCAAAAGCCAGGACAATCAGCATGTCCCACCACACTCAGCTCTAGGCTTTGAGTGGTATATGATTTGCCACAGCCTTGAGGTGAAGGGGGAATGTGAGGGCTGAGGACCATTTGCCACCCTTCCTCCTGAGGGGAAGCTGAAGCCTCCTGTCAGTCAGGACTAGAAGAGATGCCCCAGACTTCCAACGCCACTTCACAGTCACATTTCCCCACCTGTCCATTCTGGAACTGAACATTCAGATAACCACCATTTATTCTTCAGATAACAGAGTAGCACACAGCCAGGATAAATGTCCAGAGGCTCAAGGCCACAGAAGCCTCTCTGATGCTAACAGCCTCCAGCCCTTCTCTTCTTCTCTGAAGGAGATACAGTCTAGTCCCACTGCTGAGGCAGAACAGGAAGAGCGGAATCACAGAGACGGTTAGAAAAGGCAGCCGGAGGCTGGCGGAAGCCTCGCTCCTTCCCACAGACTGCATGCCAGCATCGTTAATGTTTGCCGTCAAAGTTGACGACAGGCAGACAGTATTCCTTTTCGATAGAGATGTTTGAATAAAATGCCAAGTAGCAATGCCCCCTTGATTAAGGTCTATATATGGCCTTACTCCCTGTCCAGATGTGACCCTGAGATTTCTGGAACTCTCACAAACAAGAGCATAAACTTGTTTACAGTGACGACATCTGTTCTCATTTGCTTCCCTGTTGATGCCACAGAACACTCTGCACCCAAAAGCAATTTGGAAAGGAATCGGTTTATCTTAGCGTGCAGATCACAGCCTATCATTGAGGGAAGCCAAGGCAGGAACCACAGAGGAATAAACACTAGTTACTGGCTTCCTTCCCTGTCTTGCTGATATCTTTCCTATACACCCCAGACCTACCTGCCACGCACACCCACGGTGGTGTGGGACTTCTGCACCAATTAGTGATAGAGAGAAAGCCCCAGAGGCACATCCACAGGCTAATCCCATGAAAGCAGCTCCGCAAATGATGCTCTCTCTTCCTAGGTGTATCAGGCTGACATTAGTTATTACAACAGCGTACCTTCCCCTGTGGCCTAGGGTTTACCTCATCAACTGTGGCCTCATACCATGAACTCTGGGGACTGCCCCAGCATCTCATCTATGTTCCTCAGCAACCTCTTACAATGTGACCAGAGAAGCCAGCAAAGCCACTACATACAATTCTGTAGGGACACTCAAGGGTGACTCTTGAGGTGCACACACACTCTCTCAGGTGTGCATTTTGTTTTGTTTTGTTTTTTTCTCCTAAATGCTTCTCTATTCACTACAACCTCGTATTTATTTTAAACTTTTTCTCTGACAAATTCCAATCCTGCTTTATGGTGTCTCATCCTGAAGTCCCTGTCTAGGGTGCAGTCAAGGATCCCAATTTCACTCGAGTAATGGTCTCTGTAAAGGTCACCTCATACTGAGCAGGTGACAGCATGGAGCTGGGTCTCTGGCTCATGCCCTTTGGCCACTGTCACTTCCTCCATTGGGATCACACAATCTCAACAGTCAAGTTTGCTCCACTTACTACACCCTTGCTGTGGCTCAAATGTGAAATGTCTCTTGTAAACTCATGTCTGAACGTTTGGTCTACAGTTAGTGGGACTGTTTGGAAAGTATGGTCTTGATGAAAATAACCCCCCCCCCATATGCTTATATATTTGAATGCTTGGTCACCAGTTGGTGGAAGTTTTGAGAAGGATTAAAAGGTGTGGCTATGTAGAAAGAAGTATATCACTTGGGGTTTGAGGTTTTAAAAGCCCATGCCATTCTTAGCCTGTCTGTCTGTCAGTCTGTCTCTGTCTGTCTCTCTGTCTGTCTGTCTCTCTCCTTGTGGATGAGATGTGTCTCATCTCAGGCTTGTGGGTGGAACTGTGAGCTTTCAGCTATATCACACCTGCGTGTACATGTGCACACAGAGCCAGGGGTGGGTAGCAGGTATCTTCCTATGTTTTGAGACAGTCTTTCACTGAATCTAGAGTGAACTTGTCAGTTCAGCTAGACTGGTTTCCCAGTGGGTCTCATTTCCATCTTCCCAACACTGGGGTTACAGGGACTCACTGCCGCATCTGAGATTCTTTTCTTCATGGGTTCTAGTGAATCAGACTCAGGCCCTCATGCTCAAATGCAAACATTTTACCAATTGAGCCACCACCAGTGGAGCTCATAGGCTCCTTAAGAGAAATGTGCTTTGTGCTGAATGTCCCTGGAAGGCATGTCATCTACACCAGAAGAGACATCTGCTTTTGATTTGCTGGGACAGAGGAAATTGGAACTATAGGAAAACAGTTGCTTCTTTCCCTGGAAATAAACATTTTTGGCTTCTAGAGAAGCTAGAAACTCATTGTAAATCCTTCAGTTTCCTGTGGAGTGAGATTAGGCAGGTGGGGTCTCCTCAGTCCAAACAAGCAAACAAACAAACCACAATCTGGAAATGCTCCAAGATGCAGAACTTTCTGTGCAGCAACATCTATTGCAAGAGAAAACTTACACCTCGTGTGACAAGGTACAGTTAGAATATAGGAGGGCACAGCCACCCACAGCTGCATATGGGGTAGAGCCAGAACACAAGTGTTTGTGAACATACACACACATGCTACAGGCTTAGGACTTGCCCTAAAAACATCTCATTGTGTGTAGTTGAACAGATTAGAACCTAAAAACAGCCCAAATCTAAAACATGTCGGCTCACGAGTGTGGTGGTTTGAATATGCTTAGCCCAGGGAGTGGCACTACTGGAAAATGCAGCCTTGTTGGAAGAAGTTGAGGTGGGCTTTGAGACCCTTTGCCTAGCTGCCTGGAAGATGATGCTCTCCTATTTGCCTTCAGAACAAGATGTAGAACTCTCAGCCCCTCCAGCTCCATGCCTGCCATGTTCCTGCCATCATGATAATGGACTGAACCTCAGAACCAGTAAGACAGGCCCAGGTAAATATTGTCCTTTATAAGAGTTGCCTTGGTCATGGTTTCTTCACAGCAATGGAAACCCTAACTATGGCGCCAAGCATGGAGAAGGGATGCTCATCACAGCTCAGGGTCATCCCGCGTAGTAACTATGGCAGCAGAACTAAGCTACATGGTTGGGAAGATGGCTCAGTCCACCTTTCCTCACAAGCATGCATAACTGAGCTCACATTTTCAGAACCAACAAAAATAGCTGGGTGCAGTGGCAGGTGCCTACAATCCCAGAGCTACAGGATGGCAAGCGGAGGCTCAGATCCCTGGAGGCTCACAGGCCAGCCAGCCTGGCTTTGTAGTGAGGACCAGGACAATGAGAGACCCTGTCTAAAACAGAAGATACAAGGCATCTGAGGTCTGTTCTCTGACCTCTGTACACATGCTGGGCACACATACACCTCCATCTGCACCCATACACATGAATGTATATGCAGTTGTGCATGTGAGTATATGCAGGCACACCATCACACATATATACACACATACACACATGCTCACATATACATGCATACACACACACACATATATATATATACACAGACGTATACACACATACAAACATTCAGACATACATTTACACACACACACATACACACATATATATACACAGACATACACACACATACATTCAGACATACATTTACACACACAAACATATATACAGACATACACACACATACAAACATTCAGACATACATTTACACACACACATACACACACACACACACAAAGGGAACAAAAGCTCCCCTGAGAGCTGATGCCAAGGTTGGATAACACAAAGGGCAGACTGACCCCTGCTGTGATGTCATCAGAGGGAAGCAGATGGAGCCTCACCTTCAGGATCCTGATTTGCTCCTTTCTGCTCTGCTGCAGAGTCAGGCGCTACCACCTTAGATGTACTGATGGATTCCAATAGGGAGACAAACTCCAGGAAGTTGGATTCATTTGGAATCTGTCCTTCCTTGTCCTCCAGGTCTGATTTGGAGGTTGGAATGGGTTTCTCACCGTCACCGGCCACCTCCTTGGTGTTCCCACTCAGGAAGACATCAGTCCCGCTGTCCACACTGAGCACACGGGCATGCCTTTTCTCATGGCTGCTCTTACAAGAGGCTGGGTCGAGGTTTGCCTGGCCCTCCCTGCTCCCCTCAGACTCAAGGTCCGTCCTGGCTGTGAGTGGCACAAGTGTGGAGCCTGGGGTGGGACTTCCTTCCTTGGCAATACACTCCCCAAGCCCAGAACCAGAACAACAATCAGGCGACATCACCTCCGTCCTCTCTGGGGTCCTTTCTCCTCCATTTCCCTCAGAACAAGAGACACCTCTTCCTCCTCCATCTTCCGTTAACTCGAGCGTGATCAAAGGGATTCTGACTTGCTCAGGGTCTGCAGGACTGGCCCCTCCTGGGCCAGCAGGCTCTGCATTGGGCCTGACACTGGTTCTGTCGGAGCTGGTTACCCTCAGGTGCAGGGAGCTCTCTGGGTCACTGGTGGAGTTTGGGGTGCTGCTCATGGTGATTACTATCTTAATGGGTTCATGCAAACTCAGTGGCTCTCCAGGCTGGGAGGTGTCAATCAGAGTCACTGCGACCTCACCATCCGAGTCAACCGCTTCCTGGTTCAAGGGCTCCACCTGACCGGACATCTGGGTCAGCTCCTCCTCTGTGGGTTTGGCTAGGACTGTGTTGCACTGACTGTCCTGAGGCGATCTGTTCTGTGGCTGTGCCCTCGTGGGGCCCTGGGTACAACCGGGCTGTGGAATCAGAACTGAGTGCTCGCTGCCCCATGGCTGGAAGGACACGTCAGTTTCTAGTAAGTCATACTGAGACAATGACAGATGTGGCAATTTCTTCAAGGCTTCAGTGTTCACCAGGCCGCTCTCAGATCTGTGGCGGGCTGGGCGCTGGCCAGCGCCCCCTGGCTGTTTCACTTTTCTTGCTGTGAAGATTTCTGTGGTAACCGGCTTCACTGGGCATGCTGGTCTGGGAGTGGGTTCTGGTGTACGCCCCTGAGAGGCAGGTAGACTTTCTGACTTCATGCCAGGTGAGGTAGATGACACTGGTGCCTCAGGTTGATCCTCTGACAAAATGACACCTGAAATGGGTGACAAGATGATGTGAGACACATCTGCAGGAATGTTCAAAACCAAAAACAACAAAGGCACCAAGATGTTTCTGTGTGTATGCGAGAGTGTATATGTATGTGCACGCATGAGTATGAGTGTGCATTTGTGAGTGTGTGTATGTGTGTGAGTGGGCACATGTGTGCATGCATGTGTGTGTGTGTGAATGTGCATGTGTATGTGCACCCATGAGTATATGTATGTGCATTTGTGAGTGTGTGTGTGAGTGTGCACCCATGAGTATGTATATATGTTTATGCATGCATGAGTGTATATGTGTGTAAATGCACATCTGTATGTGCATCCATGAGTGTGTATGCATGAATATGTATATTTGTGTGATGTGTGTATGTATATGTGCACCCATGAGTGTATGCATGTGTGTGTGTACATATTCACATAACGGCATACACTTGCATGCATAATCACATGCCTATTCATGTGAGCATGTATGCACTTGTGCCTGTATTTGGAGGACCAAGTCGACTTCAGCTGCCATTTTTTCAGGTGCCATTTGCATGTTCTTTGAGACAGAATCTCTCACATTGGCCTGGGTCACACGCTGGGTTGGGTGTTGGCCAGTGAACCTCAGGGATTCCATCTCTGCCTCCTCAGTGCAGGGGTTGTACGGATTACCGTAACACCCAGCTTTTGTGCAGGTTCTGGGCATTTGGCTTGGGTCCTCGTGCTTATGTGGCGAGGACGTTGCCTTCTGAGTGGTCCGAGCCCCAGGGAACTTATTTGATAGAAATGCCCTTCTTCCGAGGCTCCTGAGACATTTATATTTACAACTGTGACTCACATATAAACTGTGAGTTTCCTCTGCTGTGCCAAGGCCTCAAGAGGCAGAGCAGTGTGGCCTAAATCACAGGGTCTGGCCTTGTGGTCAGGAAGGGCAGAGCTCTGCTCTCCGCTGCCTTGTCCTCTTGAGCAAGTTACTTGATCCCTCTAAACCAAGGGGAACAACTGTGGTCCCATGGGCAGGTTAGACAAGCTCCTTCCTTGCTCTGAGGGACCACTGTGTGCACCACAGAATGTTTATGCATCATCCCAACCTCAGCCTGCTCTGTGTAGCTGCATCCTCTCCTCATTGTGACAATCAAAAAGCCTTCGGCATGGTCACATGTCCCTAAGGAGCAGACCCCTCCAAGAAGGACTCTGACCATAATATGTCAGAGCTGAAGGGGCAACTCAGAGTTAAAAGTGCTTACTGCTCTTTAGAGGGACCTACCTACGTCAGTTCCCAGCACCCACATCAGGCAATTCATAACCACCTGTTACCCCAGCTCAGGGGGGTCTGGCATCCTCTTCTGGCCTCTGTGGATACCTGCACTTACTTGTGGAAGCTTGTGTGCACGCACAGAAATACACACTTATGTACATGACTAAAAAGAAATGGTTTTAAAGGGTTTTATTTCCCCGAGGATGACTGTACCTTTGAGGTCTTCTACTGTCTCCTGTGCTGGTAACTCCTGCAGAAACAGCAAACATGAAGGTAGAGTGAGCTCACTGCGCATTCCACATGGTCCACACAGCTCGTCACCACCCTCTGCCCTTCAGCGGCAGCTCAGTCAGTCTAACTGGGTCACAGGGAAGGGACACCTCAGCCTCTGTGATTGAGTGTTTATAAAATGGGTGAAGGACATGGATTCTGAAACATGTCTAAGGATAGACGTCCTCCCAAGATGGCTGCGCTGTGACAGAAAGGAGGAGGTTGCCGATGAAGACAGAAGAACCAGAAGGAATAAGGCACACCAATGGTGAAGACCTGTAAAGCTACACTGCATGAGGGGTAACAAATACACTGGGGAGAGAGATGGCAGTCCTTACAAGTGTCAGTGCAAATGCTGCTTTGACCTCAGGTCAAGTGAGGAGAACCATCCCCAAGCTTGATGGATCCACGGCTTGGCTGAGCCCAGAGTGTTTCTGTCTATCTATCCCTAGGCCTAGGGAGCTTCTGGCCTCCACACAATCTAATCTTCTGCAAGCCTGGGCCTTGAAGGCTTCAGCTTCCAGCCTTTGCTAACCTAGGCCTAGAATGTTCCAACCTCTGAGGCTTACTGACGAATAAACTCACTCCTCTTAGCTCTCTCTGAGCTCTAGCTCACTGGCTCAAGCTCCTCTCCAAGCTGACTGACTCAAATTGGCTTCCCGATTCTAACTCAGTTGCTCTGCCTGGAAAAACAGCCGCTGAACCCCACAGAGTTGCTCCAAAGTGAACAGAACTTCTGTGAACTAATTCAACCTTCTTCTTTCCCTTGCTGCTTCCAAATCGCCCCCATTTCCTGTCTGTCCCCGTGAGAGTTGGATGTGTCCTATCTTTGACTCATTCTACCAAATCTTTCTCCCATTTGTCACTTTATCTGCCCCTCAGTTAGACGTCATCATTTGGGATTAAAGGTGTGTACTAAAAGCATGTCTGTGTTCCAGCCAAAGGGATCAAAGGTGTGTATTCCAACCAGACCCCATCTTTGGATGTATCCCTTGCCTCAGCAGTCATGTTGCTGGGTTAAAATTCCTCTGCAGGGGACACATCTGAGAATCTGATGACAAAAAGGCTGATTGGAGAAGAGAGAAGAAGGGAAGAGCTTTGCACCATGGTGAGGCTGTTGGTGTTCTGGAAACACACAGTAGGTGAAGTCTGATGTCCCAAGTCTACCCAGGGGCCATTTCCAAAGCCCACAGCATGAGAAGCACAAGGGACCAGTACAACCACCCCTGTTGGATGCTCCACACTAGGGAGTGAACAGCAAAATAACAGGAAGAGGTCACCCACCAACGGCCCCGAGGAATGCTGGGAGTGGACACTTTGCCCTCGGGAGCTGCAGCAAAGGGGTGGTGTGGTCAGGCTCCCTCGAGGCTCTTCCTTCTTGGTGCTGTGAATCTGCCTGTTATTGCTGACCCAGGGTGAGAAAGAGCAGATGTTACCAAAGCATCAGGCTCTTCCATGTTCCTCCCCAACTATTCCCCTCTGGTCTTATATACAAATCTTATTTTTAACAGCACATAAACTTTCCTCTAAAATTAGAAGACACACTCTTATCCATCCTTTCTCCATTACTCACTCACTCTCTCTCTCTCTCTCTCTCTCTCTCTCTCTCTCTCTCTCTCTCGTGTGTGTGTGTGTGTGTGTGTGTGTGTGTGTGTGTGTGCATGTGTGTGAATGTGCACATGAGACTATATTTGTCTTTGAGTGTTTGTGTACGTGTGGGAATGTACATGTGGAAGCCAGAGAGAGCTCAACCTGAAGTACAGCTCAGCTGCCATCTACTTTGTTGAGACAATGTTTCTCGTCGGTCTGGAACTTGCTAATTTGTCTAGGCTAATGACTAACAAGCTGTAGCAATGTGTCTGCCTCCAGAATCCCCAACAATGAGATTACAAGCTCTGTTATCTAACACCTTGCCTGGCTTTTTACATGAATTCTGGGGATCAAGCCCAGCTCCTCATGCACCCTCCCCTGCCTGGGAGACACAGCTACAGAGACAAACTAAAAAAAGTGAAACAAACTTTGTGTCTGTAAGTTTCCCTCAAGCCCTGATCTGGGACCTCTGTGTGACCTCTGCCTCAACACGAGCTATTACTTAAGATTCTTTGGTGTCCTCTGTGAGTCTAAAAACAAGATAAAATACTTGAGTAGACTATTGTTTAGCTTAAGCCAAATGAACTTCAGATCCTAGGGTAAAGCTAGATTGATAACCAGATAAAACATCCAGATTAAAAAAAAATCAATTCTATTAAGTTTAGTTTCAAATATAAGCAAAGTATACAGACCTATGTCTGCCTGGAATCTTTACCTTTATATATAACTCATAACTGGAAGGCAACCTCTATTTATTTTATTTTATTATGAGCCTAAGTTTCGAGTAGCACATGCTGACCTGGAACTCACCACGCACCTATAGATGACCTTGAACTCCCAATCCTCCCACCGCCACCTTCCATGTTCACAAATCACTATACCAGATTTCCTTGGTGCCCAGCATCTAACCCAGGCCTTTGTGTGCATTAGCCAAGTGTTCTGCAGGCTGAGATACAACCCTACCACAGCAGCAGCACTGTAACTATACAACCCCACCACAGCAGCAACACTGTAACTATACAACCCCACCACAGCAGCAACATTGTAACTATACAATGCTACCACAGCAGCAACAATGTAACTATACAGCCCCACCACAGCAGCAACATTGTAACTAACAGCCCCACCACAGCAGCAACACTGTAACTAACAGCCCCACCACAGCAGCAACACTGTAACTAACAGCAGACATTTTCCTTTGGGAGCAGGTGCTCTTCTGGTCAAGGATACCTTGGGTTTTTGTGCCTGGCCGCATGCTGGCTGCTGGCCTCTCCGTCTGGCTTCTGCTTGCTTCTCTTTCTTGGGGATCGGTGCTGGATTACTTCTCCCTTGTCGAACATGAGGTGCAGGCGGTAGCTGATGAGCTTGATGACTGTGAAGAAGATGGTCACAGAGCCACAGTAGAACAGCGCTGTGAGGACATTCGGAGGAAAAGCCTGTGGGGGAAGAGGAAAGGGACACTCTTGCTGGCAGGCTTCCACTCGCTTTAAACCTCTACGCACAGTCAGCTCTTAACTGAGCACAAGTCAGGGGAGATATCAAGTGCTTCTGGCTTGAGGACATTTCCCAGTTGGAATATCAACGGGAAAGAGTTACATCACCGATTTCTTGCTTCCCGTGTTCTCATTAGTGACTTTGATGACCAATGTTTCTTCTATGCTCTTTGATTTTTATATATGAAATTTTATTTTATTTACCAAAATTCAGATTATTGAGGATGTTACAAGAAATAGCAGAATTCAACCTTTACACAGTTATATGAACCATTAGTTTGCTGTTAGTGAATAAGTTAAAATATGGCAGGGAGCACAGCTCAGTGGTAGAACACTTGTCTGTGTGGAACCTGAAACTCAATTCCCAGCACTGAGAGAGTGTGAAAGGAAAAAATATACATATACGGGCTGGGGAGTTGGCTCAGCCTGAAAATGCTCACCACACAAACATGAAGACCAGAGTTCAGTCTCTGCAATCCACATGAAAAAGTCAGGCATAGCAGCCTGCAATGATAACTTCAGTGCTAAGAAGACAGAACCAGGAGGATTCTGGGTGCCCAGCAAGCCCTGGGGTGCTAGGGTCTCTAATTCTCACTACCATCCTTGCTGCCACCACCCACCCTCCATCTTTAAAACTACACATTACTAGTGCTTATTGGCTGTTCTCCAAACCATAGATACTGCTAATAATTCAGGTAATAAAGTCAGATGCTGCTTTAAAATGTAACAAGGAACTTCAGAGCAAATGGTTTTGCTTAGATGGACCCATACATAAAAAGAAAATAGTAGAATGAACCAGTGACTTTGCTCACTGTTGTGACCAATGCCTGACCAGAATCAACTTAAGGGAGGGGAGACATCTTGACTCGCACTTTAAAGGAATATAGCCCAGTGAGGAGGAACAGCATGGGAGCAGGCAGGAAGAATGCTGGCTGGACTCCAAACCTTTCTAAATCTTGATGAAAGAGGAAGCAGAGAGTGGACAGGAAGTGGAACTGGGCTGTATAACCTCAAGGCCCACCCTCAGCGAATCACTTCCTTCACAGAGGCTTCATCACCCAAAGGTTCCACAATCTTCCCAAACAGAGCCACTAGCTGGGTAGCATGTGTTCACACAGGTGAGCCTGTGGGTGACTTTTCACATATGAACCACAGCAAACATTTTCTGATAAAGGTTATTTTCCAGAAGGATTTCTTGGGGGATATTTCTAATGGCAGACATTTTCTTTCTCCCCTGGTTATTAAGTGCCTTGGTCTTTATCTTAGAAATAACAAAAGAAAAAGGAAATGGACTGTGTCTTAGTCTCCTTCCATTTTCTCCCTTACTTTTCACATGTGGGTGTAGTGTATGCTCGGCTGTGTGCACATTTGGTATGCATGGTGGCACGTGTCGGGGTGTGTACGGAGGTGGATGAACTGCATGTGGAAACCGGAGGCTGAGATCAGGAATCACCATCCCTCACTCCTCCACCTCATTTCAATCAAACCCAGAGCTCATGGCTAGTTTCACTTAACCAGCTTACTCAGAGGATGCCCTGTCTCTACTTTCTGAGGCTGGAAGTTTTGGTGGATTGGGCCACCAACCTAATGTTCTCTGCGGATTCTGAGGATCCAAACTCACACTTGCTCTTCTGGTACTGAAACTGCTGAGCCATCTCCCTATCTTCCATCTGCCTTTTCTTTTGAGATGGTAAAAATTTGGGAATATATATATATATATATATATATATATATATATATATATATATCTCAAAATAAATCTTTACATCAGAGAATAAAAGGACTAAAAGATTCTTAATAGCTCTCAAAGACCAAAGTCTATATTTCTTTGCTATATTTAAGACAAATCAATAGCCATAAATGGCCTAAAGCTATTGTTGTTTGATCTAATGCTCTATAACTTGTTTTTTGATGCTGAGGTAAGAGGGATACTAGAGGTGACTGTCACGCTAGAAGATGATGACGGAAGGGAGAGAGAGAGAAGACTGAAAAGCTGAGGCAGGAAGCTGCAAGCATGAAGCTGAGGGGTTCAGACACCAGAGGCCTGAGAACTTTAATGACAGCTGCTGGCCAAGGGCAGAGAACCCAAAAGCTGGTGCGCTTACCCTTGTATTCGCTGAACACCCCAATACTGGATGTCTTCATTAGAGTTTTACTGCTGTGAAAAAGACACTGTGACCAAGGCAAGTCTTAGAAAGGACAACATTTAATTGGGGCTGATTTGAAGGTCCAGAGGTTCAGTCCATTATCATCAAAGTGGGAACATGGTAGCATCTAGGCAGGCATGGTGCAGGAGGAGCTGAGAGTTCTGCATCTTCATCTGAAGGCTGCTAGTGGAAGACTGACTTCCAGGCAGCTAGGACAAGGGTATTTAAAGCCCATGGCCACAGTGACATACCTACTCTAACAAGGCCACACCTCCAAATAGTGTCACTCTCTGGACCAAGAAAATACAAACCATCACACTGGAGGTGTGTTCAGAAACTGCAACACTAACAGACACCACCTGCTGCTGCTCACGGCTACAGGAAGGTGAACATTGCAAGAGCTGCTGAGATGCTGGGACCACTGGTGGTTAAAGCCCGGAACTGTCTGGCTGCTAAAGCCTAGAGTGTGGTTCTCAACTTGTGGGTCATGACTCCTCTAGGGGATGGACTGACCCTTTTACAGAGTTGCTGAAGACATCCGAAAACACAGATATTTACAATATGATTTATTACAGTAGCAAACTGCAGGTTATCAAGTAGCAACAAAAGTACTTTTATGGTGGAGGGGTTATCACAACATGAGGAACTGTATTAAAGGGTTGCAGCATTAGGAAGGTGTGGAGCAATTGGTGGTGAAGGACATCAGTCAAGATAAGTGAAGCCCCAGGGACCTAGGGGACAGTAGGAAGCTTCCTAGTCTCCCGAGAGACCAGGCCCCTCTCACGAAGCTACAGCCTCCCACAGCCCCTTGTAGAGTGGCCCATGTAGGTCATGCCCCAAGTCCCTCCTCTGCAGGTAAGGACTTGTTTGACCCCAGGTTACATAGGCTCAAGACAGTAGCTGAGGAATTCCCAAGCCCTCAGGCCAAACCAATAGGAAGCACCTGTTGTCAGACCCTGAACGATCCCAAAACTGTATATATGAGTCCTGCCCAAAACTAAAGGTGTGCAGGAATCACTCCATCGTCTGAGAGCTTCTGATATAAGAGCTATAACACCTCCACTTGGGAAGAGATCTTCTCTCCTGGAAGCTCCCCTGCACCCTGAACTGTAGTCTCCCACGGGCTCAGCCCAGCATCTTGCAGCAGTGGAAACGGAGACCTAGGCAGCATCAGCAGCAGAGGCGGTAAAAGTGGTTTCCCCCTCCCTGCTAGAGTCCCTCTTCCCTTCACCTGAACACAGGCACCTAGCCAGACCTAGGAGTGGAGGCAGCAGAAGCCGTTCCCCCTCCCTGACCAGAGATCTCCCACAGGAAGGTTTAGAACCTCTGACCTAAAGTAATAGGTTTCTGCTCTCAGAGTTGGAACTGTTGCTTCTGGGTCTTCCAGTCCACAGCTTAGGCCCCAGAGAACCCAGGATCCCGGTGACCAACCTGCATCTCCTTTAGTACTAAGATTCCCCATCCAAGCAGAGTAGAAGAGCCAGGGGCAGATGACTGGTTACAGATACACATCAAAGGGATCCTGAAGGGCGTGGACAGAGGTGCCTGCCTGCCACCGACACAAGGACCCCGGTGACCCCTAGTAAACATGTCAAAAGCATGTGTGGCAATATATGTAATCCCAGATCTGGGGTGGGAGGTTGAAAGGATTTCTGGATCCCCCTGGCCAGACAGTCTAGTAGACTTGGGGATCTCCAGGTTCTAAAGTGAAGAGCAGTTGAAGAAGACATTTCACACCACAATGTGCCATCTGTGCATTCATGGCTCCCAAGCACACATCACACAGAAAGACAAAATGACGTCAAATATAACAGACAGAACACTCCAGGGGGAGCAAGGTAAAGGAGCTTCCCCTTTAAGAAGAATGACAACTGAGAAAGCTTGGAAGAACAGAGATGGAAGGTCAATTTCTTAAGTGCCACAGCAGTAAGTATTCTAAACCAGAGCATGGCAGCCCCTGAGTTTAAAACTGCTGGGGGTCACTTATTACTAAATGCAGGAAGGGAATATATACTTCACAACACAGAAACCTGGCAGACTCTGCCCTGACTAATGGCCAAGGTCAACAGCATTGGGCACAGGGATGGGAAAAAAATGCCATGTCCCTCTGATGTCCTGCACAAGGACACAGCCTTGTTTGGTTTCACCTTCCCAAACCCATAGTCACACACATGATCCCAGAAAACAGAAATACAAACTAAGAAACATTCTATAAATTCTGTAAAACAATTTTAAAGGCTAAAAAGCCAAAATGGGGTTGAGGACCCTCTGGGGTCAAGGTTAATTAAGGACCTAGAAGCTTTGCAAGATTCTCTACCGAATCTTGGATCTGGAAAAAAGCAAGATGCCCTTCTGCCCAGGACACGATGGGAGAATCTGTATAGAAACCAGACATAAGACAAGAGAGTCCTTTCAGCCACTGTCTTGATTTCAGGATGACATGGTGACAGGCGGCGTCCATGGTGACAGACAGTGTCCTGTGGTCTATCACTGATTTTGACATGCAATTGACATGCTATACCATATCTGTGTTAATACATAGAAAAGGCAGTGAGGTAGAGGTGTGAAGCTTGTGATGTAAGTCCTGTCAGTTTCAGGAGATCTAGAGTCACATACAAGACAAGCCTGAGAGGGAGGTTCCAGAATGGTCACCCACCCTAAATGTGGATGGCTCCACCCCTCGTGCTGGGTCTCAAATGGAACAGAAAGGATTTGGTGAGCTAGGCACCAGTGTTCTCCTCTCTCTGCCTCCTGACTGAGTACATGGCCAGCAGCCTCATACCTCTGTCTCCAGGTCTTTCTCATCCCAGCGGGCTACACCCTCCAACTGTGAGCCTAAGTAAACCTTCCTAAGCTGCTTTTGTCGGGTATGTTGCCACAGCAATAAGAATGGTAGTTAATACACATGGTAAAATGCTAAGAGCTGGTTTTTTTTTTTTTTTTTTTTTTTTCCCCTACTGAACATGGTATGACACCCTTTGTACAAGTCTTGCAACTTTTCTGAACATTAGAAAATTTTCACCAAACTAACAACCAGAAGCCAGGGACGTTGGTACACACCTGTCATCTCAGCACTTAGGGGGGTTGAGGCAGGAGGTTCAGAAGCTCAAGGAGAGCCTGGGTTACATAAGACTCTGTCTCAAAACACAAGAACAGTAGCAAAACAAAACAAAATCCTTGGGGATAGAAACTAATTCATATCCTATCTCATGCTTCTTGTTTTTAAGTGTATCTTTTGTACTGAGAGTTGAACTCAGACTCCCAATGGTTAATATGCCCGATAAAGCGTATCCTAGACAACTTCCCTCAACATGTCCTACCATGACAATCTCACCTCTTTTGGCAGTGGGCAGACACCCTGACCTACTCACTTTGAAGTCCTTCCCTGGGCTGGGAGACTCCCTGATCTCATGGTCTCTCTGTCTCTTTCTCTTCTTTGAGATCACATCCAGAAGACCGGGTGGCCATACCCATAGGTCCCCACCACTCTCTGGAGAGGCCGCCGTGTAGAAAACTAAGGTCGGATATGTCCAATGTTAGTCTAATAAGCCTGTAAGTCCAGGTCCAAGCTACACTGTCCTGAAGAAGACTTCATAGGCTTTGTCTGGTTGGGCTCCATTGCTCCCATAAACTGGTTCTGTTGGCCAGTAAGATGGCTCAGTGAGTGAAGGCGCCTGCCACCAATCCTGATGAGCTCATTTTGATCCATGGATTCCACATAGTAGGACCCCTGCCAAGTTGTCTTTGGACCTCTCTTCGGGCTTTCACACACACACACACACACACACACACACACACACACACACAAATCAATCTCTTGTTCTACAGCTGAGAAAGTGAAAATTCAAGGTAAGTAAACTTCTCCCAAGGTCCCAGAACTGGAAAAAGCTGGATCCAGAATTCAACTGAGGCAGTCTGCCTTCAGAACCACAGCTCTGGACAAACTGCCAGAAAAAAAAAAAAAAAAAAAAAAAAAAGAGCCAGGTCTTAGGGGTGCCAGGCCGCCAGGCATCTCAAATGTTATCGAATGTCAGATGCAAACTCACTGGAGGAGAACAGCACCACGTACTGTCCTAGGGATAAAGTCCTTCTCAGACATCAGAGTCGGGTCCTCACCTCACCAGCAAGTTAACAGCAGCCTCATCCTGCCTTCAGCTACCACACATTTAACTGACCTATGAAGGTCACAGGTAACCATCTGGCAAACATTTGCTACGCCCCACTGGTGGCCATCCCAGGGGACGAGTTGCCACAAAGCTCTGGCATACGCATATGACATCTATCCATTCCTGTACTTAAAAAAATTTTTTTTCAGACTTCTCTATACTGTGGTGCTGAAGCTGCAAAGAGATCGATGGTGGAATCTACCTTCCTAAAGTAAAGCAGAAAGAGAAGAGTAGAAAAAAAAAAAACAAAAAACCAAAAAACAAAACAAAACAAAACAAAAAAAAAAAAACAACTAACAACCGAAATCAGGTCGCGGGGGGGGGGGGGTATTCATGTTGCCTTTTCATTGCGAAGGCACATGACGTGTTAGAGCTGATATCATCAGGAGCATGAGGCCTAGGGTTGGTACCCACAAGCCAGTCTAAACAGTTCTGACAGCTGGGCCTGACTCATCCAGGTAACCCTGCATTCCTACTGAGCCCACAGTCCCCAAAGTCCTACATACTTCTTTCCTTTCCTGCAACTCTCCTGTGCCCTGCAGGACTGCTGTCCCCAAACCCCTCCCCCACTCTTCTGTCCTTACTTCTCAAAAGTCACTGTCCCTTCCCGTCCTGGGCCTCATCTGTGGTTCCCCTCCCCTTCTCTTTCATAACCTTACTTCCTATTTAGTTCTTCCCATCTCCTTCCTCTCCTTCTCTCCCCCTTCCTCTTATGTTAATTTTCCTTTCCGCTTCCTGTTCCTTTCCTCCTCCCCCTCCTCCACCCATCCCTAAGCTGGGGACTCACCAGGTGAAGTGCCAGTGGCAGCAGAAGCAGGAACAGCCACAGGTAGAGGTGGCAGCTGTTGGTGAATTTGCTATGCTCCGGGTCGTGGTACCAGCCCCCGGTGAGCGCGGCCCACACGCCCTGCCTGAGCAGCTGCAGCACCTGGGACGCCATGCCCGCAGAGTCCGGGAGGAACCGTGCGCACCCTGGGGCTCAGCACCCTAAGCTCAGCACCCTGGGGCTCAGTACGCGAGTGCGGACCTGTGAGCTCCAGTCGCGCCCCCGCCCCCGCCGCCGCCGCTCAGTCCGCGGCAGACGCTGAACAACACGGACCGGCACAGCGCGGTGCTGGAGCCGGCTGGGGCTGCCAGGCAGGTGCGCGCCATGTCCAAGGGAAGGAGGATTTTCCCATCAGGCTACGCGATGGCTGCTTAAGGATGCTCCGGCGGCTCCGCCCCGCGCCCACCCAAATCTGCGAGCTCAGTCCCTCCCTCTCCTTAGTGGCTGGGGCTCCACCTGCCTTTCCCCCTGAGTCTCCCAGGAGTGAGTTTGCAAGAATGTTCTCATGTGAGAGCCACAGACAGGAAATTCCTTGGCTTTTATTTTTGTTTTGTCGCCTGCCCCAAAGGTTTGTATAACCTCGAGGCCTAGGCTTGCGACCCTCAAAGCAGCATCCTCTGAGCTCCACCTGCGGGCCTTCGGTCTCTGTGACCTTGGCTGGCTACAGACTAGAGGCACTGAAGTTTTACGTGCGACATGATCTGCTTCCACTGACTTCATTTCCACCCTGACTTTTCTCCTCTAGCCTCAGTTACCCAGTTGGGCGCACAGAAATGATAACCGCCGTTCTGAAACAATCGTCGGGGCCTCAGTTAACCACACATTTTTACCTTACATTGTTTTATCTTACTAGTGAGGCTCGGTCTCACTCTAGACTGAATTGGCTTGGAAGGGATTGTGTGGCTCCGGCTGGCCTGAAAA
Organism: Micromys minutus; assembly: GCF_963924665.1. Classification (NCBI taxonomy): domain Eukaryota; kingdom Metazoa; phylum Chordata; class Mammalia; order Rodentia; family Muridae; genus Micromys; species Micromys minutus. Next base: position 47,636,568 of record NC_137959.1, read on the forward strand.
TTCATGGCAATCCTCCAAAATATTGAGATTATGAGCGTAAGAAACTACATCCAGTTCTCTGGTCGTTTTACATATTTCCTGAACTTAATATGGGATAGCAGCCTGCCATTTCAACCAGGAGGAGAGATCAGGGGGAAGAAGGGAGAAAGAGAAGAGCAGATTTTAATTTAGGCGCTAGATGGCGCTAGATCGCTGCGAGGATAGAGTAAAGTCCGTTATTCAAACAGGCAAGGATTAGTAAACGGAGAATTCTCGTTCACAAAACGACGGCTCTGATTTTTAATTCAGTTTGTTTGCTTCTCGATGCATCAGGATGCATTCTATGTGCCTTGTGGGAATATTGGGGGGTTTCTTTTTTTTCTTTCTTTCTTTTAATTTTTCTATACGAGGGTCCCTGACACACAGGATAGAAATAATGGAAGAGAGATTTTGAGATTCAGTTGAATACGTTTTGAAGAAACGAGAAAATGGCTTTAAATACCAAAATAATGTTCCATGATCCCAAACTCAAAATCAGATTTTAAAAACCCAAACAAAAGTTAGCTTTAAAGTAAATCCTAGGACCTTGACTTCTGTAGTCATAGAATAAAGAGCTGTGTACACTCTCTCCCAGGGGCAAGAAAAACACAGGCAAAGCAGCTAAAGCCGGGCTGTTCCCAGCTCCTGAAGTGCAGCAAAGCCACAGACAAGTGTAAAATAATTTCTTTAAAATACATACTAATCGGAGCGACTGTTGGTTGCATGTTTACAGAAACTGCCTTCTCCATTCCAGGCAAGAGCCCTGCCCTGAGTTAGGAAAGGGTAGAAAGGACCACAGGCACCAAGTTGAATCTATGCAGAGACCCCCTCAGCCCTGTAAGGGAAGTTGTTAAACAGGCAAATACAAAACAAGTACAAACATGTTGCATATGTTGCTCCCTTTGTCCTGATGTCTGTTTAAAAGGACCTCGGCAAAAATGTAAAAATTATAACACTGCGGTCAGTGAAATGGCCCAGGGGCTTCGAGAATTTTCTGTTTTTGCAGACCACCAGAGTCTGGAGTCTGTAAATCCAGCTCCAGGAGACCTGGCATCTCCTCTGGACTTCAGGATATAGACACAGTCAAATAAGCACAGTGAAGCCAGCCGTGCACATGACAATAAATAAATGTTTCTGAAAATAGGTTGTCATCTTCTGGTGCTGGGCACTTATCAGTAGCCAGTGAATCTAACTGTGCAGGGAAAAGAAGTGTGTGTGTGTGTGTGTGTGTGTGTTTCCAGTACCACAAGGTGGTTCACAACCATCTGTAATGCCAACTCCAGGGGATCTGATACTCTCTTCTGACTTCTCAGGGCACTGCATGCACATGCACACACACATAAAAAATAAAAAATTTAAAAAGTAAAATGTTATTATATATAATATATATTGAGAGAGAGAGAGAGAGAGAGAGAGAGAGAGATGTCACGTGGTAGTGATGCATTCCTTTAATCCCAGCAGTCAGAAGGCAGAGACAGGTGAATCCCTCTGTGGGTTCAAGGCTAGTCTGGTCTACACAGTGAGCTCTAAGACAACCAGAACTGCATAGATAGAGATACCTTGTCTCAAAGATGGTATGTGTATATGTGTGCATCTATGTGTGTGTGTGTGTGTATGTAAGTATGTGTGTACATGTAAAGTACCCTATAAAGGATATATATTTGCACACATTTCTCTCTCCTGTATGGTTAGATCTGCTCTTAGAGATATAAAATTAAACGCTGAAACAAGAGAACAAATGGCCAGAGGATGAAAAGAATGCAGGGAAGAAAATTAGCTTTTAGATGTATGAACACGTATTTTCTCATATTTTTATAATAAATGTGTATGAGAAATGAAGTGGTAGTTGCACTTAGATTTTTCTTGGTTCCTGTAAGGTAGATTCTAAACACAGAAAACATTAAAAAGTGAAGAAAGGCGATTCAGAGAAAAATAAACAAATAGGAGAAAACCGATGTCATTTTTAGAAATCACTGTAGAATCAACCCCAGTGGGGAAACAAGTTCCACTGCGCAAGTTGATATGAAGGAGAATTTATACGCTTAATACATTCAGCAGGCTGACGTATAGCTGGCCGTCATGGCTTTGGACCGAGGCACTCTTACAGAGAAAACAGTGAATACCAAGGCCAGCCCAGGATCTGTACGGAGGGAAGACTGCATTTTTATAGGATGGGAACAGAACGAGGTAGGGGAGTGGGGTAGGCTATTGCACTGACCCATCATAGTTTGGCATGAGAGGATAAGCAGGAACTTAACGTTGGCAACTGGGTCTTATTTGAGTTGCCTGGTTTCAGGATCCTTAATTCAGCCTTTACAGTCAGGTCCCCTCCTGAACTCTGGCTGGGAAATTTAGAGCGATAAAGGAACAAAGGAGTGGGCAAGCTGCACGTAGTCAATTAAGTCATGGCAGCCAGCACGCTTATGACGTGCGAATCTCAGTTCAGATAATGGGATAAAGGCAACCTCCCTCTTTACATCCTTTCCTGATCAGCAGACAAACAGGAGACCCCTGAAGAAGCAGGGTAGCAGTTGGTCATGGGGCCTGGAAACACAAATTCTTCTTTCGGTCTTGCCAGCAAGATGTAACTTGTTTCTGAGATGGTTCCTCCTGACACTGGAAAAAAATGTTCTTGCAACTGAACCACATGCCGGCTCTTCCTCCTACATCTAGAAATAGATTTAAAACAAACTGCAATGCTTTAAACAGACCTTCCCATTACATCTGCATCTAGTCTAGTTAAAGGAACCCATCCCCGCCTCAAGGGGTTTGATATTCGGAAACCATCACTTTCACCAACTGAGAAAAAAATGGATCAGATAACAAATCTATGCAAGGCAGAATCAGCTACCAGTGAAAAAAATGGGGGAATGCCCAGTTTTTGAAACTTAATAAAAATTAACAAAGCAGCTGATATAAGCACATCTTTGTACAGGCTCTCTCTCTCTCTCTCTCTCTCTCTCTCTCTCTCTCTCTCTCTCTCTCTCTCTCTCTCTCCAGGTTAATTTCTGTAGCCATTGTAAAGAATCAGTCATTATGGTTGAAAAGAGTCAAGGACATTATAAATAAAATACAACAAAACCGAAGGAGCAGGTGGCAGGTGGACAGGCTGGTGCCAAAGTGGAGCCCAAGGTTATGAGCGCTGTGGTTCTGCGTAGGCAGGGATATCAGCAAGGATGGAGGGTGACCTCGGCTTTCTGGAAGCCCTCAGCCTTTTACACTGCAGCACTGCTTAATGAAGTGGTCCATTGTTCTTCTCCCCAGCCCTGCTGTAATCTGTAACTCCTAGGCTCTATCTGCAAGGCTGCAGCTTGGCCCCAGGGATTAAAAGTAACAGAAATCTTACAACTCAGGATGACTTTGTCTCAGGCACAGAGCCAGCTATAGACAGTAAACCCAGAATAGACAGTAACCTGATACACAGTCAGCACTCAGAGGTGTGCCAGTGAAAACTCGCTTTGCTCTTGTTCATTTCATTCATCTAACTGCACATATTAATATATGTGAGGGTGGAGAGGGAGGGGCAAAAGCATCAGGCTAAATCCCTGTCTCACACGGCATTGGAAAAGCGCCGCGCTGCTTCAGCACCGGCTTCTGATGAAGAAACCGAGACCTCCAGAAAACAGCAGCTTCCAAATGCTCACTTGTGATGCTGGCTGCTTCCACACCACACTTGCTCAAATCCCTCTGTCCTCTGAGCCTTTGCTCGTCTTACTTTCTGCCTGAGGCCTCTCTGTTCACCCTTTTGAAGATCTCCACTGGCTCCTGTTCCTATAACCTCCTCTAACTATTCCTGACCCATCCTTCCATGAGGCACTTCTATGTTTATAGCGGTTATTAAGTTCTAAGCCAGACAAGGTGGCAAATGCCTATGATCCCAGCACAGCGGAGGCAGGAGGATCAGGAGTTCAAGGCCAGTCTAGGCTGCATAGTGAGTTTCTGGCTAGCTTGAGACTCAGGAGAAACATAGACCAGAGGGAAAGAGGGAGGAGAGGAGAGGGGAGGGGAGGGGAGGGGAGGGGAAGGGAGGGGAGGGGAGGGGAGGGGAGGGGAGGGGAAGGGAGGGGAGGGGAGGGGAGGGGAGGGGAGGGAAAGGAAGGGAAAGGGAAGACAAGAGGAAGAGATAGAGGGGAGGGAAGGAGAGGGGAGGGGAGGGGAGGGGAGGGGAGGGGAGGAGAGGAGAGGGGAGGGGAGGGGAGGGAAAGGAAGGGGAAGGGAAGACAAGAGGAAGAGATAGAGGGGAGGGGAGGAGAGGAGCTGGGTTTAATTTGAGGCCATGAAGGCAGTGAATCGGTGGAGAGCTGGTCTAGCATTAACAAGGTTCTAGTCCAGTTTCCAGCACAAAAATAAATCCGTAGTTATAAAATTCCCATGCATAACTGAATAAAACAAACCAGTTTCTTGGAATCCTGAGGAATGCTGGCTTTATCTAAGTGCCAGAAATGTTCCATATTGCACTTATTTCTGGATATGTGGATAGCCTGAGGCGCGCGCTCACGTGTGTGTGGGGGGGGGGGCACACATGCCTGAGTGTGCTATTTGATATGGCCCAACTGTATTCATTCTACCTGTTTTTTTTTTTCATTGAATTCTGGTAAAATATGAGTTCTGTGATGATCACCACTTTATCTTGTCACTTTTTATATCTCAGGCACCCAAAAGGTGCTGCCATCCCATGTCCTCCTGTCTGTCTGTCCTCTCTTTTACAACTGATGTGAGTGCATTGACTTGGTTTTTATTGTAGCATTGTTCATAATAATAATCATCTGTAACTCCTGTGCTAAGGGATTTACCACCCCTCTCTAGCCTCTGAGGGCACCAGGCGTGCAAACGGTGCACAGATCTATGTAGGCAAAACATTCAGACATATAACAAGATCAAAGAATTCTGACTTACTTTATTTTTATTATGTAGTATTGGTCATTGTGTGCAGGGTCTTATTCATACCAGGCAAGCACCGTACCACTAAGAGACCTCTCCATCCCTTAGCATCATGGCTTTAGATGTGACGAACCCCTCACAAGTCCCAGGTCCAACTGCATCTTAACTATCTTAGGGAATAGCATTCATTCTATTTGGAAGAATGATCCAGGAGCACATACAAAGTATCAGCAAAATATGAAGTAAATAGACTGCAAATTTTCTGTTCTAATAAATCATGGGATTCACCCTATGGAAAACTAACTCAAATGGAACAGGTGCCCTTTCTTGGCACAGCTAGAGGGCTATGGTTCGCAAAGTTCAGGGAACGGTTGGAAGAACCAGCAGACACTGCTGCTCCACCCTGTTAGAGAGGAAGAGATTGGAGAACAAAGATGGAGTTTTATACAGTACTCACTGACAACGCCAGAACTGGACCCCAGTCTGCTATCAGATCCCATTATTCTCCACAGTGCTGTAGTGCTCATAATGAACCACACTAAATTATAACACACAGGTGAAAATACACACATGCACACACACACACACATGCTCATGCACACTCATCCACAAACATGCACACACACTCACACACACATGGACACATGCTCAAGTACACTCACACTCGTGTGCACACACACATACATGAACACGCATGCACACACACACACACACAGAGTTAGGTCGCAGGCTGTTTACATATCCAGAAATAAGTGCATTATGGACTATTGTGGTGAATTAGTTAAACTGCTGTGGCTCGTGGGTCACACTCACGCACCCGCCCAAAAGCTCTTTGGATTCTCAAATAAAACACGCACAAAAAGCAGCTTGATTTTGATATGCCTTGAGTAGCTCGTGGTTGGACACTTCTAAAACTCCATGCAGCCAGGAAACATTCCCCTCTGGTATTCCTGGGTTAATCTTTAAAAATCTATATTTTATCTTTGTTTCCTTGGCTCCTTTTGACCAAGATGTTTCTGGGCAACTCTTCCAGGATCGCTTTCCTTCTTGTACCTACATTTTGGCTGTTACTCCCTGCTGTTCCTTCCTGTGGTCCATCCTACCACTTCTCCTGGTTGCCTTTTCTTTCTCTCACCCATTCTTCCCCAGCAACCTAAAAGTCCCGCCTCTTTCATCCTGACCAGCCATTGGCTGTTGGTTCTTCATTGATCAATCAAAAGCCATTGGGGACAGGGACCTTCGGAGTTTGGACAAGCAGATTCCTGATTTGGGGGGGGGGTGAGCATCAAGACAAAGTATTAGAACCAATTCCTAACAGACTATTTCTGGCAGCTAGATAAAAGCCAGCATTCCTCCAGAACCTGTGAAACAGGTTTTCAGTCCCCAGAAAGGCATCATTTCCCTGACCTCTGGCAGAAGGAGTCTGTGGCTCAGGGCCCAGTTTACCTGCCGCTCAGCAAATCAAAGCCCAGGCTGCCCTCTGGGATCCCTAACATCACAAGTACCTGTTATAGACACCAAAGTCTACACCAGCATCCCAGCCTCCCCATGTCCTCCCCCAGCTAAATCTCTATGTAATCTACATATTTTTTCTGTGGGATGTATTCTGTCTGTCTGTCTGTTCTCTCGCTGTCACTCTCTGCCTTTATTCTTGATCTGTGATACTGTCTCTATTCTCTCCCACTCTCCCAGCTCCTTATCTCTGGCCAGACCCAGTCTATTTTCTTTTCTCTCTGCTCTGAGCACTTCCAGAATCCTCTGGATATTTCTGTTCCCTTATTCACACACACACACACACACACACACACAAAACTTTCTTCTAATAACTGAGAGATCATGCCAACAGTTTCTTTACTTCATCCCCTCTTATATAGCACACACACACACATACTTACACATGTGCATACACATATATACATACATATATGCACACACATACATACACACATGTATGCATGTATACACACATATATGTATTACACACATATACATACAGACATGCACACACATATACACATACATACACACATGCACACATATGTACAACACAAATATATGCACCACACACATATGCACATAAATACACACATGCACACACATATGTACACATATACACACATGCACACACATACAAATGCACACACACATATATATACACATACATACACGCATGAACATACATACATACACACATGCACGCACATAGCTACACATATGCACACATACATTCACATCCACATTGCACATATATACACACACACTCTTGACCCTTGGCCATCAAGTAGGATCCAAGTTGGTGTTTCTGAATTCCAAAGCTCTTCCTTCAACATTCTTTTTGTCTTGAAGTTAGCCATACAACCCAGTAGAGGCAACCCCATGAAACTGTCATTTTCCTGCAATTCTGTTTTCTGAATAGAATTATAAAAGGGGAGGATGGTTGAAGAGAAGTAAACATCAGGGAAAATATTTTTCTATCCCTAGAATTTTTTTAAATCAAATGTTAAATTACATTTGGTGCACGTGCATGTGTGTGTGTGTGTGTGTGTACCCATGCACATATGCACATACATCAAGTACATATGTGGAGTCAGAGGACAACTTGAGGGCTCACTTTTTTTTTTTTAACCATGTAGTCCCTGTGGGTTAAACTCGGGTTATTAAGCTGAACCATCTCATTAGTGAAATTTTCCCCCAGACTTTAAACACTTTCTCCTGCCCCGGGTCTTGAGGAAATACCTTCCTTACTCCTTGGCTCTCTCTGGCTTCTGGTCTTTCCCAGAATTCAATATTCAGTCTTACGGATGCCTGTGCTCTCTAGCTTCCTCCCTCAGCTCTTTCCAGGCAAGCATCTGTCCTCTGACATTGAGTGACATCAGAGACAGCAATTCATGTTGCTCTGTTTGTGATCTCTTTCCATCCCTCATCCACCCCTACACCCCAACAAGGTCACACTCAAGGGCCCTCTGCTCTGTTGGAAACTCTTGTTTAGAGGGTGGTCAGTCTCTTGGAATGTCAGTGCTGACTGTCCTGTGATTAGGATCCCAGGGCAGGCGGCACCTCTGGCCACCGATACCTCCTATGATCTCCAAGACCTGTCTTTATCATTAGAGTTCTTTCCTCATGCCCGTGAGTGCTGACGTTCTCAGGTTCCAAAGTCAAGGGCAAGTCGAGGTTAACTTTCACTCTGCCCATTTCCTTACTCTTCAGCTCTTGGTTTGTGATTTTGAGACAAGGTTTCCCCTTGTAGCCTACTAGCCTAGAACTCATGATCCTCCTGCCTCCGGCTCCCAAGTGCTGAGATTACAGGTGTATGCCTCCATGACCAGCTCAGCTCTTGTTTACTTGTTTTCCTCTATAACATTACCCCTTACACATTACAGAACCCAATTTTTTATTTTTAAAAATATCATTTAATGTGCATGCCTGTGTACCCAAGTATATTGCTCCAGGTGCATGCGATACCCACAGAGGCCCTTAGAGGGCGTCAGAGCTTTAGAACTGGTGTTGGAGGCAGTTGAGAGCCACCATGTGAGTGTGGGGGAAAACCAACTCACACCCCCTGGAAAAGCAGCAACCAACTTAGCAGTTTGGACCATCCTCCAAGACCCTCAGAAGTGAGGCTTTAGACATTCAGTTCTCCCTTCACTGGTAGCCTGACCCCTCTTCTTCTGTAGGCCCCTGGCTCCCTTTGCTGTAACAACCCATGAAGTTCCTATCAGACAAGAAACCAAAGTGGAAGCTGGAAGCAGAGGAGGGGCGTCTCCTCTCAGCCTGCGCTCCCCACTCCCAGTCTTTTCTCAGAAGCCTGTGCCCTCAGATTTCTATTGCAGTGATTTTTTTTGTTTTGTTTTGCTTTTGTTTTTTCAATCATTGTGACAATACAGTTTTCATAAGCTTCTAATTTCAAGCCTATTCACATTAAACTTAGTCATATGAGTCTTGACTTCATTGTCTGTAGGGGAAAAATCCATATTGCTTGTCAGAAGCACAAGACAACCACGGTGTAAATGTTAGAAAAATGGAAAAGGCAGAACTGGAGAGATGGCTCATTGGGTAAGAACGTTTGCTGCAAAAGCATGAAGACTTGGGTTTGGATTTTTTTTTTTAAAAAATGGTGTAACCACCTCTGTATCACTAGTATACCATGGGAGGAGAGCATCCCAGGGGCTGGCTGTCTGCCAACCTGGCCCCAGGTTCAGTGAGAGGTTTTATCTCAATTGTGTATGACTGAGAAAGGCAACACCAGATGTCTAATTCCAGTCTCCACACCTGGGCACACATGTGCATGCTTACACACACACACACACACACACACACACACACACACACACACACCACTGTTGTATTTTATGAACCTAGGTATAATTTGTCAGGAGGGAGCAGGCAAGGGTGTCTTTCTGAAAAATCAAGTCATGGGACAGGCCAAGTATGAAGAAGGTTCGTGGGTGGGAAGGGAAGAGAAGGGGACATGGGAAAGGAGTAGAGACAGAGAAAAGGTGTCAGAGAAGGACAAAAAGAGAGGGGGGGGCAGTGGGGAACATGCTGGATATAGAGAGCATAGGAGATGGTGAGAGGGGGAGGGAAGGGGGAGGGGAGCTGAGCAGTCCTTCTTATAAGCCAGGATGGCGCATGCTTTGTAGGTTGATAGAGGAATCGCCAACACACACAATAGCAATTATAAGAATAGTTATAGGAATGGAAAGGCTAGAAAATACGTTAATGAAAGGGTGCTGGCAGACATCTGCCTGCTCTGTTAGGGAGTGGCAGACTTGGCTGATGGCAAGCATTCATAACCCCAGCCTTCAGGAAGCTGCGAGGAGCACTGTTCTGAGTCTCAGGCAAAGCCGTGTTCTACAGTGTACAAGGCCAGCATAGACCACCCGACAAAACTCTGCCTCAAAAAAAAAAAAGCATTAATGTTGGAATGAATTATTACCCAACAAACACCCTCCCAGCTCTTCACAGCCATCACGTGACTTACTGACATTACCATTTTACAGATGAGCACATAGACACCGTGAGCAAACAAAACGGGAAAGAGCAGAGACAAGACAAAACCTTGCACGCTTTAGTGTTTCCTACTCTTCACCGGCCAGGACGCTCAGGCTTAGCATACATTGTGTTCTGATTTCTTGGAACGATTTTGTAACTGTATTCTCTATTTCTTAAAGCTCGTAAGTTGCATCACCCTGGCAACCTGTAGCTCACAGGTGCCGCCAAGGTAGTCTACATCGGAGTCTGAGGGTGCACAGGGATAGTCGGAGCGCTGTAGGCACAGGGACACACCAGCTTTCCGGGTCATGAGACTGTGGCTTCTTGCACTGGCATCGGTAACCCGGAGACTCTCCACAGGCCCCAGTCTGGACCCGCGCTTCAGGAAATGAACATCTCTCTGTTGCTGGGATGGTCTATCACTTTACACCTGGAGCTCAAAGGTCCTCTTCTTTTCCCCTCCTTCCTCTTTTCACTGAGGCGTCCAACCATCCGCGTGCACCACGATCTCTTTAACTTTCTGGAAAACTTAAGAGGGCCCTGACTTGCTCAGCCCTCAAGGCCAAGAGAGCGCGGCAGTCATAGGCCTTGGGGAGTAGTGGGGACGCCAGAAGGAAGGCTCAGAATAGGTCACCCGAAAGGCCGACAGTCTGGGGGCGGGGTCAGAATGGACTATAAAGCGGAGAGTGGGCCCAGAAGGGCGGCAGTCCAGGGGACCCGGCGGTCTAGAGCATCGGTAGTAACGGACCTTGAGTAATGGATTTGGAGAGGGCGGGGCAGATCCAGGAGATCTGTAGAGGGCGGTCCAGGGTGAAGATCCAGGCCTCCTAATGAACTCAGAGCGGTAAAGGGTCTAAGACTGGTTCCAGCACGAAGTAAATGGACCTAGAGGTGTGGATCTAGGAACCAATGGACTTGGAGAATGAACTTGGGAAGGGCGGGCACCAGGAGGGGCCATTGACCTGAAGGGGTGGATTCAGAGGCACCAATGAACTTGGAGAATGAACTCGGAAAGGAAGGGCGGGCACCAGGGGTGGAACCAGGGAGACTTGGAGGGAGGACCGAATCTCGGGGAAGCGAAATTACAGGGGCAGAAACGCCAACTTGGCGGAATGGGTTTTTCTGGGGGCGTGTCCGGCCCAGGAGACGGTTCAGGTTAGACTCCGAGGCGAGTTCCAGGGGTGAAAGAACCTGGAGGGCGGGGCTGGCACTAGGGCGGGACTAATAGAGGGTGGAACCCAGGAGTAAGGAACTGGGCGGGGCCAGGCTAGTGCCAAGGGGAAAGGACCTGGAGGGCGGAGTGGCCAAGGAGGAGGGGCTGGGGGCGACTGCTGGGGAGCGCGCAGTCCAAGCAGGTCCAGCACCGCCACCGGTCGTCTGCGCTAGCGGCCGCGGGGAAGAACTAGCCAAACTGGAGGCTGAGCAGAGGCTAGAGACCCCGGGCAGTGGGCGTAACCTCTGCAGTCCCGTTCCAGCCCTGCACCCTTCCCTGTTAGCTTGGACCAAAGATGCGGGTCGCTGGAGGCCGGGGAAGCTGAGGTTGTGGCTGTCGCACTCGGTCCACTAGCGACCTCTCACTCGCCCCCATGGCGCTACCTGTAGCGGAGGGCACGGCTGACACACCGCTCTCCCCGGCCCAGGACGACTCGGGGAGCTCCTCCTCCGGGATGTGGGCCGCGCTTTATGATTACGAAGCGCGCGGTGAGGACGAGCTGAGCCTGAAGCGCGGTCAGCTGGTGGAGGTACTGTCCCAGGACGCCGCGGTGTCAGGAGACGAGGGCTGGTGGGCCGGCCAAGTGCAGCGGCGCCTGGGCATCTTTCCGGCCAGCTACGTGGCGCCGTGTGGCCCGGTGCCGCCGCCCTCGCCGCCTCCGCCGCGACCCTGCTCGCCTGTGCACGTAGACTTCGAGCGCCTGGAGCTCAAGGAGCTGATCGGCGCCGGTGGCTTCGGCCAGGTGTACCGCGCCACCTGGCAGGGCCAGGAGGTGGCAGTGAAGGCGGCGCGCCGGGACCCGGAGCAGGACGCCGCGGCGGCGGCCGAGAGCGTACGGCGCGAGGCGCGGCTCTTCGCTATGCTGCGGCACCCCAACATCATCCAGCTGCGGGGTGTGTGCCTGCGGCAGCCGCACCTCTGCCTGGTGCTGGAGTTCGCGCGCGGCGGGGCGCTCAACCGCGCGCTGGCGGCCTCCGCACCCGACCCCCGAGGTCCCGGGCCCCGCCGCGCGCGCCGAATCCCCCCGCACGTGCTGGTCAACTGGGCGGTGCAGATCGCCCGCGGCATGCTGTACCTGCACGAGGAGGCCGTAGTGCCCATCCTGCACCGTGACCTCAAGTCCAGCAACAGTAAGTGAGACTAGCCCCTTGGGAGCACGGAGTCAAGGAGCCAAGAGAGGGGTCTGGCCAGGACTCAGAGCAGGAAGGCAGGCTCTGCTTAACTTGCTTTAGGGAGGCTCGTGCCTACCCTGGCTCTATTACCTACCCATGAACACCCCTTTAAAAGACAGGGAGGGACAGGCGCTCGTAGATAAATTCTTGTTACTCTCCGGACCCACCGGACCCTACACGTATAATGTGTAGGTCTCCCAATACGTTTGCACAGAACTTTGCCAGCCCAGGCCTTAAACAGTATGTTTAGCGTGGTGACCGTCGTCACCAGCACCCCCTCATTTTCTTCCACTTTACAAGTGTCTATTAAAGTTTCTAATTCCTTCTACCTGTCCGCTATGCAAACGCTGGGCTCCACGCGTTCCAGCAGGCATTCTGCCGCTGAGTTCTGGCCCCAGACTGCCAACACGGCTTCCTGTCCTCCCGCTTTCCCGAAGCCTTACTGGTCAGAAGTCTCTGTATCTGAACCATGACCTTATTGTTTGGAGGAATCTTTCCTGCAAATCCGAGGCGCCCATTTGGGCCGAGAACAAGTTCACAGATCCTGAACGGTACTGGAAATGCCAGGTTTGCGTCAGTCACCTGATCTGGAAGTCAGAATGGACTTTCCAGGCGTGAGCAGGGAGCTCACAGACGACCTAAACACAGACTATAAGCACCTCAGAGAGCTGTTTGTATTTACTTCTCACTACTGAAGAGCCTTCCCCTCCCCAGAGTAAATGGAATCTCTTCAAGGACTAAAGGCTTCAGCCAGAGCTGGAGCTGAGCCGCCACAGCTGCGTGCCCCTCAGCCCCCCAAAGCCTGCTAGGACAGGAGCTAGCCGGAACCTCGGCGTCTTCTAAGAGCAGAAAGCCAGTAGCCAGGGTGATGAGCGGTGCTTTCTTTACATGCTCGCATAGATTCTCTTTGGTCTTCAAAAACCTTCAGTTCTGAAATGCACCTGAAAGGTAAAACACATTCTCTCTGTTATGCAAATTATGAATCCTTGGGGTTCCTGGAGTGGTTTGCTTTGAGAACACTGTCATACTTAATACACGGCATACCTTTGTGTGTGTGTGTGTATGTATTCACGTGTGTTCAAGTGCGCACGTGTGAGGGTGGCTGGGTGTTCCTGCATTCTAAGTCCTGACATTAACCTTGAGTGTGCCTTCCTCTGGTGCCCTACGCCTTATTATTAAGAGTCACATCCCTGGAATTCACGAGATTTGGCTGGGCAGGGTGGCCCCCTCACTGTTGGGATCCTGAGAGTGTGCTGTCTGCCAGGCCCATTGTTTTCAATGTGGGTTCTAAAGCTGGAACTCAGGTCCTGTCCTGTGTTCTTCTCTGACTAGGGCGTCCTCCTCCTGTCCTTCAGGACAGCACATCATACCGGCCCCTCCTCTGCAGGAGCTTCAGAATAACACGGAACCCATTCTTCAGGTTTATTCTGCCCAAACTAATGCTTAAGACACATCACTCCTTACAGCAAAGGTTCAAGGCCATTTTTTTTTTTTTGCATTGCACCCTGTCTGGGGTGTGTGTGTGTGTGTGTGTGTGTGTGTATGTGTGAGTGTGTGTGTGTGTATGTGTGTGTGTGTATGTGAGTGTGTGTGTATGTGTGAGTGTGTGTGTGTATGTGAGTGTGTATGTGTGAGTGTGTGTGTGTGAGTGTGTGTGTGTGTGTGTGTGTGTGTGTGTGTGTGCAGTTGAAAGCACATACGTGGGTGGAGATCAGAGGACAACCTCAGGACTCCTTTGTTCCTTCAGTGCTGACTAGGAAGCCCTGGGATCTCTCTCACCCGTGTCTTTCTCAGCACTGGGATCACAAGCGCGTGCCACTGTTCCCGGCTTTTTGCATGTGGGTTCTAGAACTCTCTCCTGGACACACATGCTTGCAAGCAAGAGCTTTACTGTCTGAGCTATCTCCCTCATGCCTGCTCAGGACCACACCATGTGTCCACAAGCACTGCATGTTTGCCAGGTGTGTGTAACGCAAAGGAGGGCTTGGGAATCTTCGTTTGTGCTTCCCCGTGAAAGGTGAACTTTCAAAGAATTCTTTTATCTTTAAACAGTTTGTAAACTAAGACTAGCAAAATGGTTTCTGTTGACCTGTCAACATGAGACACTGCCTCTCTGTTAGGGAGAGCCTTGCTCTTTTACAGGGAGTTCCCTCCCACCTTAGCTTTAAAAATCTTTTTGCCCTTGGGACAAGTAACCAAACTTCCAGGGGCATTAAAATTATTTTTTAAAAAAACAGACCAGGTTCCTTTATTTTAAAATGTTACTGTTGCAAACCCAGTTCCTACAGTGCTTCCTTAGTATGGGGGCCCCCTTCATCTCCAGCTCCCCATAAACTGAGCAGAGTCGCAAATTCTTGTGTCTCCTGTACTCTAAAGTTGGAGGTTGGAGAATCAAGAGGCCAAGGTCATCCTAAGGTACACGTACTGAGTTTGAAGCCAGCTTGGGCAGTATGAGCTCTTGTCACAACACACACACACACACACACACACACACAGATACACAGACACACACACATACATACAGCACACACACACAGACAGACACACACACACAGACAGACACACAGACACAAACACAGACACACAGACACGCACAGACACAGATGCACAGACACACACAGATACACACACAGACATATACATACATACATACATACATACATACATACATACACAAACACAGATACACACAAACACACACACATACAGACACACACACTAAAAGAAAAAACCAACACTCAAAATAGATTTGTTGGCTAGACACTAGCTTAGCCAAGGACTTGTTGGGTTATCTCCTTGAGTATAATTAATTAATTAGAGTGATATGAGATACTTGAATAAACGCAGCCTATAGTTTTCACGTCAGGAGACGGAGCTGCGTCAGGCTCTGCCCCCCAAGTCTGTTTGCGAACCATGAGGGGTTTTGGAATTCCTTCTGCTGTGTGTGGCTGCACTGTCTTTCTGACTGTGCAGCGTAGTGACAGGGTTGCAGCAGGTTGTGTGTGACTGTGTCACTTGCTGACAGCTTCAGTGGATTACTCACTGCAAACAGGGCTTTGAGTCAATATTGAACCTACTCCTCTCTGCAGCTACGCATGTGACAGTGAGGCGGCGGGAACTACTGTTTACACAAATGCTTGAATTTGTGGGAAGAACCTACACCTTCCACAGCTTTTCTTTTCTAGCATCTTAACTCTTACTACTTCTTGGAGACTCATCTGAGATAAAGCACCCCCTGGGTATCTTTATCAAAAGACAACTTTGCTCTGTTTTTGACAGACAGCTACTGAAAGTCAAGCCAAAGTTGCACTGTGTGTGTGTGTGTGTGTGTGTGTGTGTGTGTGTAGTATCTGTGTGTGTGTGTGTGTGTGTGTGTAGTATCTGTGTGTGTGTCATATCTTTGAGTGTGTGTGTGTACCATGTATGTTTCTGTGTTTTTGCAGGGTATTTTGCATGTGTGTTTGCCATGTGTATGTGTGTGTGTTTGCATGCCCTGTGTGTTTTTGTGTGTGTGCCATGTGTGAGTGTGTGTGTCTGAGTGTATGTTTGAGTGTACAGCATGTGAGTATATTCTGTGTGTGAGTATGTGTAGTTATGTCATATATGTGTTCAATGTATGTTTCATGTGTGTGTGTGCCCAGTGTGAGCATATTTGAGTGTGTACATGTCTGCACATGTGTGAGTGTGTGTGCATGTGTATGTCTGAATATATGTGTATACTGTGTGTAAGTGTGTGTGCTGTGAGTGTGAGTGTGTGTGTCATATGTGAGTATATGTATGTGTGTGTAAAGGCCAGAGGTCAGCCTCAGGTGTCCTTCCTCGAGGTCTTGCTAGTTTGGCTAGGTTTGCTGGCCATCTAGTCTCAGGGGTCCTGCTGTCTCCACCTCCCCAGCACTGAATTCACGCTGCACGCCTGCCTTTTTCATGTGGGTTCTGTGAGACCAAACGCTGGTCCTCACGCACAGTCAGCACTTCACCCACCACCCCCTGCAACCGCAAACTTGCAGGCTTTGAGCTTCCTGGTGGCGAAGAAATGCTGGGCCCTGAGACTCCCAGGAAGCAAGCACAGCACATTGAGGAGCAGGCACTGTGGAGCTGTCTCTGGAGAGTGAGACAAGACAGCTTTGAGCCCTGGAGACGCCCCGCCCCAGCGCTAAGGGAGCGCCCAGGAGCAGCCCCTGAGCTTCATCCTCAGACCTCTTCCTGTTTCTATTCTGAGACCTGGGATGGCCATAGAGTTCGGGGCTGGCCTTGAAAGAGCTCTATAAGCCATGCAAGCCTTGAACTTTCCAACCTCAGCCTCCTGAGCAGCTGCCATGAGCTAGCAGACGAGCAGTTCTATTGTGTACATTCAGAGAAAAAAAAAAATAAATAAAACAAAAACCAACCAAAAAACACCTCGTGCTTTAGGACACATTAAAACCTCCTCTGGCTCTTTCTGGGTCACAGGAACACAGTGGCAAGGCAAGGGACAGTGACGGTGTCTCTGCCAGTCAGTCATGCGTGGTTAATGTTAGCGTGTCTACCAGGTGGGGTGCTGGGAGAGGGGACCGTCTCAGAGCAGGGCCACAGGAAGCTGGTGAAGCAGCCTGGTGCAGAGAGCTTGAGGCCAGGTACCCATGGTCAGACCTGTAGGCTCATGCTGACATCTTTGCCTGCAAGCCGGGGAGCATTTTATACCCAGAAATAAATAACATACAATGCAGTATAAATGGTACATATATATACATATATGTACACATGCACTCTCATACACTCACACTCACATACACACACATGCTCACACACACACACTCACATGCACACACATGCTCTCTCACACACATACCATCTCACATGCTCACACACACATACACATACACACTCACATACAAACACATGCTCACACATACTCTCACACACTCACATACACACACATGTTCACACACATCATCTCACATGCTCACATACACTCTCAAACACACTCACATACACACATGCTCACACACACCATTTCATATGCTCACACACTCACACACACACACATGCTCACACAATACACTCTTACATGCTCTCACACACATGCTCACATGAACTCACACACACACACACACACTTTTTTTTCATTACTGGGAATGAAACACAGGCTAGGCAAGTGTGTGCTATACTGTGTGGTGGCCCTAACCACTAGGCTACATCCCGGCTCTGATCGCGTTTTAATAACTAGCCAATGAGCAGAAGGGGTCAAGGCAGGTGTGAAGTGAGTGATGGATGTCATTGCTGTCCCATGAAAATGGCTCTCAGGAGTCTAGGGCGGGGGTCTGAGACGCTCGGTCTAGTCCCTGCTTCTCACACACTAGCATGAGAACGTCTAACATTACCAGAATCTTAAAAGAAACTTAAAGTCACTCAGACCTGGTTTTATTTTGTTTTGTTTTTGAGACAGAGTCTGATGTATAACAGGCTGGCCTCACCTCTACGGGTAGACAGGGATGACCTTGAACTTCCGATCGACTTGCAGAGTGCTGAGCTCACAAGCACCAGTCACCACTCCCTTTTGTGAGCTGCAGGAGTGAAATGAAGCCCAGAGCTCCCTCCGTGCTAGGGAAGCACTCACCACTGAGCTACACCCCCAGTCCTGGACTTCCCTTGGCTGTGTAGCCGTGGTTTGTGACATTGTGTACAGAGTTCCTCTGGTGGAGACCGACTCCATCCTGTGGGGAGATCTGCTCCATGGTTCTTTACACTTCAAAGGCAGTTGGGTAAACATTTCGATGGGGCGAGCAGCAGTTGTAAGGAGCAGTTACAGGTGTGGCTGGATGGAGAGGCTGGGATGGGTTTGTGGGAGGAAAAGACTCAGCTCTGGGTGCCATGCAGGGGTGTGTGCAGAGGGAGCTGAGGAACAAGACACCATTGTCGCTTTCTGACGGAAAAGCTGGAGGTTGCCTAATAGCAGAAATAAAAACAGACCCTCAGATGTCAGCCTTATGCGCATTGTTGATAAATATCCATATGCTTTGATTTTTTCTGATTCCCTGGAGACTTGAAATATATTAATTTGGTTCACTGTCCAGCTGCAATTTTTCTTTTTGAAAAAAAAATCCTTCATTTAAAAAATTTATATGTATGGATATTCTGCCTACATGTATCTTTACCAGGTATGTGCCTGGTGCCCACTAAAAGCAGAAAAGGCTTTTAAACTGGTAATATTGTTGTTATAGATGGCTGTGCGTTGCCATATGAATTCTAGGAATCAAACCCGAGTCCTTTGGAAGAGCAGTCGATGTTCTTAATCCTGACCTATCGCCCTGCCCCACACACTTAGTGGAAAGATGTTCAGACTACACACACACACACACACACACACACACACACACACATCACACTTAGTGAAGAGATGCTCACATGTTATTTAACCTGTGTATTAGGTGTCAGAAATCCTTCTAGGTTTTTGTTTCTCTGTAATGGACAAAGTGGGACCAAGCTCTTCCCAGTGCATGAGACAGACATCCAGACAGACAGCCATTAAATCTGTCAGTTCACAAGGATGCCCACAGCCTTCATGCTCAGATTGGAAAGGAGATGACAGTCAGGTATTGTAAGCTCATACTTGAAATATTAGCATTTGGGAGGGTGAGGCAGGAGGATTGCTGGAAGTCTGAAACCACCTTGAGCTATACAGAGTAAGACCCTCTCTCATAATAGAACAGCAGCAAGAAAGCTGGGCATGCTAGTGCAGGCAGGACAGCTAGCCTGGGCTACAAAGTGAGACCGTGTCTCAAAGAAAATAAAAAGAATAAGCTCGTTTGTCAGGCTGAGCAGCAATGTTGATTGTCCTTCAAAAGAGCGAGTCTTTAGAAAAACCCTGAGTCTTCAGGAAGTGGATGCAAAGAAGCCTGTTCTTGTGGGAGGCAAGGGGAGCTGTGTCAGGCTCCTGGCAGGAAGCTGCTGTGGAGGGACAGGGTGGAAATGAGAGAGAAGAGAGCACCTGTCCAACCCTCGGGGTCTACACTGACAGCCAGGGCTCTGGCTGTGACTGGAGGCTTGAATAAAGCTGTATGCAGTCTCATGTGGACTGGTATATGTTTTTGGTTCTTCAAATGTCGTGGACACAGTTTGAAGCCAGATGCAGAGGGCTCTGGTTGGAGTGAAACTTTGGGAGTCAGAAAGAGAAAGGGAGAGAGTCAGAAACACCAGGGGCCCTGGGCCGATATCTGGAGATCTTTTGGGAAGAGAAGATTCCAGCAGGGTTGGTGGGAAGGTGAGGAGCCGGGTTCTCTAAGGCCAGCAGAGGTGGGGACAGGGCCTCAGAGAGCAGCTCTGAGGCCTGGATTCACACACCTGCAGGGCTCTGATTATTTTTACAGCCTCTTTGTGAATGGGTGTGACCCTCTCTGGAGGGCAGAGGTGAATGGTTTTACACTTAGCAGGTGATTTAAGGCCAAAGAGCTTATGGTAAATTCTCTTTCTCCCGGCCCATTCCTCCCACACAGCGTTGGTTATTCGGTTACTCACTCAGCCAGCAAAGATAGAACCAGGAGCATAAAATGCCAGGTGGAGCTGCCGTATTCCCAGCATCCACAAGGGTGGCTCCAGTTCCAGGGCATCTGACTCCCTGTTCTGGTATCTGAGGGCACAGTAGGCTCCTGGGGGCACATATACACATACAGGCAAAGTACTTACGCACGAAATTACATATTTAGAAGAAAAGAGAGGACCTTCTAGTCAAGTTTGAAAGCAGCAGGAAGGGGCTCTTTAGAGATTCTTCAGTACCGAAGCAGGATGCCATTGGGATCCCAAAGATTATGACCACTCATGATCCACGGAGGGGTTCAGGAGCCCTGGCTACTGGTAGAGGGCATTCACTCAGTGAGCAGGTGCTGAGAGATCTGGGGACCCAGAGACAATGCAGTGGTGTCTGCTTTTGTTTTAAACTTGCAATGACTTTAGATACCAGAGTTGTTAGAATGTGGGTTTACGTAGAGAACACTAGAATGAGTGGAAAAGATCATGTCAAAAGATGGCAATAGACTCGAAAGCCCGGCGAGATTTGGGCGCTTCTTCCACTGATTAGGGGGACGGGGAGGTGAGGAGAGGGACAAGGAGATCTGAGTTAAGGCCAGTAAGGTACTGAGCATGAACACAGAGTCCCTCTGTCCCACACCCAGTGCCCCCTATTGTGTACAGAACGCACATTCAGAAGGTGACCTTGTGACCCTAGGCAGTGCAGTGATGCTTGTAAATCTGTTCCACTTTGTTCCCCCTTCCCATTTGCTGACTTTTTTTTTTTTTTTAAGTAATACATTTCTAGTTAACGATTAATTGAAACCCATCTGTCTCACAGAATGCAGTCTGGATCCAGTGACCCCATAAATGTTAGAGAAACCAGAGTGGGAATGCTGCGGTCGCTTTAAAAAAATACGCTGTGGGGCAACAAATTCATGAGGTACAGCAGGAGACTTTAGAGCTCTCCTCCTGATGGTCGGGGGGCCTGGCAGAAGCGTGCAGCCCAACTAGGGCGGAGAGCTCCCGCTGCGGCCTCGGAGGGGAGTCTCCAAGGCTCTTGGCTCAGCCGTTAAGGAGGATTAGCAGGTGCCTAGGAATCCCACCTATTTGCTGGGACTCTGAGCCCGACCTGTTGATAGCCTTTCCAACTTTGAGGGACCGGAAGTGGAAGGCGGCTCCAACTTACACGCTCCCGAAACCTGGCAAGACCTGGAGGGAGGCCCAGGTCTAATTTAACTGTTGAGGTGGTGTGTTGTGGTTTCGGTCACATTGCCCAAAAGATAAGGAATTTCAGGAATTCTGCCATGCCATTTGGAAACAGAGTCCCACACAATGGGCCTTTCATGGAGTCCTGGCTTACGGGTTGGCACCGAGGTGTTATTTTAACTTGTTTTGTGTTGATCTGGAGTGTGCAGTGCCAGTTGCTAGGGGGAACTTTGGACCTGGGAAATGAGAAGCTGGATTCTAAAGGCGGCAGGACAGATGCTAATTGCATGGGCTGAGCGCCTGCCACTTAGGAAGGAAGCTGGCCTGTTGCTGGTCAGAGTTGAGGTCTCCCTCCTTGCTGCCTTCCTGGTTTGTGGAGTCTAGGCTTTGGCCTTTGCATGTGTGGGTCTGGGGACTAGGGACATTTCGAGGTCCTCGTTCAGTGTTGCTGCTGCGTCTTCTTCATTAGTGACTTCTCCCATCCTTGTGAGAACTGTTAGGGGATGAAGGGTAACTCCTCCACGACAGAGGCTCAGCAGCAGCAGTGTGAGGCACCCAGTCACTTTCTGTCCATAGTCAGAAAGCAGAGTGTGAACCGGAAGTGGGGCCAAACTATACCACCTCCAGGTCTGCCTGCTGTACCTTCTGTGTCCCGTTGGGCTCCACCTCCTAAAGGTTCCACAACCTTCCAAAACAGTGCTGCCCTCTCGGGGTCAGGTCTCACTCAGACCACACCTCCCTGTCCATCCTCTGCAGAGTGAGGCGATGAGGAAAGACGGCCCATGAAATCCGTCTTACAGAACTGCGAGGCTCATCCCGGGGCCCTCGTAGAGAACCATTATTCCCTACAAATGCGGTTGGTTGTGTAAGGTGGGAACTAAACGAAAGCTCAGGAAGGAGCTAATCATTTGGCTTTGTCTCTGTGGTTAAGAGAACCTACTTAAAGGATTAGGGGCCATGTCTCTTTTTAAATAGGAGTTTATTTTTCTTAAAATTCACAAGGACAAAATGGGCTTTTAGCTTACAGGGAGGAACAGTTCCAGTACCCATCCAGTTAGCAGGCATTTTGGGGACAACACGGCAGGGATAGAGAATGTTAGAGATCCTGTGTGTGTGTGTGTGTGTGTGTGTGTGTGTGTGTGTGTGTGTATGTGTTATCTTAGCTAGGATTTCTTTTGCTGTTAAAAACAAAACAATAAAAAACAAGCAAACAAACAAAATACCCCACTATGACCAAAAAGCAAGTTGTGAAGCAGAGGGTTTATTCAGTTTACACTTCCAAATCACCAAAGAAAGTTAGGACAGGAACTGAAATGGGTCAGGGACCTGGAGGCAGGAGCTGATGCAGAGGCCATGGAGGGTGCTGCTGACTGAATTGCTTCCCATGGCTTCCTCAGCCTGCTTTCTTATAGAACCACCAGCCCAGGGATGGCTCCACCCACCATGGGCTGTCTCTTCCCTCATAGATCACTAGTTGAGAAAATGCCTTACAGCTGGATCTCATGGAGGCATTTTCTCAGCTGAGGCTCCTTTCTCTCTGATGACTCCAGCTTGTGTCAAGAGGACACATAAAACCAGCCAGTGCACAGGGACATCTCTGCATATAGCCCTGGGATCTCTGGTGACAATTTTGGACTGTAAATTGAAAGTCTTAATTCTTCCCTGACTGACTGGCTAGAGAAACAGCTCTACTCAGTAGGAGATGATTGTCGTCATGGCATATTGACTGTTTGAAGGGGTAACATAGCATCGACAGATGCTAGCCCGGTGTATGTTGAGGTGTACAGGGCACTGGGGGAGCGGTTGAGTAGTTTCTGGAGTTAAGTTTGTCTGCAGAGAAGTATTTGGTGAAAGGAAAAGTAACAGACAAGCAAGAGAGATGGGCAGGCATCAGCAGATGGGGGTTGACCTGGGGGGTTGCCGTCTGAACGTTCAGCTCTCTGAGGCCGTGGTATCTCACAGTTCATCTCCATGGGTTCAGATGTCTGTAGGCTTCTGCAGAAGCCAGTGTTTGATAATGAGCTATGTTAATATGTCACCAATAGTGCAGTCTCCTGTGCATTCAGCGGGAAAGACTCTGCTTTGATGAGGAGGGATTTCTTGGAGTGAAACATTTATTTTTCTTGTCATGTTGGCTTTGATAACTGATCTTACTTGAGATGTCTTGGTTAAAGGCTCTTGTCCCTAAGAATCATTTACTTTCTGCCTAAGCTGTACCGTGCTTGAAGATTCTCTTAAAACTTTATCTGGCCATGCTACAAGTTAAATAAAGTGGCAGAAATACAAATTCACTCTCCTTGACTCTGGCAGCTACTGAGAGGTGGAAATTTATTATTTATTTAATGTTTATTTATTTAGTATTTAATATTTATTATTGAAAAGAGCTGACATTTTCATGTTCACTTCTCACATGACAATGAAAACCGAATTTTTGAATTCCACTTCTCCATCCAAAATGATTCTTTTCCCTAGGAAGCTGAGGCAGGGTTTCCTTGTTGGGCTCAGCACTGTGCCCTCCTAGTAAAATGGAACCAACACACAGAACAAAGGAAAAAAGCCCGCTCTCCTCTTATCTGTCTGTCTGGGTCATGCCAGGCTAACTGGGCATCACTGTGGGCTGAGTGGGAGTTCTTGACATTGGCAGCCCAGACCTCATGGGCAGATGTCCTCCCAAGGGTGACCTCACTCAGGAGTGGATCCCATGGGCATCATCCCTGGGCGGGAGGGCCTCCTCTCTGGGGTGCTGTGATCACACTTGGTGAGGAGTGGTCCATCAGGAGACCAGGGGTGCAGGAATCATGGCGCAGGCAGGAAGAAGAGTCATATTTAAGTCTCTATGGTCAAAATGTCCTTGTTTTGTTTTTTAATGGAAAGAATTTTGCTACTGAAAATTGTCTCAGTTAGGGTTCTACTGCTGTGAGCAGACACCATGACCAAGGCAACTCTTATAAAGAACACTTAATTGGGGCTGGCTTACAGGTTCAGAGGTTCAGTCCATTATCATCAAGGTGGGATGGGAACTTGGCAGCACTCAGACAGGCATGGTGCAGGTGGAAAGGAAAGTTCCACGTTTTCATCTGAAGGCTGGTAGGAAAATACTGGCTTCCAGGCAGCTAGAATGAGGGTCTCAAAGCCCATACCCACAGTGACGCACCTATTCTAACAAGGCCACACCTCCTTCAAGGCCTTACCTACTCCAACAAGACCACACCCACTCCAACTAAGCCCCACCCACTCCATCAAGACCACACCTACTTCAACAAGGCCACACCTTCTAATAGTGCCCCTTTCTGGGCCGAGCATATACAAACCACTACAAACATATAAAGTAAAATGATGACTTAAAGACTTGGGCTGGTCGTCGGGCCATGTGCCAAAATCCTTCCTGCTCCTTTTCCTGTAGTTTTGCTCCTGGAGAAGATAGAACATGATGACATTTGCAACAAGACCCTGAAGATCACGGACTTCGGGTTGGCAAGGGAATGGTACAGGACCACCAGGATGAGCGCAGCAGGGACCTACGCCTGGATGGCTCCCGAGGTTATCAGGTCCTCCCTGTTCTCCAAGGGCAGCGACATCTGGAGGTGAGAACGTGCCTGGGTTTTGTCTGTCTGTAACCTCCAATGGTTGCCTTTGAGTCTGCAGCGCTTCGGTGATTCCGCCCTGAGTAGTGAAAAGCTTGCGAGTGCTGTTGGTTCAGACAGGGGGACAGGGGGACAAGAAGTTGCTGCTCAGCTTTCTGTCCCGTGATAACAGTGTCTGGGGCGATTACATTAAGGCTGGAAGCTTTATTTTGGTTCAGGGTTTCAAAAGTCTCTGTTCTCCGACGTTTGGTCTGTGAAGCATCATCGACTTTGGTCCTTGAAGGGGCCAAATCATGGCTGGGAGCTTGTGGCAGATCGAAGTTGCTCCACAGACTTAAGAAAAAGCAGCTTTTCCCAGCTGTTCCTGTGCAAAGTGCTGTCTTCTTAATGTTGATAATCTCTTCAACAGCAAGGCCTCTCTGCCACGTGGCCAGTGTGGAATTTTTCCACTGGATACTTTTGCTCCTGATCCTCGTTGCTCACAGCAGCCTGTGATACCATGTTAGAACCCAAATGTTAGCTCTCAGGTTGCTGAGTTTCCTGCCTTTACATTTTAGCCTCAACCAAAGTCTCAGGGCAAAACATAGGAAGGTGGGGGCACTTGGGGGCTGGGGGAGCAGGGAGGGGAGGGAAGATGGGGGTACAGAGGGCTGGGAGCAGGGAGGGGAGGGAAGATGGGGGTACAGGGGGCTGGGGAGCAGGGAGGGGAGGGAAGATGGGGGTACAGAGGGCTGGGGAGCAGGGAGGGGAGGGAAGATGGGGGTACAGGGGGCTGGGGAGCAGGGAGGGGAGGGAAGATGGGGGTACAGGGGGCTGGGGAGCAGGGAGGGGAGGGAAGATGGGGGTACAGAGGGCTGGGGAGCAGGGAGGGGAGGGAAGATGGGGGTACAGGGGGCTGGGGAGCAGGGAGGGGAGGGAAGATGGGGGTACAGAGGGCTGGGGAGCAGGGAGGGGAGGGAAGATGGGGGTACAGGGGGCTGGGGAACAGGGAGGGGAGGGAAGATGGGGGTAGAGGGGGCTGGGGAAGAATTAACCAAAAGCTAAGGGCATGGAAAGGCCATATAGAAATGCACTATCTTATAACCAACTTTGAAAGGCGATACTGTGCTTCATGTACCACACACACACACACACACACACACACACACACACACACACACACACGGTGCCTTTGGAGGCCTGAAAAGGGCACCAGCTCCCCTAGGACCAGAGTTGGGACAGTTGTGAGCTGTTGTGTTGGTGGTGGAAATAGACTCAGAGCCCGCCGGGACAGCAGCCAGTGCTCTTTCAGCTGCTGAGCTATCCCTCCAGACCTCTTCCGGGGGCGTTTTTGAGATAGGATTGCTGCGTGTAGCCCAGACCAGCCTGGCGCTCATAATCCTCCTGCCTCAGTCTCCCGGGTGGTTCTGGGACAGAGCTACCTCTTACCCTGGGAGAGCTGTGGTTTTGGGTCAGCTGGAAATGGGTCATCCACTGGGTGTGGGCGGGGCAGGCTCAGGAGCCCAGCCACTAACCAGAGCTCTGCTTTCCAGCTATGGAGTGCTGCTGTGGGAGCTGCTCACAGGCGAGGTCCCATACCGCGGCATCGACGGACTGGCGGTGGCGTATGGGGTGGCTGTCAACAAGCTTACGCTGCCCATTCCGTCCACCTGCCCCGAGCCGTTTGCAAAACTCATGAAAGGTAATGTTCGGTCCTGATCTAAGAGAGTCTGGCCAACGAAAGCCATTCGTAGGGACAGATACATTTTTTTCTTTTTGTCTATTTATTTTTAAAAAGCAAAATGTGCACTTGGTGAGATGGCTCAGCCATCAAGGCCGACAGTCTGGGTTCAGCTTCCACATGGAAGAAGGGATCAGATTCCTATGGTGCTCCTCTGACTTCTAACGATGGTGCACACCTGAACCCCCCCCACACACACATACACACAAACAGTGTATAATGTTTAAAAAGCAAAGCGAATGTTAAGCTGCATGCAGTGGTTTGTGTCGGTAACGCCAGTACTCACGAACCTGAGTCAGGAGGATTTCTTTGAGTTCCCGGGCCAGCCTGGGCTAATACAAGACCCTGTCTCAAAAAAAAAAAAAAAAAAAAAAAAATCGATTGCTTGTAAATGTGCTATTCTAAGAACTTCTGCTGGAGATTTGAGGCCCAGACTCCATTAGCTGTACAACTTAAACCCACTAAGCTGTCTCCTCAGTGCCTTGTCTTCCCTGTGGGACTTGGAAGCTGTCACTGTCCCACTGTCCCCCAGCAGAGCCCTCAGCTCACCCCAAGCCATCCAGGTAGTGATCACAAACATCTTTCAGGCGCAGCAGACGGCGGTGCTTGCATCGTAGTGACTCCGCTCTTGTTGTCAGCCCCTCACACTGTGAGCCTTCAGTTGCCCTCATCAGTTCCGAATTGTGATTTTTTTTCTTATTTTGATTTCTTTTTAAGATAGGGTTTTGTGATGGTAACGCTGGTGTTGAATCCACACTCTGTCCCGTGCTAGATGAAAAGTTATTATATATTTCACGGAGTCCTCAAACTCAGTCTGTAGCCCAGGCTGGTTGCAAATTCACTATATTATCCAGACTGGGCCTTGGATCCTGCCTCGACCTCCCTGGCATTGGAATTGCTGGCATGAGTCACCGTGTCCAGCGTTGTCATTTCTTAGAACTTCAGTTTTGATCACATTTTCAGACTTTGGTTTAGGAGGCTTGTGATTCACAGCCATGTAATTCTGTGATTCACAGCCATGTAATTCTGTGATTCACAGCCATGTAATTCTGTGATTCACAGCCATGTAATTCTGTGATTCACAGCCATGTAATTCTGTGATTCACAGCCATGTAATTCTGTGATTCACGGCCATGTAATTCTGTGATTCACGGCCATGTAATTCTGTGATTCATGGCCATGTAATTCATGCACACATATACACACACACCAGAAACAAAACCAAGCATGCATGTGCAGCCTGTTTCTGTGTCTCTGCTCACCCCTGACACGGGTGCTGGGCCACAGGCACTCGGGATCACTGGGGTGCACTTAGGATTTCTAGGAGCTGCCACCGCAGACAGGGACTCCTGGTTTGGAGTGACAGGTGTCATTCTGGGAGATGGTCGTAACCGTCCCGAGAGAGGAGAGTAATGTGATTCTCTTTGTCGTAGAGTGCTGGGAACAAGACCCTCATATCCGCCCCTCGTTTGCCTTAATTCTTCAGCAGCTGAGTGCGATCGAAGAGGTGGTGCTGACCGACATGCCGCAGGAGTCCTTCCATTCCATGCAGGAAGACTGGAAACTGGAGATTCAGCAAATGTTCAGTGAGCTGCGAACCAAGGAGAAGGTGAGAGTGGTCTCACCACACAATGCATACACAATCACCGCACAGTACACATATGTCACATCACAGGGCATACACAATCAACATACAACGTATACATGCTCAATGCACAGTATATGTATGTTCACATCACAGTGCACACATGCTCACATTACAGTACACACATGCTCACTTTACAGTACACACATGCTCACATTACAGTACACACATGCTCACTTTACAGTACACACATGCTCACTTTACAGTGCACACATACTTATATCACAGTACACAGATGACCATGAGAGTACACACATACTTGCTCACATTACAGTTCACACATACTCACATCTCAGTACACAGGTGATCACCAGAGTACATGCTCAAAGCACAGTACATACATATTCACATCACAGTGCACACCTGATTACCACACAGCACACACATGATCACCGCACAGTACACAAGCAATCAGCACATAGTCCACATAGTCCACAGGGACACCAGCAGGGACACCAGCAGGGACACCAGCAGGGACACCAGCAGGGACACCAGCAGGGACCTCTGCTAGTGTTCTGCTATGTTTCAGTGTTTATCAACGCTCATTTTCCTTCAGGTTAAAAATAAAGAGCTCAGAAAACATACAGTGGGAAAGAAACCCTTTTATTGGGAAATTCCCAAAGGAAAGTAGATGAGAAGTAGCACGAACCCCGTCCATCCGTGAACCTTGCCAAATGCCCGGTTTTGAACACTTCACGGACCTCTCCCAATTGTTTTCTAAACTGGAGTTTTTAAAATCAAACCCTCACCTCATACCACTTTTATATATCTTCCTTGAAAAGTTTGGTGTGTGTGTGTGGTGTGGCGTGTGTAGTGTGTGTGTATAGTATGTGTGTGTGTGGTGTGGCCTGTGTGGTGGGGCATGTGTAGCATGTATGTGTGTATGTGTTGTGTGTGTATGTGTGTATGTGTGGTGTGTGTATGTGTGTGGTATGTGTTTGGTGTGTGTGTGTGTGTGTATGTGTGTATGTGTGTGGTGTGTGTATGTGTGTGTATATGTGTGTATGTGTGTGTATGTGTGTATGTGTGTGGTGTATGTATGGTGTGTGTGTGTGTATGTGTGTATGTGTGTGGTGTGGTGTATGTGTGTGTGTATGGTGTGTGTGTGTGTGGTATGTGTGTGTGTGTATGTGTGTATGTGTGTGGTGTGATGTATGTGTGTGTGTATGGTGTGTGTGTATGTGTGTATGTGTGTGGTGTGGTGTATGTGTGTGTGTATGGTGTGTGTGTGCATATGTGTGTATGTGTGTGGTGTGTGTATGTGTGTGCATATGTGTGTATGTGTGTTGTGTGTGTATGTGTGTATATGTGTGTATGTGTGTAGTATGTATACGGTGTGTGTGTGTGTGTGTGTGTGGTGTGTGTATGTGTGTATATGTGTGTATGTGTGTGGTATGTGTATATGTGTGTATGTGTGTGGTGTGTGTATGTGTGTGTATATGTGTGTATGTGTGTGTATGTGTGTATGTGTGTGTATATTTGTGTATGTGTGTGCATATGTGTATATGTGTGTGGTGTGTGTATGTGTGTGCATATGTATGTATGTGTGTATGTGTGTGGTGTGTGTATGGTGTGTGTGTGTATGTGTGTATATGTGTGTATGTGTGTGGTGTGTGTATGTGTGTGCATATGTATGTATGTGTGTATGTGTGTGGTGTGTGTATGGTGTGTGTGTGTATGTGTGTATATGTGTGTATGTGTGTGGTATGTGTATGGTGTGTGTGTAGGCTTGCAAGTGTCATGGCACATATGCAGAAGCCAGAAGGTAACTCTGGAGATTCCTATCTCCTCCCATCTTGGTGCAGGAGTGCTGACCTTAGAGTTAGGAGTACCTGTGTAGATTTTTGTGGGTTCTACTGTCTGAAGGGTGTTGAAGCAGGATTCCTGTGAGCACCCCAACTACTGGTTCCCTCAGACTGAAAGTTCAGGGACATTTTGTCTGCCAGAGACAGGCTGCTCTGTGTTCAGGGTCCCTGTCTGGTGCTTGGGCAGAATGGCCAACATTGCCTGTTGCTAGTCAGGTGAGTGCCTAGCGCTCTGGGTCAGACGGGCTGGCTGGCCGGGCTCTCAGCTAGTGGTCTTGGTCACTGGGGGAGTCACAGAATGAAGTGTGAACTGCGAGGGGGTGAACTGCAGGGGTATGAGCTGTCCTGGGGGTGTGAACTTCGAGAAGTGTGAACTGTGAAGGTGATCCCCAGCTCAAGCTCCTGCTTAGTCAGTGTGTGTGCGCCTCGGGAGAAAACAGCCTTTGTGGCCTCAGGGCCTCGAGGCCTCCCACTGTGCCTCAACTAGCCTCTGGGAACAAACTGGAAGAGGAAGACATGGAGGCCATTTCCTGGGGGATGCCTCAAGGTTTTCTGTAGAGTTCTGGAAAAACACGTGTGGTTGGCTTAAAATGACAGGAAACTTTTTTGTGGACTTATCCAGTTTATCTTTAAGAGTTCTGAAATGAGATGTTTAAATCTACAACCAAACTCGACTTTAGGGGAGGGCAGGTGATTTTGAGGGAGAACGGCCTCAGACCACAGGATCGGAGTTCGAGAGTGACATCATTCAGAATAACAACCCTTTTGTTTAATTGATGACTAGTTTTGAAACTACAGGGTGTAAGTGCAGGAATGGGATGGTTCTCTTGTTTTAGAGGAAAATAATAAAATGATAAAACAGCACGCCTGGACGGACAGAAGCCTCTGCTCTGGTTCACACTGCTCTTGTTTTCCTCTCCTGTCTCCGCAGCAGGATTCTGCTTAGTATCCCAGGCTACCTGACTCTCACTTTGTGGTTTAGGCTGGATGTGAACTCACAGCCATCCTTCTGCCTCAGCCTCAAAGGTGTTAGGATTGCGGGCCTTGCCCCCACACAGCCATTTTCTTATCATTCTTTTGGATTCCCCCTGGTGTGTCATGTGTCTTATTTGACTGTCTCATTGCCCCTCCAAGCAGCCCCTCTGGCCTTGGATCTGTGATTACAGTGTATGAGGTCATGTTTCTCTTTGTACCTTCCTGAGGCGGGAGGGTCTTTTCTACACTCGATTTCCCTCTCCCACTCGCTGGCTGAGGGGGGAGGCCCACTCCAGATGCTCAGTACTCACTTGTCCACGTTACATGATAGATGCTGAACCTTCCCTGGACTCAGGCTCCTTCTCACTGTCTGTCTCCGGGTCCCTGTGTGCACCAGGGCAAGCCCTTGTCCTTATTAACCATTAACATTTCCTGCAGGGAAATGGTTTAGCCATTATCAGAAAGATCCAGCCAAGCCTTCACAGCAAATGCTCCTGCTAGTAACCACTCAGATGGAAGGCTTTTGTGCTTCATGATTTCAGACGTGTTCACGTGTGTTCATACACGATCACTTGTGTTCACACATGTTCATATGTGTTCACATGTGTTCTAATACTCCAGAGGCCTCCCTCCCATTTCCCAACATGCTTCTCAAGCTTATTTTATTATTCATGTATATGTGTGTGAACACTTTTGTGTGTGTGTGTGTGCCTTCTGTATGTGTATTTGGGTGTCTGTACATCTGTGTGTGTCCGTGTATAGGCCAGAGTTCTACCTCAGATGTTTTTCTCAACCACTTTCTACCTTGCTTTGAGGCCAGGCCTCTCACTAGAACCTTGAACCTAGTTCCACCACTAACCTGCAGGCAGCCCCGGGGATCTGCACTTCCTGAGCTCTGACTGTCTGGCTGAGTGTTCTGATGTCTGTGTGCTCTCACAACCACCCAGAATATCCCCTGTAAAGAAGAGAACACGTTGGAGAGATGGTTTGGAAGTTTGCAGGATTCTCGGTTTTCCCCTAAAGGATAACAAACTATAACCGTAACACGTAACCGCGAGTGTCATCCTCTTACTCACGGAGTTGTAACTGTACTTGTGAAATGGGTCATTCCTGAGGCTAGCGATGCAGCTTGCTTGGGAGAGGGTTTGCCTGGGGTTTGTGAAGTCCTGGGTTCTATCCCAGAGCCCCATAAACCTGAGCGTGTGAGCTAACATGAGCTGAGGCAGGAGGATTAGAAGTTCCAGGTCACCTGTGAAAACTTGCCGAGCTGGAGGCTCAAGCACAAATTAACAAATTAGGTCACTCACAGGTGTCCTTTGTTGATGACTATTGATGTGGGATTTATATGGTGGTCCAGTGGTCTGCAGACTTCTTAAATGCTTTGACTCTTTTTTTCCCATTAATTAATTTATTCATTTGCTTTACATCCAATCACAGCCCCCTTCCTCCAGGCCCCTCTCCCGTCTCCTCGCCACTTCCCCTCTGAGGGTGGACAGGAGGTCCCCCTGGGAAGTAACCCATCCTGGCTTCCTGAGGCTAGACAAGGCACCCCAGTTAGGAGAACAGGATCCACAGGCAGAGAACAGATTCAGGAGCAGCCCCCCTCCATTGTTAGGAGACCCACATAAAGACCAAACTACACATCTGCTACAATTTGCAGGGGCCCTAGGTGGAGCCTTTGTATGATCTTTGGCTGGTGGTCTCTGGGAGCCCCCAAGGGTCTAGGTTAGTTGACTCTGTTGGTCTTCCTGTGGGATTTCTATCCCTTCCGGGTTCCTCAGTCTTGTGGTTCCCCAACCACAAGACTCCCCAAGCCCTATCTAAAGTTTGGCTGTGCATCTCTCCATCTGTTTTAGTCAACTTCTGGGTGAAGCCTCTCAGGGGACAGTTATGCTAGGCTCCTGTTTGCAAGCATAATAGAGTCTCTTCAGTTCTTTACTTTGTGGTGACCTCAACCATAAAATTACTTTGTTGCTACTTTATGTAATTTTGCTACTCTTAGAAATTGTGAGGTAAATATCGCATATTCAGGAGGTCCGGTCGAGAACTGATGTGTTCCATACATGCTCGTAAAGGCTAGAGGTGAAGGCGAAGCAATGAGAACCTCCGGGGTGAACTTGACACCTTTCCTTGTCAGCATCCAACAGAGGAGACTGTTGGTTTCCCCTAGGTTGATAACAGGTGAGGTTCCCGGCAGCTCTCTTGGGTGTAGTGGGCTCACTATGAAGGGCTGTGGGAGCCGTGCGGGAAGCCCACATTGATATCCTTTGGGGCCTGACTTTGCAGGAGCTGCGTTCCCGAGAGGAAGAGCTAAGTCGAGCTGCCTTGCAACAGAAGTCGCAGGAATTGCTGCTCAGACGGCGGGAGCAGCAGCTCGCAGAGCGTGAGATCGACGTGCTGGAGCGGGAGCTGAACGTGCTCATCTTCCAGCTGAGCCAGGAGGCGCCCCACGTGAAGAAGAGGAAGGGGAGGTTCAGGAGGGGCCGGCTGAGGCTCAAAGACGGACACCGCATCAGCCTGCCTTCAGGTTTGTGCCTTCAGAACTGGGGAGACAGAAGTTGGGTGCTGTCGTTACACCTGGATATTTGTCTCTCAGAGATGCGTGCCTACACTCACCTAAGAGGCAAGCCGCTGGGCATGTCTGTGAAGGAATTTCAGTATTAACTGGGAAGGCACACCCTAGATACGGGTGATGCTGTTAGTGTGAGCTGGAGTCCCAGGCTGAATAAAAAGGAGAAAGCAAGCTGACAATCAGCATCCTCAGCGGAGTTACTAAACTTGGGGCAGGAAAACGACGCACAGAATCCTCACTCTCCAGTGATAGGTAGACATGGAACAACATCCCAAATTCCTAAGGGCAGCTGTTGCTCGGCTGATGCATTTATTCGAGGCAGAATTAAAGTAATTGACTATTTTTTTTGTAAGATTCTCCAAAAGATCCTGGACTTTAGTATTTGGCATTTCCCTCTCTGAAAACAACAAGGACATTTCCACTACATATTTCTTTCTTTCTGGTACCTGATACAGGATTTCAGTTAAAAAGGACCCAAGCATCTACTGCTTTTAGAACTTCAATTATAGAGGATTTAGCATGCAATAGCGCCCTTTGACCACAAGATGGCGGCACAGGTTGTGATTCTGGTCCAGGATTGTGACCACCTGCTGGCGTTTGGAGCCTTCACCCTTAGTATGTGCTTGTGTGTGCAGACACACAACCACGTGTACACACACACTTTTACCTGTGCAGTACCCAGAATGGGGCAGCTTTGGTAATGAAGAAATAGCAATGATCTCTGTTTTGTTTTCCCAAGAGAGATTTTGTTCTTGGCGTTTTCATTGGGGACAAGGTTCTTTGAGTTCTTGAATCCAGTGCTATTGGAATGGCCAGAGATTCAGAAAGACTAATTGAGGGGTATCACTTGCCCTTCTCGGGGTTAGTATACCAAGTCTCTTGGACTTTTATAGTATTCCGCCAATTCCCAGGTTACACCGCAGAAATATACTTTGTGCCGTTAATATTTTCTTCAGAATTTGTGGGAGAAAGCTTGGTGAGAGCTTTGATGTGGTGATGGGCTGAAGTCCCTCTGCCCTGTGGCTCTTTTGAAGTTGTATCCCCAACATACGTAAAGTTCCAGGCTTCTCCAGTTGGTGTGGCTCTGAAGCAACACATTTTAAATTACACCTAAATCAGAGGGAACAAAACCCAATGAAGACTGTTTATAAGACACACACACACACACACACACACACACACACACACACACAGGACACACAGGAGAACAGAAATGAGTTTTTAAACTCTCAATGCCCTCCCCTCTAGGAAGGTCATACCTCCCAAATGTATCCAAACGGCCCCACCAACTAAGGGCCAGTTATTCAAATGCCCAGAGCTTAGGGAAACATTTATCATCCAAACCACCACACAAACATATCCTGTAATGTAATTTTGTATCTTTTAGACACCGAATCTTTGAGAAAGGACACAGGGCCATGCTAAGAAACACCCTCAGGAATTACTCCACATGCCTGAAGCAGTTGCTGTCTGGTTATGAAAAGTCAGAGAGGAAAATAATGAAAATCCCTAAAGGCCTGGTTCTTTCTTTCTCAGATTTCCAGCACAAGATCACCGTGCAGGCTTCCCCAACCCTGGACAAGCGCCGAAGCTCAGACAGCCGACTGTGCAGCCCACCCGGCAGCCCTCTGATGCTCCCCCGCCTCCGGGCTATCCAGCGTGAGTTTCAGCTTTTCACCTGCCACGTGGTTGCACGGAATGGGTGTGTTTTTGCAGTGGTCTTCGTGAGTGCAGTTGGTGAACAAATGGTGGTGAACATGTGGAGACGGGCCAGCTGTGGTGACATACTTAGTAATCCCAGCACTTGGGGTAGAAGGAGGAAAACCAAAGGCAGCCTCAGCCAGGTAATAAGTTCAAGACCAGCCTGATCACAGGAGCCCCTGTCTGAAAGACAGGAAAAGTGAAATAAAATAAAAACCACAAAGAAGTGAGTCTTGGGTCTTAGGCCATTTGCTCTTGACCATGAATGTGACTTCGTGTCAATGAAGTAGGGATGTGGAGCCAGGGTTCCAGGTCATTCAAGGACACTGCCACATCAGGCAGGCAGCATTGTCTCTTCTGTGAGGTGGCTGGGGATACAGCTCAGGGGTAGAGTTCTTGCTTAGCTAAACATAAGACGCCTCAGATCTAATCCCACAGAGCAGCAAATTCAGGACCTTGACATGCCTCCAGCACTTTACACCCAACGTAAAGAAGATGTTTCCCTGTTTACAGAAGTCCTATTTCTAAAAGGCAAATGTTGGACAAAAGTTTGATGTCCGTCTCTGTGGAATTCCATGTACGCATAGAAACCACACAAGTCTTAAAAACTTTATTTTACATTTATTGTAGACCAGGCTGGCCTTGAACTCACAGAGATCCACCTGCCTCTGCCTCCCGAGTGCTGGGATTAAAGGCCTGCACCACCATGGCTGGTGCTAATCATATGGGTTTAAAGGAATGTATGCTTTGCAATTTTGAAACCATCTCTGTGTGTGTGTGTGTAGTGTATGTCCACGCATGTGTTCAAGTGTCTGCATGTGTGTGTCACAGAGAGGGTGGAAGCTAGAGGTTGGGCTCAGGTGTGGGTCCTCAGCTCTTGCCCTCTTTGAGACAGGTTCTCAGACTGTTGGCTGGTGACCCGGGGACTCTCTGACTGTATATACTTCCGGTACATTCCTTTCCTTCTAGCTACCTCCAAACCCCATACAAAATTTAGTTTTCCAAAGAGGATGAATGAGTCATTCCGCCTGTTCTGCCGGGAGCCTTCACTCCATCTTGAGCCTGCATGGATTTGGGAACATTTTAGTAAAATCAGCAGTAACGGTGGCTTTCCTGTGTAGTGACTTCAGATGAGAGCAATAAGACCCGGGGAAGGAACGTGGTCTTCCGACAAGAAGACTTTGAAGATGTGAAAAGGAACTTCAAGAAGAAAGGTTGTACGTGGGGACCAAGTTCCATTCAAATGAAGGAAAGACCAGAAGGCCGAGAGCGGTAAGTGTGTGAAGATGAGGCTCGGGGTATGTGGCACGTGGCGCACACGGGGTAGTAGTGTCACCGTGCATGTCACCATGCTGCTTGACCGACCTCTCGGGAAGCAATTAGGTTGATGCAGAGACAACTGTATATTAACTTAATGCTGCAGTATGTCAATATAACTTCGTAAAATAATTATTATTTAATACATAATATATCGCATCCTAATTTTTGTATAGGGGTGGTGGTGGTCGGGAGATTGCTCAGTCCTGCAGAGGACCTGAGTTTGATTCCCAGCACTGCACACGACAGCTCACAGCCACCCCTTAACTCCAGTTTTCATCACCCTCTTCTGACCACCGTGGGTACCAGACAGGCACATGGTTTGCATGCATATGTTTAGGCAAAACAGTCATAAACATAAATAAATCTAAAGTATTTTTAAAGATTTTTATTAGGACTTCAAAATTCAGAAGCAGAAAGCTGTATTCTCTTTGCATGTTTTACAAACATTGCTGCTGCTGGGCTGACACTCAGCAGATGACGCGTTTGGCTGGCAAGCAGGAGACCCGGAGTTCAATCCCAGCACTCGTGTAAAAGTTGGGCAGGCATGGCAGCTGTCTGTAATCTTAGACCATCAAGACCTCAGACCCTTTGCACCCAGACTTCATGTCACTAAGGAAGAGGGTCCTGCGGGTCTAAGGAAGACTTAGAAGAGACAAGGGACCTTTAGGGCAAGCTGGCTTGCTACCCTAGCCAGAACTGGTAAGAGACCCTGCCTCAATATAATAACCATAGACATCAATCAAGGAAGACATACAACAGCTTCTGCCCTCCACATGAAGTACACACACACACACACACACACACACAGAGAGAGAGAGATCATACATACATCAAAACCTTTATCACTAACACGTATCTGCTGCATCTGAGTGTCCTGAAGTTCCATGATGTGAACACAAATGTCTTTCTCTCACAGGGTCAGACCTCTCTCAGATGGCAACAGCCCTTGGTCGTCTCTTTCAGTTAAAAGCCAGAAAACCACACCCTTGGCTTCATTGTTTGTGGATCAGCCAGGTAACTGTCTCCAGAGGCAGATGTGCTGGGGTGCTCTTATCTTTCGGGTCTCGGGATTATCTTACGTGGACCCTAAGGTTGCGGAAAAGGGTAACAGCAGGTCTTATAGAGCTTTACTTAGGCCCAGAGGTTATTTTGCATCCAGATGTCATGTCACTAAGGAAATGGGCTCTGTGAGTTTGGGGGAGATAGAGTTCATAGCTCCATATTTTACCAGAAAAAGCTAGTATCCCACTTAACCAGACAGAGCAGATGAGTTTGGCATAGAAGTTGTCCAGATTAAGGATGGGCTGGGAATGGATTCTGTGTAGAGTGAGTTCAAGAAGTAAAAATTACTGAAAACCTTTTATACCTGAGTATTTTGATGGTCTTTTATACTGTGATGGAACTGGAGGTGAGGGTGTGGAGTGCATTCTGGGTGCTGAGCTCGCTGGCACTGTCCCCCCTCCTTTTGAGGGATCCCTTCAGTAACTAAGGGGTTTGAGTGACAGTGCCAGCACAGGGTCCTCAGTGGAGGGAAGGGGGCGTTGTGAGCAGAGGTGCTCATGGGAAGTGCAGGCCCGTGTGCAGAGAAACCAGTGTGCTGTCTTGTAGAGAGTGGCTCTCCTGAGGAGAGTGGCTGTCTGGAAGACAGAGGACACCACTCTGGAGAACCAGGGAGGTGTGCTGTGTCTTACTGTGGAGCCCACACAAGGAGGTTGTGGAAGACAGAGGACACCACTCTGGAGAACCAGGGAGGTGTGCTGTGTCTTACTGTGGAGCCCACACAAGGAGGTTGTGGAAGACCGAGGACACCACTCTGGAGAACCAGGGAGGTGTGCTGTGTTTTACTGTGGAGCCCACACAAGGAGGTTGTGGAAGACCGAGGACACCACTCTGGAGAACCAGGGAGGTGTGCTGTGTTTTACTGTGGAGCCCACACAAGGAGGTTGTTGCTATTGCTCCGTGCACACAGGAGAGCTTCACGCTCTTCCTTAGCCAGTGCACTTGGTGGCCCTCACCCTCCTCCTTAGCTTGGTGACCCCCGTAGGGCTCTGACGTCTTTGGAGAATCACCTCCCTGACTTCCATTGCACTATCTCCAGCTTGTGGACAGGTTTGTCACACAGCAGCTCCTTCTGGCTCCTTCTCAGGATTTTGGAGTTTGCACCAGGTCGGGCAAGAACTCAGGTGTCTTAACTGCTACATTTGAGAACCCATGGGGGTCTGTGTAGTAATCCTGTGTGCAAAGTGAGAGTTGGATAGGGCTGTGCACTTGGGTGAAGCAATGCAGTGTGAACATTTTGTGGGATGGTGTGTGTGTGGTGTGTGTGTACACACATGTGTGTTGGTGTGTGTCTGTGTTTGTGTGTGTTTATATCTGGGTGCTTCTGTCTCCACACTGATTTCTGTAATCACTGCTGAAGGGCAGGAAGCATTGCTAACTCTCATACAGCCCTTGGGTGGCTGCATTCCAGGGCTGCCGGCTCCTCTCACCCGAGTTCTTCCCCTGGAGAACCTCTTCATGTTCTGTCGTGTGGTGGCTCAGGTATCAGTGCACAGTTTCAATGGTGGTGTTTGCCATGCTATCATTCTGTAACATCTACATTTGTCCCTTTGTTTAGGATCTTCTGAAGAGCAGAAACTTGTTCCTGACGGATTGGAACATAGAAAGTCAAAGCAAACGAAGTCCCCTGGTCAGGCCTACATTGGTCTACCTCTTTGCAAAGATGGCCAGAGAGCAGACTCTCTAGAGGATGAGAGTCAGGAAGAGGGACCCTCTAAAGTCTCTCCAGGGAACAATGTGGGCTCACTCATGCCGAGGAAGAAGACGGAGTCAGCTCTGTGTGAATGTGGGGTGCTGCTGGCATCGATGGCTTTGGGAAGGGATGTCAGGAAACCACATGGAGCCCAGGCCCCCACAAAACCATCACCCAAAGAGGAAAAGAGGGGAGAGGGCACCCTCCAACCAGTCTCCAGGTGCCAAGCAAATTCCAGTCCGCTTCTGAGGCAGCCATCTGCAGGCAGGGCACCCAGTAATGGCTCCACTCTCCTGCTGCCAAATGCCACAAACCTTTTCTCAAAGTCTTCTCTCTCCACAAAGTGTTTGCTGCAGGCTGGGGAGGAGGAGCCACCTCTGGGGAACACTCGGGTCACTTGTGGTCACACGATGCTCACTCCAGATCCTGGCCGTGCCGCTCCAGAGAGCGGCTATGAACTCATCCCTGGACTGAGACGTAAGACTGACTACGGTGCACTGAGAGGCATGTCACCTGCCGTCCTGGAGCAGACAGGGGAGAGAAGGTCAGGCTGTGCCACCATCAGATGGGATCTGAAAAAACTCCTTTCTGTCCCCAAAGTAGGTGGCAGAAGTTGGGTGACAGTGGAAAGGACATTGCAGGGGCAGAAGGGTGTACTAGACAAGTAGTTTCCCCCCTTTCTTGTGACTTCAATGAGTAACTTGATCTTGTT
Source organism: Micromys minutus (assembly GCF_963924665.1). Classification (NCBI taxonomy): domain Eukaryota; kingdom Metazoa; phylum Chordata; class Mammalia; order Rodentia; family Muridae; genus Micromys; species Micromys minutus. Next base: position 47,676,321 of record NC_137959.1, read on the forward strand.
CAAGCCGCGCTTGAGTGTTATCCTCTGTGTTGTAAGTTTAATGTCACTGGAGCGTCGATTCTGAAAAGAGGTTTGATCAGGATCTAGTAACTTCAGATTGTTCGATCCAGTAAGTGCCAGCCATGTGACAAATGACACATGGGCTCAGAGATGGGTCACGAGCCCAGTACCAGCAAAAAGTCAGTGGAAGAGCAGACCGAAGACCTGAACCACAGCCACCAGCCTCAGCCATAAAGCACTCACCCTGCAATGAGCCCTAAACCTAAACACTAACCTTAACCATAAACAAAAATGCTGAACACTAACCCTAACTCTAAACCCTAATCTTAACCCCAAACACTATCCCTAACCTAAGCGCTAACCTTAGCCCTAAGCCCTGTCTCTAATTCCCGACTACAAACCCTAATCCGTAACCTGAATGCTAACCAAAAGCAGTCTTCAGGCTTCCCGGAGACATCCGGGTGTCACATGCTGTGGCTGTGCTGGTCCTTGTCATGTCTGTAAGGTTGGTGTGTAAAACTCGCAGCCAGAGTCTTCAGCTGGAGACCGTCTTTCTCCACAACAGTGTGGGCAGGGCTGGGGCTTCCCAAGGCCTCTCCTGCACTTGCTCACGCTCTCCCCTATATCCTGACACACTAGTTCTGGGTGTTTGTGTCCAATCCTGTAAGGCCCACAGTCAGACTACACTGAGGCCTGCCCATATTTTAACTTAACCACCTGTGAGGACCCCATCTCTAGGGCTGGGGAGACATCTCAGTAGGTACAATGCTTGCTGTGTACATGACTCAAACTCAATCCCCAGAACCCACGTAAAAGCTGCCTGTGCTGTTGCACGCCTGTAATCGCAGCACCGTGGAGACAGGCAGGTGCTAGCCAGCCAGTCTAGCCAAGTCAGCCAATTCCAGGCTGAGAGACTCGGTCTCTGAAAACAGGTGGACACACCTGGGGGTGAGTGACTCTAAACCACCTACCCTGCACTGATGTTGCACATACACTCACACATGTGTGCACATGTGCACACACATGCATGTACACTCAGACACATAGATAGATGCATGCATGTACACACATGTATATATGCATGGACACATACGAATATACACATGTACACACAGACACACATAGACATCACATACACACACTTAACACAGAGACACACAGGACATACAGACACATGGATACATGCGCTTGAGTGCACACACCCCACACACAATACACATATTCGGACACACACCCCGACACACAGATATATAGACACATGCATGTATACTCACATTCATGCACATGTCTACACACACAGACACCCACATATGCACACACAGAAACACATGCACAGGTCATGGTGGTGTCACAGTTAACTGTTTAAAAGCTAGGGCTCAGGGTTGCTGGAAGTGACCTTGGGCACATCACTGTACCATGTTTGTCTACTGATAACCTACATCACCTCCCCTGGAGTTAGGAGTGGGTCCCATGGTGGTGAGCAGGCACTGCTGTGACTCACTCCTTTTGTGTGGTGGAGGTAGTTACATCCTATTGTTTTCTCCAAAGCTATGGCAATGAAAAGCCACTGGAGCTGGGCAGGGGTGGCTCTCGCCCGACATCCTAGTTACGAGGGCTGCTGGGGGAAACAGCTGGGAGGATTCCTCTGGGTCTCATGGTATAGTCTCACTAGGGACACACACGCTGGTGGCTGGAGATGGTTCACATAATTACATCCCTGAAACTCGAGGTAGCGTCATAGTCTGCATTTGTCGCTGTCTTTCTCCTCACTTACTACTTCAGAAGTCTGCCTTCTCATCACACACTCTCTGACTTGGCATTTTTCACCCACAGGTGCCCCTGGAGACCCCGGGCCACCACACTCTCCCTCCCGTGGACCTCCAAGTGACCTGATCAGCCAGGACTCTCCCGTACAATCCCAAGGTGTTCTGGGCAAGCGCCAGGCACACCTTCCACAAAGGTCACGCACTGCTTCACTGAGAACGACATCTCCACCTGCCGGGGCCTGTGACAAGGACCATGCAGTGCCAGCTCTCGCCTGTTTGCTTGGTGCTCAGGAGAGAAGCAGGTGCCAGGCACTGGACAGCAGCTGAGAAGGTCAAAACAAGGACCGTGCCGTGCCCTTGTGTAGAGTGAAGAGTGTGATGTGTCAACCGTCCATCTACGCCCTGGAGAAAGACTTTCTGACCTGATCACCTCCGCCTTCCCGCCATCATCACTCGATGTGCCCGTGCCATGTTTCGGACGTGTGGCCTATGATGCTAGGTGGATGCTGACTCAGGAGTACCAGCGACTTCCGCATCACGGCCACTGCAAGCTGGTTACCTGACTTGAAATACACAGAAGTTTCAAGGAGTGTCAGCCGGGTCATCCTAGCCAGTTCCTGTGCTGCCCACGCACAGCACGCACGGCACGCACGACACGCACGGCACGCACGGCACGCACGGCACACACCCACGCAGCGAAACTACAATGGCCCATCCTCTTTGCTTCCTGCCTTCATCTCTTTTTCTTTCTTTCTTTCTTTTTTTTTTGTCCTTTCGAGTGTTTATTTGCTTTTATACAACAAAAATCCAAGGCTTCTTGACAACGATAATGTGACATTAAAGTAAACGTTTATCTGTAGAGGGGGAAAAGGTTCTACCCACTGCCCAGAGCTAATTCAGAGTCCTGGTTAAACTACCCAGAGAAAGCAGTCGTCTTGTACTGTGGAAGTTGCCTCCCGAGTTTCACAAGGATAGTTCTCTCCCAAGAGGATAAAACTTTGTTGAGGCCTGAAGAGGTGGCTCAACAGTTAAGCATTCATAGAGCTCGTTTGGAGGGCCCACTTCATTCCCGGCACTGTGTCAGATGACTCACAGAGCTGCCTGTGACTTCGTTTCCAGGGCTTCCAACAGCCTCTTCTGGCTTCCACAGGCGCACACACATACACATAATTGAAAGTTAAAATATTTTAAAAGTTTTATCTATCAAATGTAACTATATTGTTATTTTTGTATCATGTCACCAAAAATGAACCCTTAAAGGGAGGACTATTTACTTTGCTCATGGTTTCAGAAGGATCAGTGCAACCGTGGGAAGAGCCTACTAGGGTGTCTTCACTTCATGGTGGATAGGAAGCAGAGGAACGGGGAGACAGAAAGAAGACAGGGCAAGATACAGCCCCAGGGCACACCCTCACTGAACTTGTTTCCCTGTCTCAGTAACTTCCCAAAGCATCGCCCCTACATGGAGACCAAACAAGAAGCACCCTGATGTTTACATTCAGACCTTGGCAGTAATGGCCAAGCATCACTGAGACCAGGTGTTGATATTTGCCATCCTGCCTAAGGCCGCTCTGTGGGTTTCCCTGTAGAAATGGCTCTTCATTAGTAACCAGAAGCAGGAAATTTCTTCATGCTCTAATAGCTTTTACAAATGAAATGATCCATGGCCAGCTATGTTTGAAGAGTCCGTGTGCTGTGGACATACATGTGGTGTGGTTTTATGGCTCCCAGAGCCTGCAGTTTTGCTAACACTAACAACGCTACTTGAGCAGGAGCCAGCAGGACCACCAGGATTTCCAGTGGGCTTTGCATGCTCTGTGTGATTCCGAGTCAGTGCGGTCATCTGTGGGGGTGAGCAGGCGTGGTGGGGAGACACAGAGGACTTCGGGAAGTGACTTTGGCTAGCAGATGGGATTGGAAAACAACTTAAAGCTATTCACGAATCACTTTTGTCACTTTCTCGAGAGGGTGCTGCACCATTGTGACTCTTCAGAAGCTCAGTGCTCTTGTCTGGGTTTTTTGAGTACTGGGACCCCCTTTAGTCACCAGAAGACAGTTATTTGTGAGACAGATAGTAAACCCTTAAATTCCAACACAGCAGGAAATTAAATTATCAGTAGCCCTTCATGTTTCATTTAACATTGTATCTTGGCTGACTGATAATAGTAGAAATGTTTTTTTTAGTACCAACATTGTATTTTTTATTCTCTGTCATGTAATTTTAAAAGTCAGAACTTCAGTAGCCAACAATGTAAGACACTTGGTACACAAAGTCAACACTAGACTGCAGAAGAACAGTCCACTGAGGAGACAGAAAGCAACGTCTCAGTCCAGTACCAACTCCTTTTGTTCTTCCCATCGAAAGTTCAAGTGGATTTAAAAAAAAAAAAGATCACTTGTAAACACGAATCAAAATGGAGTGAGGTAATCTAAACATTACACAAGATCATTTTCAAATGCCAGATAAAACACTGTATTAAAAACATCTAGAAACCAGGGTTCACTTTGGTCTTAATATGAATAGAGCTGTTACCACCACACACACAACACACACTAATTAAAGCCAGTCTGGTGCCAGGTGCCTGCGGTTGATAGCCAGGGTGATTGAAGAGGTCGTCAATGTCATTTTCAAGCTGGGTAAGCCACAGGTGTGTTGCATATCCGGACATTTCTCACAGTACAGGACTTTACCATAACGCCGTGGTTATGTTGCAAGTGTCAGATCGACAAGGGGTCATAGGTCACCGACTCACTTTAAAGGAACGGTAGGTCACGGATCACACAAGCACATCTTGAGGAGGCTGTTGACAGTATGTAAGACAGAACTGGATGCTTTCAATACGTTCTTCTCCCGAGGAAACAGCGCCGTGCAGCCGTGCTCCCCTCCCACTTCTCTCGGGGAAGTAGATGTGGATGGCTGGATTCTGCCTCCTGTCTTCCCTGAGAACTGACGGGAAGCTGAGCGACAAGCTTGTGTGGACAGTCGGCCACCATGTGCATGATGCTCTGACAGTCATGGCACGTCTTTGGCTGAGGACGGAGACTGCATTCTTTAGCATGATGGTCGAGACCACTGCGGTTGTAGCATTCGGTGTACAAATACATCCTCTGGAATATCCAGGGGTTTCCCTCTCGATTTATCACGGAGATGAATCCGAATCCCAATACGCACGTTGAACCATTTACAGTGGCCAGTTCCATGCAGAACCTGGGGTTCGTCCTCGGCCAGCTCAGGCAGTTTTTCTGGCTCTGTCACCTTTGCGTGCCCGGCCTGGGGCTGATGAACCCTGGTTGGATGACCTCATCATCTTCTGAAGAACCTTCTGCGTGCTAGCGGCAGAGAAAGAGAGGGCGGCAGTGTCCAAGAGCCTGTCACTTCCCGACGGGGCTCGGCCGCGAATTTTAATAGTGATTCAATAGCAGAAATTTAAAAGTGATTCAATCGGTTGGATGACATATGAGTCACACAGACAGGTCTGTCAGCAGGTGACCTGTGGGGAGGGTCTCACTGCCGGTCTAGGCAGGTTTCCGGTGCCCGGAGCAAAGCCTCAGGCTTTCACCAGACTCCCTGCGCTGTCTCCACTCTGCGACGCCGCTTCACCTCGGTAGTTACTAAAGGGTGCGACAGGGATCTAGTTTGCTCAACACTTGTCACGTCGGACAGACCGCTTGGCCTCTTCTTTTCCAGAGAAGCTAAAAGTAAGAGACATGACCTAGATACCCGGTGCACAGAAGGAAAGCAAAGGGACAAATGATGTGCTAAGCTTGGCTTCTTTCACAGCCTCCCGTGGAGTGTGTGTGTGTGTGTGTGTGTGTGTGTGTGTGTGACGGAGATGGTGACTTCTGATGTGTCTGTCTGTCCTCTCTCCCTCTGTGCCTCCCTTCTCTTTGTTTTGCTCAACTGTGATGAATTTAGAAAGAAAGCCAATCTGATTTCACTGCTGCTGAAGGTTTTCACTGAGATCCCAGATTTTCTGTGCGAGCAGAACCTAGATATTCGTTTCCTATAGACCTCGGCGATCAGAAAGATCATTTAATCTGATTCCTGTTGATCCATACTCGGCTTCTTTCTCCTACGGCACAGCTGGAGCCCGGGTGAATATGCTAACTCAGAAGCCTGTGGCTGACAAAAATGTTTACATATGTTGTTCAGCTTCTTAATAAACATTTTTACAGATTGTCTGTTGGTGTAATGGCTTTGATGTCCTTCTAAATGGTCACGGTGGTTTCTGTTCAGTGAGGAGAGCACGTGAGGATCAGCGATGCGGAGACCCGAGTTCCACCTCACCGGGAGGTGAGGACCTAGGACTCATTAGACAGCCAGTCTGATACACAGAGCAAAGCTAAAAACCCTTGAACGCCATCCCCTGGTGGCCTCCATCTGCCAGCTCTACCCATGTTCAGGAGGCTCCAAAGTCTTCCAAGCGCTCAGACACAGGAGCCTATGAGGGAACAGCTAGGTACTGACCGATGCTGGGCCTAACCACTGTGCAACTCAGACATACCGGTTGCTAGTTCAAGTCCCCAGACCATGGCGCTGCGGCCTCTGATAAAGGCAGCCTCCTGGTGTAGGTCCAGCTCAGCAGTCTTTATAGCAGGACACAGGTGGGCAGAGTAGGAGAGACTCAGGCTGGTTAAGGCACCCATGTGTGCTTCCTTGAGACTGGCTCACCCTTCAGGTCTGTCTCTGGAGTTTGCAGTTACGTCCGGATACAAGTGTGATTCAAGCACACCAACTTGGTAATGCTGGTTTCTCCTCACCCAGAAGCAATTCTCTAACTTTGTGTTGAGCTTTATGCTTCCACCAGGTGGCGCTAAATACACGCAACTTCACAGACAAGGGATCATAAGAGCTTGGGTGGAGGGAGAATCAGCCACAATCACCCTTAGAAGCAAAAGGCTGAAGGACAACGGGGCTTGAGAAGGTGCGGGAGGAAGGAGGAAGAGAAGGAGTTCTCCTCAGCACATGTGCAGAGATGGGAGCTCTCTCTCAGCTGTGCATCTGCTCCAAACAGAGTGTGATTTTAACACTGCGAACAAGGCCGGCATCTGGCGTTTGCACTCAGTTTAGGCAGAGGTGAACCATGTCTCAAGTAGAAGATGCCACCCCTCCTCAGACACTAGCAAAAGGAAAGCACTTCCTTCCACATCAGGGTGCTCTAGAGGGGTGAGTATCTAGGGAGACACACAGAGGAGGATGAGGACGAGGAGGTAGAAGAGGGAGAGAGGGAAAGATTACATGTATGTAGTATGTACGTGTGTGGAGGTTCAAGGACAACCTCGGGGTCTGTTCTTCAGGAGACAACCCCCTTGGTTCTTTGAAATGGGGATTCTCACTGGGCTGGAACGCACCAAGCAGGGCTCGCCGAGCTGGCCAGATAGCCCCAGAGATGCCCTTGTCTTTGCCTCTCTGCTGCTGGGATTCCAAGAGTGCATCACCAGGCTTGGAATTTTGAAATGTACTGTCTGGAGAATGAACACAGGTTTCCCTGGTTTTCAAGGCCAGCAAGCACTTTAGCAACTGAGCTATGTCCCAGGCCAAGATATACAGGTCTTAAAGCTACACCGTCTCAAACACTTGCGGCATGTCGGAAATTTACACAGAACAAGAAGCTTATTGGACATGTTCCAAGTACTCGGTCAGACAGGAACCTCCAAAGCCTAGAATTTTCCATCCCCTTCCATCTGTGAAGACCTGTGGGCCTGCATCCCAGCCTTAAACCTTTTCTCTTGATGGTTTTATCGAATCACACAATTTACCATGGACAGTCCGGGCAAGGGGGTGGGGGAGAGAGAGAGAAGTTACAATTGACATCCAAAAGCTGCGTTGCGTCGGTTTGCCTTAGTGGCTGGTTTGTGCTGGGGTCTGCAGTATTTAATAACAGGCTTATGGAAAAAAAATCAGTAAAAATGCCTTCTCTCCCTTTGTGCTCAGATGCCACTACAAGCAGACGTTAACAGGCATGTTATATAGAGCCACAATGATTCCCATGTCCCAAAGAGCAGGAGAAGGAGCCTTCATCCAAGGAGGTGTTCTCAGTGTTCCAGAGAAGCAAGGTGTGATGGTTTGTATATGCTTGGGCCAGGGAGTGGCACTATTAGGAGGTGTGGCCTTGCTGAAGTAGGTGTGGCCATGTTGGAGTAGGTGTGGCCCTGCTGGAGTAGGTGTGGCCTTGATGGAATAGGTGTGGCCTTGCTGGAGTAGGTGTGGCCTTGATGGAATAGGTGTGGCCTTGCTGGAGTAGGTGTGGCCTTGATGGAGTAGGTGTGGCCTTGATGGAGTAGGCATGTCACTATGGCCCTGGGCTTTAATACCCTAGTCCTAACTGCCTGGAAGTCAGTCTTCCACTATTGGCCTTCAGATGAAGATGTAGAACTCTCAGCTCCTCCTGCACCATGCCTGCCTGGGCACTGCCATGCTCTCACCTTGATGATAATGGACTGAACCTCTGAACCTGTAAACCAGCCCCAATTATATGCTGTCTTTTGGTCGTGGTCATGGTGTCTGTTCACAGCAGTAAAACCCTAAGACACAACAAGGCTTATTAAGACAAAAATACTGTATGTAGAGGGGAAGGTGAGAGGGAGAACAAGCCCGTTACCTCTGTGGCCAATGAGAAAAGGAGCTGGTGTTCTGAGCTTCAAGATGAGGGGTGTCCGTGTCTCTGCCCACTGACTTCATCTCATGGGCATCTGAAGTGTCCCTCTAGGAGGTGCTGGGTGCTGTCACCTGCTTGCATTAGTTGGAGTTCTCTAGGGAACAGAACAAAGAGAATGGATATATAATACAATGTTAGATCGGCTTATGTGATATGGGTTTGTCTACACACTGGAAAAGTCCACGTACTGGAGAACCCAGTAGTGGTTCAAACCACACAACCAGGTGCCTCAGGCCAGTAATCTTAGTCAATATCCAAAGCCTTGAGCATCCTAGAGACTCTGGTCTCCAGTCCACGCTAGTCATGTCTTGTGTAATTCTTCCAGGTAGAATATTCACAGAGTTTGGAATTTCCCAAGCAGATATAGACTTAAAAAAACCAATCAAGATGGCAGTTAATGTGTTGACTCGAAAGTACCTAAGGTGTAAAACATTGAGAGCGCTCAGCTCTGAGTGGGGAAGTCTGTATCACACACCTACCACCAAATGCTCTGGGACTGTTGTGGGAGAGGGGAGTGGGAAAACTATGAGAGCTAGAGATGTGGGAGAACACATGACACAGCATCTTCCCGACCTAATAGAATCATTGTGCACCAAGTTCACAGCTGGTACTGCCCGTGAAAGACTTACACAAGGTCAAGCCTGTCTGAACCCCAGTGTGGAGTGGGGAGGGGCTCACAAAACCCTACCCCTGTGGAGGGCTGTTGGAAATTGGTGGCTTCTGGGGGGACAGTGGCTTGACTTTCTTTGGAGATTCTGCCTCTCTGTCAGCCAGGCCCCAGCGGACAGCCCTGCATTGTGCACATATTGACGGTGCCAAGGCAACTCAGTGGTTTATGGAAGAGTCTGATGGAGTTGAGAGGGAGAACTGTTGGGGATACAGAAAGGACTGGAGAGAAAGGGGTGGATAGGTTTGCTCAAACACATTACACGTACGCACACAATATTCATGCAGCAGGCATCTTGCCCATTGAGACATCTCCCCAGCCACTCCTGTGTGGATTTGGCAGACGCAGCAGCAGGTACCACCTTGTATAAGTTCAAACCCTGCATGTGAGCTTGACCTTGAGGTTGGTACCTCATCCTGCCACGTAGCAGAGCCCGGCAGACCCTGACACACCAGCAATGCTCCCCCAGAACTGTGGGGTGAGAGCCCACAGATCCTGGTGGCTGCTCTGTGTTGGGTTCCAGTGGGCATTTCATTTCGTGGGTGAGGACTACTAGAAAGACTAAACATGGTGTCCAGTGAGAACTGTCAGTGTGAATGGTGGGCCGTGTCTCACAGCTGTGAGAGCTTGGGGGTAATCACTGTCCCCCGACATTGGGCTCAGTGGAAGGTAAAGTTACTGGAGCAAAGCAGGAACATGGGAGCGAAGCAGGGAGACTTAACCTCGGCTGTCAGCAGAGAGGCCTTGGTACTTCTCCAGAGACACCACACGGTGGCTCTCTAAACCTGGGTACTCTGCCAACCCCAGCCTTCTGCTTGAGGCTTGGAGACTTAATTTGCTGTGAGTCTCTCAGCGGGGTCCTAACAGCCAAGTGCAAAGCAGTGACATAGAAAAGATGAACAAAGACTCATTGACTCATTTGGGTCTCGGTCCTCACAGACTCAGGTGGTTTGAATGTAAAATGATCTCCACAGGTTCATTGGCTGTGGCTCAGTCCCTGTCTGGAGGCACAAACCACTGTTAAGGGGGTGTTCTGTGGGGTCTGTGGGGTCGACTTGGCAAAGATAGATCGTGGTTTCTATTTCTATCTGGATTGAGCAGAGAATCCTGGCTGAGCTGGTGACAATGGGGGCATCTCACTAGTGAGTTTGCTTTTGTAGGGTCAACTGGGGTGACAGGGCATGAGTTGAGCTTTGCTTTGAGGGCCATTTAGTGACAATAGGTCATTTTCTTTCTCTCCACCAATCACTATTCTTACAGCTTTCCCCCATGGGCTCTGGGGAATTATACCCAGCTTTTCAGAGAGCCGCTTTACCAATCAACCATCTCCCCATCCCTGAGGCTGAACATCTTATTCATGCCATTTATTAGTTTTTATTAAAGACACAACACAGCTCCCTCGTTTACTCCTGATGTCCTTTGCCCTGTGCTTGTGAGCACTGTTGACATGGGAGCCCAGCCTCTTCAGCTTTCCAGTGTGGAAGTGGCTGGAAGGCAGCAGCTCTTTGGGAATCCTCCAGGCCTGTAGTAAGACTGTGACTGGTAAGTCAGCCTCCTGGTCCTCAGCCACAGTTAGATTGCCCTCCCTGTATCCTGTAAGCCAATCTAAGAAATGTAGTGCATACTCAGTATGTTGGTTCTTTCTCTCTAGAGACCCCTGACTAGCACACAAAATATATTTCACTATCGGAGATTCAGGACCCTGGGATGTCCTACGACATCATGGTTGTACTCGGGACACATGGTCCAGAGTATCTTTGATTATGTCATAGAAACGCAAGTAAAACCCACTTTTCTAATTCATACTGAGGCTTGGGTTGAGTGGAAGGAGAAATAGGAAAATTGGCATAAATTTCAGAGAGCCTCTGAAGCCACTATTGATTCAGTGCCAGGGACTCAAATCAGTGGATCGATGTGTTCTTGTTGTCAAAGGTGCGAAGTTCTATTTTCTACCCTTCTGAGGTCCACGTGGTGGGTGGTCTGACTAAGTGCAGCTCTGATGACTCGTTGAGAAGCTCCCACCCTGCGCTTTGACTTCCAAAAAAATTACCAATATTTTTAGGCCCTGCAGGCAGAGTTCAGCTGCACTGGATCTTTAATGATGGTGTAATAAAACCTTTCAGACAGTCTCAGCAGACTTCATTAGGGGGAATTTAAGTGGTGAACGCCCTGAGAGGCATTTTCCACTCAAAACTTCTTAGCGCCCCGCTGTGCCTTCCCACAGCCATTTCTGGCATTCCACACAGGAGAGGAGGAATCTGTTCCATCACCTTTGGTTGGCCTGTGAAGGTCAGCAGTGGAGTTCAGAGGTGAAGTCAGCAGTCTATGCTGGGTGAGGAATAGGCGGGGTTTACTCAGGCCAGAAGCAGGGCATAGAATGAAGGCACAGTGGTTTGTGTGCCTTGTTCATTTCCTTACAACGGGAACCCAAGCAGGCCAGGAAGCAGGAGCTGATGCAGAGGCCATGGAGGGATGTTACTTACTGGCTTGCTTGCCCTGGCTTGCTCAGCCTGCTTTCTTATAGAACCCAGGTCTACCAGCCCAGAGATGGCTCCACCCACAATGGGCTGGGCCAGGGATGGCTCCACCCACACTAAGCTGGGCCCTTCCCCCTTGATCACTAGTTGAGAAAATGCCTTACAGCTGGATCTCATAGAGGCATTTTATCAACTTATGTTCCTTTCTGTGTGATAACTCCAGATTGTGTCAAGTTGACACAAAATCAGCCAGTACATGAAGGTGTCTGCAGAGCATCACACGGTAAGGAGTCCCTTATTGCTCTAGAGAATGCTTGCTGCCCTTGGCCTGATCCCTGTGGCAGCCTCTGCTAGGCTAGTCCTGCCCCAGCCAGTGCTCATGGGGTACCAGAGACCTGGCTCCACCCTGTCTGCTCTAGGCTGACAGTGTCCTGCTTCCCTGGACTTGTACAACCTTGAATAGCATCTTCCTACCCTCCTGTACCCTTGTCTGGGAAACTTGCTTCCTAGCACCAGACCTTCCATGACGTGTGTTTGCTTCTGTTCACTTCTCTCTTCTTCCTACAGGAGGGGATGGACATTGGGTCCACAAGGCTGTGAGCTACCCTGATCTTCATGGCAGCCCCTTTTGTTCTGTTTTGAGACAAGATCTCACTGAATTATCCATACTGGCTTTAAAACTTGGAATTCTCGTGCCTTAGACTCCAGCGTTTCGGACATAAACTGCTATGTCCAGTCTAGAGGGCAGTTTGGTGAACCACCCCTGTAAGACTGAGCTCCAGAGATGGGGGTCAAGCACCCAGTTTTGGTTTACTAACACCCACCCTCTCCCAAGTATGACAAAGTATCTGCCTAATAAATTGGTGTAGAAAGAAAAAAAAATCAGCCAGTACAGGGGGAGAGTTTCAAGACAGACATTTTGTGAATGGCTCCCTTGAGCATGTGCTAGACCCTTCTGGGAACTCTGCATGGCACTGGCATGTTTACAGAACATGGGGCAGGGTGGGCAGAGGAGTTTCTCTTCTCATTCCCTCGTAAATGTAACAATATCTGCATTCTTTTTAGTTTTTAGATTTATTTTTATTTCCAATTATGTGTGTGTAAGAGACTATGAAAACACACACACACACACACACACACACACACACACACACACACACACACACAGCACCTACACATATTTGCAGATGACCAGAGAGGCCAGAGGAGAACATCAGATCCCCTGGAGCTGGAGTTACAGGCAGCCACAAGCTCACCAGTGTGGCTGCGAGGAACGGACGCTGGGTGTCCCGCGCAACCGTCTCGCCTGCAAGAACGACGCGGCACACAAAATAGAATCCTTCTGCGGTAAACTTTATTGCTCTGGAAAACCAGTACTTGCTTCACGTGACGAAAAAGACGGAGAAAACCAAGAAATCCAAGGAGACGAACAGGACGTACAAGCTCCACGAGACGGCCGAAAACCGACGGGAGAAAGAGAGGAAGAAGAGAGGAAGAAGAGAGGAAGGGAGGGAGAAGAAGAGAGGAGCTATCCAGCCCGTCCCCTATAAAGGGATCAGTCCTTGCCTTGGACGCGGAGCCCCCTGATTGGTTGAAACTCACCAGGCCCTATGACGCCACGGAAGAGGCGGAACTCATGAAGCGGAAGTTACCCAGCCTGTGCACACATGGCTTGTTTACTGCTAACTCCAGCCAGATATCAGCGCCATCTTGTAATGGCGAATGCGTGGGAATGTGTGGGCGGCGCCCCACAGCTGGGAAGTGTTCTCAGTGGATGAGCTGCCTCCCTGGCTTCCATGTTCTTAACAGGCATAAAGTAACAATTCTTTAGTATCAAGTGCAGAGACAATGCTCAGCACTCTCAGAAGTGCTGCCTTCTACTGCTGGCTTCCTTGAGTCTAGATCCCAACTATTTCCTGTTTCTTAGTCTGTGCCATATGTTTCTTTAAATATATTTTTCATTTCCCTTTTCATTGCACAGGGTTACTTAAGGCCATTTCATGAATGTGTAATAAACTTTGAGCATAACCACCATAGCCCACTGCCCCTGCCCACATCACCTCTGTTCTGTTGTTCTTAAGCTTCACGTCTGCTGAAATGCCCCACGCACACATACAATTTCATGAATCTGTGATATTTAGGGCCTACGATTCTCTTCTCTTCTCCTCCTTCTTTCTTTCCCTCCTCCTCCTCCCCCTTCTTCTTCCTTCTCTTCCTCTCCCCCATCCTCCTGCTTCTCCTCCTCCTCTTCCTCCTCCTTCTCCTCTTCCTTCTTGACAAGGTCTAACCTCAAATTCATGCCTCTCTTGCCTGTTCCCCTCCACTGCTCTGATTACAGGTATGTGTCACCACACCCTCACCAGCTTAAAAAAGCAATAGCAGCAACCATCTGGTTTGGCAGTTCTGGGCCAGAACTGTCAACCAGAGGACACAGCATTTACTCCTAGCACACACTTCCACGACTGTACCAGCTGGTTCTCCCACAGGGTTTTCCAGTGACTCATGAGCATCTGTAGACGTGGGATGTTTCTTTCTTTTCTTCTGTTTCCTGAGAATCCTTTACAGTGTGCCTGTCAAGATGGCCACCCAAAGGGGGGACAGGGATAAACCATTGGATCTGCTCTCAGCAAGCAAGGTCTTCTCCTGGGAGGACCAGGTGGCCATCTCTAGATAACCATGTGGTGCCAAGTTCTTACACCCAAGGCTGGCAGCTCATTCTCTTCCCCGGAACGCATGAGCGGCAGATGGCCGTAAACTTCCCAAGGATAGATCTCCACAAATTTCTCTCATTCAGCCCCCATGAATCTAGATGGAAAAGCTGTCTGGGATATCTGGGCAGAGATGTAGCTTTCCCTGCAGGCAGTAAACCTTCCTGACAGAGACCTGGGACCCTAAGTTTAACCTTAACACAGTGGGGCTACAGGGAGAGCACAGCAGCCTCTTGAAGCTCATCTGTCAAATCTGATAAATCAGGGAGGCGAAAGGGGGCAAGGCTGGTTTCCCCAGGATGGAAGCTTCTGGTTCTTTACACAGAAAACAAAACGAGAGAACTTTAAAACAGTTCTTTGGTGTAGTAAAATACAAGGAAATACAGTCGTGAAAATGGGCCTGGAAGAATTACAGTATTAACAGGGGGGGATGACATTGTTTAGGGAGAAAACATGCTGTGGGCCTGAAGTGAAACACCCTACCCCCACCCCTCCCTGCCGGCCAGTCTTGGAGGTCACTCCATCCCAGCATTGTTGTGGGAAGCTGTGTTAACTTCAGGAGGCGGGACTTGCTGGAGGAAGTGAATCACAGGAGGCAGGCTTGATAGTCAAGTCCTACTTCCTGTTCTTCTCTCTGAATAACTGAACGCTGAAGCAATGTGATTGGCTGCTTCAGGCTCCCTCCGCTCTGACTTCCTCTCAGATGTACACCAGGATGAACTCCTCTCTCCCTTAAATTGTTTCTTGTCACATGTTTGGTCACAGTAACAAGGTGAGTGGCTCTGTTGGGGAAGGGCATGAGGCAGTGTGTTGTGGCTGCTTAGTGTGAAATGTGCTTTCTACTGTCTTCTAGTAGCCGAGAGAAGTCAAGCAAACACAGGGTCCACTTGAATCTCCTTCCCAGTGCTGGGATCACATGCTACCACAGTTGGATTTTTGAAAACCAGATTATTTTAATATTTATTTTATGTGTACGAATGTTTGTCTGTCTGTTTGTGTGTGCACCACATGCATGTTTAATGCTTATGAAGAAAGGTTGTCAGATTCATTGGAACTGAAATTCTGCATGGCTGTGAGCCACCAGGTGGTTGACAGAAACGAAATCCAGTTCCTCCAAAATGCTCTTAACCATTGATCCATCTTTTTAGCCGTAACTTTTTTCTTTTTTAAAAAAGTAGGACTCCGGTCCTATGTTTGCAAGGCAGACACTTTAGCTACTGAGCCATCTCTCCAAGCTCTGTTTGAACTGCAAGAAATTTGAGCTATAAAATTCCCTCAAGGCACAGCTTTGTCTGCCCCTCACAAATACTGCCTTTATCTTTCATTTAGTTCAGGCAAATCTGTGAGCTGCAGATTCCGTGAGCAACAATAGTCAAAATGAGTGATAGAGGATGACGTGTAATGTTCTTCTGGTTCTGCTCCTGTTTCTTGTAGAAAATATACTGACCAAAAGCAACCTAAGACAGACGGGGCATACATCAATTATAGCTCCAGGTCACAATCTTGTATTGCCAAGAAGTTATCATGGGTATATAAGTAGCCATTCACGTCACATCCACAGTCAAGAGCAGAGAGACACAAATGTACCCATGCTACCTGTGTTGTCATGCAGCTAGCCCTTTGCACTCTTGTGTAGCTCAGGGTCCAGTCTAGGGAGTGGTGCCTCCCATGGTGTCACTGAGCAATCCAAATAACTCCCCACAAACATGCCTACAGATCAAACTCATCTAGGTAATTCCTCACTTGGGGCTCTCTTAGGTGATTCTAGGTTGTGGCAAGTTGTCATTTAAATCTAAATACTACAGAAACTAACCTCTGACCTACACACACACACACACACACACACACACACACACACCACACTCATGCATGCATACATGCATAGGTACATATATACTCATGCATGCATATTCACGCACACACACACACACACACACACACACACACACACTCACACCTGATGTTTTCCTAGTGCTAGATTTTCTCTGGTAACAGACATCTCTTTCCTTTACTGAATCATGGTTAACTCTCTTACACTTCAGAATAACGAGGTTTCCATGGGGCTAAGCACCTGCTGTTATTCAAAGAGCAAGTGCCACAATATATTGTTCATGTGGCTCCCAAAGCTTCTCTATGGAACAGAAGGACACTGGCTGTCCCCACCAACATGTTCTGCTGTGTTAACACAGAGGAAGTTGCAAACGAAGACATGTCCCCCAGTTCCATTCTAATTAAAAGCATCATAAAGTGCTATTGAATTCCCTGGTCCAAAATATTTGTCTCATTAAGAGTTTTCACACACTGGCTAATGATGTAATTAGCTAAGCTCCTTAAATTAAATCTTTTATCAGCATTGCAGGTTGGCGGAGGTCCAGAATTATCCTCACATTGTACAAAAGTTTCCTGCATACCACGGGGATAGCTTACGCTTGATGGTGGACGGGATTTCCATGGAAACTTGAGGAGGAAGCTGGCAGCCTTCACTCCTGTTCTCGGTGCTTCCTGCGTACTGCCTAAGTTCCTGTCACTAGCAAACAGGGTGATCCTGTCTGCTCTGCTGTCTCTGCCTGTGGCCACTTCGTTTATTTACTCAGGTTCTTTAGGCTGCATAACTACAAAAAAAAAGCAATAAAATGTCCCTTATCTCTAAACAAGACGGGACCCCGATGTGAGCGGTTGCCATACTGAAGTCACCAGCGGATCTGCTGATAGTATCTTTCCCAATTAAAAATGACATTTATTAAATGTGTATGATTGTCTTATTCTTTGTATAATTATTGATAATGAGACAGACTGTTATGTCATAGCTCAGCACACGTGAAGGGCAGAGGGCACCTTGATGGAGTTCATTCTCCCTCCATCTTACAGGAGTTCATTCTCCCTCCATCTTACAGGAGTTCATTCTCCCTCCATCTTACAGGATGTGCGGATTAAACTCAGGTTCTCAGGCAACTCCAGGGAGAAAGGATTTATTTTGGCCCAAGGCTCAAGGAGCACAGTCTATCCTGAAGGGATGGCCTTGGGGCCAACTCTTGTCCGTGGTGCAGGATACTGTTTGCTCATATCTCATTAACTTAGTCTATAAAATGGAGAAACAATTTGCTCCAGGTCCCAACTTGCTGAAAGGACAATAAGACATGATACATCTCGAAGGGGAATTATTATTCCCACTGAACAGATCGAGGTGGTGCTTTTACAACAATTCCTCTGATACTTTTTGCTCATCTCCTCAAGGGCTCAGGCAATCTATCACATTGGATGACCTTTGCTGGTAAATTTTCATCCGCACGTTGAGCCCAGGGTCACCAAGCAGCATCATCCTCTCAGATGACGTCTTCCTGCCTCCCCCGATGACCCGTCGCATTGTCCTTTGTGCTCAACGCCTCCAGTATCAGCACTAATCACTGATGCATCAACACAAAATCCAATTTGCAATTTTCCCCAAGACACTTTCAAGCACTTATTACAATTCTTTTATTACAGCAAAAAAAAAAAAAAAAAAAAAAAAAATTAACATTAGCATTGAGCTCAGAGTCAGCTGCTGGGGGCAACGTTTACTGAACGCCTCTGCTTTCCCTGAGTGGAAATCACAAAGATGAGGTGCCCCGAAGACTTGTTAATATGTCCGCTAAGGTTCGACCCATCCATCCTTTCAATTAGTCTTATTTGGGTTAGCAAAGCAAATGCTGACCATGATGTGTAAATATGGTGGTGCAGCCCTCACAGCCTTCACAGCATAAAGCAGGAGCTCCGAGGCCAGAGAAACTAATTATGTAACCCCCGAGGCGTGCATAAGAGAGGAGGGTTTGCATTTTGCCAGAATTCATAGCCAGGACAGTCAAGGAAAAGACACTCAACTACAAGGTCTTGCAGGCATGGGTTTAATTTTCTCCAGCAGTGGCAATCTAGATGCTGTGATCCAGGACTAGTGCAGCCTCTGGGTGGTCAGCAAAGAGCTAGGTTCCCAAGGTTAGCCTGTTCCTCTACTACTAATCTTTGGTGTTTGAATCTATTTGTAGAAAGGCTGGGACACCTCGTTGTGTGTGTGTGTGTGTGTGTGTGTGAAGAAAATGAGACCAGGGAGCACGCTGGCTGGTGCCACTGGTTCCATTTTATCAGAAAATAACTGTTGCAAACGATGACTCCTCTTCCCGGGGCCTCAGTTTACACTTCATGGGCCACAGCTGCCTTGTAATGAAAGGTGGTTCCCACCTTTCTCACACCGAGGGCAAATGGGATTCTTCAGAAATCCCTGGTGTGAAGGCATTGCTACCAGCTTCCTCTACCTCCCCTGCTTTCCTAATGGCTTGTCTCCGCTTGGTGGGAGGATTCCATGTCACGGCCAACTTCACGGCACCAGCTCAAGTGGGTAGAAGAGGCTCTGAGGGGCTGGAGAGAGGGCTCAGTGGTTTGTAGCAGTTGCTGTTCCCAAACAGTCTCAGATTAGGGTTGGGGGGGGTCAGTGGGTTGATTTATTGTTTGTATGGGGCTTATTAGAAGTGTTATTAATGCTTTGGACAAACAGAAAACACTGTGACAGACACACTGAGGAAAGGAATAGCACCTGAACAGCATGGGTTCTTATAGCTTTCTAAGGACAGGAGAGGCTTCACAGCAGGAGCCAGCAGACAGGGTCTCTGAGTTCCAGGCAGAAGACAGGAAAGGGGTGAGGAGCAAGGCCTGGAGTCATTGATATCACCAAGTGAGGCCGCAGAACATGAGGTTTGTTAGAGATTCACAGGCCATGTCTCAGTCGGAACGTGTCAGTATCTGCAAGAAGTGAAGGCCTCTGTAGGTACCAAGGCCCCAGTCACAGTTGCACTGGATTCCAGTACTACATTCTTTCAAAAAGAGCCTCCTATTCATTAATAAACTCCCTATTTCAACCACTTACAAGTGCCCGGACTATTTTGTTCCGGGGCACAAGAACCTGGGAATCTCAACAGGTGCCCTCTGGACTCTGATCTCTAACTGTCACATGAGCAATGCAGAGACGGGTGAAATTTCATCCAGAGGGGACATCTGGCTTGGGTTTTTACCAGGCTGTGCAGAGAAGAATGCCTGAGAACCTTCAGACAACATGAACCCACGCACAACGAAGGACCTTTTAATGAGATGATGGTGTAGAAGGAGAGGCGGGGCCAGAATGTAAACACCATGCTATCTCTTAGAGGAGAGCCAGGAATTCCTGTGATGAGCTGCACACACATGAACACATGCCAAGGGCATAGGTGAACATGCTATGTCTTCATCTTCTATGTGTTTATCACAGTTAGATAACATCCTCTACACAGAAAAACAGAAAGTTGGCCACACTGTGTCGTCCTCGGTAGAAGCGCGCACTGAAGAATAAAGAAACAGTACATCTGTGGGGAACTGGGTTCACAGCTGAGCTGTGACTCACCCCTGGGACACGGGGTACAGTATCCTGCTTGTCGGGAGTAATTTCACAAGGTGCCACCGTGAGGGGAGGTTGCTCTGTGATCATGAGTCCAGTAACACAATGAGATTCCCACACAATCATAAACTTAGTGTTGACAACAGAGCACTCACACTTCTCTGTGTCACTCTCCCTACAACAAGAGCAGCTGTCACCTTCGTATTGATTACAGAGTTCTATTCCTCCTACTTTATGGAGCAAACAATTCAGGACATCCATGGATGACAGTGTGCTTGCTTTCTAACAGAACAATTGGCCACTTGAACCTTTCCCTGTCCTCCCAAAAGAAGCACACCAAGCCTGTTCTGGTTTGAATCTGAAATATCCCCTCTGGTCATGGTTTAAGTGTTTAGTCCCCAGCTGTTTTGAAGGCTGGAGAGCTCCCACTGCCACTGAGAAGCTTTACCAACCACAATGACTGCATCATGTCAGATGAAATCTCTAAACCTCTCACCAAAGAGAGAGAGAGGGAAGAAGGGAGGTAGGAGAGAGAGAGGGAGGGAGGGAGGGGAAAAGGGGAGACAGGGGAGAAAGAAGAAAAAGAGAGAAAGAAAACAGGCTAAGCAAGTCATGAGGAGTGAGCCAGTAAGCAGCACCTGTCCATGGCCTCTGCATCAGCTCCTGCCTCCCAGTTCCTGCCCTGATTCAGTTCCTGTGCTGACTTCCTTCAGTGATGAACTATAGTGTGAATACCTAAGCCAAATGGACCCTTTCCTCCTGACTTAGTCAGAGTTTCTATTCCTGCACAAACATCATGACCGAGAAGCAAGTTGGGGAGGAAAGGGTTTATTCAGCTTACACTTCCACACTGCTGTTCATCACCAAAGAAAGTCAGGACTGGAACTCAAGCAGGTCAGGAAGCAGGAGCTGATGCAGAGGCCATGGAGGGATGTTACTGGTTTGCTTCCCCTGCCTTGCTCAGCCTGCTTTCTTATAGAACCCAGGAACACCAGCCCAGGGATGGCTCCACCCACAATGGGCTGGGCCAGGGATGGCTCCACCCATAATGGGCTGGGCCAGGGATGGCACCACCCACAATGGGCGGGGCCCTCCCCCATTGATCACTAGTTGAGAAAATGCCTTACAGCTGGATCTCATGGAGGCATTTCCTCAAATGAGACACCTTTCTCTGTAATAATAGCAGCTTGTGTCAAGTTGACACAAAACCAGCCAGTACACCTCTCCTTCTCCAAAAGACATCGAAAGCAAGAAGAACTGTGAGCTGAGAAACTCAGTAACTAAAATTTAACAATTATTGGAAGGAATCCACTTGGAACAATGTTATGGAATTGTTATTAATAGCTATGGACTTCCGGAATATCAGCAGGCAACAAATGATCCCTGACTTAAATCTCCTACCTCTGCAATAACTCACTGGAAATTTTAATTTATGGGCTTAAAATGCAAAACCATATAGATTTGGGGGGGCATGGAAAGAAAGAAATCTAATCTTGCCCAAGATGTGAGCAAGTATTTGGGCAGACAGAATACACAGAAGACGCCATGTCAGTGAAGACAGCCCTACTCAGTTAGCGAAGGGTGCAAGTTAAAGCCTGAGATGTCACACCACACTAGTTAGAATGGCTGTGTTTCCATAGTGATAGTGTCAAGTACAGACAGTGGTGGGGAGATACTGAACCCCTGTGTCGTTCCGATGCCCAGCCTCTCTGGGAAGCAGTCTCACAATTTCTAAATTTTGCTATATGTTCTAGCAATCCTAGGCATTCCAGAGAACTTAAACCATGTTCATATGAGAAATAGTCTATAGCATCTTCACTGTTCAGAGTTTCAGACTTACGGCTGGAGGTCTTCAGTGCACGGGTGTGTCTAAACAGTACATGGCACATCTATGTCCTGGAATACTATTCAGCAAAAAAAAAAAAAAAAAAAAAAAGGCAAATCTACCTGGGTGGATCTGCAGAGAATTACTGTGATGGAAAGGACTCTCAGGAGGCTGTAGACTTCAGGGATGATGTCCTGTTACTTTTTCAGAATTATAAAATTAGACATATATATATTTGAGTGATTTCAAGAGGCTAAGGAATGGTTTTCAGTGGAATAACAAGGTGTGTCTGTAAACTGGCCGTTTGAAGGATTCTGCATTATGGAAATATTTTTCAATTTGTCTCTATGGCAACTTCAGGGTTGTGGTGTCCGTCTATGTAGTTTTGGAAGATGTTACCTTCAAGAGAACATGTTAAAGGATCCATGGGATTCCTCTGTCTTATTCTTTGCAACTGTATGAGGACCTGTGTTTATTTCAAGAGAAAAGGGGCTAATTTACAAAAGGAGACTGTCACACCTCTTTTGTTTCAGGCTGATCAAAACCAGCAGGGTGGGTTTTTTTTTTAATAAATCTATATGAATATATTTTTTCAGTACTTAATTTTTTTAAAGTTTTAATAGTATGCATTGACATCTTACTAGTTACCATAAGCATAAAGTACATGTAAAACAAAATGTAACATGGAAATAGTCAAAGTTTTCTTGATGTGTATAGATTAAACATAATGATTTTTAAATTTATTTGCGTCCCTCTGACTATCTTGACTAGTTGAAATCCCTGTCAACACAAGGGAAACCTTCATAAAGGTAATTGTAAGGAGTCCTGGGTTCCTTACAAATGGCCGTGCAATGGAATTTGCAGCAGAAAGTATTCCGTTAACCTGCCACTGTGTGGAGACTCGTTCAACAGAGACTGAGACCATCTTCCTTAATGTTTATCCAAAATGAGTTTAAAGTCCTACTGCTAGAATTTGTAATGCTTCCTACCATGATGATAACGGACTGAACTTCTAAAACTGTAAGCCAGACCCAATGAAATTTTCACCTTTATAAGAGTTGCCTTGGTCATGGTGCCTCTTCACAGCACTGGAAACCCCAAGGGAGACAGTAATCTACATCAGTGACCGTTCCTGTGGTTGTGACAAATACTCAACAGATAGAACTAAGGGGGGGTTATCTCTGCTCACAGTTTCAGGGTATTGTCCATCATGGCAGGGATGATGTACTGTCAGGATCAGGAAGCTGCCTGGTCACATTACATCAACAATCATAAAGCAGGGTGTCAACAGAAGATGGGGCTGAGCTGTAGAGCCCCAAGGCCCACTTCTAGCTACTCACTTTCTTAAGCAAGGCCCCACTTCCTAAAGCTTCCACAGCCTTCTCATTAGTGCCACCAGCTACTGATAAAGTGTTCAAATATGTAGACCTAGGAGACACTTCACTTTCAAATGACAACACCCACCTTCCAAATTTTCCTCAAAATAAAAAATTACCATTGTCTTCCAGGACCTTTTTGGATAATCCTTTCTGGAAGATATGAACTGCATCATGGTCCTACTTACAGCCTCTAGAGTCCATGTTTCTTTGGATGTGGGACTGAGTCCACGTATGTTTTGGAAAGCAGTGTATTAAAATAAAGATCAGCTCAACAGCCCCTCTGGGTGAGTCCTCCTTCTGAGATAAAGAACTTTGGCCAAAGCAGTAATTAGCAAAGTCAACATTTATTGCCTACAAAATGAAGACTTGGGAAATGAAGAGCCTATTATACAGAATAAAGCAAGAAGCTAACAACCAAAGGCAAAATATAATGTGCTTTTTTCAATCTCAGGACTAGTTGAAAAAATAGAACGTGTTGAAGAAAGCACAGCTTGTCCTGCTCTGAGCCCTCAGTACTGGGTTATTTCAGAGGCTCCAAGTCTATAGGCAGCCACCCAAATGACTCCCACCCCAGGGAGAAGACAATGACAGAATTTTCAATTCCAGCTGCCCACTTTCCACATCCATACAGAAATATACACAGCGTGGAATGTCACCTCCCACACCCGCAGCCCTCTTTCCTAGGCAACTCTGTAGCCAACAAAACAAAAAAACTCTTAAAGAAACAGTGTAGCTGGTGGCTGAGGTTATTTCATACTTTGGTCAGGGGCATCCAGACAGCGCATTAGCTGTGGCCTGCTACCCGAGAATGTTTCCATCCACTTTCTGGCCATTCTAAGTAAGGAAAGCTGGTTCTCAAAGCCCACAGGGTCCTATTCCAGATTCCGTAAATAAATCACCCTTTTTATTTTTTTGGATTGGTAAATATAATCTTATTTATTTATTTATATTTTTATTGGTTATTTTACTTGCTTACATTTTAAATGTCATCCCTCTTCCTAGTTCCCCCTCATCCCTTCCTGAAAGCCCCCTATCTGATTTCCCTCCCCCTGCTTCTATGAAGGTGCTCCCCTACCCCCAACCCACCCCCACCTCACTGTCCTAGCATTCCCTACACTGGGGCATCTGCTCCTGAGACATGAGATTACTCCAGTTGTATCTTCCCCGAAATAAACCAAGCCCTTTGTCTACACAGACAAGGAATAGGCCATAACACCCTCAACACCCCTCAGTTGTTGAGCAAATCAACAAATCACCTTTTTTGACCAAGCACTGGGAAGGAGGGGGATGGGATGGGGGCGGGGGCAGAAGTGAAGGGAAATCCAGCCTGCTGGAGCCTGGTTACAGTTGGGGCCTGGCAAAGATTTTATGGTTCAAGAGATAGCTCACACTGGAGCTGCTGGCCTGGTCCCATTATTTACTTTTGTTAATAGTGTCCCTTAAGTGTACCCCATAATGAACCCGAGCCTTTACTAAGCATTCCCACCTATCTGGGGACATGTCAGCCATCACAGCAATTTCTCAATGTGGAAACTGTTCCCCCATTAGAGTCAAAGACACAAAGGGACTAGTCAAGATCCGGGAGGGAAAGAAGAAGCAGCATTCCATCCCGGGGGTGTCGGAAGAACTGTTATCTGGAGCAAGGTGCTTCTGAGTGCAGGAACACACATCCATGTCTCCTGGTCACCCAGATCTTGGGTGGGTTTCCCTGCCCCCCACCCACCTACTTGACCACGTGCTTCTCATGATAATACTGTTGGGAGGAATGCTGCCCCCACCCCTGTAATAAGTAGACAAAATGTCCTGCAGAATGATGGTGCCATGCTGGTACCAGGGCTGGGACCATGGAGATTTCTTCTCAGATAAATTGTTAAGTAATCCGTGCATTCAAACAACAGGATGCTAATTTCTCTGGATAGACGGGACCTTACAAGTCAGGTTGCCACCGCTCTGATTACCGTGAGGACCTCTGAGATCAGCAGCTAGTTTTAGAAGGAGAAAAGTCTGTCAGTAGTCTTACTGGAGTTTCCATGGTCAGAGCCTGGGCCCTGACAACCCTCCACCACAGAGGCTCGATGGGTCAGCGGAGGACACTGATCTTAGAGCACAAAGGGCGTTTCTGCTGCTCACAGGCTTCCAGAGCGACACGCTGACAGGTTCTGTATTACAGGATGCATGGTAGCAGTCGGTAAGACAGAGATCAAGAGCTGCCCTGATCCAAGATGGTGGGGCAGTGATGGGAGGAGCCTGCAGGGACACACTGTGGTTCATCAACACCATAGGCAGAGAGACTGGAGGGGGCGTGGCCTAATTTCTGTTCGTGTGACCATGGCGTCAGTGGTGGGGTGATCTAACAAAACGTAATACTGAAAAACAGGGAGAGGAGATTTATTCAATGTGGACGTGGCCACAAAGGAAGGAAGAATAAATAAAGGGGTGCAGTTGACCCCTTAAGTTTATTGTTAGGATCCCGACAGGAGGTTTGGGTTTATAGAGGGCCAGAGAATGCATAGCTAAGCAGTGCTGGTCAAGGGGTGGCTCCGACCTGTGACCTGTCACCAACCGGCCACTGTCTGAGGTCCAGTTCTCGTGCAAGGTGATCTGACAAGTTTGGACTGATACCAGGATACAGATTTTTCTCTTCTCCTGCTTGAGATTCTAGCTTCCTGAGGTGCAGTTTAAATAGTCTGACAGGCAGAGGGAGGGGCGCAGGTGTCTGTAAAGTCATCACTCCAGCCATGATGACTGAGGAGCCCTGTTCCTCGGCTCTCCTCTGATGTGGGTAAGTCAAATTCATGCAAAGCCTATTATCAAAACGGGGAAGATCCACTCAGCAGGTAGGCTCCATTCCAACCGTGTTAAGAATGGACCGTGTTGCTGAACATTAATTATATGAAGGTTTACTCAGGCTTCACCCCAAAAGGTCTCTAATTCCAGTTCCCTTAAAAATGTTACATGGAGCCCATAGTGTGACGGTTTGTGTTTACCATGTAAGAAGACATGGTGAAAATAATCATTTCTCTAGTAAAGGTTTTCTCTCAGGCCAAAATGAATCCTTAATTATGGAGAACTGTTTCCATCAGCAGAGCATTTGGTGTGCCGGCTTGAGGACCCCGGTTCAATTTCCAGATCCTTTGAGAAGAATGTCACCACAGTGGCCTGCACCCCTTCCCTGGACAGCCGGCCTAGCTGAATGGACGAGTTCCAGGTCCTGCTGAGAGCCCTGCCTGAAAATAGTATCTGCCTCTTAAAAAATTATTCAAGGTTGACTTCTGGTACACACACACACACACACACACACACACACACACACACACAAAGACATCCTACCTGCCTTCAACAGACATAGACACATACCCTTGTTCCCAACACACACACATGCACACACACTCAGACAAACACACACACACACACACACACAAAGACATCCTACCTGCCTTCAACAGACATAGACACATACCCTTGTTCCCAACACACACACTCAGACAAGCACACACACGCACACACACACACACACACACACACACACACACACACACACACACCTGAATTGGGAATACTGTCAATCTGCTTTTTATAGATGAACCTTCTTAGGCACTGGGCTGCTGTGAAAATGGCCTCTCTTGGTTTCCCTCAGTCATCATCAGGTAGAGCGACATAGTTGTTTTGAAGTGATGACTCTTCAAGTGATGGTATTAGCCAGTGAAGCCATTAGAAGATGATTGGACCATGAGGGTGAAGCCATAGTGACCTGGGTCACGGGCCAGACAACTGTCACCTCCCTGCTCTTCAAGCACAGCAAGAAGGTGCTCATGGAGACCAGTCCACCATGTTGCTACCACAGAGTTAGGGTTTCCAGTCTCTAAAACCGGGAGGAAGAAACATTTTTTGTTTATACAGCATCTCTTCTGTGGGATTCTGCTACAGCGTTCCAAAGGAGCCCAGGTATCTGTTCTCAGTGGCTCATCCAAGACCTATCAGAAATGCACAAAAGAAATGCATGTCTATCAGATGTTGTTTTAAATAGTGAAAAAACCCTAGGGGGATTCTTATTTATTTATTTTTTTTACATCACACAATGCCGGGTAGCTGTTAAGATACAATTTTTGTAAAATATTGAATGTCAGAAGATTCTTGAAGCAGAGATGGCTGAGAACAGCGAGAGAGAAGAGATGATTCACCATATTAGCCACCGTCACGTTCAGGAGGTGGAGGTAGTTTGGTTTTATTTTCCTCTCTCGTTTTTCTCCTTAATGAACATGTTTTTAATCATTGGGGAGCAAAATCTACATTTTTAGAAAGAGTTGTTTATGTAGGCAGGGGCTGGTACCCAAATGGATCAGACAAATGAGTTGTCACAGCGCGGTCCAGCCGAGTCTCTGACAAATGTGGAATGGGAAGGTTTTGGCAGCGTCATTACAGTGGTGACCCTCTGTAGCGCTTCTCTGACCTCCCTAGACTGAGCCGACCTCTTTCTCTTTCGTACCCACAGAATTCTGCTGCGTGTGCGCTTCGCTTCCCCAAACAATCTGGTGTCAGTGTAAAATGTATGGCTGAGAAGAGCTTCGAAGGTCACCTGGCTCAGCCCTAAAGTGTTGCTGCTGAGTCGTGTGAGCCCAGAGAAAGCCATTAAGTCAGCATTTGTTCTTGTCAGTGGCTATTTTTAGCAGGCAAAGGAGCAATGAAGTACTTAAGCCACCCCAGCTGGGAGTCCATAGGTTACCTCAAATGGAAATGCCTAGGTCCCCTCAGGTGAGAACAGTCTGTAGGTCACCTCATAAAATTTCATAGGTCACTTCAGAGAGAAGTTTATAGGTCACCTCATAAAATTTCATAGGTCACCTCAGGTGAGGACAGTCTGTAGGTCACCTCAGATGGAAGTTCATAGGTCACCTCAGACGGAAGATCATAACTCAGCTAATATGGGGACAGTTTCTAAGTCACCTTAGATAAAAGTTCATTCATAGGTCACCTCAGAGTCCTTGGTGTACAAACTTGAGGACCCAAGTTCAATTCCCAGATTCTTTGTAAAGAATGTAAGCACAGTGCATACACCTCTAACCCCAGCACCGAGGAGCTGTGTTCCTCGGTCAGCTCAGGTGGTAACACACTGTTCTGGCTAGTTTTTGTCATACTGAAACAAGCTAGAGTCCTCTGAGAGGAGGGAACCTCCAGAGACAATGCCTCCATAAATTGGCCTGTGGGGGCATTTTCTTGATTAGGGATTGAAGTAAGAGGGCCCAGCCATTGTAAGTGCTGCTACCATTGGGCCAGCAGTCCCAGAGTGTGTAAGAAAACAAACTGAGTTGGCCAGGAGGGATAAGTCAGTAAGCATTGTCCCTCCATGGCCTCTGCCTCAATTCCCAGCTCCAGATTCCTGCCCTCCGTGAGCCCCTGCCTTTTTTTCCTTCAGTGGGCTGTCACCCAGGATGTGTAAGCAGAAACATGCTTAAGTACCCAAGTTGCTTTTGGTCATAAGTTTTATTGCAGCAAAAGAAACCCTAATTAAGAAATCGTCTATGGGTCTGTTTGGGCGGGAGTTAGGTTATCTTAGGCAGGAGTTGAAGGTCCAGCACAGGAGTCTTCCGTCATCTCAGATGGAAGTCCATAGTTAACCTCACAGAGGACTCCCTATGTCACCTCAAATAGAGTCCATGTGTCATCTTAGGTAGATTGATGATCACTCAGTAAGAGTACATCAGTCACCTCAGGTAGAGTCTTTGGGTCACTTCAGGTCTGACTCCATAGGCCACGTCACATAGGATCACCTCAGGCAACAGCTCCAACATCATCACTTCAGGTAGATCCATGGATCATTTCATGTGAGATTCCATGGGTTACTTTGGATGGAAGTCTTTGGATCATCCCAAGTAAGGGTCCACAGGCTACCTCAGATAGGAGTACCCAGGTTACCTCAGGTGAGAAACTGTAGGTCATATCACATGAGGTTGTTGAAGAGAGAAAAGACCAGAGGAATTACTGGGTTTCCAACACATCAGCTACACTTGATGTCTTAGGAGGTAATTTAGTGACTGACTATCTTGAAGTCTCTTCAGTCACCGAATATCTCCTCTCTACTCATTCAAGTGTGTGTGTGTGTGTGTGTGTGTGTGTGTGTGTGTGTGTGTGTGTGTGTGTGTACTATCTGTTTATGTGTCAATGGGCATTTGAATTTTGTCCACTTTTTAGACACCAGAGTAATGATAGTATAGACACGGTTGTGCCGTTGTCTCTCAGAACCCGCTTCAGTTCTTTGGGCTGTGCATCCAGAGGTGAACTGGCTGGATCACATTTTAATTCTGTTAGTTTTTAGGGAAGCTGCTCTGTTCTTTCCAATAACAGCTCCCCCATTTCCGCCTCTGCCTTCCATGCACCAAGGCTTCCGTTCTGTGCACCCTCAAAACACTTTTCACTTCTTGGGTTTGTTTTAGTTTTAATAACAGCCTTCCAAGTGGATATGAGATAGTATCTCACCATGGTGTTGATTTATGTTTTTTAAAATAGTTTTTTACTGTAGTGTTGATTTATTTTTTTTTAATTATTGATGAGGCTGCCCTAGTTTCATTTCCAAGTCTGTGATAAAACACTTTGCAAAACCAAAAACCAACCAACAGCCAGCCAGCCAACAACAACAACAACAACAACTTAAGTAGAAAAGATTTATTTCATCAAATGATTCAAGGCTGTATTCCTTCACTGTGGTAAAGTCTAGGTGACAGGAACTTCAAAGGGTCAGTCACATCACATACACAGTCAAGAGCAGAGAGAAACTGTTTCAAATATATTTCCTTGCTTGCTTTTTGCTCAGCTTGATTTACCCACTTGGACATAGCTCAGAACAACCTGCCTAGGGAATGGTGTCAGCCACACTGGGCTTCTCTATCAATTAACATAATTTAAAAAAATCCTGCACAGATATGACTCTAGGTCAAGTCAAGGCAGGCAGCCCCTCACTGAGACTGTCTTCCAGGCAATTCTAGGTTGTGTCAAGCTGACTCTTAAAGCTCCAGCTGCATGGCCACCACTTAGTCTGTGAAGGCTCCCCAGTGCGCCAGACTGTCCTGTGACTTTGCTCACTGTCATTTGAAGCACAGATGGGTTGAGCTCTGACATCTGATTTTGTTTCTTTTCATTTTTGCTGCCTCTCTTCAGGTGTTCTTTTTCCCCCCTCATAGAATTTTATAGTTTAAATCTTATATTTAGAATGCTTTTTGTTTGTTTGGTTTTGTGTTTTGAGAAGGGGCTCACACTCATGTTTCCCAGGATGGCCTCAAACTCTCTGTGTAATAGGAGTCAGGAGTTCAGGATGACCCTAAACTCCTGACTGCTATCTCTACTTCTGCTGGGATTGCAGGACATGACAGCGCACCCTGGTCTTACGTAGTAGTTCAGAGGATGGAAACAAGGACTTTATGAATGCTAGGCCAACACTCTACCAACACACCATATCTTAGCTTGATTTTAGATCGTTAGACTAATTTTTAGTGTGTGCATGTGTGTATGTGTACATGTGTGTGTGCCATGTGGATCTCTCTCTCTCTCTCTCTCTCTCTCTCTCTCTCTCTCTCTCTCTCTCTCGTGTGTGTGTGTGTGTGTGTGTGTGTGTGCATTCATGTGCAGTACCTATAGAGATGAGGATGCTCATCTCGTGGAACTGGACTTGCAGAAGTCTGTGCTGAGCTATCTCTCCAGCCCACCTCAATCCATTTCTGATGTAGGAGGAATGGCGATGGCCACCTCTACATAAATGTCGGGGCCATGCAGCTGCAAAGGCATCTCCTGCAGGAGGACCTAATTGAAGACTGCCTGAGAGACCAAGGACTGCAGGCGCAGACAATGCCAGCCAATCAGAAATTGCTGTTTAGAAGAGATGTCTTCTGGGACCAATCGGGTGGAGGATATTAAAGGAGTTTGCAGCAGCGCTCAGAGGAGCTTCCTGCTGGTGTTGCTGGCCTGCTCCCTGAGTCTGTTTGGGCTGATTCCACAGCACCTCACCTCCAACCCCCTATGGCAGCAGGGTCGGGGAGTAGCGCAGGGCACGGTCTCCTGCACATTTATAAAGGACGGGCTCTATTCCATTCCTTATGTGTGGACCTCAGTTTACCCACATGCGGCAGTGTTTCCCCTTCAATTTCTTGGCACCACGGTTAGCGGTCACTCATGCATGAAGGTTTAGTTTTCTTGTGCTCTTAACTTGCTAAAATTTATTTGTTGGACTTCTTGGAGCAGCGGAACAAGGCATGCTTTTTAAATGTCCGTATTGGCTCAACGAATGCTTTTCTTCTTCAGCAGATTTTTAATTTCACATATGTTTAAAAGATACATTAAGATGAAAACTACTACCGAGAAGCTAATTCAGATACAGGTGTACTGCCGTTAGCCGGGGCCGAGGAGGATACGGGTTTCTGCAGACGGCGGGCAATTGTTTGTCTTGCTGTTTCAGTTGTCCAACCTTCCTCCTAAATACCAAGGGAACAGAAGTGAATTAAAAGACTGAGTTTACATTATGTTCCAGGTTAATCTCATCCAGGCCTCCTGTAACCCAGTGAACACGGTTTCCCAAGAACACTGGGCTTTGTTTGTGTGGTGTAAAAGTCTGTATTTGGCCCAGAGTGATGGCTCAGTGAACACAGGCACTTACGGCCATGCCTGGGGACCTAAGTCCAGCCTCTTATCCTACATGGTAGAAGGGAAGAACCAAACCCTGCAAGTTGTCCTCTGAGATGTGCGAACACACACACACACACACACTAAATAAACATAACTAATTATTTAAAAGTCTATCCTTTTTGAAAATTTCCCAATTAATAGTGTTTGTAAAAGATCTCATATCCTTATGGCCACTCCCCATTCATGTCACTAACCCCACATGGGTTAGAAACAGAGTTGGCTGCTCAGAGCCGTGAAAAAATATTCATGCTTTTACCAGAATAGGAAATATTCTCCTTTTATACAAATGAGGTCAGAAACAGACATCCAACCATGGTGGTGGCAGGTGGTGGCAGCCTGTCTTCCAGGGTGGGGACCCCGCTGTGTCTCCTTTACAGCTCACCATTGTCTCCCAGCAGGCAGGGAAGAGAGATGGAGACCAGTTCCCTGCCCTGGGGATGACGCCACGCTTACAGTCCATCAGTTGGAATCCGGGTGCCTGACTTCAGAGCAATGCAGTCATAGTTATCAGCCATTAGAAGACACTTTAAGCAACTGCATACTGCCCTAATCTATCTGCTCATTCGAACTATCAACACTTCTTCCAGCTCATCTTCCCAAAGCTTGCTAACATCTAACTGCAGTGTCCACTGGGGAGAGGGAGTCTTGTCTCCCCCAGCTGTGAACTCAGGGTCTTTTTTTCCCAGAACCCTCACTGCCAAATCTCCTGCAACACAAGACAGCCTTGTTCTTGAACCTCTGAGAAGCAATTGGATGTTTGAGCACATACACACACACACACACACACACACAAACATATGAACACACACACATGAATGCATACATGCACATACACATGCGTGCACACACACATGTACAAGTCATATGCACATACACTCACACATGTACACACATGCACATTGACACATGCACACACAAGCATGCACACACACACACACACACACACACACACACACACACACATGTTTTATATGGGAGAAGATGGTGCCTTCTCCCAACTCACGGCCCTGAGGAACTTGGAACAACCTGGCACCAGCTTGAAGGTTCAAGCAGCCTCTGCAGTCCTGAAAGTCTTCTCAGGAGCTGTGAGCAGAAGACCAAAGACTTCTCTGGAGCACTGCCCATCATTTTCCCCCAGGAAGGGACAGTGTATATGGCTCAGGTCATGCAGGATAATGAAGGAATCTAAGCACCTAGGGACCTGCAGGTCCAAAGTCCAGAAGGCCTGAGAAGTACAAGAATTTCCTACAATGCATTTGGCAGCAGAATCCCATCTTCCTGAGCTTGTCTTACAGTAAATCTTTTCTGAGGTGGGCTGAGACCACTTAAAATCCTCAATCAACGTAGAGTGGCTACACACCTATTTCAGTGAAAACAAATTACACAAAATTAAATCCCAGACCTAAAGTGTTTGATTTCAAGGCATCACCTCAGATCATAGGATTTTACTGCTGTGAACAGAC
The DNA here is from genome assembly GCF_963924665.1 of Micromys minutus. Lineage (NCBI taxonomy): Eukaryota > Metazoa > Chordata > Mammalia > Rodentia > Muridae > Micromys > Micromys minutus. Next base: position 47,709,333 of record NC_137959.1, read on the forward strand.
ACCATGACCAAGGCAACTCTTATAAATAAGGACAACATTTAATCAGGGGCTGGTTTACAGATTCAGAGGTTCAGTCCATTATCACCAAGGCAGGAGCATGGCGGCATCCAGGCAGGCATGGTGCAGGAGGAGCTGAAAGTTCTACATCTTCATCTGAAGGTTGATAGGAGACTAACTTCCAAGTAGCTAGGATGAGGATCTTAGAGCCCACACCCACAGTGACACACCTACTCCAACATGGCCACACCTACTCCAACCAGGGCACACCCACTCCAGCAAGGCTACACCACCACACCAAGTTAAGAAAATCCAAAAGAGTGAATGATTTAAGGGTTTTAGCCAAGAACTGTGAATAAGCTTCATTTCCTAATTCTAGAGATTATACCTACTCCAAGTCTGTGCTTGAGGACGTCCTCACAGAGCCCTTAAAGGAAGTCACAGGGAAGAAGCCACACTAGCAGCTGTAGAAGGGGAGCAATGACCAGAGCAGCCTCTGCCTGTATGATCTGCTGTCAGCGTTCCCTGCCCCAATCGTTTATCTTTGCCTCTCAGAGTAAGCTGACTGGGCACTTCTAGATGATACGCGTGTGTTTTAAAAGGAAGTCTATCTCCTGAAACCCTGGATGTCTTGTCTCTAGGGACCAGTGCAGTGACCAGTTTCAATAAATTCAGCTTTTGCCAAGGATCCAGGGCAGCTAGCTCCCTACTACTGTAGCAAGCTCCTGAGGTGAATCTGCTTTTAAGAAAGAAAGACAGACAGAAAGAAAGAAAGAAAGAAAAAAAGAAAGGAAGGAAGGAAGGAATGAAGGAAGGAAGGAAAGAAGGAAAAAAGGAAGGAAGAAAGAGGTTTCTTGAGACTCAGTTTGGGGGTGTTGAGTTCAGCCTGGGCTGCTTGAGTAACCTTGCGTCTAAGTTTGCCTTTACACAGTGGTGATCCTCAGAAGCAGAGAAGGCTACTTACCTCATGAGAACCAGGAAGTAGACAGAAGGGAGAAGACCAGGGTCAAAGCCCAAATGACCCAACTCCTAAAGGTTGAGCCACCTCCCAGTAGCATCAAAGACCCAGGGGTGTGAGGGAAGGAGCATATTAATACAGGGACTTTCAGGGAACTCTTGTCCAAAGCATAGTATGAGCTTGCTCTCAGCTTCTGGTAGGTGGGCCCAGCAGTGGCAGGTAGACTTGGGGGCTGGCAGTTCCTTCATTGCCGTCCAAGTAAGATGGCACACACAAGGGCCCCTTCAAGCACTCCCTGGGCTAAAGATGACTTTGAGCTTTGCATGCTCAGCCAGGGCTCCACAAGGTCCAGAGAACAGTGTGGTTGCTGTCAAAGACCACACCATCCCATTTTCAAACCTTGGTGAATTCTGTGTGCCAGTCCTAGAAGCACAGCTGCTTTTTGTGGTTTTTGACACGTTCCAGGGCTTAGGGCATATTTTTCCCAAACTTGACAGAAGATAATCAGCCAAAGCAAAGCTGCACCTATTCATACCTATTAAGCCACCAGAGGATAACAGCTATGAGACTAAATCAGACAAGCAATCCTGCCACCTGAATTCACTGGTCCCAGGTTTCAGTGACTGTTCCTAAGAGCCATCTCAACTAATCAACACTGGCTGTTCAAGTCAGCACGAAGTTTGCTAATGTTTGGTAGTAGTTGTCTGAGTTTATTATTTAGAGCAGGGATTTCAAAACCCAGGGTGCTGGGAAGATGGCTCAGTGAAAAAGCCAAGCGTGTCCCTGTAATCTCAGTGCTGAAGCCACATGGTGATTGGCAGATCCCCGGACACTCACTGTCTAGCCTTGCCTGAGAACCCCAGTTCTTATGAGAGACCGTGTCTCAAAAACAACTATGTAGACAGCTCCTGAGGAATGGCATCCTATGTTGACATCTGACTTCCACTTGTACATGCATACATAAACACACACACACACACACACACACACACACACACACATGCCCTTGTGTGCACATAACCTTATGCACAGGCATAAATGCATGTGGCACACACACACATTCACACACACACACACACACACACACACTCACACACACATACACTCATGTGCAAATGCCAACAACAAAAGGAAGTCCTCATGGCCTGTTAGATAGCCTGGCTGTTTGGAAAAGGTGTGTGTTCTTTACCACACATTTACGGGGCCTGCACCGAGCACCCAGCACTACATATTCAGAATTTACCCTTTCTTGCCCCTTGGGATGGATGGATTTAAGTACACAGGGGAAAGAAAATCAAAGGACAGAAATCCTTTCCAATGAATGTTACAGCATCATGGAGTGTATTTTAATTTTCTATCAAGAGTCCAACTTTGTAAAATATATTTCCTTTTTTAGAATTAATTTTTAGCTGGATCAAGCCTGCAGAATAAAGCTGTCATGATTAACTGTGAGAGGCCACTGATGAGGTTTAATGGAGCCCTCATTAAGTGAACCACTAGGCAAGCCCAGAACCCACAACAGTTTTTTTTTTTCCTTTTTCTAATTAAAGGGTTGGCCTCACCTCACAGTGGGCTCTTCTCAGATGAGGCCAAGTACCACCTTCATTCACATGGATGTGGGATTGGGGTGTGGTGTCATGGTTCACAATTTTCCATATGCTCAGTGCTGAGTTTCCATGGTTACTGTACCGCATCCCTGCCTTGCTGGGATTTTGCTTTTTCTGGCTGTAGTATGAGTTACTTACTTAGTTCTAAGGCTAGGAAGAGAGCCCAGAAGAGTCTGTGACACCATCCACATCCTAAGAAATATCAACACTTCAGTGTGTGATGCCTTCTGTCTGTCCTTCCATCTCTCCACAGATGCTTTTCCAACTGTAGGATTAAGGGCATGGAAACATATCCAAACCCAGGAAATAAAACTGTTTCTTAAAAATTAGAAAATGAAAATTTAAACACCCCCCCAACCACAATACCTTTCCATCTCACCTCTGCTCCTGGTTGCTTTAAAAATTCAGAATCTGGGCATATAGCACAGGGGAAAGAGATTTTGTCAGAAAAGATAACCAACAGAATTGGCGACCACTCTTGGTGTCAAGCTGCAGGAAGCCAACACTGGATGCCATGTTCTTTATACAAACCATTTCTGATTTGCAGCCCCAGGAAAGCAAAGCCGTCTCCTCTGCAGGCAAATGTGCTGTGTCCAGGACAGACCTGTTGCTCTACACTGGAAAGAAAAGGGGAATGGCTTCAGGCTAGAGAAGCCCCGGCACTCCATCCCTTGGTTACAGCACACAGTCTAAGTGGTTTGGGAAACAATGACTTAGAGCGTCCTCAGTTTCAGCTCTACTTTAGGAACAACACAGCACACATTTTATAATCAAAGAGAAGGGGGTGAAGGGAGATTGTCAAGATAAGAGAGGACAAAGGGTTGGTGACCATTCTTCTGCAAATAGAACTTCACATGATTCAACTGAGTATCACAAAATGCTAAAATACCAAAAGGTCCGTGAGCGGAAGACGGTGTGAGTCCACAATGCGTTGTCTGTTGGTCTTGTGGACATTGAAAAGTTTGCACGACAGATCTCAGAGGGTCCAGAACCCTCTCTGTTCCTTAGCTCCTCATGTGAAAGTGCCTAGCTCATGGTCGGGCTGCTCTCTCAGGAAGATGTGTGCTATTTAAAAACTCAGATGGTTAACGCTTACACGTTTTGTCCAAGACCTGTCAACATGTGTTTTCTTTTAGCTTCTGCTGTTGTTCCAAGCAGACAGCAGCCTCCCTAAACCTCCAGCTTATTGCTTCAAATGCAGCCACCACTTTGAAGCATTCCTCTTCTCTGTGCCCACATGGTTCTCAGGGAAGGTCAAATGTGTTTCTCAGTGATTGCAAGAGAGCCGTTCTTACTCAGTTCTCAAGCTAATGCCACATGCATGGTGATTGTCTGGGAAGCATGCTTCCTGCAGGCATGCCAGTGTGCCCTGTGTCACTGCAGATCAGGACAGGCACAGGCTGGGAACATCCACCCAGGGTGCTCTGGACAGGGCATTGCCCAAGGTCTCCAGGTTCATTCAGCTGTGGAAATTGGATAACAATGTCTGGCCTACTTATGCGGTCATTGTAATGGCACTAGCTGGAGGAATTTGCCTAATGAATTTTTCCTTTGGAAATGATCTACAGACTTCAAAGCACCATGTGAAAATGAGCTTAGTAAAGAAAACTCGCAAAGAGAAAATGTCTGCTAAAGAAAAGGAGTCTCTGAATTGAAGTTCATGACTTATGTTGAAGCAAAATCTCCCTCCCACCTCATCAGGCAGTATTGACCAACATCTGTATCTGGCATACTGTGGTGGAGGTGGTGATGGTGGTAGTGGTGGTAGTGGTGGGGGTGGGGTGGAGTGGTGGTAGTGGTAATGGTGGTGGAGGTTGGGGTAGTGGTGATGGTGGTGGGGGGTGGGGGGTTGTGGTAGTGGTGGTGGTGGTAATGGTGGTGGGGGTTGGGGTAGTGGTGATGGTGGTGGGGGTGGGGGTGGGAGTGATGGTGGTGGTGATGGTGGTGGTGTGTGTGCGTGTGCCAGAAATATGTAGAGACCAGGCTCAAAGATGGAGAAGTGTTGTGTGCTGTGACTGGAATAAAGAAACAGGCGGCATCCTCTCCGGTGCTTTCCAAGCCCTGAGGATTTCTGTTCTTGGCACACACAGCTTCTTTCTCTACCCTGGTCTCTGTTTTCTACACCGGATGCCAACAATCACAGCACAGCTTCTCTCCACCGAATCCAAGGCTGGACCCCAGAAGCCCCATCATCATTCACTGCAGAATCCCCACCCGCTTATGCTTATGCAATGAACACATTGTCTCTACTGGTAGGTTGGTGAGAAGGAGGCCGACATGAAAGCCAGTGACTCAGTTTTCCTGCACTGAGAGACCTACAGAGGGGTGTCTGGGGTCAGGGTCAGAGCCAGCCACCTGCTTACAGGCTGTTGTGCGTATAAGGAAGGAAAGAGAGCACGGGAAGGGGTTGAGACGTTTCCTTTTCTGACCTGAGGTTAGCTGTTGCTAGGGGTAACCAGTAAGTTAAGAATATCAGGAGATTAAAAACATTTCCGGTGGCTACTGTTAGGAAGGTGGATGAGGAGGAGGAGAAGAATATACAGAAACTTGAGTTCAGGAACCGTAACTTCTTAGGGAATTATTGTTAACTAGAAGGAAGAAGAAAGAACAAAGAACAAACTGGCATGGCCATGGTGAGCAAGGAGCTGCTTTTATTTGGAAAGTTCTGGAAACTTTAGGAAGTAGGGCTTCGATGGAGAGAGTACTCCCTAGGGGTGAACCTGTCAAGGGTCCACCTGGTTTCCGGTCCCTTCCTCTCACTGTTTCCCATCTGCGATGATGTAAGCCATCTCTGTCATATGTCCCCCTATGTTCCCATCCCTGAACCACAGCCTGGGCCCCGCAACAGTGAAGGGAAAGGGCTGTGGACTGAAACGTCTCAAATGCTGAACCAAGCAACCATTTCTTCCTCTGAGCTGACTGTAGTCATGTCGACAGAAACAGAAAAGGGTCCTGTGAATACAAGTCCCTGCCCCTTTGTCCCTCACCCCAGTGTCCCTGGGTAGGCCACCCTCTACTTCTGAAAGAATCCCTGCTAGTTGAATCTTCTGTTTTCTTTCGATCCATCAGCTCTTCGGTGTCCGGATCTCTGTTTCCGTGCGATGGATATTGTGTTCTCCTGTGTTTGCAGAGTGCTGCCCACATTCTTCTCCTGGTCTCGTGGTCTCTTTGTTTTCAGTGCTGAGGATTGAACCATGGGTCCTGGATGTGCTGGGGAAGGACTCTTCCACCGAACTAAGTCCCCGGTCTTTTTGTGAGACCCTCCTGAGTCCTCTTTAAGGAGCAGAGGCCAAGAGACAAATCTCATCTTACAAGGCAAGATGCAAAGTGCCACACGAATGGCCTCCACGGACGCTCTGAGTTCAAGGTCAGAGGCGGCTGTCATTATGGAAGCCTTGCTGAAGGAGGCAGGCACAGGACTCAGGATGAGCAGAGACAGGAAAAGTCTTCATTCCAGGCAGAGATTTTGACGATGAGCCTGCCTGATCCTTCTGAAGACAGAGAAAGGCTTTGAGAGTAAACAGAAGATTCCATAGCTAAAGCGGATTAGGTTTCCATATGGATTTCCGGAGCATTCACAGTGTTAGTTTCCCTCCCTGCCCTATCCTTCCATTATGTTCTCTATGACACCTTCAGCCCTGCCCCCTACACACACACACACACACACACACACACACACACACACACACCGTGCTCTACCATTCTTTCTTCCTTGAGGTCTTTCTTTCATTAACCGCCAACACTCCCTTTTTAGTTTGTTGTTCTCTAAATATAGGAACCCAAAGTTGAATGCATTCCAAGTTAAACATACACATCTATATATTTTTTTAAAAAAATTGAAACATGTCTTTATTTCCCATAAGTACACAAATTTTGCTCAGTAAACATAAATTCCCCCTGTGTTTAAAGAATAGGTCTCACTAACCAATGATCTCTTTTCTTTGACAACAGAAATCTCAGTGAAACAGACCATTGAGCATCTGAAGCGTCTGGAGTAACCCGAAGCTCTATCCTGAGTGGGTGCTGTCAGGATAGCAGAGTTGCAGAGGTCTGAAGTGGGAACACAGTGCTCCTCTGCTGGGCGGGCTAGCTAAAAAACTCATTTGCAATAGGAGCAGGCAATGTCCTCCCCAGATATCAAGATCAAGGAAGCTCCAAGACAATCCAGGGGGCAGTGGGGGAAATGAAAGGCGTACATTTTGACAGCGGGACGGGCAGGTAAAAGAGAGCAAATAGTGTTTGTCTTCTCTGGTCTTCGCCCCATTTACCTTCAATTCTTTCATTTCCCTATCACCTCAGTTCAGTTCCCAGCTGTATAAAACCCCCGCTGTGTATATGCAGCACATTTTCATTATATAGTCAGGTGACCAACATCGCCACTGCTTCCACTTCCTGGCTCCCGGGAGCTGAGCAATGAACAGGGATGAGTGAGTATCTCTCAAGGAGGGCAGACGGACTCATTTACCTTTTAAACACTGTGATCGCCTTTTATTCTGGAGCGGAAATCCTTCCCCCACTTTTAAGAGATACTTTGTGTGCAGTGGCGTTCAGGTAGGGTACAAGTGGCAACTTTGTAAACATTTGCGTGTGTGCTCCGACCACTCCAACTAAGACATAAGCAGGAAGTTCCCTAGTCCTTATCAATTATGACGTAACGACACTGTAGTCCTGGAATCTGGGAGCATTTCCAAATTGATTTCTATGTCTTTTCAGGTGTCTCCAAAGCTTTCCCTTACTTTCTGGCTAATATTTATTTTAATCCCCCAAGGGTGTGGGTGGTATCTTCCACTGTCCCCGCTGGGTGTTGGAAGTGTTTATTTAAGCCACTTGTCCAGTTTTCACTGGATGATTTGACTTCTGATATTGAATCATAACAATTGTTTATCTGCTCTGGATTCTACATTAAATTCTTCAGTCCTAGAGTTTCATCCCTGGAGAGTGGAGTCAAAAGGATTTCAGACCTGTTGTATCAGATGATGGCCCCCACCCGGACTCCTCGGACGCTGCTCTAGTGCGAAGCTGAGCACACATTGCGGTCCTCACACCACTTGGCGCTCCAGGCCACCTCTAAGAACTCTGGCGTAGTTCATTCCATCTGCCCCTGGTGGATATGACTGCCCCAACATGTTCTCACTCAGTTCCTCTTGGTGTGTTGTTGCCAGGCCTTACACACACACACACACACACACACACACACACACACACCCCAACTCTGTGGCAGGCTTCATGTATCCTGCCAGTTCACCGTTTGAACTCAATTAAGTCTCCATCAAAGAACACACCAAAACGCTCTGATCCAATTGGTAAAATATAATTTGCCCACCTAGATAAATCAAATGCTTTTGTACAATTCCATAGCTTGTAAAACATTTATAATAACCTTATTTATGAAGAGATGCACCGATAGAAACATAAACGTCCGCCTCCATCTCCTCCAACAATCTCCTTCCCTCCTGCCTCTACTTTCGCTCCTCCACCTTTCTCCCCCTATCTCTCTTCTGTCCAGTCATGTATCACCTTAACATAAACCTATGAAGGCCAGTCTGGGCAATACAGCAAACATTACATTTGCTGTGTCAAGCACTTATACCTAACACCAGAAGTTCTCTACTTTCCCTTCATCTCCCCTTCTTATTCCTGTGTAACGTAGCTCCCGCTTTTTAATTTGCATTTCTCCATTCCCAGTATAATGATGTGAGCTGCTTCCAGACACAACACAAGCTCCTCACAGTGTGATTAGCTTCATCTTACACTTTTGGTTATCTCTCTAAGTTACAAGGGGAAAAATGCATTCTCTTGCATTGACTGACTTAAATGACTTTGTGTGTGTGTGTGTGTGTGTGTGTGTGTGTTTATGTGGTTGGTTTCTGGTTTCTCTCTGCTGATCCCAGCAGCTGGTGACAATGTTCTTTAGTCTGAAGGATATCATCCAGCTTTCTTAGAATAACCAAATCTCTCAACTTCATTGATCTAAAACATCTTTTTAAACACGTCCTTTGGGACAGGAGAGAGGGTTCAGTGGGTAAAGGTTTGTGCTGCCAATCCTGATGAGCTGAGTTGAAATCTCTAAAACCCATGGGCTGGAAGGATAGGAACAGCTCCCCACAAACTCCTCTCTCTCTCCCCAACATGTGCATGCCACAGAATGAACTCAAATCTCCAGCCCCTCTCTCAGTGGGGCCATGAGAACTGTTGCCTCCTGTCCTCAAGGGTCACAGTCCTGGACTGCTGATGGCCACTGCCTGAGAGAGGCATAAAAGGAATAAACAAGAAAACAGGCTTTGACAATGGGAATCACCAGCCAAAGAAACACCTACATTGTTTCTCTTGAGCATTTGTCACAGTGATGATGCGTGACCAATGTGATCAATGAGGAACAGAAGGGAGAAAAGGGGTCATATATGAAAACTGCTGTGTGTGAGAACAAACAGAACAATGGCAGGTGTCTTTTCTTAGGTGCTCATCACCCTGTCTTTTGAGGCAGGGTCTATCACTGGGCTGGAACTCATGTCAGGTAAATTGGCTGACCAGCGAGGGCTGTGAATCTGCCCCTCTCCACTTCCGAAGCATTGGGTTATAAGAGTGTACCACCCATCTAGAAGAAAATGTCTAATGATGACCTTTAAAAGCCAAGGTGCTCCTTGTTCTGGGTGTTTATTAGAGAGTGTAACAAGCTAATACAAAATTCAGTGACTTACGACAACCTCTCATGACTCAGGCAGAGCTCAGAAGAGAGATCTATGTGGCCCATGGGACATGTGCAGATACATGTCCCATGGATGCAGGGTCTGGGGGATTGGGAATAAACCACAGCCCTATCTTGCTGTCTCACTGAATGGTCAGGAGGCTGAACTCAAATAAATAACCACCTGACATATACATGTGTCCTTCCCACTACAGTTCAGGGTTTCCTGACTGGACAAATGTTCCAAGGGTCAAGGTCAGCAGCTGCAGTTTTTAATGCCCCACCCTTAGAAGTCACCCAGTGTCTTCTAATAAAGTCTGTCGGTTTGAGACAGTCTCAGCTAACGCAAGCACAGGAGACCCAGCTCTGCCTCTTATAAAAAGGAGTCTGAGAGTTTGCAGATCCCTACCTGCTACATCATGCATTTGTGGACGTGAGGACATGCTCATACCTGAACATGCAGTGTCACTGCATCAGAGCATCCAGGACACTGGGGGAGTTGTGGGTTTGGGAGAAGGAAGACACATCTCCACCCCCATAGTCCCAAGGTATTATAGAGAACCATGTAACCCAAGCCCCACAGGAGGAGGAGGCATCTTGGGGCAGCAGCAGCAGCAGCAATGAACAGAGGAGAAGGTAGCACTGAGGCCAGAGGACTCTGATGGTGTCCTCCAGGAAGAGACAACCCCAGGGACAAAGAGAACTGGAAACAGGGCAGGTGAGCATCTCACAGGACAGCGTGCAATGAGAATGAGACAGTGAGGGGACCCAGGTTCTCAGAGAGCTGAGCGCTGCCCCAGAAAGCAAACAGGCAAGGTGGAGGGTTACCGCTTTCCCCTAGAAAATAAGATGTGTTTGTCCCTGGGAGAAGGAAAGAAGGCAAGAAATGGATGACCCACGGGGAGACTTTGAAACACAGAGAGTGATGTGGAGGAATCTCTGAGGAAGGCAGGAGGTGAGATTATTCACTAAAATTAAAAAAAAAAAAAATAGCAGTGAATCTGTTGCACACTTTCTATGAATATACGATTTCTAAGAACGTCTGTTCAGAGGCAGATGATGGGTTTTCTAAGTATTTAGATCAATTTGGCTTTACTTTAATGCTGTTTCTTACTGATGCCATCTACCATAGCTGAGAAGAATTTTAAAATGTAAGCAATCAAAGCCACCTCTCTCTTCCACATCCCCACAGACAGCTGTCCGAGGCCGTTCTTCTTCGAGTGTTAGTCTCACAGTTCTCCACAGTCTTCAAATTCATCATTAAAGATCAGATGTCATCCTGGGAGGGGAGTGGCTCAGCCATCCAGGGGCCAACCATGGTCCTGACAACCTGAGTTCCATCCCTGGAGTTCAGTGTAGACATCCATAATAAAGATAATGATAATAACAACGGTCATACTACGTACTAAAGGGTTTTTTTTTTAAATCACGCACGCACACTACTGAGGTACGAAAGCTTACTTTGTGTGTTTTTATATGTGTATATATGTTTTCCTATGCGCCTGTATATCTGTACCGTGGAGGTGAGAGGTCAGTGTCGAGTGTTTTCATCAACCCTCTCCAGGAACCTGAGTTACCAAAGCTGGCTGACCAGCAATTCCCAGGGACCCCACTGTTTTTGTCCTTGAAGTGCTTGCTACAACATTTGTATTTTGTTTTTGTTGTTGTTGTTTTTATGAGGGTCCTGAGGATCTGACTACAAGTCTGGGTATCTGAGCACTTTACCACTAAACCGTCCTTCCTGCTCCCACTCCCCTATTCAGGCACCTTTAGAATGTCATGGTTCTTGACTCTATGTGTATATAACGACATAAATACACCTTTGTGTGTGGGCATGGTGGTGGGAATGAAAATGGCCCCTACAGGCTCAGAGAGAGTGGCACTGTTAAGAGGTGTGGCCTTGTTGGAGGAAGTGTGTCATTGGGGGTTGAGCTTTGAGGTTTTAAATGTTCAAACTGGTCCACTTTCTCTCTCTCCCTCTTCAGCACCATGTCTGCCTGTGTGCCACCGTCCTCCCAATCATGCCAATAACGGGCTAAACCTCTAAAACTGTAAGCCAGACACAGATCATGTTTTCCTTGATGAGAATGACGGTGGTCATGCTGTCTCTTCACAGCCATGAAAGCCGTAACTGGGACAATAGGTGTGATGGATGACAGGACGGATGGGGTAGGACACGGATACTAGAGTCTTACACACGTGACTGTTACCCTCTCTAGGAGTGACACAGAGTCAGGTTCTACACACACAAATGTAGTCACGCACTCTGACTCTACAAGCACACAGACAGACAGACAGACACACACACACACACACACACACACACACACACACACGTGTGCAGAAATGTAGCACCTCATCCACCATCAGTTCTTTGGAGCCCTAGTGAACATTTCCATTTCTGCCTCCTGACCACGAAGTCCCTGATGGGTGGGGTATTGTTTAAGTTAAAAGGCTGTGCTTCGAAGTATTAGACCTCTCCTTTACCCTCAGACGCTTTCTGCTCCAGGTAAAGGCTGGGATTGGGAGAGGTTTCAAGTCGCTATTTAGAGTGAGGTTCACTGTAATTTCAATAGTTCGGGCAGAAAATGGCTCAGCCAACAAGACAGTGGAAGACAAGATCTATCTGTGTTCTTGATATTTGGCTATAGGCGCTTTAATAGGGAGAAATGCCTGGGGGACAAAAGTGGCTAGGATAGGGGCTTGGGTCGACAAGCGCTGTTGCTTAGAAATGGCACACACACACACACACACACACACACACACACACACACACACACACACACACACACACAGACACTTAGCTCAGGCCTGCTGACTGTGCTGGGGAAGGGAAGAGGGAACCAGGCAGCCTCAGGGTGGCCTGGCCAGGGTCTGGCGCCACCAAACCTGCACTTTCCGGTTTCAGAAGCCAGGTAGGGGGCGCGGGCAGCCAGCAGCTCCAGCCAAGTGGGTGAGAGCTCTCCGCCCCCATCAACTCCCGCTACCTGAGCCGGCAACCACGTCACCGCCACATCATCTGGCCTCTTGTATTTGCTCGGAACCAGGAAAAGGGAGCAGCGGCGGGAGGCGCGGAGCGCGGGCCCCGGGAAGATGCTGCAGTCCCTGGCCGGCAGCTCGTGCGTGCGCCTGGTGGAGCGGCACCGCTCGGCCTGGTGCTTCGGCTTCCTGGTGCTGGGCTACCTGCTCTACCTGGTGTTCGGCGCCGTGGTCTTCTCGTCCGTGGAGCTGCCCTATGAAGACCTGCTGCGCCAGGAGCTGCGCAAGCTGAAGCGGCGCTTCCTGGAGGAGCACCAGTGCCTGTCGGAGCCGCAGCTGGAGCAGTTCCTGGGCCGCGTGCTGGAGGCCAGCAATTATGGAGTGTCTGTGCTCAGCAACGCCTCGGGGAATTGGAATTGGGACTTCACCTCGGCGCTCTTCTTTGCCAGCACGGTGCTCTCCACCACAGGTAGGGCCGCTGCTGCCACCTCACCCCGAACCCCAGCGTCCCCAGTCCTCCCCTGGGCGCATCCTGCGGCGGCAGCCAGCGAGGTGACCTCGGAGCACGATGTGGGTGTTGCAGCTGTTACTCTTTGGGAGCAGTCTCTAACACCCTGGACCTCGAGGCTGCAGGGGTCTCATTCGCTGCTCTGTACTTGTGAGGACCCTGAGCTGAGGGGAGGGTAGGTCCCCGACATTCTGTCCTGGCCACTGAGCAGCAAGGCCAGAGGATGACAGAGAGTATCCAGTGCTTAAGGAGTGTTCACCCCCTCCTGGCCCCATCCTAGAGACCCCAGGAGGAGGAACCTAGCAGTGACCCTTGGATGGGTCACCTTCATGACTGTGACTCCCTTCCCTACTGTAGACCTATCTCAGCTTCTTTGGATCCGTTTTGGGACAGTGGTGACATCACTCTGCTCTCTGCAGGTGACCTCTAAGCAGGCAGGCCTATGGGGGCTTCAGAGTAGGAGGAAGGGTGGAGAAGGGAACGGAGTTTCACTTGGCCTGGGCCACACATGATGGGACTTTCCTGAATCGGCCATTGTTTCGACTTCAGGTGTGTTGAGCTCCTTTGAGGGTCCACCATCTGCAGGAGGCTTAGAAACCCAGCTGAACATACATGCCCCGGGGCACAGCAGTTAGACTAGAAGAAAGGCCAGGTTTTGTCAGCGATGGCTAGCCATGTGGGCAGGCTGGGAAGGACATAAATGGGTGCATTGACAGCCAGAGGGACTCTCAAAGGGCTTCAGTACCAATTGTCCCTTCTTCTTATGCATGAGATTCAATCTTTGAAGCGGTCCCTTTTGGCAGGCACAAGGTCACACAGTGCCCAGGGACACTCTGGAATTTGGGCCTTGTGAGTTCTTGCCAGGAACAGTGTGTTATGCCCCTGCCCCACCTTCACAAGTGACTCAACTGCACCTGGGTTACTCCAGCCGTTCCTTCACCCTCCTCTCTGCCTCTCAGGCTGGCCCTTCACAGCCTCCTTTGGGTTGTGGCCCCAGTAAATTATTTTATAAATTATCCAGTAGTGAGTCAACACACAACCTCCAGCCAGATCAGGTAAATTTATTGTTCAGAAATCTGGGGTGAGTTCCTGAACTTGTAATAAACACCAGGAGAGTTCTAGGCTGTGTTGTGGTATTTTTAAACTGTGTTAAACGGATGCCCAAACAAGACAAACCTGTTGGCTCACTTTCCAGAGAAAGTCTGTTCCTCCACTGCTGCCCACAGTCCAGGCTTTATCTCAACATCATCCAGACCGGTTAGGTCTTTTTGGATCTCATTTGTGCTGGAGCGTAAATCCCTCCTCCCCCAAGACATGCGTATTTACAGAAAGTCCACAGCTGGCTCTCAGCATTGGCTGAGCAGTTTGAGAATGAAGACTGCCCTTAGGGGCCCGGGAGACAGGGCAGAGATAAGAAGGGCCGAGAGTAGTGCACGCTTTTCCTGGGTGGCGTTTGTAGGCAGTGACGAAGTTCTTGTATAATCACAGTAACCTATTCGTCAATGTGAGTTCAGATCCTACTTCTTCTGGGAAATATTTGTCTGTTTAATGTGAGTGCAAACCCTATAATTAGGAAGCATCACAACTCCTGAAATATTCGGGGTCGCTGGGGGTGGGGGTCCATATTGGCACTGTCGTTCTGAAAATGTCTGTACTGCAGTGTTGGAACAAGGGTTCACTTAAGAAAGAAGAGCAGGGGCACTTAGGGATAAGCCAGACAAAGGAGGAGACTCTCGGAATAAGACCGGCTGATTGGCGAGCCAATGCCATGAACAGATTACTGAGCGTCAAAGTCCCCCACTCTCGGTTTGAGCTGATGCTGCCATAGAACATTTGATAACACCTATGGTTTCCAAAATGGTTCTGTGGCAGAGATGCAGACAGTGCTAAGAAGCTGGTGGGTTTCATTGCTCAGAAACTGTTCTCTGCAAGAGAAGACCTCAGATGGCCCGCGGCCGTCCCTCTCTCTGGCCGGTACTAGTCATGTGCTTTGAACAGTAAACTCTTTTAGTTTGGTTGACAGCTATTGCAGTCCTTCCCTGGCTTGTCTGGAACAGTCATGGCAGATATCACAAAGATACATTTCTGCTGCCCTCGGCACTGGGGAAACTGAGGCAAGTGGATCGCTGTGCTTTGGAGGCTAGTGTGCATTAGGTAGTAAGACCTTGTTTCCCACACTCTACTAGATCCAAATCACAGCACCCCCCCCCCCCGTAAAGACGCCCTTGCTGACTGCTGTTGTTGTAGCATAGGCTAGCAAGGTGTTTTCTTTTGTTTTCTGTGTCTGCTGGCCCTCATGGCACCAGGTTCTGTCCACGGAAGGGAATGGGCAAAATATCCCCGGCCCTTTCGGAAGAGGCGTGAGGATAATGAAATTCCTCACTGGTCTACAGCTATGCTCTGGATGTGCCTATTCTCCGAAGCTAAGCAGGGTGGAGCATGGTTAGTACTTGGATGGGAGAATTTCATGCTATCCTTAGCAAACAGTTGAATCTGCTTTTTATCTTCCTGGGTAGAGGAGACAAGATGGTTGCTTCTCCCCACGAAAGGCTCTTGGCTGAGACAGCAGATAGGAGAGACATCTCCACAGACTTGCTGCTCAGAGAGGTGGCATGATGTCCTCTGGCAATAGTAGGAACACTTCTACCGTCTCTGTATAAAGTGGGCTCTCCTGCCCACTTTCTGTGAGTGTCCCTCCAAGACCTATTCTGGGACAAGAGGGAAGAGAACAGAGGCCCGGTCTTCCCACATCTGCCCTTCCCATGATTGTGGAGGAGCAGCTCTGAATGTCATCGACTTGATTCGAGTGAGACTTCAGGACAGCACCTCAAAATCCAGAGAGAACTGAGGAAAAGGTGCCCCACCGCGCCAGGCTTTTCCGAGGGAAGAGGGCATGCAAGGGAAAGAGACCACAGCACCCGTGCAACTTCCGTGCAAGGAATCACTCTGGGTTCTTGGGGGGTGGGGGATAATTAGGCTAGTATTATCACCAGTGACTGTAAAACTTTTAGCCTCACACTATGGTATTTGTTAGGAAAGCACCAATCACACCCAAGACCTTTGGTTTTGTTTGTTTGTTTGTTTTAGATAGTACCTCCCTAGGCTGCCCAGGCCTTTTCTGTAGTCCAGACAGACATGCTTTGAACTCCAGATGAACTTGTCTCAACCTCTGGTAGCGAGGGTGGAAGGCCTGGCTCACCTGGCTTAGCTGCCATCCGTTCTTAGGAGTAAGAAGAGCTGTGGGTTGACTATAGGTTTTCTATCTCCTCCACTCCTGCAGGTGTGGTCACAGCGTGACACTGGGTGTCCTGTAAAAGCAGTGTTAGAATTCCAGACACCGTACGAGCTGTTTCTACCTTTTGTTTCTTCTCAGTGTGTGGGTCACATGACAAAGTCTGTTCTGCCATCTGCAAACAAGTGCCTTTTCCTGCTTTAAGACTCATTTAAAGCCGGGAAAGCAAGGCTCACACTTGTATTCCCGGTCCTAGAGAAGCTGAGGCAGGAGGATTGCTGAGAGTTCATAGCCAGCACTGGCTACAAAGTTGAACTCTGTCACCAAAAAAAAAAAAAAAAAAAAAAAAAAAAAGAAAAAAAAAAACAAGAGAAAAAGTGTCTGAGCGAGTTGTTTGAGGGAATAGTCAGGGCAGCAACTAGTGGTTTTAGAAAATGCATTGGGAGCTGCCTGCTCCTTTTAAACCTGCTGTCAGTAGGGTAAGAGTGTCATTACCCTCAGCCAGTATTTACGAGATGTCTAGGACAGACAGACGGGAACATTAGCGCCTGGTGTGCAGGCACACCCACAGCCTTGTGAGGCCTGAAGCATGCTCCCTATACTTTCAAACAACTGGGGAAATCAGCAAAAGTGAAATATTCCGGACACAATACAAGTTGGCAGCAATCCACGTCCCTGGAGTGTGAGAAGTCTACTGACCCAGCCACACCTGTTATTTCTGTTTTCCTTAAGGCTGCTCTCTGGAACAGTTGAAAGGTTGTCATGGAAACCACAGGGCCACACACCCTAGAGCACCTGTTCTCTGCTTCTTTACAAAGCAAGTTTCAGATACCGGTTAGGAATGTTCTGGAAGGAGTTCTGGGAGCCGCTATGAGTGCCCTTGGCTTTGGCCCTCTTGCTTTAAGACAGCTGTGGCGGTGTTCCTCACAGTTCCTGGGGCTGCTAAGCTGAATGTCACCTCTGAGATATTGATTCCTAGCAAGCCCTCTGGGAAACCGATGGCTAGAGGTGGATGTCCCAAATTACTCAGGCAGGTCTGTGACGCATTCTCATTCTTTCCGAAGGGCAACATGAGTCACACTGGGGTTATTTATCCAAAGTGAGTTCAGAGCATTGTGCTTGCATGCTGGTCACCCCAGAACTTCAGAAGTGAAGGAATTGGGTGCAGGGATAGCCTTGGCTACTTGGGATCCTGTCTCAAAATCAAACCAAACCAAAACAACAAAGAAAGCAGATCAAATCAAAGTGTAGTAAATTCGTATTCTGTCTAGAAAAGGGATGGAGGTAAACAATCAACAAAGTCTCCGTCAGCCAGGGTTGGGTTGTAACCCTGGAGGCAGAGTGGAAGACCCAGCTTCTCTCTTTTTAAATTATGTGTCTGTAAATGATTGTGTCTATGTGTAATTATGTGCACATGGGTACAGCTGTTGTCAGAGGCCAGAAGAGGAGGTTTGTTTCTCTGGAGCAAGAGCAGAGGTTATAGTTGACCATGAGCCCTCTGCCAGCACAGGAGCTGGGACTGAACTTGGGTTCTCTGTGAGAACAGGATAGGTTCTTAAATCATCTCGTGGGGTCATCTCTCCAGCCCTGGTCTTGGTTTTCATCCACTGAGCTGTGTGGTTTTTGTGAGCCCGTGCAGGCTGAAGAAGGACAGCACAAATGCAGGCAAGCACAGGAGACAGGCAGCGGAAAGACAGACAGACCACGACCTACAAAACTAAAGCAAAGTTCTAAAGACTGCGGGCTATGGAAGGCCTCACTTTCTCACAGCACAGGGATGGGGACTGAAACCCACGGCTCAATCCTCTGCTTAGCTCACAGCCATCAGTGACCCGGCTATAACTCGATGAGGCTCAGTCTCTCGTAGCCTCTGTCTACAGAAGGTTGTTTCAGGACTGACCGAGTCTCCCACAAGCTCTCATGCTTAAACCTTAACCGGATTCCCGGAGCAGGGTCTGGGTTTAGAGATAGGACTAGAAAGATCGGTAAGTGGGAAATGAGGAGCCAGCCGAAAATCAGCCACCTGCCAGCCAGGGAAGCCTGAAACAACACCTTGATGCTGGACTCCCCGCCTCTAGGGCTGGGAGGAAGTTAAAAGTAAGTTTCTGTCTTCGAGCACCGGTCTGTGGTCTTGTGCAGTATTAGCCCTAGCAAAGAAGCTGTCTGGTCTGTGTTTTGATTCTTGTCCTTTAGATAGAGTGTAAGGGGAAAGGTCAGACATAGGACCGAAAGAAACAAACATTTCCAGGGTGTGAGACTCTGGCACTATAGAAGGGAAGCCAAGTGTCTTAGTCAGAGCTTGTACAAAACTTCATGACCAAGAAGCAAGTTGGGGAGGAAAGGGTTTATTCAGCTTACACTTCCATATCGCTGTTCATCACCAAAGGAAGTCAGGACTGGAACCCAAGCAGGTCAGGAAGCAGGAGCAGATGCAGAGGCCATGGAGGGATGTTACTTACTGGCTTGCTCCCCCTGGCTTCCTCAGCCTGCTTTCTTATAGAACCCAGATCTACCAGCCCAGGGATGGCACCACCCACAATGGGCTGGGCCCTCCGCCCTTGATCACTAATTGAGAAAATGCCTGACAGCTGATCTCATGAAAGCATTTTCTCAAAGGAGGCTCCTTTCTCTGTAATAACTCCAGCTTGTATCAAGTTGACACACAAAACCAGCCAGTATACAAAGCAAAGAAAAAAATGTCTAAGTCTTTGCTTTTTTAAGCCTTATGCACGGCACTCAAACAGGACATTACTCCTGCAGAGCCAAATATAGATAGAGATGCCCTTGAGCCAAAACCACACTTCAGCATGCTCCTACTTAAGAACACTGTGTAATGGTACTGTGAGGTGGGGGCGGAGCTCTTACAGTGCCACCCTACGGACCTGAATTCAATCCCCCAGCACTCAAATTAAAAGCCCACACAGCCCACTTGGACTCTTCAGGAGGCAGAGGCAGGGGGATCTCTGGCACTTGCTTGCTAGTCCAGCCCCAGGTGCAGTAAGAGATTCTGTGTCAGGGGTTTCAGGTGAAGACAAAGAGGACATCTTACATCCTCCTCTGGCTTCTGTGTTCACATGGGTGCACACACACACACACACACACACACACACTGTATATGATATATTTTATGAGAGCTTCTAGCCAGCATTGGCCAAGGAGCGAGAACAAAGCCTTAGGCTCAACTGTTATACATGAAATCTTTAGTCTTTTAACCTCAGCCCCAAGCTTGCTGTTTCTGTACCTATTTATAGAACTTGGAACATGCTGTTACGACCAGGTGGCCGTAGATTTCAGGAAACTCTGTCTTTGCTTTAAATAACAGAACTGAGAGTCTCGTTAGGAATAGAATCTTCCCTCATGCCATTAGCCCAGGGAGAAGAGAGGCCCTTAGGACACGGTGGGAAGAGGAGTATCTACAACAGTGAGGGTGTTGGGGGGAGGGTCTGTGACATTATCCAGACAAAAGCAGGTAGAGCTACCCTCTATCTTCTGACCCATTCAAAAAAAAAAAAAAAAGTATTTCAAAAGGTGTCTCCCAGCACAAGACTGGCTTCAGGGACAGACCCATGTTGACACTAGATGCTCCTTTGGTGATCATCTGAACATGACAGCTGTGTTGTTGGCTCTTCCCATCACCATAATAGAATATCCAACAGAGGAAACTTAAGGAAAGAACCATCTATTTCAACTCAGCGTTTGAGGGCACGGTCTTCAGGGAAGGTCTGATGGCAGCTGATCACATGGTGGCTGGGAGAGAGACGGATGCTGGGGTGGGTCTTTTCACTGTTACATGCTCCAGGACCCCAGCTCATGGGATGGCGCCACCTACATTTAGGGCAGGTTTTCTTTGTAATTGTAATTAGCCCATCTAACTCTCTCGAAGGCATGTTCAGAGGCTCATCTTCTAGGACATGTTGGGTCCTGCTGGACTGATATTCAGGGCCAGCCATCTCAACCATGACCGTCAGACCCTCTCTTGCAGTCAGAATAGGGTCACGCAGGCCCTTGCAGTGTGGAGTAGGGCCCACTCTGTCCATGCCCCGGCGGTGAAGTACACCGTGTTTGAGCATTCTGCTCTCCTCTGCCCTAGACTCAGCGAGGCTTTGACTTTCCCTGTTCATTTTAGGGAGACTGCGTCCTTGCAGCTGATGGCCAGCTGCTGGGATGTGACGCTGGGCGGAGGTCTGTAAGGTCAGACGTGGGACACTGGGCTAGCAAGCTTGTCTGCTCTTCTCTAGTTCTGCTGTGTTTACACTCTAGTCTGCAGAATGACGATGGCCGTACTGACGAGGTCACCGGGCTCCTGCTGGACACGGACGAAGCTTTGCAGCTTGATCTGCACTTTGTGTCTGCTGGATCTCAGTTTGTGGTCCCCACGGACCTGTTCTGCTAGGGCTGGAAATTAGAAGCCTGCCCTTCACGGTTCATAGTGTTAGTAACACATCTGGAGTCACCTAGAACACACGTCTCCTATCTGTGACTCAGTTTCCCAATCTGTAGAGGCATGGCCCCAAGGACAACACAAGTGCTCAGGATCACAAGCGGCTTGTGGCACTCAATGAATGAACATGTGGTCTTGTTATTAACTTGTGGCATGCCTCTGATTGAGACAGCCCACAATACCTTTGGCACTGTTGGTAAAGGGGTTAATTAATGTGGGTGCCCCCCCATTGGCTGGGACCCTGGACTGAATTAAAGGTAACGTAAAAAGTGAGCTGAGCACCAGCCTCTATCTCTCTGCCTCCTAATGATGGATGCCTCATGCTCCAGCTTCGAGCCCCTCCTGCTATGACGGACAGACCCTCACACTGAGCCCAAATAGACCTGTCTTTGGTGACCTTTGCCATAGCAACGAGGATTGTGACCAGCACAGCTGGTCAGTTCAGAAGAGAGAAAAGCACACTCAGTCACTCTCTCAGACTTTCTCTGGATGTGGCTAAGTTGGTGGAGTGCTAGCATCCCCAGCACGACATAAACCTACTGTGCTGACATGTGCAATTCCAGCACTCAGGAGGCAGGGGCAAGAGGGCTTCACTGAGTCTCAGGCCAGCCTAGGCTACATAATAAGACAACATCTCAGGGGAGATGTGTGGGTTTGTTCCGTGGAGACAAGGTTGGAGGGCCCAGTTTCCTTCTGTATCCACGCATTCATGGCCTCTACAGTTTCTTCTTGTTCACTTGAAGTCTGTTGAAGTTTCTTCTGGCTCTGGTTAGGTTTGTGGTAAAAGCTGAAGAGGTTATAGGGGAGGTAGAAGAAAGGCCCACCTCCCCAGGAGACAGTGCCTAAGAGTTTTTGACATGGCACACAGGTCTCGGGTCCTCTTAGAAGGAGATTTTGCTAAGGATTTGTCCTTCCAACTTTACCCTGTTTCTCACCCTTTCTCGCAGCTGTTTAGCTCTCCACCTGTAATTGCTGGCGCTTTGGCCATTTTAGGCAGAGCTGAGTGAGGGAACCAGGAGATGGATATGGTGGCACCACCCCTGATTTCTGTGGGTGGGGACCCTGGCAGATTTTGAGGGAATAGGTGACATGTTCCAGGAGGTTTTCTCTAGCAGGTCTAAAAGGGGTGCATGCAGGGGAGGGGTGGGGAATATGTAATGGGGGGAAGGGGGAAGACACTGGGATAAGGCCCCTCCATACAGATATTATATGGTCAAGAAAGAGGGGGCTTGGCCTGTGAGGTCTGGTATACAGCCACAGCCATAGCCATTGAAGTTGGGGTCCTTGTAGGGTGGGTTACATGAGGTACATTCAGGTATGATGAGGGTACAGTAAGAGTCACGCTTGGAAATGTGGGGGACTTTGCCTGCCATGGTCCCCAGTTTCCTGACTAAGGTGGCAGAATGCTTTTGAGAGATGGGTTTGACTTTCGCCATTGAGGGGAGGCAGACAAGAAGAGGAGGAGAGGGACTTGAGTAGTGTGTCTCTCCAGGGTAAGCTGCTGTCATGCTGGACAGCTCCTCAGTGGTTTTAAATGTTTCAGCCTCTGTGCTAATGAAGAGTATATAGAGTTTGCTTCTGTTTCTAATTTAATAGTGTATAAAGCTACGCAAGAGGTTGAAAAAATAGAGCTTTGCATTTTATAGATTCCACAGAGAATACTTGAAATATCTGATAGCTCATATAAAATGTGCACCACAAATTGTCACACATACACAGCTGACAGAATGCTAGCAAATCAGTACAGCCGGCACAATTTTTAGTGGATAATGTGAAGGACACCATGGGGCTGACCTAGGCAGCTTGCTTTTAGGAACCAAATAATGCGAATGTGAAGTTTTTTTGTTTGTCTTTTCAAGAAGGCCGAGCATTTTAGAAGGTACCGTTGTCATAAAAAACACAAAACAAAACAAAACAAAACAAACAAAACAAAAAACAAAAAAACATGTGGTCACAGTCTTGGGCAGGAAAATATCACCAACTTTTAAAAAAACACCTAGTTTGTGTGTGTGTGTGTATGTGTGAGAGAGAAGGAGAGAGAGAGAGAGAGAGAGAGAGAGAGAGAGAGAGAGAGAGAGAGAGAGAGGCAGAGAGAGAGAGAAAGAGAGAGAGAGAGAGAAAGAGAGAGAGAGAAGCAGAGAGAAAGAGACAGAGACACAGAGAGAAGCAGAGAGAGAGAGAGAGAGAGACAGACAGAAACTGAGACACACACAGAGAATATCACTATGTAGACCTAGCTGGTGCAGAACTCAGAATGTAGACCAGGCTGGCCTTGAGCTCACAGAGATCCATCCATCTAAGAGCTACACAGTGAGACTCTCCTGGGGAATTTCCAACCTAGCGGTAAATGGAAGCTTCCACCACACCGCTGTGGCTTCCAGGGCCGCTGTTCAGACCTGACTCAGTTACGGTTCCTGTAAGACCTCTCCACATGTGGGGCAGGCAGTGCTAGGGTATAATCATGCCAGACAAGCTCTGGTCGTTAAGCTGTGTGATACTTCCATCTAGATGTATTTCTAATGTGGCACATTAGCAAATTCTGCCCTATAAATGGACGGTTAATTTGTAGCAAAGTTAGAGGATTCACAAAAAATTATTCCTATGCTTTTGGAGATTATAAAAAAAAAGATTAAATTGTGAGTATCTGTGAGTGCCTGCGGATGCTGTTCTCTCTTCCTTCTTTCTGTTTGTTCTCTCTTCCTTCTTTCTGTCTCTCATTTTGGTGTCTCTGCTCCCTCTCTTGCCCCTTTACCTCCTCTCTTTTGCTTTTCACTTTCTCCTCTTTCCTCCCCCTCCCGTGTCTCTCTCTCCCTCTGTTTCTCTCTATGTCTCTCTCTCCCTCTGTTTCTCTCTGTGTCTCTCTCTCCCTCTGTTTCTCTCTCTCCCTGTTTCTCTTTGTGTCTCTCTCTCCCTCTGTTTCTCTCTGTGTCTCTCTCTCTGTTTCTCTCTGTGTCTCTCTCTCCCTGTTTCTCTCTGTGTCTCTCTCTCCCTCTGTTTTTCTGTGTGTCTCTGTCTCTCCGTCTCTATCTCTCTCTGTTTTTCTCTCTTTCCCCCCCACCCCTACCTTCCTCTCTCCTCTTTTCCTCTTGCAGTACTGTGGCCTGAACCCAGGACCTCACAACACATATTCTAGACAACACTCTACCACTGGATCACATCCTGCCCCATCCGGATGCATGGGCCACTTCCAGTTTGAAGGAATCTTTTCTCCTGAACCACTGCCTTCTGTCCCTTAGGGTATGCTTTCTCTTTTGCTACCCCCTATTCCACTATTCTGGGTGCAGCCTTGGTTTGGAGTTGGAACAGGGGAAGTGAAATGCCTTAAACCAAAATTAAAAAGGTCCAGCATTCTTGTAACCAAAATTCTTCAAGCGCTTGAGTACCGGTTACCAAGGTACTAAATTATTTAAAGAACATGGTTAGGTGGATTAAGTTAATTAAAGACACAGGAGAAGCTGTTCCCAAGCTGCCTGCCTGTGTGTCACTGCCGAGTGGCTCCTGGAGGCTCTGAGCTGAGGGAAGGGCCCCTCCACCCTCCACCCTCCACCCTCCACCCTCCACCCTCCACCCTCCACCCTCCACCCTCCACCCTCCACCCTCCACCCTCCACCCTCCACCCTCCACCCTCCACCCTCCACCTAGGCCCTGATATGTACCACAGAGGGATCCTACACAGATGGGCCTCCTAGTGGGCCTGGGATGGCAGGGTCCCCTGCAGAAGGGAAGGGCATGCTGTGTGGATGAGCCATCTGTCACCCACAGTGTCCTAGCTCACCTCCTGCCGTGTCAAAGCAGTTGAAGCTTAGCAGTCAAAACCACAAAGGCAAAGAGAGACTAAAAAGGAAAAACCAGAAAGATCAGGCCAGAAAGCAAGAGTCCTAGGGAAGGTGACCTTCCTCCTTTCTTTTGACAGCAGAGGGGAGTTGAGGGAGGGTTACCTGAGGATTTCTCCTCTTGTCCCACTGTTTCCTGTGACTGTCTCCTGCTACACGCAGGCTGTCAGCTGCTTTCAGTGATGCTGAGAGATCTGTCCGCAGTCCATTTTGAGTATCACTGGCAAAGACCATGGGAAGGACACAGTGAAATTACATCATCAAGAGCCAGTCTGGTCCATCCCGGTAGAAAGATCGGGCAAGATTTCATAAAGAGTGAGACTAGTTCTAGTTAGCTAAAGCTAACTGCTAGTTTTAGTTTATTATTATTACTTATTTAGTTTAATGTAGTTATTTGAGACGTGGTTTCAAGGTGTCCTAGGCTGACTTTGATCAGGTAATGATGTATTCAGATGTGATGAAGAAGTCTAGAAAGACCAAATGCAGGGACAGTAAGTATGAAGGCATCGAGCTGGGAACTGAGGTAAAGGTAAGGGTTGGGTTCCCTTCAGGGTCATCTCCAGTCTGGTTTCTCCAGAGCTCACTGTTCCACTTGGGCCGCAGGGTCCTATTTTTAGAGTTGGGTATTTCCTGTTGAGTTCATAGTACAGAGACAATCGCATTATCTCAGAGAGTCCCCACAGCGCTCTCTGCTGAGGGGAAGAGATGCAGAGGCAGGACAATGAGGCCCCTGGTAACATGTGTGAGACTCTACAGGACTTGATGTGGGTGGCAGCGACCTGAGCAGCTGTCTTGGGGAGGGACTGGTATTTGGCTCACTGATGCCGGTGAGCTTGGGCTGGCGATGCGGAAGAAAGGCTGTTCTGTCGGGACATCTGCTCAGTGCGCATGTGCAGAGGCAGGCATGGGGCTGCCCATAGAGAATGAGAATGTAACCTTCTGAAGTCCAGAGTCCAGAATCACCCATGCCAACAGCAACAGCAACCAGCTGCAGTGAGGTGCAGGTAAGTAAAGAAGGGCTGGGCTTTGACTCACGGGCAGCGGGAGTCATCGTCTTTATCGGATGTGTGGCCTGGCTTACACGCTATCGAGGACAGGGAACGCTAAATAGATCTGGTCAAGGTATTGTCTCACCCGTCACTGACCATTGTGTTCCGGGTCGAGTCTGTATAGGAGTCTGACAGGCAGCCAGAACTGTGAGATACCCCTTCTGGGGAGACAGATACGTTCTCCATCCAGGTGGCCCCATGCTGCAGCTTTTTCCTCTGGAGATTCCTGGGGAGACTCCAGGGTTTGTTTGTTTGTTTGTTTGTTTGTTTGTTTCATTATTTCAATGGTCTGATAGGCAAAGGGAGGGAGGGCACAATGTCTTTTTAGATATAGTCATTCCTGCAAGGATGGTTACAATGTTATCCTCTGTCCCTGTGAGTTCAAGGTCAGCCTGATTTCTATAGTGAGGTCCAGGACATCTGAAGCTATGTAGAGAGACTGTGTCTCAGAACCACATCCCACAAAAGTTATTCCCTCATCTCCACAAACAGCATGCAATACAACACACACACACACACACATACACACACACATACAACACATACACACACATAGTACACACATTACACACACATTATACACACATACCACACACACATAGTACACACACCACACATATCACACACACACCCATACACACACATAGTACACACATTACACACACATTATACACACATACCACACACACACATAGTACACACACCACACATATCACACACACACCCATACACACATAGTACACATACCACACACACACCACACACACCACACACACATCACACACACACATAGTACACACACCACATACACAGATAGTACACATACCACATACATCACACACACCATATACACACATTGTACACACATCTCTCTCTCTCTCTCTCTCTCTCTCTCTCTCTCTCTCTCACACACACACACACACACACACAGCCTTAGGAAACCACAGGTACGGAGCTTGCTTCTGGCCATCTTTCTGAGTTCATTACTGATAAAACGAAGTACTGACTGCAGCCTCCCTGTTTGCCGACGACAGGTGTACACCTCCTTTGAGGCTGTGCATGATTTAGGGCTACAGAATAGAGTGGCACTTTATTCTGAGTGCTTTCACACACACCCCACCCAAGGCTATTCAAGGCTCATACCTCAGGTGTTCTGTGCAGATCTTAGTAGGAAGTTGAACTCACTATCCCAGATTCTCATGGGCCCTGCTCTGGGCTGATGGGAAATCTCTCAAGGGTGTAGACTAGTGTATGCTCCAGGATGAGTCACAGATGGTATGTCCACACAGTGTGTGTCCAAGTAGGTAGTCATCTGATTGCTACTCTCCTAATCATCCCAGTAAAGCTACGACAGCACAATGAGACCACAACAAAAACCTGTGACAATTCGGCTCTTACGTGATCCCTGATGTTCCCCACCCCCGCCCAAGGTCATGACACTCTATGTGTATCTGGACTGTGTATATGCTTGTTCTTACCGAGTGGGAGTTATATCATCAGGACAACCAGCGTGTGGGTGTGTTTCTTTGGGTGTGTGTTTGTGTATGTTTGTGTGTATGTGTTTGTGTATGTTTGTGTGTGTGTTTATGTGTGTGTTTATATGTTTGTGTATGTGTTTATATGTTTGTGTGTGTATGTATGTGTGTGTTTGGTTGTTTTGTGTGTGTGCATGTACATATATTTACACATGCTAGTGGAGCCAGAGGTCAATGCTGGCTGTCTACCTCAATCACTCCACTCCGTGTTTTTTGAGACAGGGTCTCTCACTGACCTGGAGATCAATATTTTATCTAGACAAGCTTCAGGGGTCCTACTGTCTCTATGTCCCCTGTGGGATTAGAAACATATGCACCACTCCTGTTTGTTACTGTAGCTTTTTGTGGGTGCTGGGGATTGAACTCAGGTCCCATGCTTGGGTGACAAGCACTTTACTATGTCACCCTGAAACTGGGTATTCTAAATACAATTCTTTGTATTGTATAGCTGTTCAAGGTAATTTCCTAGGGTTCTAGATGAGAGAGAGAGAGAGAGAGAGAGACAGAGAGAGACTGGCTTTTCTCTAATGTCTGGTTAGTCTGTTTCTCAGGACACAGGGTGTCACAGGTTCAAGTCCTGACCCAGGTCCATAGAAGTAGTTTAAAATCCAGGTCTCTCTTATCCATGTGCCAAGTCCCCATCAGTCACCTTCATGTTAGTGATCTGCCAGCGTCTTCAAAAGATGGGAGCTTTTAATACCACACAGAATCACACCGGCAAAGTCTCTTTTTCCTTCTTGTTCCTTTCTTTGAAAGGTGTGAACTCTAGAACTGAGTATCATACTGATCTGGCATGCACAATAGGAGTGTACTCCCACGGTTCATGGCCAAGCGGGGCCATGGACGTGTTTGAAGTGCAAAGTAAGGTCCATCAGACTTGTTTGGGCTTTGGGAGGTGTTGGGAGTCCCCAACTTTTTGAGACAAGGTTTGGCCATGTATCCCAAACTGGCCTTGAACTAATAATCATTCCCCTGCCTCAGCTTCCTTAGTGCTAATATTACAAGTGTGAGCTGCCACCTGGCTAACACTTTTGACTCTCTAGAGACCTGCCATGTAGCCTTAAAATATCCCTCTGTTAATGTCAAGGTCAGACATTCTGACCCCCACTGAGATGTGTTTGGCCAGATGACCTCTAAGCAGCTTGAGGACCTGATTCTGAACTCATCGGTGAGCAGTGGGATCACCGGAACACTCACTGACCAATCAGAGGCTGCTGAACACTGCACCCCTAGTCTGCTGTGACGTCAATCTTACAGGTTCCAGTGCAGCATTCTTGAAAAGAAGATGGCCAGGGGTTGCCTCTGTGCTGCCTGAGAAGCATGCTGTATCTTTAGCCTGTCTCTCTTAACCTGTGTCATAAGCCTCTGACAGAGGCTGTGGTGAGCAGATGTCATAAGCAGGTGGTTTCCGAAAGGAGCAGTGTGTGACTCAAAGGGGAGTTACTCACTGGGCAACTCACATTTGCTTAGCTAATAGGGTGAGAACCAAGGCTCCAAGGGTCAGGGCTTGGCTGGGTTCCAGCCATGAGGCTTCTCCTGAGTGACAGGTACCAAGGCCAGCCAGCAGTGAAGACTCAAAGGCAGAAGGAACCGATGGCGCCCTGTGCTCTGAATCAATGCAGTGGTGCAGAAGGTGATCCCATCCTTTGGCTGAGGTGACTGTGGAGAGCTGCGGGCTTCCTGTCTGGTGCAGGAGATCTGGGGGCTCTAGAATCTGCTGAGCTCACCCTTCTCCTTTGCTGGTCTCAAAACGTGGCTGGGAGAGGTGAACAGAGTGCTTGGTGCTCAGGCGCCTACCGTGCCAGCACAAGGGCACGAGTTTGGATCCCCAGCACCCACGTAAAAGTTGGGTATGGTGGCATGGCATACAGACTGGGGGAGAAGGAGATAGGGGGATCCTTGGGGCTTGCTGACAAGCCAGTGAGTGTAGTCAATCTGCGAGCTCCCATTTCAGTAAGAGACTGTCTCAAAACGTAAGCTGGAGGGGACTCACAATCACCCGCATTTCAAGTGGCAGGTAATGTGATTCTCTCTTCCACGTCTTCCTAAGCACCAGGCCGCCACGGGATGGACCCCAGTCCTCTGGAAAAGCAGCCAGTGTGCTTAATGGTGGAGTCGTGTTACCAGTCACATGACCTATCTCTTCATCATTTTACTAAACACATTTTAATTTCTCAATCCACGAACCCTCTACACAGTCCAATGGATGAAGACACAAACTGCCCTCTATATAGATAAAAAGAACTATAGAATCCCTTAAGAATATTATTATCTACCTGCCGCCAATTATGGCCACCAGGGTCTAGGCCTGCTTTCTCCAGCTCCATCTTGACTTACCCCTGGTCTCTGCTCCTCTTCCATTCTCCTACCTGTTCTCTACCTACTTCTCTACTGTCCAATCACGTATTGGCTTAACATCAATCCACAGACATTAGCCAGGAAAATGTCTCCATCTTTAAAAGGGCTTTGGAATCTGCCTTCCTTGCTCTCTGGTCTGCCTACAGCCCTCTGTCTCCGTGGCTCCTTGGTCCTTCCTGAGGCTCAGCCTATCCGTGTAGTTCTCTGTGTTGTTGGCTGAACGTAGGACAGTAGCCCTGAGCCCTGAAAACTTTGGGTTTTGGGGAAGGAGTCCTTCAGGCAACAGCATTTCCTTCTGTGAACCTTAGAAACCTAGTCCTGGGCCAGGAAGATGGCTCAGCCGGGGTCAAGGTACTGTCCTCTGAGCCCCACCCCTGGCAGAAGACAACAGACTCTATAAAGTCATTTTCTAGCCTCTCCTTGTGCACTCTGACATACATGCTCACTCACATACATCATGTGGGTGCACACACACACACACACACACACACACACATGTTTTTTTAAAAACTTACTCCTGAATCAATTGGTTTTAATGGGTGCCTCTTCAGACAGGAATGAAACAAGGCTTTATATGCCTATGTGTATGTATATATGAGAGTCTATGATGTATATGTCTATGATATATATGTATATGTGTACATGATATATTATATGATGTGTGTGTAACATGTACTTTATATTTATCTATGTGCAGTTGGTGTATATGCACACGTGGGTGTGCAGGTGCACATGCCTGGACTTGAGTGCAGAGACAAGGGAGTACATCAGCTTCCTCTTCCACTGCTTCCCACGTAGTCCTCTGAGGCAGGGCCGCTTCCTGAACCTGCAGCTCGTGTCTGCAGCAAACCCAAATAAGCCTTCTGTCTCCACCCCCTTCAGGAATGGGGTTGCAGGCATTTGGAGACTGCCTGGCTTGTTATGTGAGCGCAGTGACCCAAACTCTGGCCCTCATGATTGCAGGGCTAGCAGTCCTAATTACTGAGCTATTGCTCCAGCACCTATATGTACTTCATATGTATGTATATATGCATGTTTATATGTATGCATATATGCATGTTCATATGTATGTATATATGCATGTTTATATGTATGCCATGTTTATATGTGGCCACAACCCTCTCCCTTGAACTCCCACTATCTTCTCTAGAAATTATCTAACAGGAGTATGTGCATACATCTCTGTGTCTTTATCTCTGTCTGTCTGTCTCTGTCTGTCTCTGTCTGTCTCTCTGTGTGTATGTGAGTGTATTTATAGAAGACCATTCTGTCACAGTATGTGTCATGGAGCTTGTCCTCAGGGTGTCTTTATGTTAGGCTACCACATCTAAAAAAACCAAACTAACATTGTGTGTTTGAGAAATGTCCGAGGGATTCAAGAAATCTCACTAGATCTAGGAATACTGGGTTATTACTGTCCTCAAGGGACCAGTTTCCTAAGAGGTGGTTTGTAGTCTTAGTGTTAAGGAGAATGTTCTCTGCTTTAAAAAAAAAATCAAATCATGGCTCTAATTTGTTTAAAATCCCTACTAATCACCTGTAAAGTGTCACATTAATTCAGAGTTTAGAGATAGCCTGAGGAGGAGCCATTTTTAGTCATTTCTAGCATGGAATGTTCTGTCTGTAAGCAGGTGATTTTCTTGTTGGGGTGGAGCAGATATTTTAAAGGGGGATAGAAAAATCTGAGGGCTCAGGCAGAGAACTCTGTTCTGTGCAAGGGAACAGCAGGTCATTGTTGTCCCTGCTGCTTTGGGCCAGTGCAGGCTGCTCACCCCATGGACTGGAAGAAGAAAGGGGGGTTGCCCTCTGCCTGCTCCTTTTCCATCGGAGTTTGCAGCGAGAATGTTCCTGCAGATCCTTATGCTGAAGGTCTGTTCAGGTCTGTGTGCTAAGGAAACAGTGGTTCACTTGTTCATTTATTATTAGCTGGGGGTGAGAAGTTATAAATATAGGTGATTGGCAGAACAGTCACGATAAGAAGGGGACAGGGAGCAGAGGGCAGCATCTACCTTCCCCAGGCTGTGGGGTGACAGGTGGCTCTTGCTGCAGGACTTCCGCATTCTCTGGCATCTGTGCGGACAGACAGATGGTCAGCCCTTTGTGATTCCAGTCTGTGATGGGAGAGCTGAAACCATACCACACAAATGTCTTTTGTGAGACATTAGAAGGCAGTGGGGACTCAAATGCACTTGCCCCGTTGGGCTACCTGCTCTGAATCAGCAAGGCTTGATGGGAGCTGTGCTTTGAATCTAGAAATTCTGAGGGCACAGACAACCTTGGTATCAATCAGGGTTAAGATGCATGTGTTCAGTTTTGGTGACAATTATTATTGTTATTGTTATTATTATTATTATTATTATTATTATTTTGACAATCATTCCTTCTTAAAAAGTGCATTTATTTGTTTGTTTTTGTTTATGAGGGGGCCACATGCATGTGGAGCTCAAAAGACAACATTTGGGGTTGGTTCTTGCCGTCTACAGTGTGAGCCCTGGGAATCGAACAGTAGAAAACCCAACCAGTGACCCAGTGACCCACTATTCTCTTTTAAGGGCGCTGTTTTCCCATGACCTGGAAATGGCTTCCTAGGCCCCACCTCGTCAGCACCCCACCACCTCCCAAAAGTGCCACTCTAGGAAAACAAGCCTTCAACATAAGGATCTGCAGGAACATTCTAGATTCAAACTCTGAGATGGTAAGGGGAGCTGAGAGGGCAAACCCCCTTTCTTCCTGTGTGTGGGGCGAGCAGCCTGCTTTGCCCAGGGATTCTGATGTGATGTACAGGCCCAAAGCAGCAGGGACAACTGGCCACTGGGTCCCGCCTTCCCAGGCTGTGACCCACAGGAACCATCCCGCCTTCTAAGTTGCTTCTGTTACTGTTTGCTGAGGTAGCCAGCAGATAATCACCATAATGAAGTAGAACCTGGGCTCCTGGGGTGGCTGCACCCAGGACGTGTGGCTCAGCAGAACCTCTGGCCTCAGAGGTGCCCTCCAGGGAGCCATCTGCCCAGGGCCATGTTCTATGCGTCTCCTGGGCTACATCAAGAGAAGCTGTGTCAGCCTAACAGATGCCTGGTTGAGTTTTCCAGTTTGCCATGGTCTCTCACTGCGCAGGGTCGGGTTTGTGAACTTGACACAGCTGGTTATCCACGAAGAGGAAATGGTCATCAGCTGAAGATTTGCCTCCATAGGGCTAGCCTGTCAGGAAGTCTGCAGGGTGTTTTCTTGATTAATGATTGGTCTGAGAGGGCGCAGCCCACCGTGGGTGATGCAATCCTCAGGACTATAAGAAAGCAGGCTGACAAGCCCTTTCTTCCGTGGCTAACTTAGAATGAGTTCCCGCTTCAGGTAGTACTGCCTTGGTTCCCATAGGTAATGAACTGCAACCCATCTGCTGAAGCAGCCACGCGTCCCCAAGCACAGAGTGCACATTTTGTCCAGAAGGGTCAATTGTTGAAGGGACAGTGATATGGCTCAGCAGGTAAAGGCACTTGCTGCCAAGTCTGGTGACATGAACTTATTCTCAAGGCCCACATGATGGACAAAGAAACCTGACTCGTGAAAGTTGTCCTCTCACCTACACATGTGCACATACACACACTCACATACCACACACACACACACACATATACACACATACAAACATACTCACACCATACACATACACATACACATATACATGTTAACACACACACACACTCACACTCAAACACCACACACATACTCACACACACATGTAACCACAAACACAGTACACACTCATACATATACACTCATACAAACACACTCACACAACATACACATGCACACACACACACACACACACACACACACACACACACTAAAACACACACATACCATACAACACTTATATACACATACGGAGAAACACAAAAAAACAGATACATAAATATGACTTTTAAAAGAACAACTGTCAAAGAAATAATTTTGTTCCAATACTCAGTGGATGCGCTATGACCTAGGCTGGTACACAAGGCTTGTTTGTACCCTTGAGCTCAACTCAGACCTAAGAGTGTTCAAATACCAGCAGTTCTCTGGTGCCATCTGTCCTTGCTCAGCCCAGCCTTGAACATGAGGTTCTCGTGGTCGCTAAGGTCTGGAAGAATCGACATCATGTTTCCTTTCCAGGAGCTGCTTCAGTATCTCTGATCCTAGATCCTGCCAAGTCGATAATCAATATGACGCGGCCCATAAATGAAACTTGGTTTGGTTCGTGCCAGCATAAAGGACTGATTGGTATCGTGAGGGCTTCTGGGTATTGCAGTGCACTCTAAAACACACAGGCAGACATCTTGGCCATGGAGCATGTGTTTTCAAAGAGAAGAATAATGACGATCAACATAAACCGCATTTTTTTTTCACATAAGTGCTTGAAAAAAAGGAGGAATAAGGCAGTGGAGGTGATTCAAGGATCACACTGAGGGTGGCATAGGAATTTTACATAAGGTTCTCCTTGTCACAGGGATTTTACGTAAGGCTCTGTTTCATAGGGATTTTACGTAAGGCTCTCTGTGGCATAGGACGCTTGGGATGGAGTCATCTTCTGCTGTGTCCTCTGGAGCAAGTGGAGTATCTTCGAAGTCCCACCTGAGTCACCAAAAATGAGAGTCAGAAAAACGCTTTTCCTCACCTGGCATGAGTGTGTGGCAGAGACATTCCCTCCTAGTGACAGGTGGATCAATACCGGGGAAGTTCACTAGTTTACAAAGCACGCAGGTGGATCACCTGGGAGAAAAGTATTTCCACAAAGAACAGCACGTTTTAGGGAGATCCTGGGACACAGGTATCATTGTCCCAGGAATCCAAGGTGAGAAACATTTCATGGGAGAAACTGCAGGTTCCACTGGTCCTGAGTCTCTGAGTTTATAGAGTCCTTGAAGAAAGGCAGGAGGAAGTCAAAAATGACATTTGGTTTTGTGAGCTTCTATTTTGCTTTTAGGCAAATGGATAGATAAAGCCTTTGGATTTGATCACCTTCAGCTAAAGAAACCTTTGTAGTTTGGAGGGAAAACATATATGTGTGTGTGTGTGTGTCTGTATGTGTTTGTGAGTATATATATATATATATATGTGTGTGTGTGTGTGTGTGTGTGTGTGTGTCTGTGTGTGTATATATATATATGTGTGTATGTGTGTGAGTATATATGTAAGTGTATACATGTGTGAGTATATATGTGTGTGTTTGAGTATTCTTATCTCCCATTACTGTAAAAAAAAATACTTAAGACCATCAACTTATATGGAGGAAAGGTCTGTTTTG